>NC_065578.1:25927008-26566383 GCF_024542745.1 Macaca thibetana thibetana
GATGTGGCCAACCATGGCAGCCTGGTAGAGAGGGAACAAAGAGAATAAACATCTTCTCCTCCCTTAAGTCTCCTTAAGACGCTGGGATGTCTCATTGGCAACCCAACAGGAAGCTGGGGAACAAGGGAGCCATTGATGCAGTCCACAGATGCCAGCCCCCAGGGCACAGAGCAGAAGTTTGGCAAGTGAAAGCGGAAGGGCAGCATATCATGTAACTGTCTGAGGCTGTGCCTTGTTCATCAAAGTCCACAGCAATGCTCCTTCCCCATCCGCTCCTTCCCTATCCAGAGCTCCCATCACCCTCGGGTCTGAGTGGGAGGGTGGACTGTTGCTTGGAGAGCACAGTGAGGTTGGAAGGTAGAGGACAGGGCTTTCCCCCTCAGCCTTTGCCTTGCTGGCTCTGAGTCCCAGTTCCTGATTCCTGCCTGTCCTGGTGTCTTAGGTAGCCGCAGGAATTGTCCACAGGAGGAACCATGTCAGCCACTGAATTGGTGTTTTTCTCACACCCAGAAACACTGCACCACTCCCAAACATAACCACAGGCATGCTGCTGCCATCATGAGCCCTGGATAGTCATCACAAGCCATAATTAGTGTCACATGTGTACCAAGAAAACGTACATCTTGGCCATGTGCGATGGCTCACGCCTGTAAATCGAACACTTTGGGGGGCTGAGGGGGGCAGATCACGAGGTCGGGAGTTCGAGACCAGCCTGACCAACATGGTGAAATCCCATCTCTAGTAGAAATACAAAAATTAGCTGGGTGTGGTGGCGGGCACCTGTAATCCCAGCTACTCAGGAGGCTGAGGCAGGAGAATGGCTTGAACCCAGGAGGCAGAAGTTGCCGTGAGCTGAGATTGCGCCACTGCACTCCAGCCTTCTGGGTGACAGAGCAAGACTCCGTCTCAAAAAAAAAAAAAAAAAAAAAAAGTACATCTTGCCATACTGCTACACTGTGCCATAGTCACATATAAAATGACAAATGTCACAGTGATGTCAAATTATGCCCTGCTGTCACATATGTACAGGAGACAACTGTCACAATCCTGTGAAATCACAGTGCAGGAGCAGGATGGAACAGAAGTTAACAGCAATGGCTCTGGATCCAGACAAACCTCTTTGACCTCTCTGGCCTCAGTTTCTGTGTCTGCCAAATGGAAAGAATGCTTTCTTTCCCCTTGTGGAGTTGTTGCAAGGATGATATGGGAGATCATGATTGGGAAGACCTCAGCATAGTGCCTGCTGGAGTGAAGCCCACCAGGAATGGTGGCTGCTACTGTGGACACCTGTCTCACATGTCCCCACTGCCTCACACCCGTGCGTGTGTGCAGTACCAGCAGCTGGATGAGGCCAGCCAGACACCCTCAGGTACATGTGTCAGAGCACGTGCACATTCACAGGCAAGCTCTCTGCCCGGAATGCTCTTTCTCTAAACATCTTCATGCTCACCTCCAACCACCTTTATGTCTTTGTTCAATCAAATGTCACCTTTCAATGAGTTGCACCCTGACTTTTTTTTTTTGAGATGGTGTCTCGCTCTGTTGTCCAGGCTGGAGTGCAGTGGTATGATCTCAGCTCACTGCAACCTCCGCCTCCCAGGTTCAAGCGATTCTCCTGCCTCAGCCTCCTGAGCAGCTGGAATTACAGGCACACGCCACCATACCCAGCTAATTTTTGTATTTTCAGTAGTGAAATACATGGGGTTTCACCATGTTGGCCAGGCTGATCTCAAACTCCTGACCTCGGGTGATCTGCCCACCTCAGCCTCCCAAACTGCTGGGATTACAGGCATGAGCCACTGTGCCTGGCCCCTGACTTATTTTTCAATTTGCAAACCCGAGCATTTCCAGTCCCTTATCCTGCTATATTTTTGCATATCACTGATCATCTAAGACCATACAGTTCAGTTTATTTTCTGTCTACTCCGTTAGAGTGTAATCTTCACAAGGACAGGGATTTTTTTCTTTTGCTTGCTGATGTATTCCCAGCACCCAGAACGGTGTCTGGCACATGGTGGCTGAATGCAGCGTATACACACATGTACCACACAGGTTTCTGGCTTTTTCAGCCCTTAACACAAGCACATCCAGGTGAACTCCACCCCCCAGCCCAAAAACGTAAGTCTGTTGTGTTTATACTGTAAGCCTCTCATGCCAAGGCTGAAATGGGCAACTCAGGAGGTGGGACAAACTTAGTCCTTCCCATGACCATAGTTGGGTGGTCACAGCTGGGATGGGGATGGGAGCTGGTTTTAGTCACCAAGCAAATAAAGCCTGTCTGCTCACTTTCCAGCCATTTTGAGCTCAACAGCAGAAGGGACTTAGAGCAGGTGAGGTGGCTGGACTCTCCCTGGTGACCTGGGGCCTCCTCTGCAGTATTGTTTTTTCCACCCTGGCTGGAACCATCAAAGTCACCACTTCAGAGGCCCCTAATGTGGCTGAATATGTTAAGGGCTTTGCAATCCCTGGATCAAAGAGGCTGGGCAAACAGCGGGCAGCGTCCAGGCCCATGATTGACTGGCTGATGCCCTGAGGGCGCAGCATGCTAGGAGCTTGTGGTTGACACTCCTAGACAGCCTGGCATGGCACCATCTGGGTTTGGGAAGGGGAGACCCTCCCCATCCAGAGGATCTGATTAGAGCGAGCCAGAGCACACCCATCAGTGCTCGGGGCAAGGGAAGGAGCTGGAGGACTGAGGGAGCCTCTCCCAAGTGGAGGCCCTACCTGGACTCAGGCTTAGGGGGGACTCTAGCAGTTCCCCAGTCTCAGCCACCTTTACTGCAGGGGCCTCCAGTCCAGATTCAGCCAGCCTGTTCTCTAGCTGCTCCCTGGGAAGAGATGGGGTAGACAGAGCTAGGTTCAAGTACCCCTGAGCACCAGAGTCTGAGTCTAGGCCCAGAGCTATTTGGATTCCAGGTAGAAAACATAAAAATATTTACTCCTTAACAAGAGTCCTAGACCTGCTAAGGCAACATGCAGGTTCAGGTCACACATGTAGACAGCAGCTCTCAATATGCAGCTGGTCAGGCTGGGGCTGGGGTTGGGAGGAGGGGCAGTCCTCCAGCCATAGCCCAGGCTTCAAACCCCACCCCCCACAAACGCTCCCTTCCACAGTACAAGCCAGACTCCAACTAGGGGAGGCAGCTGCAGCCCCCACAGCTACAGAAGGTCCTTATTTCCCCAGAAAAAGCATGGCACTAAGGTTCAGTGTAGACAGTTTTTATTATAAGGCAGGTGTTAAGAGTGCAAAATAGCAACAAATCCAGGGGAATGCCAAGGGGGTGGGAGTATGGCTCCCCTCCCCCATGTGAGAGCCCTGTAACCAAGCCAGTGGGGTGGGAACATTGACCTGACTGTGGCAAATTCAGGCTTAGCACCCTCCAAAGAACAAGCTCCCAGGCAGGAGGGTTCCTTGCAACAAGGGGGAAAGGAGTGGCACCCTGGAAGGGGCCTGGGCTGTGACCCACCCTGGGCTGCTTGGCTCCTGTATACTGCCCACCTCAACCCCTCACGAGGAAGGCTTCACAGCTTGGGGTATGTATTTCAGAGAACTGGGCTAAACCCAGCCCTCCCCAAACCCATGTATCTGCCTCAGGCCTCAGTTTCCCTCCTCCCAGTGATTACCCAAGTTGGACCATCAGGCCCTGTAGTGGCCCAGCCTGACCAAAGTGACAAGTCCCCGTAACAAACATCAGTCAGTGTGTGGGCTGCAGGCCCTCCAAAGCTGCTGGGATCACCACAGGCTGGCCCTAGTCAAAAAGACTCTCTTAGGCCATGGCAATCAATCCAAGGTGCTGTGCATTAAGGCTACCACCCCAAATTTGTTTCGTCCCCTGAAGGCAATTGACTTCCAAGACAAATGGCTCCTGCACCCCACTGTTATGTGGGTCCAAAAGTGTGATGCAATAACCAAAGGGTCCTCCTGCTGAGAGCCACAGGGGCCTCGTGCTCGGGGAAGTCCGGTCTGTTCAACTGAAGGCCCAACCCTGCAGTGCTGGGCCACCTGGCACGGGCTGCGTCTCTGGTCATGTCCTCCACACACTCTTGGAGGCCCCACCCCACCCCGTGAGGCCCAGTCCCTTCCCTTCTGGCCAGGGTCTGAGTCAGTTACAAGGCAGCCAGGTGGGATAGGCACGAGCCAGGAGAGGCTGCACAGGGGTCACGTAGTAATTGACAGTGGCTGGCACAACCCCGTCGGTGCCTGGAGGGCACCAGGCCAGGGCGGCAGTGGCAGCCGGGCCCTGCTCAGCCAGTGCCTGCAGCGCCAGTGCGGCAATGAGGTCCAGCGTCTGGCGGCGCTCGTGGTTCATGAGGCACACGGTGCTCTCGTTGACCACCCGATGCAGTGTCACCAGGCAGGCGTAACGGCGGGCTGCGTCACCCCCACCAAAGTGGGCCTCCAGGTAGCGCTCTAGGGTGCGCCGCTGCTCCACCAGATCTGGAAAGTCGATGAAGAAGCGGGAGCACATGTAGCGCTGCAGGGCGCGCACATCGGTGCTGGGCCGGGGCCGGAAGCCCCGCACCAGGAGATGGCAGTACTTGAGGAGGCCACCACCTCGGATCTCCTCGGGACTGCGCGTGGCGATGACACGGTGCCGCAGGTGCTCCAGGGCCTCGGCGAAGTCCCCATACAGGCTTTCACCTGTGACTGTTGGGTGGAAGGCCTCAGACATGGGAGTGGACGAGCACTGGCCAAAGAGCAACAGGGAGTCCAGGATGATCTGGAAGGAGTCTATGCTGAATTCAAACTGGCGTCTCACTGAGTCCACAAACTTGAGCTCCACGTTCTTGCCGCTCTTGTTGGACAGTGAGATGAGACTCCAGCGGTCCGAGTCTGTGCACACTTTCACCAGCTTCTGCACGTATGCCTCCTTGAGTGTCAGTGGCGTGATCTTGGCCCGGTTCACACCAGCCGGCAGGAAGTCTAGCAGGCAGGCCAGCACCACTGCCTTGGTCAGCTGGAAGGATGCCTCACTGCACAGGTCCACCCGGAACACCAGGTCCAGATCCTTGTAGCCCAGGCCACTCTCAGGGTGCAGCACATGGCTGGCAGCGGAACCATGCAGCCGCACACTGTGCACGTGTAGGCCCTGCTCCTCCAGGCTGCTGCGGACCACCTTCGAGGGGAGAGCAGGAAGGAGGTGTCAGGAGCAGGCCCCAGGGGTCCACCAAGGACTTCCATGTACTTATCCCAGTAACGTCAACCACTGTTGGCCCTAAGTCAACCACTGTTGGCCCCTAACCAGCTGTTATGCTTTTGGAAAATCATCTAACTTTTTATTTTATTTTTTTGGAACGTGGGAAGTCATTTAACTCTCTAAGCCTAATCTGAGAATGGACCATCTGGAGGAATGACCAGGAAGAATAGCAATAATAGCACACATCTGTATAGAATTTACTAAACAGCAGGTCACTTAATCCTCACAATAACCCTGTGAGGTGGATACTATCATTCCCACTTTACACAGCAAAAATGGAAGTACAGAGGGGTCAAGTAACTAGCTCAAAGGCAAACAGCTGGTGAATGCAGAGCTGGGAATAAAACTCAGAATCCAAAGTCTTTTTTTTTTTTTTTTTTTTTTTTTTTTGAGACGAGTCTCACTTTGCCACCAAGGCTGGAGTGCAGTGGCATGATCTCGGCTCACTGCAACCTCCATCCCCCGAGTTCAAGTGATTCTTCTGACAGGTGCCTGCCACTGTGCCTGGCTAATTTTTGTATTTTTAGTAGAGATGGGGTTTCACCATCTTGGCCAGGCTGGTCTTGAACTTCTGACCTTGTGATCCACCCGCCTCCGCCTCCCAAAGTGCTGGGATTATAGGCGTGAGCCACTGCACTCGGCGGTCCAAGTCTTAACCATGCTATTCTACCTCTCAAACTGCTAGTAAAACAGTTCTGTGCCAGGCACTGCGCTAACTGCTCAAACATGTTGGGAATATGGTTAGCATTTCACATTCATGACCACATTAACCCTCCCAATAATCCTACATTTGAGTATTATTTTGATTGATAGACGGAGGACCTCAGGCACAGAAAGGTTAAGAAACAAGTCAAGGTCATAGAGCGGTCAGGCTGAGACCAGAACCCAGGTTAGTTGGATTCTCAAGTTCATGTATGTCCTTTTGACTACAATACACTCATCCTAATTCATCCTTACAAGGACCCAGTGAGGCAAATGTTATATACTTTTTTTGCTCTCAGATGAGGAAACTAAGGCTTACAGTGGTGAGACAGTTAAGGCTCAGTGAAAACTCTCAGCCCTCAGACAGCCCCCAGGCCTGATGGCACAGGACAGATAAACCTATAAGTGGTCCCTCCCCTGAGGTACCAGGTAGGGAGAAGAGTGAAGCTGGGGGTTGGGGACATTCAGTTTTCTCAGTAACCCAAAGTTGCCCTGAAAGTGACCAGGCAGCATTCCTGTCCTGAGTGATTCTGCAACCCTGCCTTGCTGCCAAGTCAGCACCCAGCTCCAGACCAGGCTGTTCTCCTTGCCTCCCAGGGAATTACTACAAAGAATGCACCTAAGTGCTGAGAAGGCAAGCTATGGTGGGGCAATCCGAGGCGGGCGGCGCCCTCCAGGAAGACTTCCGGGAGGAGCACCTTTACCAGGGGAAGATATTGTCATGGCAATGGGGGAGGTAAACAACTGGCCATAAGGAACACGGAGATTGGGGCATAAGCAGCTGGCCATCAGGAACACAGAGGGTGGCGGAAGGAGGCTAGGCACCTAATGAGTGCCAAGCAATGGACCTTGTTGCCAGAACCTATGGGGACAGGTCTTTCGTTCGTTCTTTTTTTTTTTTTTTTTGGGACGGAGTCTCTCTCTGTCATCCAGGCTGGAGTGCAGTGGTCAGCTCACTGCAACCTCTGCCTCCCAGGTTCAAGTGATTCTTCTCCCTCAGCCTCCTGAGTAGCTGGGATTACAGGTGCCCATCACCATGCTCAGATAATGTTTGTATTTTTAGTAGAGACAGGGTTTCACCATGTTGGCCAGGCTGGTCTTGAACTCCTGACCTCAGGTGATCTACCTGCCTCAGCCTCTCAAAGTACTGGGATTACAGGCATGAGCTACCGTGCCAGGCCAAGTCTTTTTTTTTTTGTTTTTAATATGGACTTTTTTTTTCTGCCTTTCCAAACCCTTCTCTACCTTCCTTTCCTCCATCCTTTATTTATTTATTTATTTTTTTGAGAGAGTCCTGATTTTGTAGTCCAGGCTGGAATGCAGTGAATGCAGTGGCACGATCTCAGCTCACTGCAACCTCTGCCTCCCGGGCTCAAGCAATCCTCCCACCTCAGCCTCCCAAGTAGGTGGGACTACAGGTGTGTGCCACCATGCCCAGCAATTTTTTATTGTTTGCAGTGATGGGATTCTGCCAGATTGCCCAGGCTGGTCTTGAACTCCTGGACTCAAGCTATTCTTCTGCTTCAGCCTCCCAAAGTGCTGGGATTACAGGCATGAGACACTGTGCCCGGCCTGGGACAGGTCTCCTGGGAAACTGAAGCTCACAGGAGTGATGTCACCTGCACAAGATCACGTGGAGATGCCTTCAAACCCAGGTATGGCTGACTCCAAAGCCCATCCTGTTTCTACCACGTTACAGTCCCAGGGTTCAGAAGGAACAGGGACTAGTTCGAATCCATCTTCCCTTTCTAAATTTCAAAGCAAAGGCAACCCTCAAGGTACTGAAGCCCAGAGCCAGAGTAGTTGGAGAACAGGAAGATGGGGGTTGAGAGATGCCTTGGACAGACAAGGTCAGTCGCTGCAGTCCAGCCTGTGGGACTTCTAACCCACACCCTGGCAGCTGGCAGCTGTGCCTGCATGGGCCAAAGACCTTGGTGGAAGGACCCAACCAAACCTGCAGAGAAGACCAGCCCCTTCCTCAGATCCCATTAGGGCTGAGTGAGCCTTACTCAGTGCCAGCTCCTGCTCCCAGGCCGGTGCCCACCCCAGGGCTTGGCATCCGGCCTAGTGAGTAGGTAGCAGTACTCGTTAAATCCCCTGCGTCAGGGCCATGGGGCCAGCTGTGTCAGCCAGCCAGTCGCTGTTGTCTCCTTCCCAGGTGTGACTACAGCCAGCTTGGCAGGCGGTCACCAGATACCACCACACCCAAGTACTGCAGGGCAGCTTGGTGCCTCCTGAATCAGACTTTCCAGCCATGGAGGGGCAGTGGCTGCACCCTCCTTTCTCCCATGCCAAGGCCCTCCCCACAACCACTCTGCTCCAGGCTGCTGCTGAGACCTGCAGGGAGACTGACAGACGCTGTCAGCCAGCAGGCTTACAAAACTCACATGCTGTGCCGCCTGATGCAGGCCCTCTGGCTGCAGCTGGAGAGATCAGATTGTCTAGTTCAATCCTCTGGGCCCAGAGAAGGCAAAGGACTTGTCCAAGGTTACACAACCAATAAAAGGCCTCCCTGCCTGTAGCTCTGGGAAGCCTCCTTACGGTAGGGTGGGTCCCTTTAGCACAGGTACAAGCAAGAACAGCATCTCTACACTTGGATTGCCACTACAGGCAAAGCCTTGTAGGGGTGGAGAGGGAGAAAGCTTCCAATTTTTGAGCCATAGGACAACTCAGTAGCAGTGAAAAGCCCCAAGGCAACAACCACCACCACCCTCCCCCTCTCCCCTGCCCCCAATCCTGCACACATCCCAATAGCTTTAGAAGCTGCCAGCTGTGGATTCCTTCCAAGAAACTTTCTTTCCTGTGGAGGCAGCTGTACAGGTCAGGTGAAGGCACCTGTCCCCTTCGGAGTCTGGAACCAGAGAGGGTGTTGGAGAGCAGCAGCCTAATCCATCCATCCCAGTTGAACAGATGGGGACACTGAGCCCAGCAAAGAGAATCAACAACAAACAGTCCAGGGCTTGAATTCTGAAGTCCAACTTCCCAGCCCAGCTCTGAAGTCTCTGCCGCCCTTCCTCAGTGTCGCCGACAGCTCCCTGTTCTGTGCTATCTCTGACTCGGGTTTAGAAGGATATGGCACCACCATTGCATTGTAAAGTTAGCTTCTATTGACCTGGAGTCTCCTCCATCTGGCTAGGAGCACCTGAAGGGATGGAGGCTGAGTCCCAGTCATATCTATGCCCTTGGTTTCCTAAACAGGGCTTGGCACAGAGCAGACACCAAAAGAGGCTATCTGAGCCATACTGACAGGGCAAGGACTTCCCCTCCTTCCAGGGTACCCCTTGTTCTTGCAGAGGGGGGCTGCCATACTGAGCTCCACCTTCCCCTCCCTGCCATGCCTGGGGCCACAGTCCTGGAGGTACAGCAGCTGGGGCCCCAGGAATTACTTGACGGTCCTGGGGAGAAAAGCCTCAACTGGTTTCCTAATCACCCAGGTGACAGCGAGCAGCCGAGGCATTCCTCGGCGAACTCCACTGGGCCGCCTGTGAGTCAGCCCAGGAGAATCTGCCCCCACCTCCTCCAGTTCCTAGTTCCTTGGGAGGGTGGGGGAGGTAATCCCCCAGGAGGCACCCCTCCCCCTCTGTGGGAAGCCCAGGTAGTAGGAGGCAGGGGAAAGGCCCGCTTCATCCAAAGGAAGCCATCAGCTGGCAGGAACGCACAGGAGTCCTTGCTGGGCTTCTTGGTTTGTTTTATCAGAGGACCCTCCCTAACACCTAGAAGTTGACCTTGGGAGCCGGGGAAGGGGTGGGAAAACATTGAACCTACTGTAATCTGCTCCTGGGAAGACCCAAGATTCTCCAGGTTTGATTTTCACCTCATGAAGCAATCTTGGGTGGCAAACTGACCCAGCTATAAAATGGGTACAATAATTACCACACTCTGGTATTTCAGAACATGACAGCGTCTGGGCTGTACAGATGAAAAAGCAGTCTTGGGGTCGTTGAGGTTCAGATAAAGGGAAGAGTTGGAGGAGGGAGGGGCTGTCAGAATTCTTTTCTCCCTTTCCTCAGGAGAGAGGGGACGTGGGGCCTGAGGCCTGGGTTGGCCTTCATTTCCAGTCTTGGGAAGGAGAAGAAACACCTAAATTGGTCACTTAATGTTGCCCTTGGGGGTGGGGTATCAGATCTGATCTTTGGCTTAATAAATCTTGGGCCACAACCCCAGCTGAGAGAGAGGGAGTCCCTGACTAGTTTTCGTGGCTTTTCCACGGGGTGGAGGGGGAAGGGGCGGTTTCTCCAGCAGAGGGCTGTAGGAGCACAAGGGCAGAGTCTGCTCCTAGAACCTCGAGAGAGAAAAGGAGGGTGAGGTCCAGGGATGCCCAGATAGGGAAGGAAAAGCTATTTTGGACTCAAGCATGCACACTTACCCACCCAGGGCTGCCTGGCGTCTTTTGTCCTTGCAGGCAGGGACAAATTCTTCCCCCAATGCCCTCGACATCCTCCTCCCCTCTCTCAGCCAGGCCCTGGGTGAGTGATCCGTGGGGAATCAGGGTTCTCTAGGAGTCGAGATGGAAAAGCCAGGTGGGGAAGGATTAGTAGATGCAGGGGGATGTCTGATCTACCATTCAAAATGCTGTGCAATTGTTACAGCCCTGTCTCCGTTCCTCAGTTTCCCTAGCTGTCTAGAAAGTCAAACAGACTACAAATGCCTTCCAGCCACGAGCGCCTCAGAAGGGATTCCCCCACATACCCCGTCGGGCGTCCTCTCACCTGCACGATCTGCCGGGGCTGCACACTCAGCGTGGGGAAGTTGCCGCGCCCATGAATGGGAATCGGCTCGCTCAGGAGAGCGTCCAGTCGCTTCACCTGTGGCCAGCTCAGCCCGCTCAGGTGCCGTCCGGGGGAGGCCGACAAGGCCTCTGGGTCGGGGCCGCCGCCTGCCGGGGCTGCCGTGGCCACCGCCGTGGCCGCAGCCGTTCCCACCTGAGCAGCCGCCCGGTCCCGGCGCTCAGCTCCGCTCTCCGACGGCATCATCCGCCCGGCTCCCGAGCCCCGACGGCAAAAACCGTGGGGGTGGTTAAGGGGAGGAGGACAGGGAGAGCCGCTGGGCAGGGGCCAAGACGGGGGGGGGGCACGGAGGCAGGGACGGGGCAGCAGCGACGGCGAGACAAAGCCAGGACACACCTCGGACGGCGACGACTTACCGACCCTAGCGCCTGCAGCCCGAGGCCCAGCGGACTCTTATAGGCCGCGGGCGACATGCCCATTGGCCCGGGCCGCTGCCACACAGCGAGAGCCGCCCCGCCTCTCGACGCTCCGGACAGTGGTCTGCAGAGCTTTGCACGTGAGTCACTGTTCTCTAGGGAGATTCCGATTGGCTAGAGGGCACGCCCCTTCCCCGCCCTCCCTCTCAGGCTGAATTCCCTCCTTTGGTCCTTGAAGAACTTCTGTTCACTGTGATTGGCCCGGGCCTGGACTTAAAGGGACAGCGCCCACCCCGCCCCCGCAGGGTCAGTAGGAAGGGAAGTGACCTGCGGAGTTTGTAGCAGAGTCAGACAACTGAGAAATTCCAGGTTCTGTTTTTTGTTTTTTAGCGCTGAGAGAAATTGAGAAGTCACTTAGTCTTGTCCTCCTGGTCACCTACTATTTTCAGAAGCCCAAAGAGATTGCGCCACGTGATCGACTCTGCACAGCACTGCTCATGCTCTGGCACTTTTCCAGAGCTTAGGAAAGGTATAATAATAAACTCTGTGCATACCAAGGTAAAAGTTTTTTTTTTTTTTTTTTTTTTTTTTTTTTTTTTTGGAGACGGAGTCTCGCTGTGTCACCGAGGCTGGAGTGTAGTGGCGCGATCTCGGCTTACTGCAACCTCCGCTTCCCGGGTTCAAGCAATTCTCCTGCCTCAGCCTCCCGATTAGCTGGGATTACAGGCATGCGCCACCAAACCCGGCTAACTTTTTTGTATTTCTGGTAGACACGGGGGTTTCACCATATTGGCCAGGCTGGTCTCGAACTCCTGACCTTGTGCTCCACCCACCTCGACCTCCCAAAGTGCTGGGATTACAGGCGTGAGCCACCACGCCCGGTCCTAAGGCTTTCTAAGGTACTCTGTTGATTGGCCTTGCAAACCACAGCATGATGAGCGTTGATGTACAGCATAGCCAATTTAGGGAAGGAGAGATCTGCTCAGAGAGTGTTTGTGATTACCCCACTGTCACAGCAAACTAGTCAGGCCTTGGTCCTGAACCAGGGCTATAGAATCTGTGGTGCATGTTTTTTCCACTGTACCTACCCAAACCCAGCACCTTTCTGGGGCTAGAGAATGAATAATGTGTTTACATGTTTTTCTGCAGGTCTAGACAAAATATAATTTTAAAAAATATATGTTTACATATTTTGATCTCACACTTTATAGGACCTAGGGGATGAGGCTTATGATTGTTGTTACTTTTATTTTTTATTTTTATTTATTTATTTTCTTGAGACAGTCTCGCTGTCGCCCAGGCTGGAGTGCAGTGACAATAACCTCGGCTCACTGCAAGCTCCGCCTCCCAGGTTCACAGCATTTTCCTACCTCAGCCGCCCGAGTAGCTGGGACTAGACGCGCCTGCCACCATGCCTGGCTAATTTTTTGTATTTTTAGTAGAGACGGGGTTTCACCATGTTAGCCAGGATGGTCTCGATCTCCTGACCTCGTGATCTGCCCGCCTCAGCCTCCCAAAGTCCTGGATTACAGGCGTGAGCCACCGCACCCGGCCTATTTATTTGTTGAGACAGGGTCTCACTCTGTTGCCTGGACTGGAGTTGACTGGCATGATCATGGCTAACCGCAGCCTCAACCACCCTAGCTCAAGCAATCCTCCCAATCCCAGCCTCCGGAGTAGCTGGGACTACAGGCACACCCCACAGCACCCAGCTAATTTTTCTATTTTTTTGTAGAGATAAGGGTCTGGCCATGTTGCCCAGGCTGCTCTTGAACTTCTGGGCTCAAGTGATCTGCTCGCCTCAGACTCCCAAAGTGCAGGGATTACAGGTGTCAACTACTGTGCCTGGTCTGTTGTTACTTTTGTTTTTTTATTTTTCCCCAACCTCACCTGTTACTTTTAAATTTTTTTTTTTTCTGATTTTAAACATTTGTGCTGTAGCAAAAATTCAGAAATTGAGTCTATCTGATTCATTGCTGCAATTTTTTTTTCTTAAATATTGTTCTCCCGGCCAGGCACGGTGGCTCACGCCTGTAATCCCAGCACTTTGGGAGGCCGAGGCGGGTGGATCACCTGAGGTCAGGAGTTCAAGACCCGTCTGGCTAACATGGTGAAACCCCGTTTCTACTAAAAATACAAAAAATTAGCTGGGCGTGGTGGTGGGCACCTGTAGCACCTGTATTCCCAGCTACTCGGGAGGCTGAGGCAGGAGAATCACTTGAACCTGGGAGGCGGAGGTTGCAGTGAGCCGAGATCCATGTCATTGTACTCCAACCTGGGCAACAAGAATGATACTCTGTCTCAAAAAAAAATTTTTTCTAACAATACATTAAATTAAATTTCTTTCTCGTAATAGTCTCCCATTCGCCTGTCAGGCAGATTGGGGAGGAGTAATACACAAAATTTACAGGAGAAATCATGACCTAGAAACAGTAAACTACATCCCAATGCCATCAGGTTGACTCTGACAGACCTGGGACTAAACCCCAAGAGCCGGACTCTCACAACATTGCAGCTACTTCCTCTTTCTGGTGGCCAGCCCAGGCAAGAGGCTGCCCCTCTCGCTTCACTCTATCTTGTCTGCGATCAGGGGCTTTCTCTGGCCCTCAGGGAGGGGACCCACTACTTGTGCTACTGCTTGACTATGTGACCTTGGGGAAGTCCCTTTCATCATCCTCAAGGCAAGTGCTTGCTTTGTTTTACTTTTTCTTGAAAGATAAGAAATGGAGGGGCCCGGTGGTTCACGCCTGTAAGACCAGGGAGACCTCATCTCTATATAAAACATAGGGAGACCTCGGTCAGGAGATTGAGACCATCCTGGCTAACACAGTGAAACCCCGTCTCTACTAAAAATGCAAAAAAATTAGCCGGGTGTGGTGGCGGACACCTGTAGTCCCAGCTACTCGGGAGGCTGAGGCAGGAGAATGTTGTGAACCCGGGAGGCGGAGCTTGCAGTGAGCCGAGATGGTGGCACTGCACTCCAGCCTGGGTGATAGAGCAAGACTGTCTCAAAAACAACAACAACAACAACAACAACAACAACAACAACATAGGGAGACCTCATTTCTATATAAAATTGTAAAAAGGCCGGGTACAGTGGTTCATGCCTGTAATCCCAGCACTTTGGGAGGCCAAGGTGGGCGGATCATGAGGTCAGGAGTTCAAGACCAGCCTGACCAACATGGTGAAACCCCGTCTCTACTAAAAATACAAAAAATTAGCCAAGTGTGGTCACACGTGCCTGTAATCCCAGCTACTCAGGAGGCTGAGGCAGGAGAATTGCTTGAACCCAGGAGACGGAAGTTGTAGTAAGCTGAGATTGCACCACTGCACTCCAGCCTGGGTGACAGAGTGAGACTCCGTCTCAAATAAATTTTAAAAATAAATAAATAAATAAATAAATAAAAAGAAATAGCAGCCGGAAGTGGTGGCTCATGCCTGTAATCCCAGCGCTTTGGGAGACTGAGGTGGGAAAGTCATCTGAGACCAGGAGTTTGAGACCAGTCTTCTTAGTGAGTCCTCATCTCTACAAAAATTAAAAGAAAGTAGCCTGGCATGGTGGCACGTGCCTGTGGTCCCACCTAGTCGGGAGGCTGAAGTGGGAGAATCACTTGAGGTGGGGAGGTCAAGGCTGCAGTGAACCATGTTTACACCACTGCACTCCAGCCTGGGTGACAAAGAGGGACCCTGTCTCAGAAAAGAAAAGAAATAGATAGAAATCTCCTTTGGCTGAGTCCAGAGTCTCCAAACCCTTGAACTTGAGACAGAGAGCCTCAGGTCTCTCTGAGGCTACTGATGAAAGAGCTTGAGGCTCAGCCACAGCACTGTCTCTTACCCCCACCTCCATACCCCAGCAGAGGAAGGAGGGGTGGGGGAAAGGAAACTAACATTTACTGAACACCTACTATGCACTAGATTATTTTACATACATAATAAGCTGTAATTCCTAAAGCTACACCACAAGATGTGGGATCATTATCCCCAATTTACAGATGAAGACACTGAGGTTTAGAGAGGTTAAGTGATATGCCCAAGGTTATACGGTCACTAATTGGCAGTTTGGGACTCAAATCCAGGTCTCCTGACCCCAGAGCCCTTTCGTTCAACTGCTCCTTTAAGAAGACTCAGCACAGATCAGTCATGCTTGGCACAGTCGTGGCACCACCCACAACATCTATACATTCATTCATTCATCAGCCAACATACATTCTGAGCACCTACCTGTGTACCAGGTGCTGCGCTAGGCCCTGAGAAATAATAGGCAAGGTCCCTGCCCTTCTAGAACTTTTTTTTTTTTTTTTGAGACAGAGTCTCACTCTGTTGCCAGGCTGGAGTGCAGTGGCACAATTTTGGCTCAGTGCAACCTCCGCCTCCCAGGTTCAAGTGATTCTCCTGCCTCAGCCTCCCAAGTACCTGGGATTACAGGCCCACCCCTGACTAATTTTTGTATTTTTAGTAAAGGGTTTTACCATGTTGGCCAGGCTGGTTTCGAACTCCTGATCTCAAGAGATCTGCCCACCTTGGCCTCCCAAATCCCTTGGGATTACAGGCATGAGCCACCGTGCCCAGCCCTTCTAGAACTTTCGCTCTTTCTCCCTTTTTTTGTTTTAGAGATTGGGTTTCACCATGTTGCCCCAGCTAGTCTAATTCCTGACCTCAAATGATCTGCCTGCCACAGTCTCCCGAAGTGCTAGGATTACAGGTGTGAGTCACCGCTCCCAGCCCTAGAACTTTCTAATGTCGAAAGACAACAGTCAAGTAAACAAATAAAGAATACATTTCTGATAGTGCTAAAAAGAAAATAAAACAGGGTGATGGGGGAGAGAGCAACCGTGCATGTGTGAGTGTGAGATAGAGATACGGCAAGCGCGAGAACGAGAGATATCATGAGATGGTGTGGTTATGGAAGTCCTCCATAGTGAGGTGACATTTCCATTGGATCTGTTGGATCCACTTCTGCCCCATCTCCCTGTGTCTGGACAGCCAGGGCAACAGAGAAGGTACCAGGACACACATTCCTAGAACCCTGAAGGCCAGAACTAGGAGGGCCTTTGTCAATCTTTTTTTTTTTTTTTGAGACAGAGTCTTGCTCTGTCACCCAGGCTGGAGTGCAGTGGCACAGTCTCGGTTCACTGCAACCTCTACTTCCTGGGTTCAAGCAATTCTCCTGCCTCAGCCTCCTGAGTAGCTGGGATTACAGGTGCCCGCCACCATGCCTGACTACTTTTTTTTTTTTTGTATTTTTAGTAGAGTAGAGGTTTCACCATGTTGGCCAGGTTGGTCTTGAACTCCTGAGCTCAGGCAATCCGCCCACCTTAGCCTCCCAAAGTGCTGGGATTACAGGCATGAGCCACCGCGCCCGGGCCTGTTAATCTTCTCACTTTATAGATGTAGAAACAGTACAGAAATCAGGAGGGATTTACCCCAGGGAGAGTAGCTATGCTGGAAACCAGGCGGGGGGCAGGGCCTTGCAGTGACTGACTGGTGCTATGCCCATCCTAAACACTTGAATCAAGTTTTCTTTTCTTTTCTTTTTTTTTTTTTGAGACTGAGTCTCACTCTGTTGCCCAGGCTGGAGTGCAGTGGCATGATCTTGGCTCACTGCAACTCCATCTCCCGGGTTCAAGCGATTCTCCTGCCTCAGCCTTCTGAGTAGCTGGAACTACAGGCACATGCCACCATGCCCAGCTAATTTTTGTATACTTTTTTAGTAGAGACGGGGTTTCACCATATTGGCCAGGCTGCTCTCGAACTGCTGACCTCATGATCCACCCGCCTTGGCCTCCCAAAGTGCTGGGATTACACATGTGAGCCACCGTGCCTGGCCGAATCAAGTTTTCTAAGGAAGGAAACTCTGAGATCTTTTTCCTCTCTCTTCCCTCCCTCTTTCCTTCCATCTGAGCTCGAAAGAACAATTAGCAAATTCATGCTTTGTGAATCACTTTTCTGTTGACACTTTCATTCCCAAAGCTGATTGTTTCAATATTTGCCCAACATTGAACAAGACCTGATCATCACTGTGATGGGGCTGGAGATAATGGGGGATGTAGGAAGCTGAGAGAGAAGGGGTATATCCAGTAGGATTTTTCATTTTCACTAAGACCAGCTTTTAATTGTTCCAGTGAATGGAGGGGAACGTTGACTGGAGTACCCTCTGAAGAGTCCAGTTGGCTTTCAAATATTATATATGAGCCTTCCCTCTTCCTCCTACATAATTTTTCCATCTTAATTATTATTCCACCTGATTTTATTATTTTATTCCTATTATTTATTTTTCCGAGATGGAGTCTTACTCTGTCATCAGGCCAGAGTGCAGTGGTGTGATCTCGGCTCACTGCAACCTCTGCCTCCTGGGTTCAAGCAATTCTCCCACCTCAGCCTCCTGAGTAGCTGGGGTTACAAGTGCCCGCCACCATGCCCAGCTAATTTTTGTATTTTTAGTAGAGACAGGGTTTTGCGATGTTGGTCAGACTGGTCTCAAACTCCTGACCTCAGGTGATCCACCCACCTCGGTCTCCCAAAGTGCTAGATTACAGGCGTGAGCCACCGCGCCTAGCCTATTCTTATTTTTTTAGAGACATGGTCTTGCTTCTCCTGTCACCCAGACTGGAGTGCAGTGTCGTGATCATAGCTCAACCGCAGCCTCAAACATCTGGGCTCAAGTGATCCTTCCACCTCAGCCTTCTGAGTAGCTAGGACTATGCCAAGCTAACTTTAAATTTTTTTGCAGAGATGGAGTCTTACTATTTTACTCGGGGTGGTGTCTCCTTACCTCAAGTGATCCTCCTGTCTTTGCCTCTCAAAGCACTTCAATAATAGGCATGAGACCCCGCACCTGAACTCCGACTGATCCTTTTTTTTTTTTTTTTTTGAGACAGAGTCTTGCTCTGTCGTCCAGGCTGGAGTGCAGTGGCATGATCTCGGCTCACTGCAACCTCTGCTTCCTGGGTTCAAGTGATTCTCCTGCCTTAGCCTGCCAAGTAGCTGGGACTACAGGCGTGTACCACCATGCCTGGCTACTTTTTGTATTTTTAGTAGACACAAGGTTTCATCATGTTGGCCAGGCTGGTCTCGAACTCCTGACTTCAAGTGATCTGCCCTCCTCAGCCTCCCAAAGTACTAGTATTACAGGCGTGAGTCACCTCACCTTGCCAACTGATTCTTTTTGAGATGGGGTCTTGCTCTGTTGCCCAGGCTAAAATGCAGTAACTTGATCCTGGCTCGCTGCAGCCTTCACCTTCCAGGCTCAAGTGATCCTCCCACCTTGGTCTTCACAGTAGCTGGGACCACAGGCATGCACTACCATGCTGGGCTAATTGTTTTATTTGTAGAGATTGAGTCTCACCATGTTGGTCAGGCTGATCTCGAACTCCTGGGTTCAAACAGTTCTCCCGCCTAGGCCTCCCAAGGTGCTAGGATTAGAGGCTTGATCCACCATGCCAGGCCTCAATAGATTTTAAAAGGAAACTTACTCTGTATGATAATTGAGTCTTAGTGATATAATCACTCTTCCTATCTGGACCTCAGTTTCCTATTCTGTAAAATGGGAGTGAAATAGGAGTCAGGCTCTTCCATGCATATCTTCTATGTTTGAGATGGTGGGAAGGGAGAAAGGGTCCTGGGGAGAATCTTGTTTCATACATTGGCCCCTTCTCAGCTTCGGGACCCCAGACAAAAGTATTCTAGGAAGTGCTGTGTAGCTATATTATCAGCCCAGGTTACTGAGTGCCCTCTGTGCCTGGAACTGCACTAGGTGTTTCCACACAGTCTTTCATTTAATTTTTTTTTTCTTTTTCTTTTTTGAATTGGAGTCTTACACTGTCGCCTGGGCTGGAATGCAATGGTGCAATCTCGGCTCACTACAACCTCTGCCTCCTGGGTTCAAATGATTCTCCTGCCTTAGCCTGCTGAGTAGCTGGGATTACAGGTGCGTGCCACCATGCCCGGCTAATATTTTGTATTTTTAGTAGAGACAGAGTTTCACTATGTTGGCCAGGCTGGTCTGGAATTCCTGACCTCATGATCCACCCGGCTCAACCTCCCACTGTGCCCGGCCTTCTGTTTTTTTTTTTTTTTTTTTTTTTGAGCCAGAGTCTTGCTCTGTCTCCCATGCTGCAGTGCAATGGCACAACCTTGACTCACTGCAACCTCTGCCTCCCGGGTTCAAGCGATTCTCCCACCTCAGCCTCCCAAGTAGCTGGGATTACAGGCGTGCAGTACCATGCCCAGCTAATTTTTGTATTTTTGGGTAGAGACGGGGTTTCACCATGTTGCCCAGGCTGGTCTCGAACTCCTGACCTCAAGTGATCCGCCCACGTCAGCCTCCCAAAAAGCTGGGATTACAGGCGTGAGTCACCGCACCTGGCCTCATTTAATTTTCAGAACATGATCTTATGAAAAGGTGCAAACTCTTACTTTGCAGAAGTGGAAACTGAAGCTCAGAGAGGCTCATTTGTTCAGGGCTCCACAGTTGGAAAGAGGGACTTTATAGCCAGCTCTGACTGAATCCCAGGCCTGTTCTCTATCCAGGGCTCTGCCTCTGAAGATGACACAGTGAGTTCAGCTACATACGCTGAAGTAAAGAGGATCACCTATCCCCTCCTTCTATGGTTTTTTGTCCTCCACCCTACCTCAGGTCCTACCAAGGTAATGGACCTTGTCATTAACAATAATTGTACCCCTACCCCAGGTAATTTGAATACCAAGTATCCTATCCTCCTAACACCACCTCCTATCTTTCCAGCTCACTCCTTGTACAGCTGGGAGTCCAGTAGTTCTTTGACCTGCCAGAATCTCCAGTCCACTGATACTGTTTTTGGTCACTGTTCCTTGCCTCCCTCATGTCTTGACTTTCCTCCTTTACCAGCTAGACTCCATGGAACATTGCTATAATTACATCCTAGCAACCCCTTATAATTACTTCCCTCAACCCCCTTGCCCACTCTCATTAAACTACATCCACCTGGCAAGGCCACACCCTGGTTAATTCCACACAGGTGACGGAGGCTAGTGAGAGACACAGCCCTGCCGACTGGTCTCCTTCGAACGTCATGCCCACTATCCTCCAGGGGCCCTTAGCACTTGCTGGCGGGCAATCCCACCACATGACCCAGGCTTTTCACTCTCCTGCAGTCCTGCAGGACAAGGACATAACTTCTCTCTCCTCTGTCCCCGACAGCTCCTCCCCCATTGTCCTCTCATCCGGTGTTTCTGCTTTCTACTTCACTAAGAAAACAGGCAATCGGAGTAAGAGGAATAGTGTGGGGTGGTCAGAGGAGAATAAAAATTCCAGACAGCAGTTTCACATGACTATAGGCGAGGGGCTCATAAGACTCTGAAGAACAGGATGTGGACCAAGCTGGCCAAGACTGACTGGACCCAACATGGTGCTGGATTTGACATAGGTTTTTCCTCGGACCTCATTATGATAGATGCAGAAGGAAGATAAGGGGAAGGGTCCCTGGAGAATCTCCCACCAGCCTGCCCACTGGGAGGATGGGGTGGAGACTCAGGAAGTTCACACCATTTGCGAGGGAGAGGAGTGTGGCCTCTCCCGTTCCTGGGTGGGGACCTGGGATTCAATCTGTGAGGTGGGGGCCTGTAAGCAGGAACTCCTCTTGCTATGCTGAGCTTTTTTTTCCTTTTCGCCCAATAAATTCTGTTCCCCCTCACCCTTCAAAGTGTCTGCGTGCCTAACTCTTCCTGGTCCTGTGAGAAGAACCCGTTTTTTCCTACAACAATTACATGCCCATTAACATACCAAAAATCACACACCCACCAGCACCACAGCAGTTCTGAGAACACCCATAATTGGTGTAAAAATGAGTGGCGCCACAGTTCCAAGAAATCTCCACCTTTCTCCAGGAGTTTTCATGAATATTCCACCACTTGGTGAAAGAAACCCATAAAATGGCCTGGCATAGTGGCTCATGCCTGTAATCTTAGCACTTTGGGAGGCCGAGGCAGGTGGATCACCTGAGGTCAGGAGTTCGAGACCAGCCTGGCCAACATGGTGAAACCCCGTCTCTACGGAAAATACAAAAATCAGCTGGGTGTGGTGGTGCATGCCTGTAATCCCAGCCACTCGGGAGGCTGAGGAAGGAGAATTGTTTGGACCTGGAAGGTAGAGGTTGCAGTGAGCCAATATTGCACCACTGCAGCCCAGCTTGTGCGGTGGGAGCGAGACTCCATCTCAAAAAAAAAAAAGAAACCCATAAAGGTAAACCCAAACCCTCTTGTGTGACTCTCTCTTGAGTCTGCCCACACTCCCGTTCAGTGTGTACTTTTTGCTTTGCAATAAATCTTGGTATTTTCACTACTTTCTGACTCATTCGGGAATTGCTTCTCGCAATGGCATCAAGAACCTGGACACTGGCTGAGTTGAGGTTCTGCTGGCTTTGGGGGACCTTCCCCAGCCCACCAGTATCAAGAAGACAATTTCCTTGGATTCAACACCTCTATCCGTTCACCTGGGTCTGTGCCTTATCGTTTTCAGCCTCCACTCCTGCCCCTGAGCCCTGCTTGCTCCTCTCCAAGGCTACACCTCCATTTGTATACCACATCTCATCCTTCTCACAAGCTCAAGGCCTTTGCTCCAGCAAGTGTCCCTCTGTCCCTGACTAGATCATTCCAATCACCATTAAAATATGATCCCTTGGGCCAGGAGTAGTAGCTCACACCTATATTCCTAGCACTTTGGGAGGCCTAGGCAGGAAGGATCACTTGAGGCCAGGAGTTCAAGACCAGCCTAGGCAACACAGCAAGACCCTGTCTCCAAAATAAAATAATGAAAAACAATTAGCCGCGCGTGATGGCTCACACTTGTAGTTCTAGTTACTCGGGAGGCTGAGGCAGAAGGATTACTTGAGCATGAGAGTTCAAGGCTGTCATGAGCTATGTTTGCGCCACTGTACTCTAGCCTGGGCGAGAGTAAGATCCTGTCTCAAATAATAATAATAATAACGTCAGCCCGGGCGCGGTGGCTCACACCTATAATCCCAGCACTTTGGGAGGCCAAGATGGGAGGATCACCTGAGGTCAGGAGTTTGAGACCAACCTGGCCAACATGGTGAAACCCTGTCTCTACTAAAAATACAAAAATTAGCCTGGCGTGGTGGCGTGCGTCTGTAATCCCATCTACTCAGGAGGCTGAGGCAAGAGAATCGCTTGAAGCTGGGAGGCAGAGGTTGCAATAAGCCGAGATCGCGCCATTGCACTCCAGCCTGGGCGACAAGAGTAAGACTCCGTCTCAAAAACAATAATAATAATAATAATAATAAATAATAATAATAATAATAATAATTTATTGCATCTAAAAAAAAGAAAATGCACAACAAAACCAAGAGCCTCTCTTGACCCCAAGCCTCTCCTCTTCTATCCCACTTCTCTCTCTCTTTTTTTTTTCTTTTTTTTAAGCCAGAGTCTCTCTCTGTCACCAAGCTAAAGTGCAGCGGCTCCCTGTTGGCTCACTGCAAACTCCACCTCCCCCATTCAAGTGATTCTCCTGCCTCAGCCTCCCAAGTAGCTAGGATTACAGGTGCCCACCCCTTCGCCTTGCTAATTTTTCTATTTTTAGTAGACACAGCATTTCACATGTTAGCCAGGATGGTCTCAAACTCCTGACCTCAGGTGATCTGCCCACCTCGGCCTCCCAAAGTGTTGGGATTACAGGCGTGAACCAACATGCCTGGCCCCCATTTCTCTGTATAGCAAAACTCTTTGACAATCTACAATTGTTGCTGCTTTCAGGGTTCTCCTGTTCGCTCTTGCATACACTTCAGCCTGGCTTCTGTTGCCAGCACTCTACCCAAACTGCTTTTGTCAGAGTCGCCAGTGACCTTCACATTGCCAAATCTAATTTTATTTATTTATTTATTTATTTATTTATTTATTTATTTATTGAGATGGAGTTTCACTCTTGTTGCCCAGGCTGGAGTGCAGTGGCGCAGTCTCGGCTCACTGCAACCTTCACATCCCGGGCTTAAGTGATTCTCCTGCCTCAGCCTCCCAAGTAGCTGGGATTACAGGCATATGCCACCATGACTGACTAATTTTGTATTTTTAGTAACAACAGGGTTTCACCATGTTGGCCAGGCTGGTCTTGAACTCCTGACCTCAGGTGATCCGCCCACCTTGGCCTCCCAAAGTGCTGGGATTACAAGCGAGAGCCACTGTGCCCGGCCAATTATTTTTATAAAAGAACAACTTCACTAAGATATAATTCACGTAACATATAATTCATCCATTTTTTAAAACTGTTTGTTTGTTTGTTTATTTATTTAGAGATGGAGTCTGGCTCTGTCACCAAGGCTGGAGTGCAATGGTGCAATCTTGGCTCACTGCAACCTCTGCCTCCTGGGTTCAAGTGATTATCCTGTCTCAGCCTCCCAAGTAGCTGGAATTACAGGTGTGTGCACCACTACTCCTGGCTAATTTTTGTATTTTTAGTAGAGATGGAGTTTTGCCGTGTTGGTGAGACTGGTCTCGAACTCCTGACCTCAAGGGATCCACCTATCTCAAGCTCCCAAAGTGCTGGGATTACAGGCATGAGCCATCGCGCCTAGCCTATACGTTTTCCTTTCTTTTCAGTATACATTCAGGAGTAGAAATGTTGGTTGTAAGGTAATTTTTTTGTTTAGCCATTTGAGGAACTGTCAGACTGTTTTCCAAAGCAGCTGCACCATTTTTCATTCTCACTAGCAGTGTTTGAGGACTCCAATTTCTCCACATCCTCACCAACACTTGTTGATTACTGTCCTTTTTGACTATAGCCATCCTGATGGGTATGAAATAGTGTCTCATTGTGGTTTTGATTGCATTTTTCATGTGTATCTTTTCATGAGTATCTTTTCATGTGCTTATCGGTCATCTGTATCTTTGGAGAAATGTCAATTGAGTTCCTTTGCCGATTTTTAAATTGTGCTATTTATTATCATTGAGTTGTAAGGGTTCTTTATTTATTCTAGATACAATCCCTTATATGATTTGCAATATTTTTTCCCATTTTAATTATTAATTCTTAATCCTCATATTTTATTTAACCTCTAAATTGCCCAAGACACAACTGATCATTCCTTCTTTGTAATTCTTTCTTTTTTCTTTCTTTCTCTTCTCTTCTCTTTTCTGTCTCTCTCTCTCTCTCTTGCCCTCCCTCCCTCTCTCTCTCTCTCTCTCTCTTCTTTCTTGATGGATTCTCACTTTGTCACCCAGGCTGCAATCTCTGCTCACTGCAACCTCTGCTTCCCAGGTTCACTCAGCCTCCCAAGTAGCTGGGATTACAGGTGCCCGTCACCACACCTAGCTAATTGTTGTATTTTTAGTAGAGACAGGGTTTCACCACGTTGACCAGGCTGGTCTCGAACTCCTGACCTCAGGTGATCCGCCTACCTCGGCCTTCCAAAGTTCTGGGATTACAGTCGTGAGCCAATGTGCCTGGCTCCTTTTAATACTTTCTTCCTTTGGCTTTTTTTTTTTTTTTTTTTTTGAGACAGAGTCTTGCTCTGTTGCCTGGACTAGAGTGCAGTGGTGTGATCTCTGCTCACTGCAACCTCTGCTTCTGAGATTCAAGTGATTCTGGTGCCTCAGCCTCTGGAATAGCTGGGACTACGGGCACAGGCCACCATGCCCAGCTAATTTTTGTATTTTTTGGTAGAGATGTGGGTTTCTCCATGTTGGCCAGGCTGGTCTCGAACTCTTGGCCTCAAGTGATCCACCCGCCCCGGCCTCCCGAAGTGCTGGGATTACAGGTGTGAGCCACCATGCGTGGACCTTCCCTTGGCTTCTAAAACACCACAGTGTCCTAGTTTTCCTTCTGTTTCACTGACTGCTGTGGTTTCCTCCATATCCACTCAGCCTCTAAAGAATGAAATGCCCAGGACTTACTCCCTGGTCTTCTGTTTTCTGTCTACACTCATTCCCTTGGTGATCTCACCAGTCTCAAGCTTGAAATACCATCTCTGTGCTGGCAAATCCCAGATTTATTTATTTATTTATTTATTTATTTTTTGAGACAACATCTCACTCTGTCACCCAGGCTGGAGTACAGTGGTGTGATCTCGGCTCACTGCAACCTCTCTCTCCCGAAATCCCAAATTTATATATTTCAGTCCAGAGCTCTGTCTGGCACTCCAGGCTCATTTATTTAATTTTAGTCAACATCTGTACTTTTATGTTTGTAGTCATCTCAAATTTTGCATGTTCAATGTTGACTTTTCGAACTGAAGTCCTAGCAAATGGCAAATTCCAGTTCTTGGCCCCAAGCCCTGAAGCCACTTTCCACTCCTTTTTCTCTCACGCTGCACTTTTGATTTGTCAGCAAGCCCTGTCGGCTCTGCCTTCAGAACCCAGACGGGCCCTGACCACATCTCGGCCCCACCCCCAGCTTACTGCCACTTCTGTGGTCTAAGCCACGCCCCACTCTCCAGGATTTTTGGAGCCTTTCTGCCTTGTGCTTCTCACCTACAGTGTTTTCAACCCAGCAAGCCAGTGTGATCCTTTTTAAACCCAAGTCAGATCATGTAATTTTAATGCCTCCTTCTCATTTGGAGTAAAAGCCACAATCTCCTGCCACACCCCTTCCCTTATCAGGGGCAGCCACACTGGCCTCCCTGATGTGCCTCAACCATGCCAGGCACGCTCCCACCTCGGGGCCTTGCAACTGCTCTTCCATCTGCCTGGCATGGTCTCCTTTGATCCCCACATGGCTGCTCCCTCAATTCCTCCAGGTCGTTTTCTCCATGTCTGCTGTTCTCAGGGAGGCCTTCTCTGACTATCCAATTAGAATGGCACCTTCGCTCCCCACACCTGCTGGCCTCTTCTCTATTTCCAAAGTACCTAACACCATCTACCATGCTGCGTATTTACCTATTTATTGCCCCATTTCCCGCCCCTGGAACCAAAGCTCCAGGAGAGCAGGGATTTTGTTTTCTATGTAATCCAGCACCTGGAAACCTGTGTATGCTCAGTAAATATTCATGGGATGAGTGAAGGTGATACAGGACTAATATGGGTCGCAGAAGAATGGAAAATTCCAGGCAGCAGTTTCACATGACTAGCAAAAGGAAGCTGTTGAAATAACTGCAGAAGCTAAGGGCTCATAAGACCCTGAAAAATCAGGGCATGGGCCAAGCTAGCTGAGACCAACTGGACACAGCATGGCACTGGATTTGACCTAGGTTTCTCCTAGGACCTCATTATACGCTCATTAACATACTAAAAATCACACACCCACCAGCCCCACAATAGTTCCCATATTTGGTGTAAAAATGGGTGGCACCACAGTTCCAAGAAATCTCCACCTTTTTCCAGTAACTTTCATAAATATTCCACCCCTTGGTTAAAGAAATCTATAAAAATAGAAACCATAGCCGGGCACGGTGGCTCACGCCTATAATCCCAACACTTTAGGAGGCCAAGGTGGGCGGATCACATGAGATCAAGAGTTTGAGACCAGCCTGGCCAACATGGTGAAATCCCGTTTCTACTAAAAATACAAAAAATTAGCTGGGCATGATGGCACATGCCTGTAATCCCAGCTACTCAGGAGGCTGAGGCAGGAGAATCGCTTGAACCCGGGAGGTGGAGGCTGTAGTGAGCCAAGATCACGCCATTGCACTCCAGCCTGGGCAACAAGAGCAAGACTTTGCCTCAAAAAAAAAAAAAGAAGAAGAAAAAAAAAACCGCAAAGCCCCTTGTGCGATTCTTTCTTGAGTACACCGGCACTCCCCTCTTGAGTGTGTGTACTTTTAAAACTTTAAAAAAAATTTTTTTGAGACAGGGTCTCACTCTGTGGCCCAGGCTGGGAGTGCAGTGGCACAATCACAGCTCACTGCAGCCTCAACCTCCAGGGCTCAAGCTATCCTCCCACGTCAGCCTCCTGAGTAGCTGGGACTACAGGCACTCGTCACCACACCCAGCTAATTTTTGTAATTTTTGTAGAGATGTTGCCCAAGCTGGTCTTGAACTCCCAAGCTCAAGCAATCCGGGATTACAGACATAAGCCACCGTGCCCAGTCAAAGCTCCAGTTCTTCTTCTTTTTTTTTTTTTTTTTTTTTTTTTTTTTTTTTGTAATTTTTAGTAGAGACGGGGTTTCACCGTGTTAGCCAGGATGGTCTCCATCTCCTGACCTCGTGATCCGCCCATCTTGGCCTCCCAAAGTGCTGGGTGGCTTGAGCCACCGCGCCCGGCTTTTTTTTTTTTTTTTTTTTTTTTGAGACAGAAGTTCTCTCTTGTTGCCCAGGCTGGAGTACAATGGCATGATCTCGGCATACTGCAACCTCCGCCTCCAGGGTTGAAGAGATTCTCCTGCCTCAGCCTCACAAGTAGCTGGGATTACAGGCATACGCCACCACGCCCGGCTAATTTTGTATTTTTAGCAGAGATGGGGTTTCTCCATGTTGGTCAGGCTGGTCTTGAACTCCCGACCTCAGGTGATCCACCTGCCTTGGCCTCCCAAAGTGCTGGGATTACAGGCGTGAGCCACCGCGCCCGGCCAAAGCTCCAGTTCTTGTCCCATCTTGGCCTCTTATTGGCTGGGTGACCTGGTGCAAACCCCTCCCCTTAACTGAGCCTCGATGTCCTCCTCTATTCATTAGGTCATGACCATCTATGTCTCAGGGCTGGCATAAAAGACCCAGTGTGTGAGCAGTGTCTGGCATGTAGTCAAGGCTGGCTTGCCCTCCTCAGAAACTACCAGTTTGCTAATTTGGTACAAGCTTCAGACTGGTGTGGATTTCGGTGGTGCGGGGATACAGTGGAGTGGAGAAGGAAGGTAGAAGAGAGAGGGACACCAGAGAAAGCAGACGAGGCCCTGAGAGAGAATCTGCAGGGCCAGAGGCTGGACTCTGAAGGCCAGGACAAGCACAGAAGCCTGAGCTGTCCCTGGTGGGATGTGAGCAGGGCAGATGTTCCTATCTCCCTTCCCTCAGGTGTGGAGCTGCTCATGAAGCCCCTCCCTGTCTAGAAGCTGGTTCAGCCCATCTGATCCGACCCTGTAGGGAGGCAGGCAGAGATGAGTGGTGAGAAAGCCCATTTCACAGGTGAAGAAACTGAGGCTCAGGAAGGTGGCAATTTGCGTCTCTGTCTCATCTCGCCTGCCAGGGTAGAAGCTCCTGGGATTCAAGCGCCATTTAGTTCCTGTTTCTGTTTCCTCAGGGCCAATGCTGTTGATTGAAAACCGAGTGAGTGCTCCTCAGTGGTTTCCCAGCCCCACCAGACCCCACGCCCCTTTTGTAACAAGTATCAGTATCTTGCAATGCCCCTTTCCTATAACAGAATACAATTCATAGATTATGTGATCTATTTATACACTACTAATTTATTTATTTATTTATTTTTTGAGATGGAGTTTCACTCTTATTGTCCAGGCTGGAGTACAATGGCATGATCTTGGCTCACTGCAACCCCCTCCTCCCAGGTTCAAGTGATTCTCCTGCCTGAGTCTCCCAAGTAGCTAGGATTGCAGGCATGTGCCACCATGCCTGGCTAATTTTGTATATTTAGTAGAGCTGGGGTTTCACCATGGTGGGCAGGCTGGTCTCGAACTCCTGACCTCAAGTGATCCACCCGTCTCAGCCTCCCAAAGTGCTGGAATTACAGGCGTGAGCCACCATGCCTGGCCTTATACATTACTAATGTAGCAGGATGAGCCACAGACAAAACTCCTCAGACACCGGATTAAAGAAGGAAGAGGTTTTTTATTCGGCCGGGAGCATCGGCAGACTCGAGTCTTAAGAGCCGAGCTCTCCAAAAAAGAAATTCTTGGTCTTTTTAAAGGCTTACAAGTGTAAGGGGTCCACGTGAAAGGGTCGTGATAAGTCGAGCAAGCGTGGGAAACGTGACTGGGGGCTACATGCATTAGCTAACAGAACAAAAAGTTTTACAATGCTTTTTTCTTTTTTTTTTTTTTTTTTTTTTTTTTGAGACGGAGTCTCGCTCTGCCGCCCAGGCTGGAGTGCAGTGGCCGGATCTCAGCTCACTGCAAGCTCCGCCTCCCGGGTTCACGCCATTCTCCTGCCTCAGCCTCCCGAGTAGTTGGGACTACAGGCGCCCGCCACCGCGCCCGGCTAGTTTTTTGTATTTTGTAGTAGAGACGGGGTTTCACCGTGTTAGCCAGGATGGTCTCGATCTCCTGACCTCGTGATCCGCCCGTCTCGGCCTCCCAAAGTGCTGGGATTACAGGCTTGAGCCACCGCGCCCGGCCTACAATGCTTTTTTCATACAGTGTCTGGAATTTACAGATAACACAAGTAGTTTAGGCCAGGGGTTGATGTTATTATTATTACTTTGTTTAACTCCTAGGGCTGGGGGGTGGTGCCAAGGTTGTCTGGCTATTTATCTTACTTTTGTTTCTTTCTCTCTTTCCTCCTGTCTTGTGAACTAGGCAAGGTAGGGGGAGGAGGGCAGCAGGAGTAGTAGTGGTCTCCTTCCTTACTAATTTTGAAGAAAAAAAAAATCAATGTCCTAACTGAAAGTAAGAAAATAAAAGCAAAATCAGGTCGGGCGCGGTGACTCACTCCTGTAATCCCAGCACTTTGGGAGGCCGAGGCGGGCAGATCACGAGGTCAGGAGTTCGAGACCATCCTGACCAACATGGTGAAACCCTGTCTCTACTAAAAATGCAAAAATTAGCCAGGCATGGTGGCGTGTGCCTGTAATCCCAGCTACGTGGGAGGCTGAGGCAGGAGAATTGCTTGAACCCAGGACATGGAGGTTGCAGTGAGCCAAGATAGCGCCACTGCACTCCAGCCTGGATGACAGAGTGAGACTCTGTCTCAGAAAAAAAAAAAGGGCCAGGCGCAATGGCTCACGCCTGTAATCCCAGCACTTTGGGAGGCCGAGGCAGGTGGATCACGAGGTCAGGAGATCGAGACCATCCAGGCTAACATGGTGAAACCCTGTCTCTACTTAAAAAAAAAAAATTATCCGGGCGTGGTGGCGGGCACCTGTAGTCCCAGCTACTTGGGAGGCTGAGGCAGGAGAATGGCGTGAACCCGGGAGGCGGAGCTTGCAGTGAGCCGAGATGGCGCCACTACACTCCAGCCTGGGCGACAGACTGAGACTCCGTCTCAAAAAAAAAAAAAAAGAAAGAAAAGAAAAACAATCTATAATCTCTCTCTCTCTCTCTTTTTATTTTTTATATTTTATTTTATTTTATTTTTTTGAGACAGTCTCGCTCTGTTGTCCAGGCTGGAGTGCAGTGGCGCGATCTCGGCTCATTGCAACCTTAGCCTCCAGGGCTCAAGCGATTCTCCTGCTTCAGCCTCCAGAATGGCTGGGTTTATAGGCACTCACCACAACACCCAGCTAAGTTTTGTGTTTTTAGTAGAGACGGGGTTTTGTATTTTAGTAGAGACAGGGTTTCACCATGTTGACTAGGCTGGTCTTAAACTCCTGACCTCAGGTGACCCACCCGCCTCGGCCTCCCAAAATGCTCCCAAAACGCGGTGGCGTGAGCCACCACGCCCAACCTATTTATTTGTTTAATTAATTAATTAATTAATTAATTTGAGACAGAGCCTCGCTCTGTTGCCCAGGCTAGAGTGCAGTGGCTCAATCAAGGGTTATCGTAATCTCTGTCTCCTAGGCTGAATCTATTCTCCCACCTCAGCCTCACCAGTAGCTGAGACTACAGGTGCACACCACCACACCCGGCTAATTTTTTTTTTTTTTTTTTTTCAGAGACTGGGTCTCGCAGTGTTGCCCAGGCTGGTCTTGAATTCCTGGGCTCAAGTGGTCCGCCCTCCTCAGCTTCTCAAAGTGCTGGGATTACAGGCATGAGCCACCACGCCGGCCTTGTCTTTTTTTTTGAGATGGAGTCTCACTGTCACCAGGCTGGAGTGCAGTGGCGTAATCTCGCCTCACTGCAACCTCCGCCTCTCGGGTTCAAGCGATCCTCCCTGCCTCAGCCTCCTGAGTAGCTAGGACTACAGGTGCGTGCCACCGCGCCCAACTAATTTTTTTTTTTTTTTTTTTGTATTTTTAGCAGAGACGGGGTTTCACCACGTTGGCCAGGGTGGTCTCCATTCCTTGACCTCGTGATCCGCCGGCCTCGGCCTCCCAAAGTGCTAGGATTATAGTCGTGAGCCACCACGTCTGTCTTTTTAAAACCTGTAAATACTCAGGCCTAGGCCGGGCGCGGTGGCTCAAGTCTGTAATCCCAGCACTTTGGGAGGCCGAGACGGGCGGATCATGAGGTCAGGAGATCGAGACCATCCTGGCTAACCCGGTGAAACCCCGTCTCTACTAAAAAAATACAGAAAACTAGCCAGGCGAGGTGGTGGGCACCTGTAGTCCCAGCTACTCGGGAGGCTGAGGCAGGAGAATGGCGTGAACCCGGGAGGCGGAGCTTGCAGTGAGCGGAGATCCGGCCACTGCACTCCAGCCCGGGCCACAGTGCCAGACTCTGTCTCAAAAAAAAAAAAAAAAAAAATACTCAGGCCTACTCTTGTAGAAAAAAGACTTCTCAAATTTGAATGTGCCCGGGAGTCACCTGCGGCTCCTGGGAAAATGCAGGTTCTGAGTCAGCAAGTCTGGGGCTAGACCTGAGAGCCTGCATTTCTAACCTGCTCCCAGGTGGTGCCCAGTTATTGCTCCGCAGGCTGGCAAAAGATGACCTTGGCTGCAGATCTGAGGGGCTGCGAAGCTCAGGGCGTCCAGTTCCCGGAGTGCCCCCTGCCCAGAACCGACCCCTCCCAGACCCCAGTGAGGGTCAGCCCTCTTCCAGGCCTGCCCTAGACCGCTGCCCAGGGAAGCGCACGCACTGCCGCAGCCGCAGCCGCCCAGTCTGATTCCTGGCAACCACTTGGCTGGGCGCCCGCTGCAGCGACAGCATTTCCCACGGGAGGAGCCGCGCCGGGAATGGGCCGCGGGGGAGGGAGGGAGGGAGGGGGAGGGAGGGAGGCCCCGCCCCGGGAATTGTCCTCTGAAGGGGCGGGGCATGGGCGTCCCCGGCCCTGCTAGCCCCATCTCCTTCCCTGTCCCTGCTTGGGTGAGTAAATTCCTAGTGCTTTGATTCGCTTGCCCCTCCTTCCGTCCCTCCCCACTTCCTCCTCGCTCGCTCGTTCCCTCCACCTTCAGTCTGAGCTGCGCCCTTACCATGGGAAGCCCGCGGTGACCCGGCTGTTCCCTGTCCGCCACCTCCCTCCAGGCAGGAGGCTTATGGAGGGCTATTGCTGGTCTGGGCAGGGCAGGGGCCGTGGTTCCTGGGGAGGACGGCGGAGGTCTCCCACCCGCGAGAACGAGGCCGGGCTAAACTGCTTTCCCGACTCTGCTGGAAGGCAAAACATGAGCCCCTAACAACAGCAACTGTCCTTCCCTCCCAGGAGGACTGCACTCTACAGTTTACAGGACACTTTTCTTGCCACTGTCATGTTTTATCCTCATAAACTCGGTATTCTTGCCATTTCACAGATGGCAAAACTGAGGTCCAGAGAGGCCAAGTCACTAGGACAAGGTGCCAGAGCTCAGAGGACATTCCAGGACCTGAACCTGGTATACCATACATGTTGTAGGAGAAGCTTTCTGGATCTTCTGGGCCTGGATTATCCAGGAATACCATTCCAACCCTTGAACGTGGGGCTCTAAATTTCCACCAGGATCCTTTTTTTTTTTCTTTTGAGACAGTTTCCCTTTGTCGCCCAGGCTGGGGTGCAGTGGTGCGATCTCGAAACCTCTGCCTCCCAGGTTGTAAGAGATTCTTCTGCCTCAGTCTCTGGAGTAACTGGGATAACAGGCATGCACCACCATGACTTACTGCTTTTGCATTTATTTATTTATTTATTTATTTATTTATTTATTTTTTCGAGAAAAGCCTCACTCTTATCCCCCAGGTTTGAGTGCAATGGCTCCATTTCGGCTAACTGCAACCTCTGCCTCCCAGGTTCAAATGATTCTCCTGCCTCTGTCTCCCAAGTAGCCGGGATTAAGTCTCCTGCCACCACGCCCAGCTAATTTTTGTATATTGTAGTAGAGACGGAGTTTCACCATGTTGACCAGGCTAGTCTCGAACTCCTGACCTCAGGTGATCCACCCACCTCGGCCTCCCCAAGTGCTGAGATTACAGGCATGAGTCACTGTGCCCGGCCTGCTTTTGTATTTTTAATAGAGATGGGGTTTCGTCATCTTGGCCAGGCTGGTCTCGAACACCTGACCTCAGGTGATCCACCTGCCTTGGCCTCCCAAAGTGCTGGGATTACAGGCATGAGCCACCCTACCTGGCCACCATCAGGATCCTTAACTTTGAATACCAGAGCTGGAAGGCTAAACCATTATACAGAGGGGGAAACTGAGGCCCACGAAGGGGAAGTGTCTTGCCCAAGCTCAGAAGCCAGATAAGGTTCTGACCCCCACTCCTTAGAGTTTCAGATGAAGTTTCTGGGCCTTTCACAGCTCCCTGTCTTTCCTGCCTGAGCAACTGGGGCCTGTGTTTGGGTACAATGGGTGGGAGGGGTTAGGGCAAGAATCCTCCAAATCAAAGCATGCACCCAGCAGGGAAGGGGAGAAGATTTAGTGCCTCTGAAAATACACTTTGCCTTTAGGCTTTATTTCCTAAGACAGAGATGTGTCACTAAAGCAAGGAGATGATAGTGGGTTTTGACTTGATTTTGTTTTTCACTATTTTGCTTCCCAGGCAGGAGGCCCAAGCCCTGACAACAGAGGTGAGAGAGGCTGTGCCAGCCCTGCTCTGGGCATGTTTGGGCTCAAGGGCCAGACTCTGCCTCCAGTCTAGGGCCAAGCTGGGGCCTGTGGCAGGATCAGATAGAGGTGAGTGCATTTTCTGTGAGTGACCCCATCGAGGCCTAGCCCAGAACAGGTGGGGGCTCTGTGTGGGCCTGGGTGGAGATCTTTCTCACTGGGCACAGACTCAGTTTATGACCAAGGTCAGGGCCCATCCTGGGATCAGGGAACAGGGAGAAGCAGCTCTTAGCTTCTCCCAGGACAGAACCAGCCCAGGATTCTTGCTCTAGGAGGGTGAGTCAGGCAGGCGTCTTGGAGTCCACAGGTCTTAGGCTCTTGGGCTGGAGCACAGGCTCTGGGTGAAGGTGATGTCCGTGAGCTGAGGTCCAGGCTGTCTGGCTCACCAGTGGGTGGGTTTTCAGGGCAGATGAACCCCCCATCTCTACCCACATTCCCCACCTTACAGCTCAACCACCAGGACTCTGTGAACATGACTGGCCATCTCCTTCCACTGCTCCTACTTAAGGTCCTGGTGCTTACACAGGAAAGTGGTACCACAACCAGCTCTTTCTAGTGGCAGCTGGACTTGTGGTTGGGGGGTCGCAGCTTCTCTAACTGTCCTCAGGGCTCTGTCCAGAGGTGTGGATTCTGGTAAACTGGCCAGCTGGAAAGAATAACCAAAAGCCCTCCACCATGGTCAATCTCAGGCTACGCGCATGACATCACTACACGTGAAGTTGCGAAGAGATGTGCAGAATTGGCTCCAGAACCCCCCTGTCCCTGTCCCAGGACAGTCCCGTTGCCTTCCACGGGGCCCAGAAAGGTTCTGGGGTCCTGCTGGCTTACCAAGTTAGGGTACCCTCGAGGACTTCCTGTCCTGCCCTTGTGCCTGCTGGTGTGAGGTGACTGTGATTATGATTGTGGCTATAGCTGACATTGTGATTGTGATGGTTACTGGTGTCTTTTCAGTGATGGAGAGAAGGGGCCAGTCAAGGAAGTGCCTTTGTCACTCAAGGGACATTGCCAGGTGCCCAGGAGTATGAGGGCCAATTAGGGCCCAGGGTCCTCAGGGCTGTGTTGTGGCTCTATGCAGGAAACTGGAAACCTGATGTAACCTAATGGACACATCTCCTGCCACTCTCCCCTCCCTCCACTGTGCATTGATCACCTGGCCTCATGCTGCACTGAGGAGACAGGAACCCAGCCGTGGGATGCGCTCACCTTTCCATGTTGTAATCTGTATTCCCACCTGTACCGTGCCCATCTTCTCCTTCCTGACTCCCATCTGAGGTTGAGTCCCTCCTCTTATCAAAGGACAGTCTTTTTTTTTGAGATAGAGTCTTGCTATCGCTCAGGCTGGAGTGCAGTGGTGCAATCTCAGCTCACTGCAACTTCTGCCTCCCCAGTTCAAGCAATTCTCCTGTCTCAGCCTCCTGAATAGCTGGGATTACAGGCGTGCACCACCATGCCTGGCTAATTTTTTTGTATTTTTGGTAAAGATGGGGTTTCACCATATTGGCCAGGCTGGTCTCGAACTCCTGACCTCAAGTGATCCTCCCACCTTTCCCTCCCAAAGTGTTGGGATTACAGGCGTGAGCCACCACTCCAGGCCTAAAAGACAGTCCTTAGTGGCTTCCCATTGGCTGGAATAAAATGCTGATTCTTTACGGGAGACTTTAGCCTCATCTCCCCCTCACATCCCCAGCTCCTTGTGTTCCAGTTTCCACTGGCCCCTTTTCCGTTCTACAAGCACGACAAGCTTGTTCCTACCTCAGGGACTTGGAGCCCACAGTTGCCTCCTAGTCTCTGCATGTCTGGTTCCTCATCCTCCCAGTCTTGGCCCAAAGAGCCCTTCCCGACCTTTCCCTCTAAAGGGGGCTCCCCAGTTACTCTCCATCTTTTCACCTTTGTTGTGGTCGGCCCAGCTCTGATCGTCTGCCGTTGCCTTGTTTACTGCAGTGTGACTTGTTTCAGGGTCTTCCCTATAAGAGTGTAAGCTCCATGAGGGCAGTGTGCTCATTCTCTGTGGTACCTGGAATCTGGGTGGTACGAGATAAATGCACATGGAATATATATATACCTGTCTGTGTTTATTTCCCCTTTTTGTCCCTGGGCCGTTGTTAACATCTTGCTTTCGGGTCCAAGCCTGGTTTCTTCTCTCCACTGGGCTATAAAGGGAATGGGCCAAGTGTCCCCCCAACATTTGGGCCAGAATATGAAAGAAGAGCTAGTACTCTGTAGGCGCCCCGGTGGTGGGGGCAGCAGAGGTTGCTGGGTGAGCCCAAGGGGCTTTGAGCCTCCTGGAGTTGAGAAGGCCGGGAGCCTCCAACTTTGATTTGCTTTTGGTACAGAGGGCAGCATTTCCTCCAGCTTCTGTGTGCGTCCCGGCCCCCGGGTTTCCTCTCTGAGCAGGACTTTCGTTGTCTTCTGTCTGCCCTGTGCCCATTTCCTCCTTCCTCCCTCACTCCTGAGGATGAGATCCTCCTCTTATCAAAGCACAGCCCTTCCTGTCTTCCCATTACATCCAAAGCCCCTTTCTCTTTGGGGAGGAGCCCCCACTACGTGAGTCTTGACGGACATCTGGGCCCTATCGCCCACTATAGAAGCTGGAGGGGACCACAGACGCCTCTTCCTGCTCCCCGCCAGGGAGGACATGGGCACATAACCTGCAGCGGCCAAGGCGCATAGCCCAGGGCTTGGAGTCAGTGATGCCAAGACAGGAGGGTGAGAATTCATTTAGAAAGGTGGCCTTTGCCAGCCTGGCCAATATGGTGAAATCCTGTGTCTACTGAAAATTAAAAAAAAAAAAAATTAGCTGGGCATGGTGGCGCGTGCCTGTAATCCCAACTACTCAGGAGGCCGAGGCAGGATAACTGCTTGAACCCGGGAGGCTGAGGTTGCAGTGAGCGAGATTGTGCCGCTGCACTCCGGCCTGGGTGACAGAGGGAGACTCTTCTCAAAAAAAAAACAAAACAAAAAAACTGGTCTTTGGTAGCAGTTGCCAATATGGTGTCCGGTGGTGACAGTGATGTCCAGGTGTCTTGCAGCAGGTTTGGCCTGTCCAATGCTGTCACTTCCTTCATTTCTGCTTTCATCTGAGCTTGGGAGGTAGTTTGAGAAGTCGCGGTTGCAGTTGTGGAGGGGTGGGGAGAGCAAGACCCCTTTGGAGAGGAGCTAACAGGGTTTCCTGCCCCAGAGCTCTGCCGCCACTCTGGTGCCCAGAACCCGCCCCCTAAATTCCACTGTCTGAGAGCTCAGGGTTGAGCCCCCTCCCTCCTCCACCACATCGCCTGAGGCTCCTCCCACCAGGTATCCCAGCTGAAGAGGCTCTTCCCTGGGAACTGCTGCCTCAGCCCAGATTCAAGTCAGACAACAGGAAGGACTTCCTGACTGGGGGGATGGGAGGCCCTGGACAAGGTCAGTGGGGGCATTTCTTTTTTTTTTTTTTTTTTTTTTTTTGAGACGGAGTCTCGCTCTGTAGCCCAAGCTGGAGTGCAGTGGCCGGATCTCAGCTCACTGCAAGCTCTGCCTCCCGGGTTCACGCCATTCTCCGGCCTCAGCCTCCCGAGTAGCTGGGACTACAGGCGCTGCCACCTCGCCCGGCTATTTTTTGTATTTCTTAGTAGAGACGGGGTTTCACCGTGTTAGCCAGGATGGTCTCGATCTCCTGACCTCGTGATCCGCCCATCTCGGCCTCCCAAAGTGCTGGGATTACAGGCTTGAGCCACCGCGCCCGGCCCAGTGGGGGCATTTCTATCCCAAGACAAGGGACTGACTTCTGGAGGCTCTTTTCCAAATGACAGACAGAAAGAGCAGAGTCTTCTTCAACCTGGCCAGGGCAGGGAGAGAAGGTTTTTAGAACAGGGCAAAGCACGTAGGGCCAAAGAGCACCAAGGTTAAGAGCTCAGACTCTGGATCTAGACTCCCTGTGTTACATCCCAGCTCTGTCACTAACTAGTTGTGTCATCTTGGGTAAGCTACTTAACTCTGCTTCAGTTTTTTTAATCTGTAAAATAGGAGCAATAGTAGTACCTATCTCAGGAGGTTTAAATGAGTGAGTTGAAATTTGTAAAGTGTCAGAGCAGTGCCTGGCACAAAATGACCATTATATAAATTATTTATTTATTTATTTATTTATTTGAGATGGAGTCTCACTCTGTCGGCCAGACTGGAGTGCAATGGCACGATCTCAGCTCACCACAACCTCTGCCTCCCGGGTTCAAGCGATTCTCCTGCCTCAGCCTCCTGAGTAGCTGGGATTACAGGCATGCACCACCACGCCTGGCTAATTTTGCATTTTTAGTAGAGACGGGTTTTCTCCATGTTGGTCAGGCTGGTCTCCAACTCCCAACCTCAGGTGATCCACCCGCCTCGGCCTCCCAAAGTGCTGGGATTACAGACATGAGCCACCGCGCCCGACCGTAAATGTTTAATAAAAGAAAGAAAAGATATTAGCAGCTTCCATCTGAGAGCTACCTGGCACTGGGCACCGTGCCATGTTCTTTATTTGCATTACCTCTAATCCCCACATTACACGATAAGATAATTATTCTTGCTCCTATCCTGCAGATGAGGAAACTGAGGCCCAGAGAGGGGAAGTCAGTTGTCTAAGTTGACCTAGACGGATTCTTTGAGTTCGCTATTTTATCACACTCTTGCTTTTCTCCACCACAAAGGCAAAACATTGATGAGGCAGGGGGATGGACAAAATGGGCCTTCCAGAGGTGCTCCAGAGACACCTGGACATCACTGTCACCACCAGACACCATATTGGCAACTGCTACCAAAGACCAGTTTTTTTTGTTTTGTTTTTTTTGAGAAGAGTCTCCCTCTGTCACCCAGGCCGGAGTGCAGCGGCACAATCTCGCTCACTGCAACCTCAGCCTCCCGGGTTCAAGCAGTTATCCTGCCTCGGCCTCCTGAGTAGTTGGGATTACAGGCACGCGCCACCATGCCCAGCTAATTTTTTTTTTTTTTAATTTTCAGTAGACGCTCCCAGCCACACTACAGCCAAAGAGCCCTCCGTTCACAAACCATGCCGTCCTCGTCAGAACCTGGGAAGGGTTCCTAGTTGTGCAGGGTAAGTAGTATGCTCAGAGCCGCAAACATCTCATTAAGCAATTACCCCAGAGAGCACCAAGGCAAGGAAGTGACCTCACTGCCATGTCGACACCACCCTGCCGCCAGGGTGGGAGTAATGGGGGTAATCATGGCCGTGGTGGCAATGACATTGATGGTGACGCTGAGTGACAAAAAGGTGATGGCTCTATTAGATCTTGATGTTGGCAGAGGAAGTGAGGGGGCTGGTAATGACTTGAGGGTAGTTCAGGTGATTGTTAATGGCGGTGGCAGATCACAGTCTTGGTGGAGAGGTGACAGTGGTAGTGGCGATTTGTGGGGCAGACGCTGTGGCTTGGCTCGCTCAAGTCCATTGCACCCTCCTAGCTGGGGTGGCTGGACAGCAAAGCACTGCCTGTCCCTTCCCTGTGGTGCCTGTGTAGGGACAGGCTCCACCAAGAGACTCACTGCAGCAAGGTTTGGAAGGCAGAATCCTCTCTGCTTCAGTTTCCTCATTTACAAAATAGGAATAGGCCGGGTGTAGTGGCTCTCGCCTGTAATCCCAGCACTTTGGGAGGCCGAGGCGGGCAGATCACCTGAGGCCAGGAGTTCGAGACTAGTCTGAGCAACATGGTGAAACCCTATCTCTACTAAAAATATAAAAATTAGCTGGGTGTTGTGGTGGGCACCTATTGTAATCCCAGCTACTCAGGAGGCTGAGGCAGAACAATTGCTTGAACCTGGGAGGCGGAGATTGCAGTGAGCCGATATTGCACCATTGCACTCCAGCCTGGGTGACAAGAGTGAAACTGCATCTCCAATAAATAAATAAATAAATAAAAATAAAATAAAATAGAAATAATAATAGAACAGTGCCTGTGGCACATAATAAGCACTATGTAAGCATTGGTTGTTGTTGCTAAATTGTCATTTTATTAATTTTAAGTTATTTTGTGCCCCCTTTTGGCTGTTTCTGCCAGCCTGCAAGGTCGTGGGAACACGAGGTTTTTCTGCACTGGCGATCTGGTGTCAGGTCTCCAGCATTTAAGGCTCCAGCCTTGTGCTTGCTCAGAAGTAGTCGCAGGGCTGAAAGCAGGGGTAGCAGCTTCTTAAATCCAGCTTTCTAATCCCTGCATTGAAGCTTCAGGGGTAAGTTTTTGAATTCATAGCTCTGGCGTTGGCTTTCTCAGTGGGTCAAGTGTGGAAAGGTCTGGAATCATTCCTGGAGGCTTGGCTCATTGGGACTCTCTGATGGTTGTGCAAGGACCTACTGCCCTGTATTAAATACCTTTCTGCTAAAAACACCAAGAGGGGTTTCTATTTCCTGCATTGAGATAGACCCTGCTCTCACCAGACCCTGCCACGTTCTCTGCGTCCCCTCTTCTGGGTCCTCATCTCTGCTGCTCTTTCCTTGGCGTCATCATTGCCACCTCTATGCGTTCTGAAACTCCACCTTCCAGGCTCCCCCTCCCCGAGTCCTGTCCTCTCCTCTCCGTCTCTTCCTCTTCCTCCTTCATGGTGGGGCTTCTCGGGGGGCTGGCTGCCACGGCCTCACATGTCCCAAACTCACCGCATGGTCTTCTCTCCCCAGTTTGGCCTCTGTCTTAGCCTGGGGCCCAAACCACAAAGAAAGCTGGGAGCCTCCCTAGAACTTGAGCCTCTTTCCACCCTCCACTCTGTCTGGGTCTTCTAACATTCAGTGAGCGCCTACTGTGTACTGGGCCGAGCAGCACCCAGAGTTGAGGTTGACCCAGCGTGGGCTCCTGGATGTATGTAAACACCTGTGAAGTTCCACAAATGAGAGGGATGATCTGTAATAAGTCTAGATTTTCAACAGTCAACAGGGAGGTTCAAAGACGTGGCCACCTTGCCTCAGTTTGGGTCACCTCTAAAGGGCCCTTTCAGCCCCAGAATTCCCTGTGGAACAGGCTGAGGCCTCGGCCGTAACTTCTGCTTCTCACTCCCTTTTGGGGTGGTCCCTGAGAGCAGCCCCCCATAAGCTGCTGAGTGAGGATCTCCTCCAAGTCTGTTTCAGGACCCCGGAGCCCAGAGGTGACTGCCTCTGAGACAACCAACCAGCCATAGTAGAGGCTCTGGCTTGGCACCCACTGGAGTCCCCTGAGGGTCAGACTTTCCTGCCTCCTCCTTCTTTCTCCATTTCTGCAGCCACCACATGAGGCCAAGGTCATGGCGCATCTAAATCTCCACAGCTTCTTTAGTGGATTCCCTCCCCTCTCTTGCCTCTTCTGACTCCTTCTCCACAGGGCAGCCAGAAGGATCCCAGCAGATCCAGCCAATCTACAGCTTAAGCCCTTCAAGGCTACCCATTGCTTTGACGATAAATTGAGCTCCTGACCCCAGGAGTTACCTCCCAGCTCTGCACACCTCCTCTCAGCTGCCGCAGCTGCCTCAAGGCTGCCTTCCTGTTCCCCACGCCTCCCTCCGCAGCAGGGCTCTTTTCCCTCAGCTCCTTTCCGGCCTTCAGATTTCAGTCAAATGTCCCATCCTCAGGGACAAGGGCATGCCTGCTCCCCAGGAGCAGCCTGTTACCGGTTAATGGGGAGGCTCAAAGGCCCAGCAACCTTGCCTCAGTTTGGGTCCACTCTGAAGGGCCTTCCCAGTTTCTCAGGGAAACCACTTCTTCTTTTTTTTTTTTTTTTTTTTTTTGTGGGAGTCTTGCTCGGTTGCCCAGGCTGGAGTGCAGTGGCGTGATCTTGGCTCACTGCAACCTCTGCCTCCTGAGTTCAGGTGATTCTTCTGCCTCAGCCTCCCAAGTAGCTGGAACTACAGGCACACACCACCACACCCAGCTAACTTTCAGGGAAACCACTTCTGATCCCCACCTGCCACCTCCACCAGGTGGGTGCAGCCCCCGCTCCATCCTGCACTGGCTTCCTGTGGTTTTTGTTCTCAGCCCTTACCCACACTTTGCAATTGTCTTCGTTTGTTTTTAACAAATATTTATTGAGCATCTCTTATGTACCAGGCATGTTCTAGGCTCTGATAGAGCAGTGGACAAGAGAGACAAGAATCCCTGCCCTGGATGAGGAAATAGACGATAACTAACAAACACAAAATAGAATGTGAGTTCTGGCCGGGCACGGTAGCTTACGCCTGTAATCCCAGCACTTTGGGAGGCTGAGGTGGGTGGATCACCTGAGGTCAGGAGATCGAGACCAGCCTGACCAACATGGAGAAACCCTGTCTCTACTAAAATACAAAATCAGCCTGGCATGGTGGTGCCTGCCTATAATCCCAGCTACTCGGGAGGCTGAGGCAGGAGAATCACTTGAACCAGGGAGGCAGAGGTTGTGGTGAACCGAGATCGCGCCATTTTACACTCCAGCCTGGGCAATAAGAGTGAAACTCCATCTCAAAAAAAAAAAAAAAAAAAAAAAAAAGAATGTGAGTTCTATTTTTCTAGGCCGGTGCTCTGGAAGAAAGTGAGGCAGGGCAAGGGGAGGCAGGAAGGAAGGTGCTTTCTTGAGATGGTGACATTTGAACAGAGGCTGTTGTGGAATGAGAGAGGAAGACATGGGGACGTCTAGTTGTGGAATATTCAGGGCAGAGGACCAGAGGCCAGGATGTGCCTGTGAACTTGAGACACAGGGAGGCTAGTGTGTTGGGGGAAGGGAGCGAGGGGCAGTGGCCAGAGATGAGGTGGGAGAGCTGACAGGGCGCCCCATCATGTGGGGCCTCGTAAGTCACCAGGAGTTTGGGTTTTACTCTGCGTGGGGGTCCATGGAGGGTTCAGAGAGAGAGTGCACAGGAAGCTCACTGTGGCCGGGGTGGGGAACTATCCGAAGAAGGACACTGGGGCCTTGTTCATAGGACAGTGCACTCATCCTGAAAGAGACGGAGGGCAGCGTCGAGGTGAGAAGCATCTGGCCTTGGGATACAGAAGGCAGCACCCACAGCATGTGCCTGCAGGTTGGCTGAGATGGGGAGAGAGAGACTGCAAGGGTGACACCTGTGAAGGGAACCCCTGGCTTTTGTGTGATGACCTCATTACTCTCTGCCTTCCTTTCTGTTCAGGAGAACAGGGACGTTGGTCTGGTGTGTTTGTTGGCGTGGAGTTTAGCCTATTACCTGGTAAAAAGTAGATGCTTTATGAATGTTTGTTGAATGACTGAATGAAAGACGTGGCATATGCAGATCAAAGGAGATAGACAGATAGAAGGATAGATAGATAGATAGAAAGATAGATAGATAGAAAGATAGATAGATAGATAGATAGATAGATAGATAGATAGATAGACAGACAGATAGATAGCACAGCCTCCAGCTCGCTCTGGCCACAAGGTGGGCATGCTGCCAAGCCAGCCTGGCATAGCCTCCCCTGGGAGCAACCTCCCTCCCACTCACAATCTGGCCCCTTGGAGTCTAGAGGGGCCCAGCTTGGAACAGCTATGCCCAAAGGGTAGGCACAGGTGCCCAGGTTGGTGCCCACTCTGTGCTTCAGACCCCCGGGGTCTGAGCCAACTTCCCCACCCCTCGGGAGACATGGAAGAGATGTGATGGGGACACAGGACTCCAGGCAGGCTCCTCCCTTCCCTGGCTGCTCTTGCAATCCTCTCTCCGGGGCAGGGGAAGCCCGCGGAGCTCACTTTCCCCTGGCTCAACTGGAGAAACAGTCAGCTGACCGTGGCCTCGGGTCCTTCATCCCACCTAATTGGTGCCCGTGGGCAAGCACTGGATCGCTATTGATCTTCAGGGGCTCTATCTGAGGCATTGGGGGTGAGAGTTAGCCTTGGACACTACTGTGAAGGTTCGTTGAGATTAATTTGCGGCACCTTGTGATTCCCTCACCTGGGCCCCCTATATTTTTCTCTCCTCATCCTTAGCCCAATTTCTTTTTTTCTCTCTCTCTCTCTTTTTTTTTTTTTTTTTTGAGACAGAGTCTCCCTCTGTCGCCCAGGCTGGAGTGCAGTGGCGCGATCTCGGCTCACTGCAACCTCTGCCTCCCGGGTTCACGCCATTCTCCTGTCTCAGCCTCCTGAGTAGCTGGGAGTACAGGCGCTCGCCACCACGTTCAGCTAATGTTTTGTATTTTTAGTAGAGATGGGGTTTCACCGTGTTAGCCAGGATGTTCTCGATCTCCCGACCTTGTGATCCGCCTGCCTCAGCCTCCCAAAGTACTGGGATTACAGGCGTGAGCCACCGCACCCGGCAACCCAATTTCTAACTACATATTTATTGGTGTGATTAACTACTGGATGTCTGTAAGCTGTCCAGGTGCAAGGACAGTGCCTACCTCGTTCACCAGGATATACTGGAAGCCCGGCACCATGCCTGGCTTATATAAGAGGCACTCTGTAAGAGCTGAATGAATGAATGAAGGGATGAATGAATGAAAGCACTTAGTAAAGTCTAAAGCAGGAGTGATGGGAAAGGACGGACGATAGTAATTGTAAAATAACTACTGTCAAGCAGGCAGAGGCAGCAACACAGCAGGAGTTCCCCCAGCCTGTGGCTGGGCAGGCTGTACCCTGAGCGGCCTCCTCCCCACCGCACCTCTTCCTACACTCCGGGGTCACAAGCCTTGGTAAGGCTGAAAGTAACAACAGCTGTTTCACCGGTACTGCCTCATTTAACCTGCATGAGAGGATCTTGAGATGATGCTGTCATTATTCCCACTGTAAAGATTTGGAAACTGGGGCTCCGGGAGCTTCAGTAATTTACCTGAGATAAATGAATGGTGGGGCTGGGATTCACACACAGGTCTATTGAAGGTCACAGCCCCCCCGAGGGTTCATGTTGACACTCTCCTGCCCCTCTGGTCACCTTTAAACCTTCCAATCTCTTCATCCCCATCTTTTTCTTTTTTTTTTTTTTGAGATGGAGTCTTGCTCTGTCACCCAGGCTGGGGTGTGGTGGTGCCATCTCAGCTCACTACAACTTCTGCCTCTTGGGTTCAAACAATTCTTGTGCCTCAGCCTCCAGAGTAGATGGGACTACAGGCGCCCGCCACCACACCCGGCTAATTTGTGTGTTTTTAGTAGAGATGGGGTTTCACCATGTTGGCCAGGCTTGTCTCGAACTCTTGATCTCAAGTGATCTGCCCGTGTCAGCCTCCTAAAGTGCTGGGATTACAGGCATGAGCCACCATGCCAGGCCACCTGTCCTCATCTTTTCTCCTCCAAAGTCCTTGTGCTCTCCCCAGCAGCTTTGAGCAGGCACCTCTCAGAGCCTCATTCTACCTGTCTGTAAAATGGACACACAAATCTCTGACTGTTTTGTAATGAAGGTCCATGAGGATGGGAATGTTCTGTGTAAAACATGTAAACATGTTCTGTGTAAAAGAGCTGAGTGAAGTGGAGCCAAAGTAGTGAAGATGCTGCAGTGACCTGCGCAAGGTCACCCTGTGGTGGCAGGGGAACAGGTCTCTGCCCTCTGGCTGGACACCATGGGCAAGTGAGTGTGAGGGTGGGTGGCTGTGTGAGTGTGATTGTGCGTGTAGACTACCCCAGGACCGACCTCTTGAAGGTCAAGAAAAGCCCCTGTTGCAGGCCGGACATGGTGGCTCACGCCTGTAATCCCAACACTTTGGGAGGCCAAGGCAGGTGGATCATCTGAGGTCAGGAGTTCAAGACCAGCCTGGCCAGCATGGTGAAATCCCATCTCTACTAAAAATACACATATTAGCCAGGCATGGTGGCGGGTGCCTGTAATCCCAGCTACTCAGGAGGCAGAGGCAGGAGAATTGCTTGAACCCTTGAAGGCAGAGATTGCAGGGAGCCGAGTTTGTGCCATTGCACTTCAACCTGGGCAAGAGGGAAACTCTGATTCAAAAAAAAAAAAAAAAAAGGAGAAGCCCCTGCTGCTTCCAATTTTAAGGCTTCCAGTGTTATTAAATTAAAAAATAAAAACCTCATGCATTTTAAAGATTTATGTTTAACAAACGAACTTTTTAAAAACACACATACACAATGCAATGCCATGTAATTGTGCTATTCACAAGATAATTAGAGGGTTTATAGAAAATATGAATTCATGGTGCACGGCGGGAGGTGTGGCTGGGTAATGAGATGCAAGCTCACAATGGCCTGGCTAGCAGCTCCTGCGTTCCTCCCATTGTGTCCCTTTGTCACTACATGTTACATCCTCATTTGGGCATGCCAGTGGCCAAGAGACCTTCCTCCATCTGGCCTCTGCCTCGCGTTATCTCCACACGCTTGGCCCCCTCTCTGGCTTTGCATTATTTATTAATTTTTTATTTTTGAGACAGCGTCTTTTTTTTGAGACACAGGGCAGGAAGAAGTCCATTAATTAATCCATATACCAGTACACTCACAGATGTTTATTGAGCTCCTGTTTTGTATTCTGGAATCCATGTTTTGCTGTGGGGACATGGCAGTGAAGAAAACAGACAAGGTCCCTGCTCTCAGGAAGCCCACAGTCTTGGGTGGGAGACAGACACTTAAGTAAATCGGGCCATATAAACAGTGATGGGGCTGTGAAGGGGATTAACAGGAACTGAGATAGAATTACAGGAGACCGGCTGGATGCAGTGGCTCACGCTTGTAGTCCCGACACTTTGGGAGGCCAAGACGGGCGGATCACGAGGTCAGGAGATCGAGACCATCCTGGCTAACATGGTGAAACCCCGTCTCTACTAAATATACAAAAAATTAGATGGGCGTGGTGACGGGCACCTGTAGTCCCAGCTACTCAGGAGGCTGAGGCGGGAGAATGGCGTGAACCTGGGAGGCGGAGCTTGCAGTGAGCCGAGATCGTGTCACTGCACTCCAGTCTGGGGGACAGAGCGAGACTCTGTCTCAAAAAAAAAAAAAAAAAAAAAAATTATCTGGGCGTGGGGGCGGATGCCTGTAGTCCCAGCTACTCAGGAGTCTGAGGCAGGAGAATCACTTGAATCCAGGAGGCAGAGGTTGCGGTGAGCCGAAATCATTCCACTACACTCTAACCTGGACACAAAGCTAGACTCCATCTGAAAAAAAAAAAAAAAAAAAAAAGAATGACAGGAAAACCTACTGTTCAGTGCAGGTCTCACACAGAGTTGGCACCTTCTTTTTTTTTTTTTTTGAGACAGAGTCTCTTTCTGTCGCCCAGGCTGGAGTACAGTGACTCCATCTTAGCTTACTGCAATCTCCACCTCTCGGATTCAAGTGATTCTTCTGCCTCAGCCTCCCGAGTAGCTGGGATTACAGGGGTCTGCCACCAAGCCTGGCTAATTTTTGTATTTTTATTTATTTATTTATTTATTTATTTATTTATTTATTTATTTTTGAGACGGAGTCTTGCTTTGTCGCCCAGGCTAGAGTACAGTAGAGCTATCTCAGCTCACTGCAACCTCTGCTTCCCGGGTTCAGTTCAAGCTATTCTACCTCAGCCTCCCAAGCAGCTGGGATTACAGGCACCCGCCACCATGCCTGGCTAATTTTTGTGTTTTTAGTAGAGACGGGGTTTCATCATGTTGGCCAGGCTGGTCTCGAACTCCTGACTTCAAGTGATCCACCCTCTTTGGTCTCCCAAAGTGCTGGGATTACAGGTGTGAGCACTGTGCCCAGTCCCAAACCACATTTGAATTAGAGCTGAAGGGCTCCAGGGCCAAATGGCTGTTAAGGGGCAGGACCAGCTGCCTCACTGTCACTCTCCTTTACAGAGAAAAGCTATTCTGGTCCAGTTCTTAGCTGCGTGACTTTGGGAAAACTCCTTCATCTCTCTGTGCCTCAGTTTCCTCATCTGTAAAATGTTTTTTGTTTGTTTGTTTTTTTAGATGGAATCTTGCTCTTGTTGCCAAGACTGGAGTGCAATGGCGCAATCTTAGCTCACTGCAACCTCCGCCTCCCAGGGTCAAGTGATTCTCCTGCCTCAGCCTCCTGAGTAGCTGGATTACAGATACCACCACCAAGACTGGCTAAATTTTTGTATTTTCAGTAGAGACAGGGTTTCACCATGTTGACCAGGCTGGTCTTGAACTGTTGACTTCAGGTGATCCACCTGCCTCAGCCTCCCAAAGTGTTGGGATTACAGGCGTGAGCCACCACACCGGGACTTATTTATTTATTTATTTATTTAATTTTTTTTGAGACGTAGTTTCGCTCTGTCACCCAGGCTGGAGTGCACTGGCACCATGTCAGCCCACTGCAACCTCCACCGCCCGGTTCAAGTGATCCTCCTGCCCAGCCTCCAGAGTAGCTGGGATTACAGGTATCCACTACCACACCCGGCTAATTTTTGTATTTTTAGTACAGACGGGATTTCACCACGTTGGCCAGACTGGTTTCGAACTACTGACCTCAGGTGATCCGCCCGCCTGGGTCTCCCAAAGTGCTGGGATTACAGGGGTGAGCCACTGCGCCCGGCTGTAAAATTATAATAAGCATGCCTTAAATATAACTTCCTTTTAAGGCTGTTCAAGAAATAAATGTGCTAAGGGCCTGTAAAGGGCTGAGCAGAGAGGCTGGCATAGTCAGTGCTCAGTAAATGGAAAGGAGAAGATGGAGATGAGGAGGATGGAGGGCCAGAAAGTTGGCCAGGCTTCCTCTATCCTTGGACGTCGGGGCTCCGCTCAGTCTTGGCAGTTCCAGGAATGGCCACGAGATGGCGCCTGAATCCCAGGTATGAGAGACTCAGCGGCGCTTCTTAGCAGAGGAAGCTGTTTTGGGGGAAAAGGGGCCAGAGAAGCAGGTAGGCTCCTGAGGTTTGGATGGAGTGAGGCTTGGCATTAGATTTGCTTAAAGTCCAGCCATTTCAGCCTCTCCCTTCGGTTTGTCTCCTAGGGGTTCCCTGTACGTACCCCTTTCCCTCCAGCCCTCCAGCACTGGAGCCCAAGTCTCCCGCTGAGCTCCCTCTCCCTCCACACCCAGGCTTCTTAAACCAACCCCTCCTCCTCCCCTGTCATTCATGCACCAGGTAGGAGGACTTAACGGAACACTTCCTGTGGGCCTTGTAGGGTGGGGAGCCAGAGGAAATGACCTGGTTCCTGTTCTTAGCATCCTGGGGGTGGGATGGGAGGTAGGAATAGAAACCAAAAGAGATAAATGGAAAACAGGCAGGACTGGCTTAAGACTTCTTCTCCATCTGTAGGCTGAACCCGTTATCCTCATTTTGCAGAAGCAGAAACTGAGGCTCAGAAGCGTTGGGCCACACGCATGCATTGCCTTTCCCAGGTAGCTGGTGCTCCATCCCCAGTAATAAGGTGAGTTATATCTAAACATATCCATAGACTCATTCAACAGCATCTACAAGAGCGCCGCAGTTCTAGCAAGGATCAGACCTGGCCCCTGCCCTTGGGAGCTGGCCTTCTGGAGGGTGAGGCTGGGTCTGGTGGCCAGAGGATGGAGTTGTTGGCCCCGCCTGAACCGGTTGGGGGAGGGATGGGAGGAAATGTGTGAGAGACTTTGTAGGCTTCTTATGCGCCAAGGACCTGCTCCAGTATAACTTTTTTTTTTTTTTTTTTTTTTTTTTTTTGAGACGGAGTCTCGCTCTGTCACCCAGGCTGGAGTGCGGTGGCCGGATCTCAGCTCACTGCAAGCTCCGCCTCCCGGGTTCACGCCATTCTCCTGCCTCAGCCTCCCGAGTAGCTGGGACTACAGGGGCCCGCCACCTCGCCCGGCTAGTTTTTTTGTATTTTTTAGTAGAGACGGGGTTTCACCATGTTAGCCAGGATGGTCTCGATCTCCTGACCTCGTGATCCGCCCGTCTCGGCCTCCCAAAGTGCTGGGATTACAGGCGTGAGCCACCGCGCCCGGCTGCTCCAGTATAACTTTCAAAGAGGCAAAATCATGACTCCCATACAAATTAAAGTGAACATGTGTCAAAGATTTTCTTTGACTTATTAATTGACATGGAATCAGCAAGATGTTAAAATAAGTTCAACTGAGAATTTGACTTACGGGTACTTATATTCTCTACTGGACAAAATTCCTTTGCACGGTTATGAGCAGGAATCATTTGCTTTGTGATCTCTTTTCCTCAAATTGCCTCTATCCCTACAGAGCTATAAAGCCAATCAAAGACAATCGAAAGCACACAAGCACACACCCCTGAAGAATCAGATCATCACTAGAGGCCATAGCCAACACCCGGCACTCCTCTGAAAGGAACACACCCAGAAGTCGCTTGCCTTTTCCCAGGCTTTGATATATTTTCTTGGCCGACTCTTGGAAGGATCAGGATGAATCAGGTAGCAGCTGTTGGTGAGCAGGCAGGCCATCTTAGAGCCTGGTCCTCCTCTTTCCAAAATCTTCCCCATTCAGGCGGTAACTTCCAGCTGCAGCCAGGTGGGTAACCGCCAGCAGGTGGCGCTGAGGCAAATTCTCAGCTGCACGGGGGGAATTCTTGACCCTTGCGCTCCCTAGGAGTCAGGTTTCCTGACTTCAGGATTTCATGGGGCCCTTTCTCCCCACCCCCTCCCCACCTTCTCCTCCTTCTCCTCCTCCTCCTTCTCTTCCTCCTCCTCCTCCTTCTTCCTGCTTCTTTTTTTTTTTTTTTTTTTTTTTTTTTTTTTTTGTGGTGGTTGCTTAGTTTTTTGAGACGTAGTCTCGCTATGTTGCCCAAGCTGGTCTTGAACTCCTGGGCTCAAGTGATTCACCTGCCTCGGCCTCCCAAAGTGTAGGGATCACAGACATGAGCCACCGCACTGGGCCATTTCCCCCACTTTTGGTTCAAGTTTTCTCATGATCACAGGGCCGCTTCCAAGTGAGCTCATCTCGAGCCATAAATTCAACCGTTCACTGATTCAATCAATCTTTCATTTGACAAAGTGTCCAGGTGCCAAATTGTATTCCTGAGGCTCTCCAGGAATTCTTTGTGTCCCAGAAGCAGCCCTTGTCTCTGCTTGTCCCGTTTTGCTGCTCCCAGGAGCAAGGCCTCACTCACCTTTGAAAATGAATTCTGCCATCTCAGGACCCCACCCCACCCTGCCCCACCTCTGCCCTGCCCCACCCCTGCCCTGCCTTTGGGTGTGTCCACACCCCCTGGAAACCTGGAAAAGTCACCTCAGCAGAGGTTGAATAAAAAGCTTTACTTTTCTCTCTCCTTTCAAGCTCTCATTCCCCCCTCCCTTTTTTTTGAGACCGAATCTTATTCCATCACCCAGGCTGGAGTGCAGAGGTGCAATCTCAGCTCACTGCAAGCTCTGCCTCCTGGATTCAAGTGATTCTCATGCCTCAGCCTCCCGAGTAGCTGGAATTACAGGTGCACACCACCATGCCCAGCTAATTTTTGTATTTTTAGTAGAGACAGGGTTTCACCATGCTGGCCAGGCTGGTCTCAAACTCCTGACCTCAGCCTCCCAATGTGCTGGGATTGCAGGTGTGAGCCACTGCTCCTAGCCTCATTCCCATTTTACAGGTGAAAAAGTGGCTACTGCTCCTCTGGGTCTGTCCTGGCTGTGGGGGAAGGCTGTATCTCTGCTGTACTCCACTTTACTCAGGCCAGAGGATGGCTGAAGAGCTGCCCCCAGGCTTCACTGTTTCCCTGGCCTTCCCATAAACTCACATTCGTGGAGGACTGCAGCATAAGAAGCACCTCCCGTGCGCTTCCCAAGGGCCTGGAAAGTTCTCCAGAATGTAGTGGGAATAACTACAAGCACAGTCCCATCCCAACTCAGCAGGGAAGGAGTGCTGGGGTGACCACAGCTCCCTCCTCAGCTGAGACCCTGCCCTGGGGTAGGGGCAGCAGGCCAAGGGGATGGAGGTGGGCAGGCAGAGTCTGCAGGCCATCATGGTAGTGAGGCCTGCACTGGGGCCAGGACACACATCTGTCCCACTGGGTGCTGGGCAGTGTTTCCCTGGCTCCTTGGTTCTTCCCTGTATGCTGGGTGCAGAATTGTGGGGCATCAGGGAGAAAACCTTCCTCTTCTAGGTAAGGGTCTCTTAGGGTCTCTGCCCTCCATCCCGTGACTGTGACAGCAGCAGGAAAGAGGTCACCCCAGTGCTCCTGCGTCTCAGGGATTCCCTGAAAGGAGAATCTGAGAGAAAAGAGTAGGAGTCCTTGGGAAGCAGATCGTGAGTAGAAAGGTCCCTGGTCTCTGGCCACCTGGGGCCTGCAGGCAGTGAGGTCTGCTGGGAATGAAGTGAATGGTGGGGTAAATTTGAAGTCAGGTAGGAGAGAAGCAGCACCAGACCCCCAGGGCCCGGACAAGCCTGCCAGTTCCCTGCAATTTGCACGACCTTGCATCTCTCTTCCTTTCCTGGGAAGCATGTGGTCTGATAGCTTCCAGGATGACAGCTTGTGCTGGGGCCTGGACTTCTCTGCTCTGACAGATTCAGACATTTGTCTTAGTTTGTTTTCTGTTACTTACAACAGAATGCTGAAACTGGGTAATTTCTAAAGGAAATGAGTGTATTTTTAAAGTTCTGGAGGCTGGGAAGTCCAAGGTGGAGGGGCCACATTTGGTGAGAGCCTTCTTGCTGGTGGGAGCTCTCTGCAGTCCTGTGGGAGGGCAGGACATCGCACGGTGAGGGGGCACAGGGGTGTCCCTCAGTGTCCCTTCCTTTTCTTGTAAAGTCCCCAGTCCCACTCCCATAATCACCAGTTAACTCATTAATCCATTAACCCACGAGATTAATCCATTGGGCCGAGCCTTCATGATTCAATCACCTCTTAGAGGTCCTACCTCTCAATACAGCCACATTGGGGATTAAATTTCAGCATAGCCTGGGTGCACTGGCTCATGCCTGCAGTCCCAGCATTTTGAGAGGCCAAGGTGGGCGGATTGCTTGAGCCCAGGGGTTCTAGACCAGCCTGGGCAACATGGTGAAACCCCATCTTGACAAAAAATAAAAAAAATTAGCCAGGCATGGTGGTATGCACGTGTAGTCCTAGCTACTCCAGGGGCTGAGGTAGATTGCCTGAGCCCAGGGAGGTTGATGCTGCAGTGAGCCATGACTGTGCCCCTGCACTCCAGCCTGGGCAACAGAGTGACACCGTGTCTCAAAAACATAAAAGAAAAAAATCTTTCAACATGAGTTTTGGCAGGGACAAATAGTCCAACCATAACAATATCCCAGAGTTATTCCATCAGGATGGGTCCCTGGGGGCTTTGCAAAGGCAGTACTTCATTTCCTCAGATGTACTGTGAGAAACTGTTAGAATTTCTGGTTTGGGGAAGGCTGAGCCCTCAGAAGTCTAGATGAGATTTTCTAGTTTCTTCCTTTGCTGGGAAAAACAGATCAGGATGGCCTCCTTTAGACTGTCAGACACTGGGATCCTTGGACCTCACTCAGGAGAAGAAAAGTTGGACCTTCTACCACCAATAGGAAGGGCACTCAGAAATCCTGGTGATATGGCTCTGATGAGTGGAGGAACACCAGGGTTCTTGGTCCTCATGCTGGTTTAGATAAAATGACACAGACACATGTAGAGTGATTTTAAGGAGTGGAGAGTTTAATAGGCAAGAAGGGAGAAGGCAGAAGGAAGAAGCTCCCCCACACAGAGACAGAGAGAGGGGGCTCCAAAGCCAAGAGAGGGAAGCCCAAGTGGGGTGCAAACCAGTCAGGTATACGCACAGAGGTTCGAGGAGGCAGTGTCTGATTTGCATAGGGCTCAGGGGATTGGTTTGACCAGGCATGCCATTCACTTAGCCCGCAATAAAGCTGGCCCTCCCACCCTAGCCTTTTAATATGCAAATGCAGGGTGCCAGGATGTTTTACACACGTGGGGATATGTGGGGGCAGCCATGTTGCCAGGAACACGTGGGGCAAGGGCAAGAAGACGCAGGAATTGCCATGTTGGGTGGACCCAGTTTCTAATGGCCTGCATTTGCATATTAAAGGCTTTTCTGGAGATGCTTTAAAAAATGAAAACTTTCCAAGGACTCCTTTTCCTCTCTGCCTAAAATAATTTCTTAATAACTCCTACAACACTGGTATTCTGAATATCAGAGGAACTGTGGATTTAATTTGGCTCTCATGCTGATGAAGCAGGGCGCACCTGAGAGGGCCGGGAATGTTAACAGCTGTGTCCTATGGCGTGGGCTCCCTCCCTCCGTTTCCAAAGGGATGAATACAAGAGAAGGTGGAGGGCTCTGCACAACTGCCTTTGGTGCCTGAAGTCCCACTGAGGCAAATCTGGGCCATACAGCCTCACCCCATTACCCCCTTTATGAGTGATTTCTGGAGATATTCCAAGCCCAGCACATTCTCATCCTCAGGTATTTTAGCGATCTATTCCTAGGGCACAAATCATCCCCAAACGTAGCGGCTTAAAACAGTATACATTTGGCCGGGCGTGGTGGCTCATGCCTGTAATCCTGGCACTTTGGGAGGCGAAAGTGGGTGGATTACCTGAGGTCAGGAGTTTGAGATCAGCCTGTCCAACATGGAGAAACCCTGTCTCTACTAAAAATACAAAAAATTAGCTGGGCGTGGTGGCGCATGCCTGTAATTCCAGCTATTTGGGAGGCTGAGGCAGGAGAATCATTTGAACCCGGGAGGTGGAGGTTGCAGTGAGCTGAGATCGTGCCATTGCACTCCAGCCTGGGCAACAAGAGTGAAACTCCTTCTCAAAAAAAAAACAAAAAACCAAAACCATATACATTTATATACATTTATCCTCTCACTGAGCTTCTGTGGGTCAGGAATCCAGGAGTGGCTTAGCCAGGTGGCCCTGACTCAGGGTTTCTCTTGAAGTTGTGGTCAAGATGTTAGCTGGGACTGGGTGTGGTGGCTCATACCTGTAATCCCAGCACTTTGGGAGGCCGAGGCTGGTGGATCATTTGAGGTCAGGAGTTCGAGACCAGCCTGGACAGCATGGTGAAACACCGTCTCAACTAAAAATACAAAAATTAGCCAGGCATGGTGGCACGCACCTGTAATTCCAGCTACTTGGGAGGCTGAGGCAGGAGAATCATTTGAACCCGGGAGGCAGAGGTTGCAGCGAGCCAATATCGCACCATTACACTCCAGCCTGGGTGACAGAGCGAGACTCCATCTCAAAAAAAAAAAAAAAGATGTCAGCTGTGATGACTGACTCCTGAAGGCCGGAGTAGGGCCAGAGGATCTGCTCCCAAGGCAGCTCACATAGTTGGCAAGTTGGTGCTGATCAATGACAGGCGGCCTTGGTTCCTCATGTGTAGGCTTCTGCACAGGGCTGCTTGTACATCCTCACAACATGGGGGCTGCCCTCCTCCAGAGGAAGCATTCCAAGATGGCAGGGTTGAGCCACCAATCTCTTTTATGGCCTAGCCTTGAAAATCACACGATATCACTCCTGCTGTACTCCCTTGGTCACCCAGGCCAACCTTACTTAATGTGAGAGGAGATGACAGAAGGTTGTAACTAGTAGGAGGTAGGGGTTGCTGGGGCCATCTTGGAGGCTGGCTACCTCACCAGCCTTTGGGTTAATCTTCAGGTAAATCTTCAAACTTTATACACAGTGGTTCCCATGCCTCCGAGAACTATCTAAGAGAACCCATTTATGCCTCAGGTTGCAATTTTTTGAATTTTCACAATGAGACCTTGGCGATGCCCTTGAGCAGGATATAAATAACTCCCACATGCTTAGTGTTCCAATAATGGAACACTAGGCATAAATGGGTTTAAGCGTCTTCTATCCATGAGGGGCTCTGTGTCCGAAGAGGGATGAGGAAGATGCTCCGTGCAGGCTGCACCAACTTCCCAGTGGCTCACTTTCTGCTTTGCCCCTCACTGGCACTTTCTGTGTCTCAGCAGCTTGTTCTAGCCATAGCAAAAAGGGGTCCTCCAGGGACTGCCACAGCTGTTCCAACAACAGCCTCAGCTTTTGGCATTTCATGGTTTCTTCAGGAAACTTGACTAGATGGGCCCATTTCTTAGGGACAGCCCAGTTTGAGACCACAGGGACAACTTTGAACCCACTAACTCTGTCCCCATCTCACTCTACCAGCCTGCTACAGTGAAGGTTTTTTGGAGGCCAGTGACAGAAGCCAACTCAGCCAAAAGTGAAATCCAAGGCCGGGCACAGTGGCTCACACCTGTAATCCTAGCACTTTGAGAGGCCGAGGTGGGTGTATTACCTGAGCTCAGGAGTTTAAGACCAGCCTGAGCAACACTGCAAAAACCTGTCTCTACTAAAATACAAAAAATTAGCCAGGCGTGGCAGTGTGCACCTGTAGTCCCAGCTACTTGGGAGGTTGAGAGAGAAGTGCTTGAACCCGGGAGGTGGAGGTTGCAGGGAGCTGAGATCACGCAACTGCACTCCAGCCTGGGCAGCAGAGCGAGACTCCTCCAAGGAAAAAAAAAAAAAAGGAATCCAGTGGGAGGGTGCCAGAGTGTGTCACAGTACAAAGGGAAATTGAAGAGCCAAAACCCAGGAAGGGCAGGGACCAGGGCAGTCCTGTGGATGTTAACAGCGGGGGTTCATGGGCTGTCACTGTGGAGCACAGCCAGACTTGGTACCAGAGACTTGTCTCTGCTCCAGTTTCCTGGCAGACAGAATCTAATTAGCCCACCCGTGTCAGGTGCCCACCCCTGGTCCAATCAGCAATGGCAGGGAAGTGGTGGCCTCCCATCCGGGATTGTCATGTGCGTCCGTGTGAAGAGACCACCAAACAGGCTTTGTGTGAGCAATAAAGCTTTTTAATCACCTGGGTGCAGGCGAGCTGAGTCCGAAAAGAGAGTCAGCGAAGGGAGATGGGGTGGGGCCCTTTTATAGGATTTGGGTGGGAAGTGGAAAATTCCAGTCAAAGGGGGTTTTTCTCTTACGGGCGGGGTGGGGGTCACAAGGTGCTCAGTGGGGGAGCTTCTGAGCCAGGAGAAGGAATTTCACAAGGTTAATCACTCAGTAAAGGTGGGGCAGGAACAAATCACAATAGTGATTTGTTCTTGGACCTCCCTAATATCTCAGATCCTTTTTTTCTGCACAGAAGAAACCTCTTTTTGTTCATCAGTTAAGGCAGGAACCGGCCATTTTCACTTCTTTTGTAATTCTTCACTTGGTTCAGGCCATCTGGATGTATAAGTGCAGGTCACAGGGGATATGATGGCTTAGCTTGGGCTCAGAGGCCTGACAATGATGGCATAGGGGTGAGGCAGGTCCTAGGGAAGGTAATACTGCTGAGGGCCGAGAAACTCAGTAGGAGGATAGTTACTCAAGGAAGAGGTTTGTTCTGTGCAGAAAAAAAAGGATCTGAGATATTAGGGAGGTCCAAGAGCCCATGGCACCCCTGTCCCTTTTCTAGGATCTTCCTGAGAGCCTGAGAATTACTCACTTAATTTAAGAACCTTGGCTCTCGGCCAGCCATGGTGGCTCACTAATCCCAGCACTTTGGGAGGCTGAGGCGGGTGGATCACCTGAGGTCAGGAGTTTGAGATCAGCTTGGCCAACATGGTGAAACTCCGTCTCTACTAAAAACACAAAACTAGCTGGGCGTGGTGGCGCATGCCCGTAGTCCCAGCTACTCAGGAGACTGAGGCAGGAGAATCGCTTGAACCCGGGAGGCAGAGGTTGCAGTGAGCCAAGATCATGCCATTGCACTCCAGCCTGGGCAACAAGAGTGAAACTCTGTCTCAAAAAAAAAAAAGAGAAAAGAAAAAGAATCTTTCCTCTCACCTATTCTTTCCCTGTGAATATCCTTCCCAGATTCTGGCACCCACTTATGGGCTTCAAAGTCACTTAAAATGTGGTTCAAAGACCACTTATTTTAGAATCACCTGAGAAGCATGTTAAAAATACAGGTTCCAGGCCCGGTGCCATGACTCACGCCTGCAATCCCAGCACTTTGGGAGGCCAAGGCAGGTGGATCGCTTGAGCTCAGAAGTTTGAGACCAGCCTGGGCAACATGGCCAAACCCCATCACTACAAAAAATACGAAAAAATTAGCCAGGCATGGTGGCAAGTGCCTGTGATCCTAGCTACGTGCAGGGCTGAGGCAAGAGGATCGCCTGAGCCCAGGAGGTCGAGGCTGCCGTGAGTCCTGTTTGCACCACCGCACTCCAGCCTGGGTGACAGAGTGGGACCCTGTCTCCAAAAAAAAAAAAAAAAAAAAAAAAAAGATTAACCAGGCATGGTAACGAATGCTTGTAATCCCAGCTACTTGGGAGGCTGAGGCAAGAGAATCACTTGAACCCAGGAAGCAGAGGTTACAGTGAGCCGAGATCACACCACTGCACTCCAGCCTGGGCGACAGAGCCAGACTCCATCTCAAAACAAACAAACAAAAAGACAGGTTCTAAACATCAGGCCTAGGAATCTACATTTAAACCTGTTCTATAAGCGATCCAGAGGCACAGCAAAGGTTGAGAGGTGTTTCAGATGTAGCTTCATCCCAGCTCCCAAAGTGCCACAAATTGCACAAAGTGCTGGTGCTCATGGGAAGGCCACATCCTCGCCCCCCATCCTCTCCACCATGCCCTGACCGTCTCCTTGATCTTGTCCCAGCACTGTCTATTGAGACCTCAAGTCCCTCTCCTAGCAGGAGCCTGGGCCCCGGGATAGGCAACTTTTGTTCTAACCCTGCTCCTGATACCATCTTTTCTTTTTTTTCTCCTTTCCTTTTCTTTCTGTTCTGATTCTCACCAACGTTCATTTTTAATTTTATCTTTAAAAATCTTTTATAGTTATGTAAACAACGTCAAACTTCTTTCCGGAGCTAGGTGATGAATAACCAAATAGGGGAAGGAATTTCAATTGCTCCTAATCCTATATTAGTCCCTGTGCAGATGGGCCTAATGAGTACTGCACCAGGATTTCTAATTATCCTTAATGAGCTTCTAAAATTCATGGGGCATGATAGAGTGAGGTTGTTAATCAAACGGCCCAATGAATCAAGCCTCCTGGTATCTACGCCCTTGGATAGGCCCCTCCCATGGTGACTCTGGGATTGACTTGCTTTGGCTAGTGGGACATCAGTGACTATGACACAGAGGCCAGATAAGTGCTTGTGATTTGGGGCTTACTCTCTTAGCGCTGTCCTGGAACCACCATGTGAACCTAGGCTACATGGTCATCCTTGAGGATGAAAGACCTCATGAAGAGTGAGGCTTAACCATCGCCACCGTCGCAGCTGAACCCAGCCTGCAGCCATTCTTCCAGCTCAACGTAGCTGCACAAGTAAGCCCTGGAAAAATCAGCAGCAGAATGCAGCCAACCCATATATTATCATGAGAAATAAAAAACCATTACTGTTTTAAGCCTAAGTCTTGGGTGGTTTGTTATGCAGCAATAGCTAACTGATACAATGGGTCACAGTAACACTCACAGGACAATATTTCTATGCCACTATTTCCACTTGATATTCTGGAGCTTCATGTACATCTGTTGCAGTGAAGCAATAAAACAATACAGTGGCTTAAACAAGATCGTTTGTTTTCTTGTATGTAAGAGGTTGGAGTTACGTGGTTCATGTCTGGTGGGGCAACTGTGCCCACCCTCAAAATGGCCCTTCTGGCTGGGCACAGTGGCTCATGCCTGTAATCCCAGCACCTTGGGAGACAGAGGTGGGCATATCACTTGAGCTCAGGAATTTGAGACCAGCCTGGGCAACATAGCGAGACCCTGTCTCTACTAAAAATATAGAAAATAAGTTGGGCGACTGGGCGCAGTGGCTCCTACCTGTAATCCCAGCACTTTGGGAGGCCGAGGAGGGTAAATCACAAGGTAAGGAGTTCAAGACCAGCCTGGCCAAGATGGTGAAACCCCGACTCTACTAAAAATACAAAAATTAGCTGGGCATGGTGGCAGGTACCTGTAATATCAGCTACTCTGGAGGCTGAAGCAGAGAATTGCTTGAACCCGGGAGGAAGAGGTTGCAGTGAGCCGAGATCATGCCACTGCACTCCAGCCTGGGTGACAGAGCGAGACTCCGTCTCAAAAAAAAAAAAAAAAAATCTATCTATCTATATCTATCTATCTATCTATCTATCTATAGATATATATATAAAAATAAATAACAAAAAAGCTGGGTATGGTGGCCCACACCTCTAGTCCCAGCTACTCTGGAGGCTGAGGTAGGAAGATTGCTTAAGCCCAGGAGGCGGAGGTTGCAGTGAGCTGTGATCACACCATTGCACTCCAGCCTGGGTGACAGAGTGAGACTCTATCTCAAAAAAAAAAAAAAAAAAAAAGAGAAGAGTGAGATGGGAAAATACCCAATTCTTTGGCACATACCACTTCAATTCTTATTTCTTTGCTAAAGCTTGGGCCCATAGCTCCACCTAGTTGCAAGGGAGATTGGGAGATATACTTTCTTTCTTTTTTTTTTTAAATTGAGATGAAGTCTCGCTCGCTCCGTCGCCCAGGCTGGAGTGCAATGGCGCGATCTCGGTTCACTGCAACCTCCATCTACTGTGTTCAAGCAATTCTCCTGCCTCACCCTCCCAAGTAGCTGGGGTTACAGGCTCCTGCCATCACATCCAGCTAATTTTTGTATTTTTAGTAGAGACAGGGTTTCATCATGTTCGCCAGGCTAGTCTTGAACTCCTGACCTCAAGTGGTCTACCCACCTCTCCTAAAGTGCTGGGATTACAGGCGTGAGTCACTGGGCCTGGCCTGGGAAATGTACTTTCTAGCCAGGCAGCATGTACCCAGCTAAAATATGGTCATTCTATTTATTAAAGAGAGAAGGAGAAACTGCACATTTGAGGATGACTAGCAGTCAATGCTGTGTAGTCTGCCTCCAGGGTTCTCAGCAGTGTTCTCAGTAAATATGAGTATCGCATGGATTAGGTGGTTTAATTTCTCATCATAAAACAAAAACAATCGTAAGTATCAAGTTTTTGCCTATGAATTGGTTAGGGAGATTCAGGCCACAAGTAACAGAATACTAAACTAAAAGTTGCCAAAAGAGTTGGGAGTTTCCTAGCTTAGGCAACATAAGAGGAGACTTCTATCTTTGCAAATAATTTTTTTTTTTTTGGAGACAGAAGCTCGCTCTGTTCCCAGGCTGGAGTGCAGTGGCGTGATCTCGGCTCACTGCAACCTCCACCTCCCGGGTTCAAGTGATTCTTCTGCCTCAGCCTCCCAAGTAGCTGGGACTACAGGCACACACCACCATGCCTAGCTAATTTTTGTATTTTTAGTAGAGACGGGGTTTCATCATATTGGCCAGGCTGGTCTTGAACTCCTGAACTTGTGATCTGCCTGCCTCAGCCTCCCAAAGTGCTGGGATTACAGGCATGAGCCACCGTGCCCAGCCTTCTCCAAGTAATTTTTAAAAATCAACCAGATGTGGTAGTATGTGCCTGTGGTCCCAGCTACTCAGGAGGCTGAGGCAGGAGGATCATCTGAGCCTGGGAGGTCAAGGGGGCAGTGAGCCATGATCACACCACTGCAGTCCAGCCTCCAGCCTCTGCAATGGAGTGAGAGTGTCTCAAAAAAAAAAAAAAAAAAAAAAAAAAAAAAAAAAGGTCAGGAGTTTTATCTTAAGATATCTTGGGGTAGACCCTTTTTGAGTCAAGCCCTTCATGGTTGAAAGATGACTACAGTGGCTCCAAGCATCATATCCACAGAGAACAACTAAATAACAGCTATTTTATATTGAGTGCTTATCATGTGCTAGAACTGTCTGGGCATTTTAAGTGTATTCACTTATTTGATTTTCACAGCACCCTGTGAAGAAAGTCCAATTATTTTCACTTTGTAGATGAGGAACATCTCTTTTTATTAGAGGAGGAAAATTCCTCCCAGAAGCCCCCAGCAGCCTCCCCCTCCTATCTCATTGGCCAGAACAGGGTCCCATGGTTCTCCCCAACCCAATTACCAGCAGAGGGGAGTGGATCAGATGTAAGTATCCCAGTCACCATCCACCTGGGGGTAATTAGTGCATTGTCCTCCCACCAGAACAAAACAAGCTGCTTTTAGCAAGGAAGCAGGGGGCAAATGTCTGCCCCCCAGGCAGAACCCATGGTTGGTAGCTGGGGTCCGCCAGCCCACTGGGATTGAAATAAGGTTGGCTCAGACCCGATCTCTTACTTTCCACAAGGCTTCTGCAATTTCTCAGGCTTACAATTGTGTGCCTCTGATTTCCGGCTTCTGCTGAATTCTAACAGCTGTTCCCTTTATTTCTGCCCTGGAATTGACTCAAATGTAGGATGCAGCCCGTTTCTTCTCCCAAGAAACCGTGGATACCAGACTGCTCTGTAAGCAGAATTTCACTGAGGATTTGTGGGTCCCTGGAAGAGTTATAGAGTGGCTCAGCACACGACTGAAAGTGGCACTGGGACGTCCCTGCTCTTACAAGCTGGTTTCTCAGGCATCCTCCAGCCCCACCCGCTCAGGACTGCTGCTCCCATCTGCGGGTGCCCATCTACCCCCCTCCCTCCTTCAGCCCCTGCCCAACACCTCAGTACCCCAGGGGCTTCCAGTTCTCACACAGGAGACCCTGCAATTCGGCTCCCCCTAACCCCTCCTGCTCTTCCTAAACCAGGCTGCCAAGCCAAACCCAGTAAGTGCCTTTTACGAACAAAAGGGCCTTTTAGTTAATACAGCAGGATCTACTTTCCTTAGAAGGAAGCTTTACTTATCAATAACAACCTTTCCCCTCTGGATTCCTCTAGGTGCATTGGAAATTCAAATTTCGGAATAAGCTGACTGCCAAGAGGGTCCTCCCCCTGTCGGGGCCTGTCTGAGCCCCTTAGTCCATGGGAAATTCACAGAGAAGGGAACGGTCACTTTTCCTGCACCTGAGAAGGTAAAAATCAACTGCTTTAGAAAGATACTGTCCTCCTTGAGTTTTCTAAATCCCTGTCCCAAAAACTGGTGCCTCTGCACACCTCAAGGAGTCAGCAGGCTCTCTGTCTCCGAGGCCTAAAAGCCTCAGGGATTTCTTTCTTTCTTTCTTTCTTTTTTGAGACAGGGTCTCGCTCTGTCACCCAGGCTGGAGTGTAGTGGTGCAATCTTGGCTCCCTGCAGCCTCAGCCTCCCAGGCTCAAACCATCCGCCCACCTCACCCTCCCACATAGCTGGGACTACAGGCGCACGTCACCACATTTGGCTAATTTTTGTATTTTTTGTAGAGAAGGGGTTTTGCCATGTTGGCCAGGCTGGTCTGGAATTCCTGGGCTCAAGAGATCCACCCACTCTGGCCTCCCAAAGTGCTGGGATGACAGGTGTGGGCCACCGCGCCCAACTAGCCTCAGTGATTTTATTTATTTACTTATTTATTTTTGAGACGAGTCTCGCTCTGTCACTCAGGCTGGAGTGCAGTGGCGCGGTCTCAGCTCACTGCAACTTCTGCCTGCTGGGTTCAAGTGATTCTCCTGCCTCAGCCACCTGTGAGCCACCGTGCTGGCCAGCCTCAGTGATTTCTTAGGAGCCTATTGTATGCAATCTTGAGAGCTGAAGAAGTGAGAGGGACTCCCTGACCGCCATCCTACTTCTACAGAATCCTTGGCACCCCCACCAGTGTTCCTAGACTCCATCTCAGGACCAAGGTAGTGTAGACCCGAAGCCCAGCCCTATCCTGGCTCCCATGCATCCCACAACCTCTGGGGTAGAGGTGGTTAGAGGCACCCAGCTCCAGGCCTTGGCTGCCTTCTCTCTGCCCTGAGGGTCTGCTCAGATCAGGGCAACGCCTCCGCTAGGCTGGGGCTCAGCCTCAGCGTCCTCAGCACAGGCTTCCCACAGGGGGATTTCTACAACTTTCCAGCCCTGGCCCCCTGTTCAAGGGTTTGGCCCGAGGCAGGACTAGAGCTGAGTTGCGGAGGAGGAGGAGGAGTGGGGAGAGAGCCGAGTAGTTCAGGTTGCCCCAGGGGAGAGAGGAGGGAGGAGAAGAGGAGGAGGAGAGAGAGCGAAGGTCCTCAGAACCCAAGTGCGGGGCAGCCTCAGGAAGGTAGGTGACTTCTGTTATTCTCCCTGTGTGCTGTGTCTTTAGGAAAATTCCCCTCACACAACAGCCCAACAGCCTTATACCCGCAGTTGCTCTGGGAGCAGGGGAAAACGTCCTGCAGTTCTTGCTCCTCATTTGGGTCAACTCGACAGGGCAGAAATAAAGGCGACAGCTGCAAGGAATCAGCAGAAGCAGGACAGTGGCCATGAGCCGCCAGAGCTGGCAGAAACCTTGGAGGCTTTGTGTAGCCACGGTGACAGCCATGTCTGGGCTGGCACTCACTTTATGCCAGTCTCTAGAGAGGAGCCCGCGGTTGCAGACTGGGTTACATCTTTTCCCCTCTTCCATGCTGGGATTCTTAAATCTCTACCAGCAGATCAGCATCATCTGGAAACTTAAGAGGAATGCAAATTTGACCCCATCTCAGACCTACTGAAGCCTCTGGTGGTGGGACCTGGAATTTTTTTTTTTTTTTTTTGAAACGGAGTCTGCCTCTTGTTGCCTAGGCTGGAGTGCAGTGGCACAATCTCAGCTCTTTCCTCTCTGCCAAATTTGTTTTTGTTTGTTTGTTTGTTTGGAGATGGAGTCTCGCTCTGTCGCCCAGGCTGGAGTGCAGTGGCACAGTCTCGGCTCACTACAATCTCCGCCTCCTGGGTTCACGCAGTTCTCCTGCCTCAGCCTCCAGAATAGCTGGGACTACAGGCGCTCGCCACCACGTCCAGCTAATTTTTTTTTTTTTTGAGACGGAGTCTCGCTCAGTCGCCCAGGCTGGAGTGCAGTGGCGTGATCTCAGCTCACTGCAAGCTCCGCCTCCCGGGTTCACGCCATTCTCCTGCCTCAACCTCCCAAGCAGCTGGGACTACAGGCGCCCGCTGCCACCCCCGGCTAATTGTTTTTTTGCGTTTTTAGTAGAGACGGGGTTTCACCGTGGTAGCCAGGTCTCGATCTCCTGACCTCGTGATCTGCCTGCGTTGGCCTCCCAAAGTGCTGGGATTACAGGCGTGAGCCACCGCGCCCAGCCCCACTCTCTGCCTCTATTTGTTTAGGGGCAGGCATAGAATCCCATTCTAGTCAATGAGACAGAAGGGGGTTCTGGAAAGGTCCCCCACCCCCTTATGAAACAAGGAGCATGTCTGAGGAGAAGCTTTGCTGTGGCCTTTTGCCTTTGGATGCTGCCAGAGGGGTTAGAAGGCGGGGCTCCACAATCAGGCAGCTGGGGTGTGTATCCTAGCGGGAAGCCCAAGGGACAGTGGGACAAAAATAACAACAGTAATAGCAGCTAATGCTTCTTGAGGACTTTCCGCATGGCAGGCCCTATTCTAAGGACCTCGTGTAGCATATTTCACCCCCAAACAGCCCTGAGGTAGGTTCTGTTATTCCCATTTTATAAATGAGGAAACTGAGGCACAGACAGGTTTAAATAACTTGTTTGAAGTCATACAGCTCATACATGGAGGCCAGTATGCAGACCAGGTGTGGGGTACGGGCATTGCGGGCTACTTTAGGGACCCTGCCCTTTTCCTTAGCACAGTGGGAAGCTGGTGAAAAGTTTTAAGCAGGGGTGGCAGCTCTGACTTTTTTTTTTTTTTTTTTTTTTTTTGAGACAGGGTCTCACTCTGTTGCCCAGGCTGGAGTGCAGTGGTGATATCTTGGCTCACTGTAGCCTCAAACTCCTGGGCTCAAGTGATCCTCCCACTTCAGCCTCCTGAGAAGCTGGGACTACAGGCAAACGCCACCGTGGCTGGCTACTTTTTGTATTTTTTGTAGAGACAGGGTTTCACCATGTTACCCAGGCTGACTTTGAACTCCTGAGCTCAAGCAATCCGCCCACCTCTGCCTCCCATAGTGCTGGAATTACAGGCATGAGCCACCACGTCAGGCCTGATTTACTTTTAAAAGTCACCGAAATGCTTTGCTCATAAAATTCTCTGCTGGGGACAAGCCAGCCACACTTGCATGGCTTGTTCTTCAGCCTCTTTTCCTCCCTGAGACATCAGTCCCTTAGCAAACCCAGCGTCTTGGGTGACTGGGACCAGGGTGACTCAACGGCAGATGCCGATGGGTGAGACAGCCACAAAGATGATCTTTGGCGAGTGAATTACAGGTGATTTGTTTTATTTAATTTTTTTTTTTTTTTTTTGAGATGGAGTCTCACTTTGTTGTCCAGGCTGGAGTGCAGTGGTATGATCTCGGTTCACTGCAACCTCCTCCTCCCGGTTCAAGCTATTCTCCTGCCTCAGCCTCCAGAGTAGCTGGGATTCGAGGCGTGTGCCACCACACCCAGCTAATCTTTGTATTTTTAGTAGAGACAGGGTTTCACCATATTGGCCAGGCTGGTCTCGAACTCCTGACCTCAAGTGATCCACCAACCTTGGCCTCCCAAAGTGTTGGGATTACAGGAGTGAGCCACCACCTCTGGCCAGGTGATTTGTTTTAAATCTGAATTTTTACATTTTTCTATAATAAGTGACCATATATCACTTGCTATTTAAAAATCTTTTTTTTTTTTTTTTTTTTTTGAGATGGAGTTTTTGCCCTTGTTACCCAGGCTGGAGTGCAATGGCACGATCTTGGGCCACTGCAACCTCCGCGGGTTCGAGCAATTCTTCTGCCTCAGCCTCTGAGTAGCTGGGACTACAGGCATGCGCCACCACGCCCAGCTAATTTTTGTATTTTTAGTAGATATGGGGTTTCACCATGTTGGCCAGGCTGGTCTCAAACTCTTGACTTCCGGTGATTCTCCTGCCTTGGCCTCCCAAAGTGCTGGGATTACAGGTGTGAGCCACCATGCCCAGCCAAAAGTTGTTATTTATAAAAAGAAAGACGAGGGGCCAGCACCCCACCCTCCCCAGGGTTGTTGACTCCTGCTGGTACTGGCTGTGGCTGAAGTCATCATCGTGGAGGCTAACCCTTGGAGGGCGGATAGTGCACTGGCAGCTTCCTAAGTGCTTTATGTGACCTGTATGAACTCATTTAATCCCCACTGGCTTGGCCGAGGCCATGGAGCTGAAGAGTGGCAGGCTAGCATCCGGACTCTCAGCTACATAGCAGGCTACTTTTCTGGAAATGGTTTCCAGTTTCTCCGTGGGTGAAAGGTCTGTCCTTCCCACACCTTCCACAGTGGAAGTGGCCTCCATTCTCTGCTGTGCAGAATTGCTGGTGGAGAAGTGGGTGTTGGGGAGCTGGGGGCAGGAAATAGAAAATATTGGACAGGAATGTCCTGCAGTTGTTTGAAGCCTAAACAAAAACCCATTCTTGGCCAGGTGCGGTGGCTCACGCCTATAATCCCAGCACTTTGGGAGGCTGAGGTGGGCCGATCACTTGAGGTCAGGAGTTCAAAACCAGCCTGGCTAACATGGTGAAACTCCATCTATTCTAAAAATACAAAAATTAGCCAAGTGTGGTGGTGGGTGCCTATAATCCCAGCCACTCTGGAGGCTGAGGCAGGAGAATCGCTTGAACCCGGGAGGCGGAGGTTGCAGTGAGCAGAGATCGCACCACTGCACTCCAGCCTAGGTGACAGAGCGAGACTCCCTCTCAAAAAAAAAAACAAACCTATTCTTCTTGTGGTGTCAGCCCACAGAGCCATCAGCTTAGATAGGCTCTGCCCTTCTTGGGACCCTAGGCTCCTGGATCTGTCACAGTACGAGTAGGGAGGGAAGGGTGGTCATTTGAGGGATGTAGACACCTGATAATTATGGTTAAGAATTTGCATATTCAAATCCCGGCTCTGATACTTACCAGCTATGAGACCTTTGGCAAGTACCTAACCTTTGTGAGTCTTCATTTGTTTTTATTTAGAGATGGGGTCTCACTCTGTTGCCCAGGCTAGAGTGCAGTTGCATGATCGTAACTCACTGTAACTTCAAACTCCTGGACTCAAGTGATCCTCCCGCCTCACCCTCCCAAGTAGCGAGGACTATAGGTTCATGCCACCATGCCCATACCTCGCTAATTAAAAAAAAAATTTTTTTTTTTTGTAGAGACAGAGTCTCACTGCGTTGCCCAGGCTCGTCTCGAACTCCAGGCCTCAAGAGATCCTCCTCCCTCAGCTTCCCAAAGTGCTGGGATTACAGGCATGAGCCACAACATTCAGCCCGAGTTTTAGTTTCTTTATGGGTAAAATGAAGATCTTGGCAGTTGTCCGGGTCAAATGGCAGAATATGTGTAAAGTCCTTAGTATGGTGCCAGGCACATGGTAAGCACTTATTAAATAATGGTTGTCATTATAATTCAACAAGTGTTTACTGAGCATCCTCGTGGTACCCGGCACTATGTCAGCAGCAGACCCACTGGCAGTACCAGAGCCTGGCGATTGCACCTCGAGGCTCCAAACATGCACAAACTTAAGAATTCAGCAGAAGCAAGAAGCCAGAGTTAGAAGTTCCCTGAGAACAAAAGTCCCTAGAGTGTACAGAGAATGGAGGGAGGGCTTCGCGTGACCCAGGGCATGGGATGGGGCTTGAGGAAAAGTTGCCTCACTCTCATGGGGACCCCTGCTGATGCCCGGTTTATAGACATGGCAGAGTGTGCCCCCTGCTCCTGGCTGGCAGAGGCCTGACTCTGTGAAGGTGCTGGGGCAACACTCCCAGGTGGAGGGGTGAATTTTGTTTGTTCCTAATTAAATATGGCTCCCATTCCCTTTTTATTTTTGTTTGTTTGTTTTGAGACAGTCTCGCTCTGTTGCCCAGGCTGCAGTGCAGTGTCATGATCTTGGCTCACTGAAACCTCCGTCCCCCGGGTTCAAGTGATTCTCCCACCTCAGCCTCCCGAGTAGCTGGGATTACAGGTGGCCACTACCATGCCCAGCTAACTTTTGTATTTTTAGTAGAGACAGGGTTTTACCATGTTGGCCAGGCTGCTCTCGAACTCTTGACCTCAAGTGATCTGCCCGCCTCAGCCTCCCAAAGAGCTGAGATTACAGGTGTGAGCCACCACGCCTGGCCACATTCCCTTTCTTTAGCAAAGAACTTGCTCAGAGTCATGCAGGTAGTAAGCAGGCAAAGCTCATCTTTCAATCTGTGTAGTTTGGGTTGGGGGGGTTGGTTGTGTGTGTCCCTGTTCCAGAAGATAAGAAATAGTAGGACCAGGCTGGGCGCGGTGGCTCATGCCTGTATTGCCAGGACTTTGAGAGGCTGAGGTGGGCAGATCATGAGGTCAGGAGTTCGAGACCAGCCTGACCAACATGGTGAAACCCCGTCTCTACTAAAAATACAAAAAATTAGCCGGGCGTGGTGGCACATGCCTGTAATCCCAGCTACTCAGGAGGCTGAGGCAGGAGAATCGCTTGAACCAGGGAGGCAGAGGTTGCAGTGAGCTGAGATCGCGCCTGGGCACTCCAGCCTGGGTGACAGAGTGAGACTCCATCTCAAAATAAAAATAAAAATAAAAATAAAAATAAAAATAGTAGGGAGGAATTAGGCTTAGAACTATAACTGGCACTCAGGAAGTACACAATTAAGGTTAGCTGATTTTATGTTTAGCTTGTGCCATCTTCTCCCTCTCTGTTTCAGCTTCTTTTTTTCTTTTTTTTTTTGAGACAGAGTTTTGCTCTTGTTGCCCAGGCTGGAGTACAATGGCGTGACCTCGGCTCACTGCAACCTCCGCCTCCTGGGTTCAAGCGATTCTCCTGCCTCAGCCTCCCAAGTAGCTGGGATTTCAGGCATTAGCCATCACGCCTGGCTAATTTTTGTATTTTTAATAGATACGGGGTTTCACCATGTTGGTCAGGCTGGTCTCGAACTTCTGACCTCAGGTGATCCACCTGCCTCGGCCTCCCAAAGTGCTGGAATTACAGATGTGCGCCACTGTGCCCAGCCTATTTCAGCTTCTTTAGACACTCTTTGTGTGCCTTAAATTACTATTTACAAAAAGTTAAATACATTTCTACATTTTCCCACCTCCTTTGCAGTAGCTCTAGCCAAAATAACTAAGTTCTGGCAAGCATAAGTGGCATATGCAACTTTCAAGAATTGCCCTTAAATGGAGGCATTGTGTCTTTCTTCTCCCCTTTCTTCTTTCTTGCTGCATGAAATGTAGGCATGATGGCTGGAGCTGGAGCCGCTATTTTGGGCCATAAGACAAAAGTTGAATGCAGAGAATTTGGGAGCAGCAAGACAGAAAAAGTCTAGGTCCCTAATGATTGTGGCATCACCATGCCAACCTGAACTGTATTCCTAGAGAAAATAAAATTTAAATGAGAGAAACAAAATTCGATCACATTTAGGCTTCTGTTATTCAGGTATCCATCATTCGTAGCTGAAATGAATCCAAATTAATACTGGAGTAGAACTTGAATTTAGACCCAGGCTTGTCTGACCCTGAGAAACTCCACCAGTGTTTCTTAAAGCGTTGATGGGTGACTGCCTGAATCAGAATCATGGTGAGAAGCGTGTTTAAAACACAGATTATAGGCCAGGTGCAATGGCTAACATCTATAATCCTAGCACTTCGGGAGGCTGAGAGGGAGGATCACTTGAGCCTGGCAGTTCGAGATCAGGCTGGGCAACATAGCAAGATCCCCTCTGTACAAAATAATTTTTTTTTTTTTTTTTTGAGACAGAGTCTGGCTGTGGCCCAGGTTGAAGTGCGGTGGCGCAATCTCAGCTCACTGCAACCTCCACCTCCCAGGTTCAAGTGATTCTCCTGCCTCAGCTTCCCAAGTAGCTAGGATTACAGATGCACGCCACCACGCCTGGCTAATTTTTCTTGTTGTTGTTGGTTTGTTTTTTTTGAGACAGAGTCTTGCTCTGTCATCCAGGCTGGAGTGCAGTGGCATGATCTGGGCTCATTGCAACCTTCACCTCCTGGGTTCAAGCAATTCTCTGCCTCAGCCTCCCAAGTAGCTGGGATTACAGGCACCCGCCACCACGCCCAGCTAATTTTTGTATTTTCAGTAGTGATGAGGTTTCACCATCTTGGCCAGGCTGGTCTTGATCTCCTGACCTTGTGATCCACCCACCTCGGCCTCCCAAAGTGTTGGGATTACAGGTGTGAGCCACTGAGCCTGCCTTTTTTTTTATTTTTAGTAGAGACGGGGTTTCACCATGTTGGCCAGGCTGGTCTTAAACTCCTGACCTCAAATTATCTGCCCGCTTTGGCCTCCCAGAGTGGATTACAGGAGTGAGCCACTGTGCCCAGCCCCTACAAAAATTTTTTAATTAGCCAGGCGTGGTGGCGCACACCTGTCTATAGTCCCAGCTACTCAGGAGGGTGAGGCAGGAGGATCACTTGAGCCCAGGAGTTTGGGGTTGTAGTGAGTGCCCACTGCATTCCAGCCTGGGTGACAGAAGTAGACCCTGTCTTTAAAAAATAAAAATAAAAATAAATAAAATGTCTATTCTGGTATACCACTCAGCTCTGCTGAATTAGACTCTCTAGAGCTGGGACCTGGGCAATTCTCCTTTAACCAAGTTCCCCATGCAGTGGACTTTGAGGCACACTCAAGTTGGAGACCACAGGGCTTCATTCTATGTCCTCATGTAACTCCTAAGAAAATCAGGAGTCCATTCTGATCCCCTACGTGAACTGAATGCAGGTGGAGCTCAGGGGACTTGGGGGAGGCAGTGAGGGTGGAGGGCAGGGGTCAAGCACCCCAGGCCTCAGGTCATCTGTGTCCATCCCCTGAGTTAGGCTCTGTGCAGCCCTCCCTGAGGAGGTAGCCCTGTCCCCAGGGCCCTGGATGGCGAGGATGACCCAGCCTCTGTACCCCCGCCCTCACACATAGCGCTCGCTACAAAGCTTGCTGGAATCATCTGAGGCTACCAGTGTCTACAGCACATCGGGCTGACCTTATATAACCTGGGACCAGCCCCAGGAAGCCAATCTCAGCTCAGGAGCCAAGATTTTAGTGCAAAGCTGTGCCCGCTTCTGTAAACCATGGTTCTCCTGAGAAACAGCTCATGCCTTTGGTAAGCTGCTGGGCCCTGGCGAGATGGAACACCTGACTTGTGGCACCTGGGGACCACGTGACCAGAGCTGAGCGCTGTCTGACCTTGCCACAAAGTCAGGTGTGCCCAGCAGTTTCTGTCATCGAGGGGAGAAGGCACACGTGGGCGAAGGCTGAGCGCAGGCATGTCCTGAAGCCCAGATGAGCCTCTCAGCAGGTGGCTTCTTCCTCAGAGTCCCTTCTCCGGCTTCCCAAAACCCCTACCTCTGCCCATACCTTGGGCACAGGTCCCTAAGACCAACTGAACACTCGAGCCTGTGCCAGGCAGAGACCCTGGGTGGATGCCAGCAGAAAGATTGGTGAAGACTGGATCTCCTGGGCAGAAGCTCTGACAGGCACATAGGGTCCAGTGTGTGGCTGGAGGCATCAGGGAGCAGAGGGATGCCAGCCCCTCTACGTTCTCCCTTGTCATGGCCGGGTGTGAGAATGACCTTGGGCAGCGGGGTGGGGCATGAATATTTTGAACTTGTGCCAGCTGTGTGGTGGAATGAGGACCTGCACGGAGGCCTCCACCCCTTGGCTCCCATCTCCCTCCGTGGGAAGCTGTGTTCAGGCACTGCTCCTCCTGCAGGGACAGGGAGTCACTGGTCCCAGCTTGCTGGTTGCCAGGCAACCCAAGATGAGCCTTCGAGGTCATTCCTCAGACAACTCTGAGCTCTCTCCACAGCCTGGGAACAGATGGTTCCGCAGCAGCCAGCCCCAGCCCGAAATGGGTTGCGGAGGCACTGCTGCCTGTCTCCACCAGCAAGAGGGAGGAGAGGCCCTTCCCGGGCCTGCAGTAGTCCGGGGTAGACGCAAGCAGAAAGACTGGTGAAGACTGGATCTCCTGGGCAGAAGCACTGACAGGCACGTGGGGTCCTGTGTGAAGAGCTGCACTTTGTGTGAAAGGAGAGGTGGCCCGAGGTCTGGTTCTACTTCAGCCGGGGCAGTGGCTGGTGGGCTTGCTGCGTGCCAGTCTTGGAAGGGGGTGATGGGGAAGTTGGTGAAACAAAGGCGCTGGGTCAGCAACTATGTGGGGGGACTCTCAGAAACGGCCCAGATTACAAGAGAATGAGTGACGGTTCACCAAAGCCCTCCCCATCAAAAGAGACTTTTAACAGGTGACACCTGTGGGTGTCACTGTCTTCCCTTTCTCTATTATTAGGACCTGGACAATATTCAAGAAGATGTCCCAACCACATGTAGCCTTATCTTTGATACTTCCAATTGCAATAAGACTTAAATTTTAGAATAAGAGATACAGGCTGGGCCGGGCGCGGTGGCTCAAGCCTGTAATCCCAGCACTTTGGGAGGCCGAGGCGGGTGGATCACGAGGTCAGGAGATCGAGACTATCCTGGCTAACACGGTGAAACCCCGTCTCTACTAAAAATACAAAAAAATTAGCCGGGCGTGGTAGCGGGCGCCTGTAGTCCCAGCTACTTGGGAGGCTGAGTCGGGAGAATGGCGTGAACCCAGGGGGCGGAGCTTGCAGTGAGCCGAGATCGCGCCACTGCACTCCAGCCTGGGAGACACAGCGAGACTCCGTCTCAAAAAAAAAAAAAAAAAAAAAAAAGAGATACAGGCTGGGTGCGGTTGCTGATGCCTGTAATCCCAGCACTTTGGGAGGCCAAGGTGGGTGGATCACTTGAGGTCAGGAGTTTGAGACCAGCCTGGCTAACATGGCAAAACCCTGTCTCTACTGAAAAATACAAAAATTAGCTGGGTGAGGTGGCATGCTCCTGTAGTCCCAGCTACTTGGGAGGCTGAGGCAGGAGAATCGCTTGAACCTGGGAGGCAGAGGTTGCAGTGAACTGAGATTGCGCCACTGCACTCCAGCCTGGGTGACAGAGCAAGACTCTGTCTCTAATAATAATAATAATAAAAAGAGATACAGACCATTTACAGGGTTGTTCCTGGTCCATTATCCTGCTCTAATAATGCCAAGCAACATATTCCCTGGGGACAGAACTGATCACCACTAGTTTATGACTACCTCATTTGAGGTGGCATCCAGGGTGACATCCTAGACTTCCTTACCTTACTTGAAGCACAATAAGCCTTAATTTTCTAATAGAAATGTTGACCAGCAAGCCAGCTTTTTTTTTTTTTTCTTCCAGGACAAGGATAAATTCCCTTAAGAATTTTGCAAACATCACATGTTTTCTTTCCCCTTGTTGCAATATGTGTAATTTATCTCCTGGTGTGACTTGCTTAATAGTTACCGTTTGTTAATTCCATATGTTTCCCAAGAGGAGGACATATTGTTACGTGGTGATGTCCTGGGTTCTGTGAGTCTCCCATAAGCCACAGCTGGTCAAGAAACGAATCAATGGGGCCACAAACAAAGTGGCCATGGAGGCAGGCATGGGGGCAGGCATGGGGGCAGGCACGGGGGCAGGCACGGGGGCAGGCATGGAGGCAGGCATGGAGATTTTGCCCAGCTTCTCCAGTGCGAGCTTCCCTCACCAAAGCCAACTGGTTGCCATCGCCTCTGAGTGGCCACACCTGAGCCCTTGTGGCTCAGCCAGCCAGCTGGTGACTGCCTGATTACACAAACACTCCTTCCTGGAAGGCAGCAATTTGTCCCCCTGCGATGGATCCTCATTGTAGAGCTGGACGTGCGTTTCCATCCTCCCTCCGCACCTCCAATCAGGGTCTCACTGAAGGCCACCAGTTGGGTGTGCTACAGGGCATTGCCTCCCGCCGAGAAGCTCATGCTTCTGTGAAGACTGCAGAGGTGTAAAACAGTGGGCCAGGCCAGGCACAGTGGCTCAGGCCTGTAATCCCAGCACTTTGGGAGGCTGAGGCAGGGGGATCACCTGAGGTCCGAGGTTTGAGACCAGCCTGGCCAACATGGTGAAACCCCATCTCTACTAAAAATATAAAAATCAGCTGGGCATGGTGGCAGGTGCCTGTAGTCCCAGTTACTCGGGAGGCTGAGGCAGAGGCAGAAGAATCACTTGAACCCTGGAGGTGGAGGCTGCAGTGAGCCGAGATCACGCCACTGCACTCTACCTGGGGCAACAGAGCAAGACTCTGTCTCAAAAGCAAAAAAACAAAAAAACCCACCACCACCAACAACAAAAAACAGTGGGCTGATGCCTGTGGGGCTCATTGGACTTTCCTTATACCCATGACACTGGGTTAGGTGGTCTCTGCATGGCGAACTGCCCTGGCAGCCAAGCCACACCACCTTGGAAGCCTGCAGATCTGCAGAGGGGGCATATACTCTGTGCCAGTAACATGTGAGGCGGCCGGGTGTGGTGACTCTGTGACTGAAATCCCAGCACTTTGCGAGGCCAAGGTGGGAGGACTGCTTGAGCACAGGAGTTTGAGACCAGCTTGGGCAAGATAGTGAGACCCCATCTCTAAAAAAAAAAATTAGCCAGGTGCAGTAGCACACACCTGTAGTCTCAGGGTACTTGGGCAGCTGAGGTGGGTGGATCACCCGAGCCTGTAAGATCGAGGCTGCAGTTAGCCGTGATCACACCACTGCACTCCAACCTGGGCGACAGAGCAAGACCTTTTCTCAAAAAAACACATGATGTTATTTCTCCTGGAGTCAACGTCCATGGGTCTGAGAGCCAGCGCAGGGAGTGGCACATCCTTGGTCCTCAGGGGAGGACTGGGTCCATCAGGAGTTTAAAAAATGATTCCTCTGAAGTGGAAGCTGAGACTGTCACCACCACTGAGAAAACAGATGATAAAATAAGAGTCATTATGGTGTTGACCCTGAGTCTCAAAGGGAAATGGAGGCTGCTGTTGAGCAGAGACAGGGAGGATCTGGAGAGCCCAGGGTGGGGTGGGATCATCTGAGATGCGTCCTGGTTCTCCCATGCCTAGTGGTAAAGTCAGTGGAGAAGCCTCACCCTACATGGGCAAACACACATACAGAGCCTGGGTCTGTAGCCTACTGCCTGGATTCCATTTTCAGCTTCCAGCACAATCACTTACTAGAATCATGTGTGTGCCCATGGCCGTGCATGTGTGTGCCCAAGTGCAAGTTACTTAGCCTTTCTGTGGCCTTAGTTTCCTCCCCTATAAAGAAAGAAAAACACCATCTAATTCTTTTTTTTTTTTTTTTTTTTTTTTTTTTGGAGTCAGAGTCTCACTCTGTGACCCAGGCTGTGCGGTGGCGTGATCTCGGCTCACTGCAACCTCTGCCTCCAGGTTCAGGTAATTCTCCTGCCTTAGCATCCGAGTAGCTGGGATTACAGGCGTGCACCACCAAGCCCGGCCAATTTTTATATTTTTAGTAGAGATGGGGTTTCACCATGTTGGCCAGGCTGGTCTTGAACTCCTGACCTCAGGTGATTCACCCACCTCAGCCTCCCAAAGTGGTGGGATTACAGGCATGAGCCACCATGCCCTGCCAAATTCTTATGAGTTGTTGTCAAAATGAAATGTAGAACGAAAACCATACAGCTTCTAGAAGAAAATGGGAGAAAATCTTAGCACCCTGGGGGTAGGCAACGCTTTCTTTTTTTCTTTCTTTCTTTCTTTTTTTTTTTTTTTTTGAGATGGAGTCTTGGTCTGTTGCCCAGGCTGGAGTGCAATAGTGGGATCTCAGCTCACTGCAAACTCCACCCCTGGGTTCAAGTGATTCTCCTGCCTCAGCCTCCTGAGTAGCTGGGATTATAGGCACCTGCCACCATGCCCAGCTAATTTTTGTATTTTAGAAGAGACGAGGTTTCACCATGTTGGCCAGGCTGGTCTTGAACTCCTGACCTCAGGTGATCTGCCCACCTCGGCCTCCCAAAGTGCTGGGATTACAGGCATGAGCCACCGAGCCTGGCCAGCAACTGTTTCTTAGACTGGACACAGAAAGCAATAACCATTTAAAAATGATAAATTTGACTTCATCATAATTTAAAACTTCTATCATCAAAAGTCATCATTAGGCTGGCCACAGTGGCTCACACCTGGGAGTAGTAGCTGGAATTACAGGCGTGATCCACAGCACCTGGCCCTGCCTTCTTCCACTCAGCCCAGTGTTTTTGAGACTCATCCACACTGCTGTCTGTATAGCAGTCCCTTCTATTTTATTGACGAGCGGTATTCTATTGTTTGAATACAACAATATTCTTCTATTGATGAACACTTGGGTTGTTTCCAATTTTGAACTGTAACAAAGCTGCTATGAACCTTGTACAAATTTTTTTGTGGATATATATTTTCATTTCATTGCATTGCAGGTAAATACCTGCAAGTGGAATTACTGGTCATGGGGTACATGAATATTTAGTTTTTTTTTTTGTTTGTTTTTGTTTTTTTGAGACAGAGTCTCCCTCAGTGGCCCAGGCTGGAGTGCAGTGGCTGGATCTCAGCTCACTGCAAGCTCCGCCTCCTGGGTTCACGCCATTTTCCTGCCTCAGCCTCCCAAGTAGCTGGGACTACAGGTGCCCGCCACCTCACCCGGCTAGTTTTTTGTATTTTTTAGTAGAGACGGGGTTTCACCGTGTTAGCCAGGATGGTCTTGATCTCCTGACCTCGTGATCCACCCGCCTCGGCCTCCCAAAGTGCTGGGATTACAGGCGTGAGCCACCGCGCCCGGCCGAATATTTAGTTTTATAAGAAACTGCCAGCCGGGCGCGGTGGCTCACGCATGTAATCCCAGCACTTTGGGAGGCCGAGGCGGGCGGATCACAAGGTCAGGAGATCGAGACCACGGTGAAACCCCGTCTCTACTAAAAATACAAAAAAAAAAATTAGCCGGGCGCGGTTGTGGGCGCCTGTAGTCCCAGCTACTCGGGAGGCTGAGGCAGGAGAATGGCGTGAACCCGGGAGGCGGAGCTTGCAGTGAGCCGAGATCGCGCCACTGCACTCCAGCCTGGGCGAAGAGCGAGACTCCGTCTCAAAAAAAAAAAAAAAAAAAAAGAAACTGCCATTGGGAGGCTGAGGCAGGAGGATCATTTGAGCTCAGAAGTATAAGTACAGCCTGGGCAACATAGCAAGACTCCATTTCTAAAAGAGAAAGAAAGAAAGAAGGACAGGGAAGGGGAAGAGAAAAGGGGAGCAGAGGGGAAGAAGGGGATGGAAAGGTTGGGAGGCTGAGGCAGGGAGAATCGCTTGAACCTGGGAGGCGGAGGTTGCGGTTGAGCCAAGATCGCACCACTACACTCCAGCCTGGGTGACAGAGCAAGACTCCGTCTCAAAAAAAAAAAAAAAAAAAAAAAAAAAAAAAGAGGTAGACACGAATGAGCACTTACTGCATGAAGTTCTAGAACAGGCAAAACCTATCTCTGGAAAATAACTAAAAAAAATGTGTTGATGAATCAATAGAGGGATAGCTCTACGAGAAAGCAAATAGAGCAAAATATTAACAACTATAGAATCTAGGTGGAGAGTGTGCATTTATTGTACAGTTATCTCCATTTTTCTGTATGTTCGAAAATTTTCATAAGAAAATGTTGGAAAGATTAGGTATAGAACATAGTAGGAGTGTAAATTAGTACAACATTCCTGGAAAAGAAATCAGCAGCTTTGCCTCATTAATTTTCCCATTCTAAGGGAACAATTGGAAATGAGGACAAAGATTTATGTAAGATCAGAATTGTTACTTTAACACTTGGCAGAACTGAGCAGGCATGGGCGGAGTTTTCTTTACGGGAAGATATTTGAGTACTGATTCAATTCCTTTACTCACAAGGTGGGCAGACTCCATGACCCCCAGTGATTGCTGCCTCTTGTTATCAACTCTTTGTATAATCCCCTGCCCTTGAGTGTGGGTGGGATGAGTGATTTGTTTCTTTTTCTTGTGTTTTTTTTTTTTTTTTGAGGCAGAGTTTCCCTCTTGTTGCCCAGGCTGGAGTGCAGTGGCTTGATCTCACTCACCGCAACCTCTGCCTCCTGGGTTCAAGCGATTCTCTTGCCTCAGCCTCTCAAGTAGCTGGGATTACAGGCGCCCACCACCACGCCGGGCTAATTTTTTGTATTTTTAGTGGAGACAGGGTTTCGCCATGTTGGGCAGGCTGGCCTCCAACTCCTGACCTCAGGTGATCTGCCTGCCTCAGCCTCCCAAAGTGCTGGAATTACAGGCGTGAGCCACTGCACCCAGAGGGATGAATGATTTGTTTCTAACAAATAGAACATGGCAAAGGTAATGCAATGTCAATTCCATGATTAAGTTACACAAGATCGTAACTTTTATCTTGCTAGCAGCTTCTCCCTATTGCCTTTTTTTTTTTTTTTTTTTTTTTGAGATGGAGTCTCACTCTGTTGCCCAGGCTGGAGTGCAGTGGTGTGATCTCAGCTCACTGCAAGCTCTGCCTCCCGAGTTCACACCATTCTCCTGCCTCAGCCTCCCTAGCAGCTGGGACTACAGGCGCACGCCGCCATGCCCAGCTAATTTTTGTAGTTTTAGTAGAGACGGGGTTTCACTGTGTTAGCCAGGATGGTCTCGATCTCCTGACCCTGTGATCCGCCTGCCTTGGCCTCCCAAAGTGCTGGGATTACAGGCGTGAGCCGCCATGCCCTGCCTTTTTTTTTGGCAGAGCCTCTGTCATTCAGGCTGGAGTGCAGTGGTGCGATCATGGTTCACTGCAGCCTCGACCTCCTGGGCTCAGGTGATCCTCCCACCTCAGCCTCCCAAGTTAGCTGGGACTGCAGGCACAAGCCACCATGCCCAGCTAATTTAAAAGAAATGTTGTAGAGATGGGTCCCACTATGTTGCCCAGACTTCTATTGCCTCTTTGATTGCACACTTTGATGAAACAAGTGGCTGTATTGGAGAGGTCCATCCAGCAAGAAACAGAGGGTGTCCTCTGGCCAATAGCCAGCTAGGAACTGAGGTCCATGGTGCAATAACCCTTTAATAACTGGATGCTGCCAATAACTGTGTGAACTTGGACATGGATCTTTCCCCAGTTGAGTCTTCCAGTGACACCCCAGCCCTGGCCAACAACTGCAACCCTGTGAGAGACTTTGCACAGAGCCCCCAGCTAAGCCATGCCAGGACTCCTACTAACCCACAGAAACCATAAGGTAGTAAATGTGTAAATGTGTGCTTTTGTTTTTTGTTTTATTGAGATGGAGTCTCACTCTGTCGCCCAGGTTGGAGTGTAGTGGCATGATCTTGGCTCACTGCAACGTCCTCCTCCCAGGTTCAAGCGATTCTCCTGCCTCAGCCTCCCAAGCTGGGACTACCAGCATGTGCCACCACGTCTGGCTAATTTTTTGTATTTTTAGTAGAGATGGGGTTTCATCATGTTAGCCAGGATGGTCTCGATCTCCTGATCTCGTGATCCGCCTGCCTTGGCCTCCCAAAGTGCTGGGATTACAGGCGTGAGCCATTGTGCCTGGCTATAAATGTGCGTTTTTAAGCAGCTGAGTTTGTGGTAATTTGTTACATAGCAATAGCTAACTAGTGCAACTAGTTATAGAACTCTTCAGATATTTTATTTCTGTTTGATTCAGTTTTGGAGAGTAATAGTTCTCTAGAAATTTGTTCATTTTGCCTATTTTTTTTTTTTTTTTTGAGATGGAGTTTCACTCTGTTGCCCAGGCTGGAGTGCAGTGGTGCAATCTCTGCTCACTGCAACCTCCGCCTCCCAGGTTCAAGTGATTCTCCTGCCTCAGCCTCCCCAATAGGTGGGATTACAGGTGCCCACCACCATGCCTGGCTAATTTTTGTATTTTTAGTAGAGATGGGGTTTCACCATGTTGACCAGGCTGGTCTCAAGCTCCTGACCTCAAGTGATCCACCCTCCTCAGCCTCCCAAAGTGCTGGGATTACAGGAGTGAGCAACTGCATCCAGCCCATTTTGCCTAAATCTTTAAATATATTAGCACAAAGCTATTCATAATATCCTCTTTCTGTTTAAAAACTTAACTATAAAATATAACTCACAAACAGAATGTACATAAATTAGAAGTGCATAATATAATGTGTAATTATAAAATAAACATCTGTGTATTCACCACCCGACTCAAGAAATAGAAATAATTCCAGCACCACAGGAATCCCCACGTGCCCCTTCTCAATCACATCCCTCCTTTCCTCTTAAGGGTAATCATCCTTGTATTTTTATGATAATCTCTGTCTGCCAGTATAGTTTTATGGTTCTTTACAGTTTATCCATCCCCATACAATATAATTTAGATTTTTCTGTTCTTGAACTTTATGTAAATGGAATCATTCTCTGTAGATCTCTTGTGTTTTGCTTCTTTTGCTTACCATTGGATTTACAACATCAATATATGTTATTGTGAAGTTCTAGTTTATTTTCATTGCTGTTTAATATTCTATAGTATGATTATAAAATTATAAAAATTATCCACTTTACATACACAAATATATATACATATATATATATATATTTTTTTTTTTTTTTGGAGACAGAGTCTCACTCTGTTGCCCAGGCTGTATGCGATCTCGGCTCATTGCAGCCTCAACCTCCAGGGCTCAAGTGATCCTCTCGACTCAGCCTCCTGAGTAGCTGGGACTACAGGCATGTGCCACTATGCCTGGCTAATTTTTGTATTTTTTGTAGAAATGGGGTTCTTGCCAATGCCCAGGCTGGTCTCGAACTCCTGGGCTCAAGTGATCTGCTCACCTTGGCCTCCCAAAGTGCTGGGACCACTTTACTACTGATGGGCATTTGAATTATTTCACTTTGAGTGTACATAAACAATTCTACTCTGAACATTTGTGGACGTGTTTTCTGGTACATAGTGCATACACCTTTTAGGGGATTTTTCCTGTCCTGTTTCTGAGTCTTAGGGCATGAGTATTTATACCACTTTCCTGGAAAATCCAAACTCTCCCGGGAGGTCGTTATACTGATATACACCAGCAGCATATGAGGGGCCGTGCTGCACCACGTCCTTGCCACTATTTGACATTGCCAGGCTTTTGAATTTTCCTAACTGGCACATGTATCATGGTATTTCATTACAGTTTTTGCATTTCCCTGATTATTTATGGAGTGAAGCACTTTTCCATATATTTATTGGCCATTTGAATGTTCTTTTTCTGTCACATGTCTATTACATGTATTTATTTTTCTTTTCTTTTCTTTTTTTTAAAATCGAGACAGAATCTTGCTCTGTCGCCCAGGCTGGAGTGCGGTGGCGTGATCTTGGCTCACTGCAGCCTTGACCTCCCAGCCTCAAGCCATCCTCCCACCTTAGCCTCCTGAGTAGCGGGACCTATAGACTCATGCCATCATACCTAGCTAATCTTTGTATATTTTGTAGAGATGGGGTCTCACCATTTTGCCCAGGCTGGTCTTGAACTCCTGGGTTCAAGTGATCTGTAGGCCTCAGCCTCCCAAACTGCTGGGAATTACAGGTGTGCTAATTTGTCTGTTTTTCTATTGGTGGATTTTTCTTTTTCTTTTCCTTTTTTTTTTTTTTGAGACAGAGTCTTGCTCTGTCGCCAGGCTGGAGTGCAGTGGTGCAATCTCAGCTCACTGCAACCTCCGACTCCCTGGTTCAAATGATTCTCCTGCCTCAGCCTCCTGAGTAGCTGAGACTACAGGCATGTGCCACCATGCCCAGCTAGTTTTTGTATTTTTAGTAGAGATGGGGTTTCACCTTGTTGGCCAGGCTGGTCTCGATCTCCTGACCTCGTGATCTGCCTGCCTCGGACTCCCAAAGTGCTGGTATTACAGGCCTAAGCCACCGCGCCCAGTCGGATTTGTCTTTTTCTTATTGATTTGTAGGAGTATTTTATATTCTGGATAGAACTTCTTTATTAGTTTTATGAGTTCAAGTATTATTCCATGTTATGCCTCGTTTTTTCATTCTCTTTATGGGGTCTTTGAATTTTAACATACTTAAAAGTATCTGCCTTTTATGGTCTCTCATGGTAGCTTATTCCCTTCTTTGCATGGTTAACAGTTCACTTTTCTTTGTTTTGAGACGGATTCTTGCTCTGTCGCCCAGGCTGGAGTGTAGTGGCTCGATCTTGGCTCACCGCAACCTCTGTCCCCCGCGTTCAAGTGATTCTCCTGCCTCAGCCTCCCGAGTAGCTGGGACTCCAGCCACCCACCACCACACCTGGCTAATTTTTGTATATATATATATTTTTTAGACGGAGTCTCGCTCTGTGGCCCAGACTGGAGTGCAGTGGCGCAATCTCGGCTCACTGCAAGCTCCACTTCCCAGGTTCACGCCATTCTCCTGCCTCAGCCTCCCGAGTAGCTGGGACTACAAGCGCCCACCACCACGCCCGGCTAATTTTTGTATTTTTTAGTGGAGACAGGGTTTCACAGTGTTAGCCATGATGGTCTCTATCTCCTTACCTCGTGATCTGCCCGCCTCAGCCTCCCGAAGTGCTGGGATTACAGGCGTGAGCCACCGCGCCCGGCCTAATTTTTGTATTTTTAGTAGAGCTGGGGTTTCACCATTTTGGCCAGGCTGGTCTTGAACTCCTGACCCTGTGATCCACTTGCCTCGGCCTCCCAAAGTGTTGGGATTACAGGCGTGAGCCACTGCGCCCGGTGGACCCTGTCTCTTAAAGACCCAGTTTGCATTTTTTTTTTTTTTTTTTTTTTTTTTTTTGAGACGGAGTCTCGCTCTGTCGCCCAGGCTGGAGTGCAGTGGCGCGATCTCGGCTCACTGCAAGCTCCGCCTCCCGGGTTCACGCCATTCTCCTGCCTCAGCCTCCTGAGTAGCTGGGACTACAGGCGCCCGCCACCGCGCCCGGCTAATTTTTTGTATTTTTAGTAGAGACGGGGTTTCACCATGGTCTCGATCTCCTGACCTTGTGATCCGCCCGCCTCGGCCTCCCAAAGTGCTGGGATTACAGGCGTGAGCCACCGCACCCGGCCCAGTTTGCATTTTTAAAAAGCATAATTTATTGAAAGCTGAGGATGATGGTGCATTCCTTCAGAGAGCGCTTGCATTTGCTTCTATCAGGTAGGTGCTAGGAGCATTACAAGCCCGGGGTCATTTTAAACTGAATTCATAGTTTGAAGATGTGTAGAGCATGGGAGGTGATATGAGTTTCTTTCTTTTTTTTCCCTCCCCAAGACGGAGTCTCACTCTATTGCCCAGGCTGGAGTGCAATGGTACGATCTATGCTCACTGCAAGCTCCGCCTCCCAGGTTCACGCCATTCTCCTGCCTCAGCCTCCCAAGTAGCTGGGACTACAGGTGCCCACCACCACACCTGGCTAATTTTTTGTGTTTTTAGTTTCACCGTGTTAGCCAGGATGGTCTCGATCTCCTGACCTTGTGATCTGCTCACCTCAGCCTCCCAAAGTGCTGGGATTACAGGCGTGAGCAACTGCGCCCAGCCGGTGATGTGGGTTTCATGTGGGATTCTGCATAAGGGATGGTGTCAGGATGCAACTTCTCAGATATCTGATTGTCTTCTTCCTGCTCTTTGTGGCACCAGGGCATATTTCCTTGCAGTCCCCTTGGGGTGAGGGATTGGTTTCTTCTGGTTCACCCTTACCCTGAGAGTATGACACTTTGGGGTCTCATATCAGATTCTCCTTCTTGGTTAAGTTCTGGACTTTGTGAGACCACCCAACCTGAAGTCCCTGTGTACCTGGTTAGCAAATGATCTCAGGAGAAACCAGGCTTACCTCTCATTTCACTTACATTTGCTTGGTGATTTCATTATTAGCTTGTCATTGCTTTTCAGGAAGATGTTTTTAGGAAGATGTTTACCAGAAACTGTACTCCCTAAAGCGTATGTACTGAGATGTCAGTTGGCAAACTAGTTATAATAGGTAAACTGTTGTAATAGGCAAATGTGTTCAAAACAGGGGAATTATTAAATCAATTTACGAGACAACATATTACAATTATCATGTTCATTTGCTAAAATACCCTTTATGGCAAAGATTGCTGTCCACCAAAATCTATTCTCTCTTTCTTTTATATAAACAGTAGAGTTACTTAGCTGCCCACCTAGAGACTACAGTTCCCAGCCTCCCTGCAGCTGAGTGGGGCTATGTGATAAGTTATTGGCAATGGATGTGAGCAGAATTGATATGTGTCACCTCCAAGTACAGGCTTTAGAATTTAGATGACTTCTCCTTCATGCTAATTTCCTTCCCGTGGGTTAAACATGGACCATGGTTTGACCAAGAAAATTAGGAGGACACCTTAGGGGATGTCAGAGGAGCAATGAGATGGAAGGAACCTGGCACTGAATGACTGCAGGGCTCACAGAGGCCCCAGCAACCTGGACCACTTATCTCAGGATCGTTACGTGAGAAAAAAACTAACCTATGCAAAGCTGCTGTATTTGGGGACATCTTTGTGACAGCACCTTAACCTCATCTCCAACTAACAGAGACCCGTTTAATAATGCTCCCATCCAGGGATATGTCCAGTACATTAATCCTAGTTCTCAACTTCCTCCAGTCTTAACCTCTCTTTGGGTCTCTTTTATCATTATCACTACCTCTTTGCAAATACCTGGAACTCCATAACCCCTGTTTCACTTCATCTTATTTGCCCAGCAAAACCCATCTGTCTTGGTGCCTGCACTCAAGTATCTGAAGATCACTGACAAATTCGTACGGCTGAGCTGAGCAGTACCACTGTTTTCAAACATCAAATGGACTCGACACGGAAAACGCTACTGTTTTTCTAATATGAACGGCTTCCTTCTTCTCCTCTCTCTCAAGGTAACTATTTCATTTCTTTTCTTCTTTCTTCAATTTTCCTATTTCCCTTTCTAGATTCATTCTCATTTGATTTGGTAACCTTGCCTCATTATTTATTGAGATAATTAATGCCTTCACACAGACACTTTTTCATCTTTCCTGCAAAAAATCTGCAAACCCATTTGCTTCTTCCTACCTTGGAGATGTCGTCCCTATTTCTCTCAAGGGTGTCTTTTTTTCCTCTTCTTTCTTCTTTTCTTCTTTTCCTCCTCCTTCTCCTTCTTCTTCCCCTTCTTCTGTTTCTTCTTCTTCTCCTTCTACTCCTCCTTCTCCTCCTTTTCCTTCTTTTTAAGACAGGGTCTCACTCTGTCACCAAGACTGGAGTGCAGTGGCACAATCATGCCTCAATCTCCTGGGCCAAGTGATCCTCCCACCTCAGCCTTCTGAGTAGCTGGGACCACAGGCATGCACCATCACCCACATCTGGCTATGTTTTTTGTCTTTTGTTTTTTGTAGAGACAAAGTCTTTCTATGTTGCCCAGGCTTGTCTTGAACTCCTGGGCTCAAGAGATCCTCCTGCCTCAGCCTCCCAAAGTGCTAGGATTACAAATGTGAGCCACTGTGCCTGGCCTCAAGAATGTCTTGATTCTGAATCTCTACCTCTTTTTACTTTATCAAAGTGTTTCCTTCTGTACTGGGTCATTTCCCACCAGTTTAAAAACATTTCTAATATCCACTCTCCACCCCCAACACACACACACACAAATGGCTGTATTAGTTTACTATTGCTTCGTAATATATCACCACAAACTTAGTGGCTTAGAACACACATTTGCCAGGTGTAGTGGCTTATTCCTATAATCCCAGCACTTTGGGAGGCTTAGGTGGGTGGATCACCTGAGGTCAGGAGTTCAAGACCAGCCTGGCCAACATGGTGAAACCCTGTTTCTACTAAAAATACAAAAATTATCCAGGTGTGGTGGCGTGCGCCTGTAATCCCAGCTACTTGGGAGACTGAGGCAGGAGAATCTCTTGAACCCAGGAGGTGGAGGTTGCAGTGAGCCGAGATTGTGCCATTGCACTCCAGCCTGGGTGACAGAGCAAGTCTCCGTCAAACAAAGAAACAAACAAAACAAAAAAAACCCCTCACATTTATTGCGTCACAGTTTCTGTGGGTCAGAAGCCCAGCATGAAGCCCAGCATGTTTTGAATCCTCTGCTTAGCATCTCACCAGGCTGAAATCAAGGAACTGGCCCAGACTGTGACCCCAGCTGGGGCTCAGGGTCATCTTCCAAGCTTATTGGTTGTTGCAGAATTCAGTTTCCTGCAATTGGAGGACTGAGGTTTCCACTTTCTTGCTGGCTGCCAACAGGGGGCCATTCGTAGCCCCTAGAGGCCACCAGTTGCTCACTGACATGTGCCCCCTTCACAAGAGGACAGTTTGCTCCCTCAAGGCCAGCAGTAAAGTGCTCTTTAAAGGGCTAACCTGATTAGGTCAGGCCCACCAAGGTGAGCTGCTTCTGATTAATTCAAAGTCAACTGATTAGGGGCCCTAATTATATTTGCAATATTCACCTTTGCTATATTATGTAACCTAATCACAGCAATATCCCACCATACAGGTTCTGCCTGTATACCCTCAAGGGGAGGGGATTATACATGTCATGTACAACAAGAGGCAGGAATCTTGGGGGCCATCTTAGAATTCTGCCAACCACAGCATCACCTACAGACCTCAAGGTCTCGCTGTGTCTCCCAGGCTGGGACGCAGTGGTGTAATCATAGCTCAGTGCGGCCTTGAACTCCTGGGCTCAAGAGTTCCTCTCGCCTCAGCTTCTTGAGTAACCAGGACTTCAGGCAAATGCCATCATACCTGGCTAATAAAACTATTTTTTGATTTACAGAGACAGGGTCTCCCTATGTTGCCCAGACTGGACTCAAACTCCTGGGTTCAAGCAATCCTACCATCTTGGCTTCCCAAAATGCTGGGATTATAGGCATGAGCCTTCGTGACTGGCCCCACAGCATCCCTTGACTCTTACCCGCCTTCTCTCTGATGCAGCAACCTGACAAGGGTGGTCTAGACTCACTGTCTCCATTCCTCATTTACTCCTCAACCCACACCACCCTGGCTTCCATCCACTGAGATAGATCTTGTCAAGTTACTGATACCTTTCTTGCCAAATCCAATAGACACTTTTCTTTAGAGTTTTTTTTGTTGTTTAATATTTTTTATTATGGAATTTTTCAATCATAAGTAAAATAGAACAATATAATGAACATCCATAAGCTCAAACACCCAGCTTCAAAAATATCAACATACAGCTCGGTGCGGTGTGTCTGTAATCCCAGCTACTCGGGAGGCTGAGGCACGAGAATCACTTGAACCTGGGAGGTGGAGGTTGCAGTGAGCCGAGATTGCACCACTGCACTCCAGCCTGGGTGACAGAGTGACACTCGTCTCCAAAAGAAGTAAATAAAAATAAATGAATGAAAAACATCAACATATGGTCAATGTTTTGTCTATACTCCATGATTTCTCTTCCCTCTATTCTTGGGGGCTACTTTAAAGCAAATCCCAGTCACTAGTAAATAAATCACTACTTCAGCATGCATAGCTGAGATAATGACTTTAAAATCTGACCACAGTAGCACCGTCATGAAAACAAAAATTAACAGTGATTCCTTAAATACGACCTAATGTCAGTCTTCCAATTTCCCTGACTGCTACATAAATGTCTTTTCCAGTGGGTTTGATTCAAGATCCAAACACAAGCCATTCATTACATTTTGCTGATATGTTCCTTGAATTTCATTTAATCTATAACCTTTCCTTTTCCCTTTTTTTTTTTTTTTTTTTTTAAAGATGGAGTTTTACTTTTGTTGTCCAGGCCAGAGTGTAGAGGCACGATCTCGGCTCACTGTAACCTCTGCCTCCCAGGTTCAAGTGATTCTCCTGCCTCAGCCTCCCAAGTAGCTGGGATTACAGGCGTGCACCACCACACCCAGGTAATTTTGTATTTTTAGTAGAGACAGGGTTTTGTCATGTTGGTCAAGCTGGTCTCAAACTCCTGACCTCAAGTGATTCTCCCACCTCGGCCTCCCAAAGTGCTGGGATTACAGGTGTGAGCCACCATGCCCAGCCTGGGGGTCCTTCTTTCCAGAGAATTCCCCTCCTTCTGGACTTGGCTGATGGGATCCCTGTGGTGTTTCCTACCATAAAACACACCCTCTCAGCAGCATTGAATACTTGCCACCCTTTCTCCTCTTTGAGATACTCTCTCCTCTGGGTTTTGAGGATGCCACATGCCTTGGACTTTTCTTCTGCCCCTCTGGCCAGTCCTCTCTGGTGTCTTTCACAGTTTCTTCCTCTCTCACCCAAACTTGAAACGTCAGTGGTTCTTCCCCGGGTTGTTCTTCAGACCTGGGACTTGGCCCTCTTCCCTTCACCAGCCACACTCTCTCCTCAGGTTACCTCCTCTGGTTTTGTGGCTTTAAATGCCACTTGGATACTGAAAGACTCGTGATGTTTCATCTGTAGCCTAAACATCCCCCCAGCTCCAGATTCATGATGTGGAGATGCCTGATAGCTCTCCTCAGCTCTCACTGGCTTCTCAAACTTGGGCACTCTGGATTTCCTGCTTCCCATGCCTGTTCTCCGTCTCCCTCACTCCCCGTGTGCACCCCAGCCCGTCAGAGCTCGTTACATCTCTAAGTACACCTCAGCGCCATGGCCGCCCCCACGCTAGTCCGGGGCACCATCGCGTCTTACCTGGACCTCTGCTCCCATCTCCTGACTTCCTCCTTCCCTGCCAGATCCCCCCATCTATTCTCCATACAGCCCAAAATCATCCTGTAAAAGCATAAATCAGGTAAGTCCCTTACTCAAGTCATGTGAAGACCTTCCTTCCTTCCTTCCTTCTCTCCTTCTCCTTCTCTCCTTCTTTCTTTCTTTTTGAATGGAGTTTTGTTCTTGTTGCCCAGGCTGGAGTGCAATGGCACAATCTCGGCTCACTGCAGCCTCCGCCTCCTGGGTTCAAGAGATTCTCCTGCCTCAGCCTCCCGAGTAGCTGGGATTACAGGCATGCACCACCACACCCAGCTAATTCTGTAGTTTTAGTAGAGATGGGGTTTCTCCATGTCTGGTCTCGAACTCCAGACTTCAAGTGATCCACCCACCTCGGTCTCCCAAAGTGCTGGGATTACAGGTGTGAGCCACTGCACTCGGCCATCATATGAAGACTTTCTCAATGCACTTCAAACAAAACCCACCTCCCTTTGGCCTAGGAAGCCTGTGTCATCTACCATTGCCCGCTTCTCCCACGCTTCTCTCGCTTTCCGGACTCCAGCCACAAGAGGCCTTCTCTCAGGGCCTCAAAAATGTCATAGTCTTGCCTGTCCCAATGACCGGAACATTCTCCCTGCTGCTCCTCATGGCTGGTTCCTGCTTTCCTTCATAAAGAGAGCCCTTCACTCACCACTCAATCCAGGGGGTTTCCGCCAGTGACTCCCTTTGTCTCCTTCAGTGCACTCAGCACAGATACACTGATGTGTGCGCTTGTTTGCTGTCCATCTCCCCCCACGCTCTGTCGGTTTCCCTTCTGCATGAATGGAGAAGATGGGGCCGACATCCACCCAGGCTGGCTCCCAGGAAACCTCCCAAGTGGCAGCAGGACACCAGGCGCTGCACAGACCGGTCATTCAGGATGTGAACTCCACAGCTGGTGGCTAGACTTGCGAATTTTTTTTTTTTTTTTTTTTTTTTTTGAGATAAAGTTTTGCTCTTATTGCCCAGGCTGGAGTGCAATGGCGTGATCTCTGCTCACTGCAGCTTCCACCTCCCGGGTTCAAGCAATTCTCCTGCCTCAGCCTCCCGAGTAGCTGGGATTACAGGCCTGCGCCACCACACCCGGCTAATTGTGTATTTTTAGTAGAGACGGGGTTTCTCCATGTTGGTCAGGCTGGTCTCGAACTCCCAACCTCAGGTGATTCGCCTGCCTTGGCCTCCCAAAGTGCTGGGATTACAGGTGTGAGCCACCGTGCCCAGCTGGATTTGTGAGTTTTTAAAAAATCATTTATTTTATTTTTGAGATAGAGTTTCACTGTTGTTGCTCAGGCTGGAGTGCAATGGCACGATCTTCGCTCACTGCAACCTCTACCTCCCAGGTTCAAGTGAGTCTCCTACCTCAGCCTCCCAAGTAGCTGGGACTACAGGCGCATGCCACCACACCCAGCTAATTTTGTATTTTTAGTAGAGATGGGGGTTTCGCCATGTTGGTCAGGCTGGTCTTGAACTCCTGACCTCAAGTGATCCACCAGCCTCGGCCTCCCAAAGTGCTGAGATTACAGGCGTGAGCCACTGCACCTGGCCTAAATTATTATTTTTTTAGATGGAGATAAAACTTATAGTGAAATGTACAAATCCTAAGTATAGAATTCAGTGAGCTTTGACAACACACCAATAAAGATATCGAGACTTTCATCACCCCAGAAATTCCCTCCTGTCACCTTCCAGGTAGTCCCAACCTCTGCTGATGGTAGCTGGATTTTTATACCCTCTTCAGGCAAGGGCAATGAAGTGTTTCTACGATATTCCAGCCAATCTGCCTATCTTTATCTTCAGCGAGACTCATTTCTTTCTTTTCTTTTCTTTGAGACAAGGTCTCACTCTGTCACCCAGGCTGAAAGTACAGTCACAGCAATCACAGGTCACTGCAGCCTGAACCTCCCAGGCTTAAGTGATCCTTCCCCCTCAGCCTCCTAAGTAGCTGGGACTACAGGCATGTACCACCATGCCCGGCTAATTTTTTTATTTTTTGTAGAGATGGGGTGTCACCATGTTGCCCAGGCTGCTCTCAAACTCCTGAGCTCAAGTGATCTGCCCGCCTCAGCCAAAGTGCTGTGATTACAGGCATGAACCACTGAACCCAGCCTCAAGACCCATTTCTAATGTTCAGTGTGCTAACTGCTGTCCTCTGTGGTTGATGGGAAGAGTATAAGCTGCAGCTCTTAAGTAGCCTGGCCTGGAGAATGGCTAAATTCTTTGGTTTAAATTGAGGGCTGAGGACCTCCACCCCTCTCAATGTAAGTTCTCGGACAGGAGCAACTCTTTTGCCTCTCAAGCAGAGGTTAAACCAACGCACATCTAACATCACACTGCCGTCTGCTAAAATTCAGATGCCACAGCAAAGTAGAACCAGTGGAATGAGCTAGGCCAAAGGGATCTTGTGGGGCTGGCTGGTGGGCCTGGAAAGCCAGCCAGAGGACCCAGTACGGGTGGCCTGCTGAATCAGCAAGTGTGCTTGATGGGACTGTTGTATAGTGTGGTCTGGGCGCGCGCCCAGTGCTGCAGATGTAGCTCAGATCAACCCACTTAAGAACACATTCCTGGCCGGGTGTGGTGGTTCACGCCTGTAATCCCAGCACTTTGGGAGGCCAAGGAGGGCAGACTGCTTGAGCTCAGGAGTTCGAGACCAGCCTGGGCAACATGGTGAGACCCTGTCTCTACAGGAAATACAAAAATTAGCTGGGTGTAGTGGTGCGCTGTAGTCCCAGCTACTTGGAAGGCTGATGTGGGAGGATTGCTCGAGTCCAGGAGGCAGAGGTTATAGTGAGCCAAGATTGTGCCACTGCACTCCAGCCTGCGTGACAGAGTGAGACCCTGTCTTAAAACAAACAACAAACAACGACAAAACCACATTCCTCTCTGACCACCTGCCACCTGGTTTCAGAGCCACCTCTGTCCTCCCCGCCACCTTCCACAATGCACCATGTGCTCAGATGCTCCCTTGGGACTGTGGAAGGAGAAACAGCTCCAGAGATGCACGACCAAGGCCGCCCTCAGACTTTCCACTTTGGATTTGAACTCCAGCTTCTGGGCTCAAGTCTCTTGGTCCTCTTTTCTGAAGTTCATTTCTGAGGCACTCTGGGGGCTAAGGAAGTGGGTTTCAAATCTCCACAGTGCTCCCTTTCACCCCTAGGCCCCACCACCTACTTCACTGAGCACAGAGTACAGCACACAGTGGCCTCAAGAAATATTCCTCGACTGAAAATTGCTTTCCTGGCTCTTACACGATCCTTTTACTGGGTCTATGTTGTGGGCAGAAATTAGGAATGGCCTGTTAGAGACAAGGAAATGAGGCTGAGTGTGAGCATCTTCCTCAGTATCCTGCTGCTGCTCCTTTCAGGACACACACACACCACACACCCCACACCTCCCCGACACACACCCCACACACCACACCCCCCACACACACACCACACACATGACACCACACACACACACCACACCACACACCCCACACCTCCCCGACACACACCCCACACACCCCACACACACACCACACACATGACACCACACACACACACCACACCACACACCCCACACCTCCCCAACACACACCCCACACCTCCCCGACACACACCCCACACACCACACCCCACACACCACACCCCACACACACACACCACACACATGACAGCACACACACACACCACAACACACACCCCACACCTCCCCAACACACACCCCACACACCACACCCCCACACATACATGACAGCACACACACACACACCACACACCCCACACCTCCCTACACACACTACACACACCACACACACACACCACACACCACATACACCATACACACCACACGCTCCACATACACCCCCCACTTACCACACATCCCACACACCACACACACCACACATACATGACAGCACACACACACACACCACACACCCCACACCTCCCTACACACACTACACACACCACACACTCACACACACCACACACCACATACACCATACACACCACACGCTCCACATACACCCCCCACTTACCACACATCCCACACACCACACACACCACACACCCATCTCCCCGACACACACCCCACACCACAGCCCCCCCACACTACACACACCCCACATCCCACACACCACACCCACACCACACACCCCACACACACCACACATCACACACACCACCATACACACCAAACACCACAGACCCCACACCACACCACACACCAAACACCTCACACACTCCACACACCACACACACCCCACACACGACACACACTACACACCCCACACACACCACACAGGCAACAGACCATACACACCACATACCACACACATACCACACATATCACACCACGCACCACACCACACAGCACACACACACCAAATACACCACACACACCACACGTCCCACATGCCATACCACATATACATCATACACACCAACCACCACACATGCAACACACACCACACACCATACAGCCCACATACCACACCACACACACACCACACAAAACACACAAACCACACACACACCATATATACCAAACACCACACAAACACATGCAACACACACACACTATATACACCACACACTCAACACATCATACACACCCCACATACCACACACGCCACACATCACATACACCACACACACACACTACACACACACACAACCACATGCCACACACACACTCCCCCCATACATACCACACACACATCACACACCACATACACTGCACACACCACCCCCACACCACACACAAAGATGACACACACCACACACACCACACACATACCACATACCCCACATACACACACAGACCACACACACACCACACACACTGCACATACCACACACACCACACACTACACACATACACACCACACACCCCACACACACCCTGCACACCACACACATCACACACAGACACCGCATATCCCACACACCACACGCACACTGCACCCACATCACCACACACCCCACACATACCACACAACCATGTCCACACACACCACACACACACACACACACACACACAACACCCATAGACACCACACACCACACAGACACCTCACACACCAAACACCACACATACAATCACACACCACACACCCCACACATACCACACACACACCACGTCCACACACACTACACACACACCATACACAACACCCATAGACACCACACACACACCTCACACACACCTCACATACCAAATACCACACATACAATCACACACCACACACCACACACCACACACATACCTCATACCACATACACACTCACACCAACCCCCGCCACACAACACACACACACACACACACACACACAGAGCAAGTGCTCTGGGCCTATCTGTGAAATTGCATGGGGCAGCTGAGCCTCAGTTTTCTTTTTCTATTTTTTTTGAGACAGAGTTTCACTCTTGTCACCCAGACTGGAGTGCAGTGGCGCGACCTTGGCTCACTGAAACCTCCGCCTCCTGGGTTCAAACAATTCTCCTGCCTCAGCCTCCTGAGTAACGGGGATTACAGGCGTGCACCCAGCTAACTTTTGTATTTTTAGTAAAGACAGGTTTCACCATGTTGGCCAAGCTGGTCTCGAACTCCTGACCTCAAGTGATCTGCCTGCCTCGGCCTCCTGAAGTGCTGGGATTACAGGTACGAGTCACTGCACCCGGCCCAGTTGTCTTATCTGTAAAATGGGTGTCGTGTCATATGTTCCTCCTGCCAGTCCAGGTGCCCTCTTCACCTTTCTCCATTCTGCGCTGGGCCTAGAGGCTGACCTCTCCCCAGGCTCCAGCTCTCACCGGATTCCAGGACCTTCCCTGCTCCCCGGCTGCTGCAGACCTTGTATGCTTCACCAGCCTTTCTTGGTTCCTTTAACTCTGCCCAGCACTTTGTAAGAGTCCCTTCATCAAACCCACATTACCCCTTTGAACGTGCCACCTGTTTCCACCCAGGGCCCTGATTGCCACAATAATTGGTACCAGAATAGCTCTGGGAGACAGATCCTTGGGAGGGATTCTGGGGTTGGGTTGCTCACGCTTCTTGATTAGTGCGTGAATAACCTCTTTGACATGGGGTAATGGACAATGGTCATCTATGGCACGCAGTGGCATCACAGTTAGTTACTTTATGACCAGTGGTGGCTTGATGTTGGGAGACCAAGTGGCTATGGCATTTAGTCAATATGATGGCAATAATGACTAAGAAATAGTGACAAAGACTGTGGCGTGGGCTTCTGACTGCACATCTGACTGCCCTAGAAACGCACACAAAGGAACAGACTGAAAGCCTTGAATTCCCGACTCAGTGCAAGGCTGGAGATTCCGAAAGGCCCTAGGGTGGCTCTGAAAGTATCTTTGATCTCTGCCAGCCAGAGGGCAGATGTGGCTGAGAACCAAGCTCAGGCTCTGACTGTGAGGATCACAGAGTTGCAGAGCCAATTAAATGCACAACCTTGCTCAGTCTCTTCTGCTAAGGGAAGGGCACCGGTTAAGAAGGAACAGATCCCAAGATGGGGACATCTGGATAGAACTTTGAACACCAGCACCTCCTGAATCTTCCCTGGTGGTAAAGGCAGCACCCCTTGTCTTCAGTCTGAGAAAACTGGTCTTTCCCAGCACAGAAATCTTTCAGTGACTTCACTTGCGGCGGCTGCCTCACCAGGGAAGATGCACCCCAGGATACACCCCCATCACCTCGTTTCCTCCAGGCCTATAATGAGAATTATATCCCCATAGAGCCTAGTCAAGAAAAGGACAAAGTGTACTCCAGGAGGAGATAGTTTATACATTAAAGGAGTTGCAGAACCTTGACGGTTTGTATTGGCAGGAGTCTGGGTTGCATCCAAGGGTGGTAGATTAAGGAAGACAAAATATAAGATTAGGCCGGGCATGGTGGCTCATGCCTGTAACCCTAGCACTTTGGGAGGCTGAGGCAGGTGGAACGATTGAGCCCAGGAGTTCAAGACCAGCCTGGGCAACATAGCAAGACCTTGTCTCTTTTATTTATTTATTTATTTATTTATTTATTTATTTATTTATTTATTATTATTATACTTTAAGTTGTAGGGTACATGTGCATAACGTGCAGGTTTGTTACATATGTATACTTGTGCCATGTTGCGATGCTGCACCCATCAACTCGTCCCAGGATTCTCCCAAGACCAGCCCCTTGGGTCAACATAGCAATGACCATTGTTTTCTGTTCTTGTGATAGTTTGCTAAGAATGATGGATTCCAGCTGCATCGACCTTGTCTCTTAAAAAAGAAAAAAATAAATAAAAGATTAGATCAGGCCAAATTGACTGATACAGGTGTGCACCCAGCAGTGGGGGTTGTGTTGGCTTGAGCACCTGGAGTGGGATTACCAGTCTGAGCTGGTGAATTGCAACCTGGATCCAGTCGTGGCCTACAAAGAAGCTGAGATGCTGGCACTTCCCTGGGAAGCTGTGGAGGGAGGCAGAGGGAGAAGGGAACCCCTTCACCATAGTTCCCAAAAGCTCTATGTTAGTTATCCTCTATAGGATGGAGATAATGTAGGATGTGCCAAATGCAATCTGGCTTCTTGCTTTCCTGACTCAATGGATTTCACGTCAAGGAAGTTTCTAGGAGATCCAGTGGTCTGGGGCATGGTATGTCAGGGTAGCTCCTCTAAAAGAAGAAACAAGTTGCTGAGCCTTATATTGCCTACTATAAAGGAGGAGGCAAAATCTTTGATGGGACTCTGGATTTTTTTTTTTTTTTTTTTTTTTGGGACAGAGTCTCGCTCTGTCGCCCAGGCTGGAGCGCAGTGGCACGATCTCGGCTGCACTGCAAGCTCCGCCTCCTGGGTTCATGCCATTCTCCTGCCTCAGCCTCCTGAGTAGCTGGGACTACAGGCGCCCGCCACCACGCCCGGCTAATTTTTGTATTTTTAGTAGAGATGGGGTTTCACCGTGGTCTCGATCTCCTGACCTTGTGATCCGCCCACCTCGGCCTCCCAAAGTGCTGGGATTACAGGCATGCGCCACCGCGCCTGGCCGGGACTCTGGATTTTTAAGGCAACCTATGCCACATTCAGACCCAGCAGTGGGGGAGGCCCGATGGTGCCAATGAACTTTGGAGACCAGGTTCTTTATGATAAAGCTCAGGGAAGGAGCAGCCCTCAGGCATCAGTGCCATGGCTAATCATGGTGTCCCAGGGGCGAATGGGAACTACATCTAAAAAAAAGCCCCCCGCCCCCCCGAAAAATGTTAGGTGCAATGCCGGTTGCAGCTGTGGTCCCAAACATGAGATTTTTACTGGAACCAATCAGCATGGCCCCTGGCCTGGTGTGCATCTTCAATCCCCAAATGCTTTCTTTTCTATTTCGCTAACTAAAGATAGTTGGAAATAGTGTGCCTTGGTGTAGCAGGGACAGCCATACACCTTCACTCTGTTGCCTCGGGGCTTTGCCGGCTCTCACGATGTCAATCATAATCTAGTCCAAAGGATCACTGATCATCTTGACATAGTTCAGAACATTAGTCTGGCCCATCACATTGATGACATTATGGTAATTGGCCCCAGTGAGCAGGCCATTGCAAGCACTCTAGTTTCTTAGTAAAATATTGTATGCCAACTGAAGGGGGTACACTCCACAAAATCTCAGCAACATGCCATGTCAGTGAAGTTTCTAGAAGATCCAGTGGGGGGGGGCATGGCATGTCAGGATATTTCCTGTAAAAGGAGAGACAAGTTGCTGTACCTTATACTGCCCACTACAAAGAAAGAGGCAAAATCTTTGATGTTTACTCTGGATTTTTGAGCCAACACATACCACATTCAGCTGTGCTTGCTGCTCTACCCATTTACTATAAAACCCATAATACTGTAAGTTTTGAGTGAGGCGTGGAGCAAGGTGAGGCTCTGAAGCAGGTCCAGGCTGCAGAGCAAGCTGCCTGTCACATGAGCTTAAGACTTGGAAGTGACTGTAGCAGATGATGCTGTATGGAAAAGCTCCAACAGGAGAATCACGGTACAGTTACTGACCATTAGGTTTGAGATTAAGTCATGCTTCTTCTACCAAGAACTAGTCACCATTTAAAAAACAGCTCCTAGCCAGGCACAGTGGCTCACGCATGAAACCTCAGCAGTTTGGGAGGTCGAGGTGGGTAGATCACCTGAGGTCAGGAGTTCAAGACCAACCTCGCCAACATGGTGAAACCCCATCTCTACTAAAAATACAAAAATTAGCCGTGCTCATGATGGCGGGTGCCTGTAATCCCAGCTACTCGGGAGGTTGAGGCGGGAGAATTGCTTGAATCCGGGAGGCGGAGGTTGCAGTGAGCCGAGATCACACCACTGCACTCCAGTCTGGGTGACAAAGCAAGACTCTGTCTCAAAACATAAATGAATTAAAAAATAAACAGCTCCTGGTTCACAACTGGACACGGTGAAGGTGGAATGCCTGACTGTGGGACACCAAGTGACCCACGCAACCAGAAGTAGATGTGATCTGATCCACCTGATTGTAAGATTGGACATGCATGGTACTGTTCTATTGTTTTTCTTTTCTCTCCCTCTCTCAACCAGTTGCCAGCACTAGGAATGGCGTTCTATTACTGAATAGCATATATAAGATCAGGTCTGAGCAAGTCCAGAAGGCATAAAGAAATTGCATGAGCAGGTGGTTCAAATTCCTAGGGCACCTACCCTTATTGCTTCACTGTTTCTTCCTCTACCCAATTTGCTGAAGTTGCTATGACCAGTTAACACAGAGGAAAAAGCACAGACATGATTTCTAAATGAGTCTGCGTGGTACCTCAGCACAACTACAAAGAGACAGCTACTGCATTATAGCCACACTCAGGGTGTCCCTGCAGGACAGCGATGAAGGTTCTGTCCCAGCGGGCAGAACCTCTGACTGTGTGGATTATCCACTTGTACAGAAGGAAAGATGACCTGAGGGGCAGATCCACACTGACTCATGAGCAGTGGCTAACAAGTTAGGGGCTGGTTAGGGGCTTACAAATCACAAGACCGAGAGATGGGTGATGAGCAGGTATAAGGGAGAGAAATATTGATGGGCTGCTTGAAATGGGCATAGGTGGTGAAGCTAATTTTAACACGCACAAGTACCGAGAGGGCATCTATTGTGGAGAAGCCCTCAGTAATGAGGTGGACAAGGTGACCCATCCTGTAGATGGCAACTTCTATTCCCAGCTACCCTGGTTCTTGCTTAATGGGCCCGTATACATGCTATGGTGGCAGGGATGACTGGCTATGTCTGGTGTGGTAGGCAGAGTAACAGCACTCCAAAAATGTCCATGGTCTAATCCTTAGAACTAAATATGTTGCATGGTACACGGCAAAGGGTGAATTTTTTTTTTTTTTTTTTTTTTTTTGACACAGTCTTGCTCTCTCACTCAGGCTGGAGTGCAGTGGTGCGATCTCAGCTCACTGCAACCTCCACTTCCCGAGTTCAAGCGATTCTTCTGCCTCAGCCTCCCAAGTAGCTTGGTACTACAGGTACCCACCATGCCCAATTAGTTTTTGTATTTTTAGTAGAGACCGGGTTTCGTCACGTTGGCCAGGCTAGTCTCGAACTCCTGACCTCAAGAGATCCACCCGCCTCAGTCTCCCAAAGTGCTGGGATTACAGGCGTGAGCCACTGTGACCAGCTGCAAAGGGTGAATTAAGGCAGAAGATGGAATAAGGTTGCTAATCAGGTGACCTTACAAATAGGGAGATTGGCCGGGCGCAGTGGCTCACGCCTGTAATCCCTGCACTTTGGGAGGCTGAGGCAGATGGATCACGAGGTCAGGAGATCAAGACCATCCTGGTTAACACTGTGAAACCCCGTCTCTACTAAAAATACAAAAAATACAAAAGGGGGCAAGCTGGCCACCTACTGGCAGATTGATTACACCGACCCCCTGTCATGAAGAGAGCAGTCTTTCTTTATTCTTTTTTCTTTCTTTTCTTTCCTTTTTCTTTTCTTTCTTCTTTCTTTCTTTCCTTTTTTTTTTTTTTCTGAGTCTCACTCTGTCGTCCAGTCTGGAGTGCAGTGGCGTGATCTCAGCTCACTGCAACCTCTGGCTCCTTGGTTCCAGTGATTCTCCTGCCTCAGCCTCCTGAGTAGCTGGGATTATAGGCGCCTGCCACCATGCCCGGCTAATTTTCGTATTTTTGGTAGAAACAGGGTTTCACCATGTTGGCCAGGCTGGTCTCGAAGTCCTGACTTCAAGTGACCTGCCCACCTCGACCTCCCAACGGGCTGGGATTACAGGTGTGAGACACTGCGCCCGGCCCAGAACACACTGGTCTTAAAACAGGCCCTGTAACCAGAAGAAGCTGACTGGGCAGAACAGAGTTACAGCGCCAGGTGGGAGACAACCTCCGCAGCTGAGCTGTTGATGGGTAGGAGGCAGCACACGCTTGAAATCAGTGGCTAATACATGGTCCTACCTCTTTGACAACCGAAATACACAGGCCCAGGGACCAAGGGATGGATATGGGAGTAGCTTTTCTCACCACTATTCTCAATTACCTACTGGAGGAGTTTTGGCTTCCTATCCCCTCAATTTTGTGTTCAGTGTGTGAGCTCAATGCTCAAAGGAGGAACACTCCCTCCAGGGAATGTGAATATGACTCCTTTAGAATTGGAAGTAGAGAGGCCAGGAACGGTGGCTCACGCCTGTAATCCCAGCACTTCGGGAGGCCAAGGTGGGTGGATCACTTGAGGTCACGAGTTTAAGACCAGTCTGGCCAACATGGTGAAACTTCGTCCCTACTAACAATACAAAAATTAGTCGGGCATGGTGGTGCATGCCTGTAATCCCAGCTACTCGGGAGGCTGGGGCATGAGAAGCACTTGAACGCAGGAGGCGGAGGTTGCAGTGAGCTGAGATCACACCACTGCACTCCACCCTGGGTGACAGAGCGAGATTCGTTTCAAAAAAAAAAAAAGAATTGGAAGTAGAGTGTTCTCCTCTGGTCATTTTGAGGTCTGCATGTTGCTTAACTAAAAGGCAGAGAAGAGGGTCAACTGTCCTGTACCTGACAGGGTGATTAGCTAGGATTGCCGGAAGAAAAATATGTTACTGCTACACAATGTGGGGAGGGCAGAAGACAATGACAGAAAAGAGGGGATTCACCAGGTGCCTCAGTCCCCCCAGTCCCCCTTCCAGTATTGACAGGGAAGGGGAAATGTGACAAACATAAGACCAGAAGAGGCTGAACTGCACAGGAGTAAAGGTTTAGGACACCCCACCTATAAAAACCCCAGTCAACCAAAGTGCTGGCACATGGTTAGAGGAAAGTGGGGGTGGAGGAAGGATGCTGTGATTGCTAACTTGGGCCTGCTGACCAGCTGCCAAAGTGGGGGCTGTAGCAATTTTCTGTTGTTATTTGCATGCCCCACTGTCTTATTTAAAGAGCCCGGTTGCGCGGTGGCTCATGCCTGTAATCCCAGCACTTTGGGAAGCTGAGGTAGGCAGATCACGAGGTCAGGAGATGGAGACCATCCTAGCTAACACGGTGAAACCCCGTCTCTATTAAAAATACAAAAAATTAGCCAGGCGTTGTGGCGGGCGCCTGTAGTCCCAGCTACTCAGGAGGCTGAGGCAGGAGAATGGCGTGAACCTGGGAGGCAGAGCTTGCAGTGAGCTGAGATTGTGCCACTGCACTCCAGCCTGGGCAACAGAGCAAGACTCCGTCTCAAAAATAAATAAATAAATAAATAAATAAATAAATAAGCCCTGTTGATGACTAATGTGTTAAGTTAGGCTCCAGGTGAGTATGACTGAAGGTTAACAAGAACAGGGTGAATCTGACAAGGTTGATGGTGTTGATGAGACTGTTCCTTCCATTAAAAAAAAAATGAAGATGAAATTCACATAACATAAAACTAACCATTTTAAAGCAAATACTTCAGTGGTGTCTAGTACATTCATGATGTTGTACAATCATCACCACAACCTATTTCCCAAACTTTTTCATCACCCCAAACAGAAATTCTGCAACCATTAAGCAACAGGGACATGAGTTTTTCACCCAAAGGACAAGAGTGGGTGCTGAGGGGTAAAAGGAATAGCCCTGCTTGGATCTCGTTTCCCTTCCACATCCACACTCCCCATTCGATGAAGGGCCAACCTGCTCTGGCTGCCTTCCCTTCGGGCTTTCAGTTGGGATTGGCCAGTGGGAGGCACCATCAGGATGAAACCTGTCCACCCCCAACCTCCCTGACGCCCTCTCTGGCAGGGGCTGTTGTAAACATGGCCACAGCTCTAGCTGGGCAGTCCCCTCCCATGATGAGAGCTCCCTCCTCTTGCCCTTTCAGCTCTATGGGTTGTAACGGCTTCCTGTAGCGTGAGCCCTGCTGGGTCCCATCCTTGGTAGGTTCCCACAACCCTGCCCACATCTCCAGTTAATCCCTTAGTTGAAGGCTCTTGGTACCCCTTTGAATATACAGTCGGCCTCTGTACCCTCGGGTTCTGCAGCCTCAGATTCAACCTAGCACAAATTGAAAACATAAAAACAAGTAAACAAAAAATAACAATACAATAAAAATACAACTTTAAAAACCAGTATAACAACTTTTTTTTGTTTTGTTTTGTTTTGTTTTTAAGACAGGGTCTTGCTGTCGCCCAGGCTGGAGTGCAGTGGCGCGAACATGGCTTACTGCAGTCACGACCTCCTGGGCTCCAGCAATCCTCCCACCTCAGCCTCCCAAGTAGCTGGGACCATAGGCGTGCACCACCATGCCCAAGCAAATTTTGTATTTTTTGTAGAGATGGGGTTTCACCGTGTTGCACAGGCTGGTCTTGAATTCCTAGGCTCAAGTGATCTGCCCATCTCCGCCTCCCGAAGTGCCGAGGTTATAGGAGTGAGCCATCATACCTAGCCGACAACTACTTACACAGCATTTACATTGTATTAGGTATTATAGGTAATCTATGGATGATTTACAGTATATGGGAAGATGAGTGTTGGTTATATGCAAATGTATTCATCTCTTGGTATCCATGGAGGATTGGTTCCAGGACCCTCCCAGGTACCAAAATTCATGGAAACTCAAGTCCCTTATATAAAATAATGTAGTATTTGCCTATAACCTACATACATTCTCCCATATATATTTTTTTGTTGCCCAAGCTGGAGTGCAGTGGCACAATCTCAGCTCACTGGAAAGTCCACCTCCTGGGTTCAAGTGATTCTCCTGCCTCAGCCTCCCCAGTAGCTAGGACGACAGGCATGCTCACCACACCCAGCTAATTTTTTTATTTTTAGTAGAGACGGGGTTTCACCATGTTGGTCAGGCTGGTCTCAAACTCCTATCCTCAAATGATCCACCTGCCTCGGCCTCCCAAAGTGCTGGTACTACAGGCGTGAACCATCGTGCCCAGCCATTCTCCCATATACGTTAAATCATCTCTAGATTACAATGTAAATACTATGTAAATAGTTGTTACACTTTATTATTTGAAATTTTTCCCCCAATATTTTCAATTTGCAGTTGGTTGAATCCATGGATGCAGAACCCATGAAGGGCCAACAGCACTACACCATTTTACATCAGGAACTTAAGCATCCAAGGATTTTGGTTTCCATGTGGATCCTGGAACCAATCCCCGGAAAATATGGAGGGATGGCTGTAACATCCATTTCCTGCTAGGGAACGGATGGATACAGGAATAATCCTTTAATAATAACTCTGTAATCCTCTTGAAACTAACCACTTCAGATTTTGTGAGTCAAACCAGTTCCATACTCAGGTCCCAGCCCGGGCAAAGGAGATGCTTTCCTGGACAGCCCAGGTTCGAAGGGTGCCTGGGGTGCGTGCCAAGGCCCCACTGCCCTCTGGTGGTTGGATCCAGGAAATGCACCTCAGGGCTCCAGCCTCTGCTGAATTGACCCCATTAGGAATTGAGCGATCCTTACCCCAAATGCTTGAAAGCAGAAGTGTTTCAGATTTTGGAATATTTGTACATACATAATGAGATATCTTGGGGATAGAGTCCAAGTCTAAACATGAAATTCATTTGTTTCATATACAGTTTCTACAAATAGCCTGAAAGCAATGTTATATATATATATATTTTTTGAGACAGAGTCTTGCTCTGTTGCCCAGGCTAGAATGCAATGGTTTGATCTCAGCTCACTGGAACCTCCACCTCCTGGGTTCAAGTGATTCTCCTGCCTCAGCCTCCCGAGTAGCTGGGATTACAGGCATACACCACCATGCCCAGCTAATTTTTGCATTTTTAGTAGAGATGGGGTTTTGCCATGTTGGCCAGACTGGTCTCGAACTCCTGACCTCAGGTGATCCACCCAGTTTGGCCTCCCAAAATGCTGGGATTACAGGCATAAGCCATCACGCCCAGCCCAATTTTATATATTTTAAATAATTTTGCGCATGAAGCAAAGTTTTGACTGCAACCTGTCTCATGAGGTCAGATGTGCATTCTCCATTCGTGGCATTGTGCTGGGTTTTCTGATTAGGGATGCTCAGTCTGCACACACCCGAGCTTATCTCATGCAGGGGTCACTGTCCCCACTTTACAGGTGAGAACTTGAGGGCTCCAGTGACTTCCCACTGCCCTTTTGGTCTTCCCACGGTTAAGAGCAAAATCTTAACCGTGGAACACGAGGCCCCATCCTTGCCTCCCCTGTCACTCTGACCCAGCCACCTGGCCTTTCTCAGGTCCCAGTGTTCGTGGGCACAGCTCCCAGTTACAATGTTTGGGAACTTTCTGGGTCCTTTTCCACCCGGAGGCTTCAGCTCCTTCTCCAGTCCCCTCCCGGGGATATCACTCACTCGGGACTCAGGAGGGTCCTCCTCCCCATCCCCTCCCTCTCCTCTGCCTCTTATTCACCTCTTGCACAAACACTTGGCCCTGGTTAGTGCCGCTCTCCCCCACGGGGCAGGGGCAGGGCACGTCCTGCTTAGCTTGTTGCAGTATCTCAGTGCCTGGCATGTGGGAACAACCATCCCAGCAGCTGACAGCCATGAAGTGTTTCTGTGCCAGCCTTTGAACTAAGTACTTCAGGCCCCCAGGCCATTCTCCCTCCTAAAGACCCTTGTCCCCAGGAAGCAGCCCTTGACTCTGTTAAAAACTCACATTGATTTATTGGAATATGAAAAAGACTCAGTTTCTTCTGTGCAGGCGGCAGAGTGGCAGCAGCCGCGGCGGCTTGGTACATGGTTGTCGACGTCACCCTTGCATGGTGACTCCTGCCCAAACAGCACTTGCATGGAGAGGAGGATGGACAGATGGGCCGAGGACCCATGGCCCAGTCCCCTGCAAAGAGGGACACTCTGACTATTGCACAATCCTGGGGGAGCGCCCCAGGGACAGGGGGAAGGAGTGTGTGTGAGCAAAGGTCTCTGGGGGCCCAGGATTCTGCCCAACCCACCAGCCCCGGGGGACAGGAGATCCTCAGGGGAGGCCTTCCCCCCCCACCCCCGACCGCCTCCACAATGGGCTCCACGGCAGGCAGGGTGTGGTACACACGAGGGAGAGGTTCCAGGGGCCAAACCCAGGGTGGGGGAAGTAAGAGCAGGCCAGCAGGACTGGAGGTCAGGCCCAAGAGCTAGGCAGGCGCCAAGAGGCCAGCATCTGTGAGGCTGGAGAGACTCTTGATTAGGATGGGAGTTACTTCTGATGTCACAGTCTTCGGGCAATAGTTAAGAGCCCAGCAGGCAGAGAAACATGGGGGACGGGGTTGGACAGACAGGCACAAATGAAGAAGGGTAATTCCTGGAGTGTGAGGAGTTAGAGGCAGAGCACTGTTCAGCCAGGGGTTTTCAAAATGTTTTAAAAAACAGGAGTGCCCTCCGTGCAAACAATCATATATAGAAGTGTGAACAAACGAAACTTAAAAACGCAGCACATTCTGGAGCCACGGCCAGTCCTTCCCCCAGCAGCATCCCCTGAGGGGCCCAGTGGTCCCCATGGGAGCACAGTTCGGAAAGCTCTGAGTCACGTCACTGTCGACCTAGAAACCACCCCTGCTCCCGGCAGAGACGCTCAGAGATGCCCTCAGCCCGCAGCTCTGAGTAAGGACAGGTTGGGGTGGTAGCCAGGGTGACAGAGCTGGCAGGAGTGTGAGACCTTGGTGGGTCAGCAGTCCCTCCCCCAGCCATGTGACTGGTACCTCTGGCGTGTCCCCTAATAAAGCAGGGCCTGCTCGAGGGAGGCCTCAGCTCCCTCCCTTCCTGGGTGGGACCACGGCTGAGCCAGAGACTCTTTGGTTAGAAACTAAGATTGGTCTGAATGAGGAGGAGGATGAGGCAGAGGGAGGAGCCTCCGAGGCCCTAGTCCAGGTCCGGGAGAAGCCTGGATCTAGGGAGAGGCAGAGCCGGCCTCACCAGCCCCAGCAGTTCTGCCAAATGGATTGGGGAGGCAGCTCTGGTGGGGCGGATGCTTCCCAGGAGGCGGTGGCGGGGAGCTGTGCTGGGGTGGGGGCTGTGGGCCCAGCTGCCATGCGGTAGGGGGAGGGGCAGGGCCAATCCGGGTCAGGAAGGGCAAGGGGAGCCCCCAGCAGCCCCTGCTCTGGTGGGAGAGTCTGTGAGGGGACGGGCGCTGCCTGCTGGCCCTGGCGCTACTGCCCCTTAGGGATGAACGGCTCTCCCTCCCCCGGCTCAGGGTGCGGGCCTGGGTCACTGAGGCAGCGCTGTATCCTCTGGGAGCTGGGGCTGTCACTGGGTGCGGGGGTGAAGACATCGTCGGTTCCTGGGGTCGAAGGCTCCTTGCTCCGCATCATGATACCCCCGTCGTCCTCCTCGTCCTCCTCCACCACCTTCGCAGGATCCCGGCTCAACCCCAAGACCTTGCCCTTCAGCTCCTCGTTCACCAGGTCCACAGACTCGGGTGACTGCGGGGAGGCCGGGTCGATGGTGATGACAGGCAGGTCCTCCTTCGGCTCATACGCCAGCGGGTCTGGGACCAAAAGCAAGACACAAGCTGGATTCTGCTCTGGAGCCCAGCCCAGCACGTGCCATTCGCCGCGTCAGCGCTTCCTGCAGGTCTTCTCATGAGCACAGCTGTCCTGGTCCCAACGGGCCTCAGAAGCAGGCCTCTGAGACCCTCCACCCCACAGCTTCTCTTCCTCAGACTGTGCCCCTCTCCTCTGACAGGGACTCCCAGAGGTGTCCCTCCACAGGCCAAGACCTGGGGCTCCTCCCGGCATGAGTCTACCCTGGGGCCCTGCCCTCACGTTCCCCACACGCGTTAGGGGTTTTGAAGGGGCAGATACCCTGCCTTCCTGCCAGGCACCATGGCTCTCCCAGCTCCCCACACAGTCCTCATCCAGAACGTCTCTGTCCCTAGGGATGGCCCCTGACGTAGAAGCAGCTCATGGCTTGGGAGGGGCCCCTGAGGTCAGCGAGGGCCAGGCCTGTCCTCCCAGTGGCTGGGGCCTGTTCCTGTGGACCCCCATCCTCAGGAGGTGGCGGCTCGGAGCGCCCAGACCTGAGGCCCCTCACCAGGCCCTTACCTGAGCCGATGCGGGCCCGAGACATGGTGGGCGAGTCCAGCTTGTGGGCTGGCACTGTCAGGTAGTTGTTGATCTGACAGAGAGGACAGACGGGGTGAGCACAGGCAGCTGGGCAGAGGGAGCCCCTCAGGACAGAACCAGGCCACTGCCACCCCACCTTCCGTGTATGCGGGGCGCTCGTTCCCCGTCCCTTGTGCCTGTGTGGGCAGCCGTACTGGCCCTTCAGGAGCTCCTGAGGGCTCAACCCAGGCTCCTGTCACAGCCTCCCACAACACACCTACACTGCCCAGCCTTAAATCCACCCATTCCTCTGTCCCCTGCCACTGCCCTAACCCAGGCCACACCCCACACCCCCACGCCAATCCCTTGCTTAGAACTCTTCATGGCTCTCCATGCCCTTACACGGCCAACAAGCCCCTCGAAAGCCAAACCCTGTTCCTAGAATGGGTACATTTCCGCAGAGGCTGTTGTGGAGCTTGGGTGAGTGGGGTGGGATACAGGTTCCCAGAGAAAGGCAGAGGCTACCTTCTGCTCCAGCTGCCGGGCCTTCTGCCTCCGGAGCAGCATCTGGTTCCAGGCTTCCTCGTAGGGGTCCGCCACCAGCGTGTGTCTGTTGTAGGACCGCAGCTGTGGAAGGCACAGCATCAGGGCAGTGCAGGCGCCGGAAGGCTCTGGTCATGGAGGGGTGGGGGCAGTTCTGGAGGCCAGGCCAGCCCTGGGGTGGGTGCCGAGGGGCACGGGCAGGGCAGGGCTGCCGTGGAGAGGGGCTGAAGGGCTCCTGTACCCCGGGGGTCGGGCTGGGGAGCAGGCCCTCACCCGCTGCCTGGTCTTCTGCAAGTTGTTCCTCAGGATTTTGCGAATCTCCTCCTCCTTGTCCTTGGACAGTGCTGGCAGGATGCGCTCAGAAGGCAGGGACTTGGGGTGGATGTTCCTGGGACAACAGGACATAGGTTAGGTCCCCAAGATCCTTGGGATCCTAAAGCCTCCCAGGTTTGGCTAGAAGGAAGTCACCCTAGGGATGACCCAGGTGGGCACCAAAGCCTCAGGTCCTTAGTGTGAGCCCACAGCTCTCTTGTCCGCCCCAACAGGACAACAGAGGGCTCTGCCCTCAGGTGGCCGCCTCCAGCTGGGCTGGAGGGGCCGGTGTGTGGGAGCAGAAGCTGCCTGGTTGCCCCGGCACTCACTGCATGGAGACGGTGGAGACGGCAGAGGGGATCTTGCCCATGCCCCCGCTCTCCACCAGCTCGATGGCCTGCTTCATCTCCATCTTGTGGTAGAAGGCGATGAGTTGGGGCTCCTTGGAGCGCTCGCCGGCTATCAGACACTTCTTCACGTATTTCTTATTAAACCGGTTGAGCCTGGTGGGAGAGGAGGGAGATGGATGGAGCCAGCTCCCAGGAGTGGGGAGATGCCCAGGCCCAGGAGACCCTTGCCTGCCCCTCCCGGCCTGCCCACCAGGCCTGCCACCTACTTGTCCTTCCAGTGGTGGTGACCGTAGTGGCCACAGATGTCCTCGATGCCTGTCAGAAGGTGGTCCAGGAACTGAAAGGGGCCCAGGGCCAGGTCAAGCCTCGCTATGGGGCACCTTCCCTACCAAGACCCCTGACTAGCCCCCCTCCCTCCTGCAGCTGCAGCCTTGCTGGGCCCAGCCCTGTGGTTCCATGAGCAGCCAGCAGGTGGTGCCCAAACTCCACTCATCAAACCCAGTGGCCCTGACTCTGGATATCTTGAACCCTCGCCTGTGTCTGGCTGAGCCCCCTTCTCTAATCCCACCCGGGATCCATGCCTAGGATAGGTCTCAAATGGAGGCAGAGATGGCATGATGCCCCCTCCTCAGGCTCCCAGCTGCTCACACCACACCTTCCTATGGCTCCTGGGGCAGAGGGAGACCCCGGGCACCAGCACAGGGAGGAGCGGCTGATGCGGGGCAGGGACATGAGGCCCAGCTGCTCCCCATCTCCCTGTTCCTCCTCCTGCAACCGAGGGCCCAGCCCGCACTCCAGTACCTGCGTGTGGATCTCCTCGTTGATGGAGCGCTTCGTCTCTTGCTTTTTCTTCACAGCCAACAGGTCTACCAGGGGCCGAATGGTCATGCCCTGGGAGGCAGGCAGATGTCAGGCACTCTAGTTCTGCTACCCAAGCAGGGAGGCCACGGAGCCTCCCTATGCCCACCCTAGACCCCCAAGGCTAGGATGCCCTCTCTGCTTTGCCCTCTCCCAGGACCCAAGGGTGTGAGAACTCTCCCACCTCCCGGCACTTATCTAAAGACAAGTCCTTCAGGCCTGCTTTTTCCTGGAGACACGGGCAGAGGTTTCACTGCCAAATGACCCGCATGCTGGTCATCTGGCCTGGGCCAGGCAGCAGCCAGCCTGGGTTCAGATGTAGACAGCACCGCAGACTCGCTCTACAACCCCAAGGAAGTCAGGCCCCACACACAGGGAAAAGCACCTCTGCACTGCCTCCCTACCAGGACTGCGAGAAGGACCAAGTAATAACAGCAGCAGTGGATGGAACTGCACACCTGCCATGTGACCAACACATGTGCTTGGAAGTGTTCTAGCATCAGCTCTCTAATACCCACACACTAAAAGGCAGGTCCTTCCATTGTCCCTATTTAACAGATGCAGAAACTGAGGCTCAGAGAGGTTAAGCAGCTTTCTAAGATTCCACAGAAGCAGTAAAGCCATGGTTCAAACCCAGGCAGGCTGGCTCTGAAGGGACGCCCCCTCCCCAGTGCTGCCTTCAATGAAAATGGGCTTGGAAAATCATTAGCACAACCAACTTGTAAAATCAAGGTGAAAAAAATATTTTTGAAGACGGAAGCAGTGCAAGAGGACAAAAGTAGCAGCCTCCTCCTCTCCTTTTCCTTTTCTTTTTTTTTTTTGAGATGGAGTCGTGCTGTTGCCCAGGCTGAAGTGCAGTGGCATGATCTTGGCTCACTGCAATCTCTGCCTCCCGGGTTCAAGCAATTTTCCTGCCTCAGCCTCCAAGTAGCTGGGATTACAGGCGCCCATCACCACACCCAACTACTTCTTGTATTTTTAGTAGAGACAGGGTTTCACCATGTTGGCCAGGCTGGTCTCAAACTCTTGACCTCAGGCAATCTGCCTGCCTCAGCCTCCCAAATTGCTGGGATTACAGGCATGAGCCACCATGCCCAGCCTCTCTCCTTTTTCTTAACTCGAGACAGAGTCTCACTCTGTTACACAGGCTGGAGGAGTACAGTGGCGCAATCACAGCTAACAGCTGCCTTAACCTCCTGCGCTCAAGCTATCCCCTCCTACCTCAGCTTCCCAAGTAGCTGGGACTATAGGTGTGCACCACCACACCTGCCTATTTATTTTATTTTTTTGTAGAGACAAGGTCTTGCCATGTTGCCTAGGCTGCTCTTGAACTCCTGGGCTCAAAGGATCCTCCTGCCTACGCCTCCCAAAGTACTGGGATTATAGGCGTGAGCCACTGCACCAGGGTCCCCTCTCCCTTTAAAGGACAGAAAATAAGCCCAGCCCCAGGTTTCCCCTATCTTTTTTTCTCGAGAGAACGCAAAGATGTATCCCATCTAGGGCTTTTTGAGGATCAGTGCCCAGAAAAGACAGAAGGGATGGTAAAGAAATGGAGGCTCAGACAGAGTGTTTCTCATTTGCCCAAGGTCAGACAAAGTCAGGTAAGGAAGAGCAATTTGCACCATCACAGGCTGGGCATCCTTGGGGACCTTAGGCAGGAAAGTGGCTCTCAGCTAAGCCTGGGCCAGTTAAATGCACAGAAATCACTGACCAGCAGGCTGGAAGGATTCTTGGGAATCATCTCACCCAGTTCCCTCACTTTATAGATGGGAACTGAGACCCAGAGAAGCAGGGGGTCTTTCTTAGGGTCAAATGGACACCAACACAGAGCTAGGGCTGACTCCAGGCTTCCTGCTGCCTATCTCAGAGCCCTTTCCAGTTCCCCATGCTGTGATATTACTCCCATTTTACAGATGCAGAAACTGAGACCCTAAGATATGAAATCTCTTGCCTAAAGCTCTACAATGAGTTGGTAGCAAAGAGAGATCTTGGGCCTATTGACTGTACCCACTTCTCTTTTTTTTTTTTTTTTTTTGAGATAGAATTTCACTCTTGCCCAGGCTGAAGTGCAATGGCGCGATCTCAGCTCACTGCAACCTCCACCTCCCGGGTTCAAGTGATTCTCCTGCCTCAGCCTCTCAAGTAGCTGGGATTACAGGCATGCGTCACCACGCCCAGCTAATTTTGTATTTTTAGTAGAGGCAGGGTTTTACCATGTTGGTCAGGCTGGTCTCAAACTCCTGACCTCAGGTGATCCACCCCCTCAGCTTCCCAAAGTGCTGGGATTACAGGCGTGAGCCACCACGCCCACTTCTCTTAATGCTCTATGAGTTCCAAATTAAGTTGGGCAGCATTCTGGTTCCTTTACATTTTGATCAGTCACTCTGCAATGACTCATCACAATTCTCATTTTATGACGGAAGAAACTGAGGCCCAGAAAGGGGGAGTGGCTTGCCCAAGGTCACTCAGCAAGTTAGTGGTGGAGCTGGGACTAGAATCGCATTTCAAATCACACGCTTTCCTCTCTTTCCACGGGAACAGCATGAGGGTCCCCAGGGCCTTCTCTGCCCTGGCCCAGCACCTGCACAAAGACGGTGAAGAAGATGACGGTGATGATGGCAGTGAGGAATAGGTCACACATAGGGAAGTGCTTCTTGTCCAGGAGGTAGCCCAGAGAGAAGGCGATGGCCCCTCGCAGGCCCCCATAGGCGATGATGAATTGGTCCTTGGGGGTCAGCTTCACGATGCGGAACTTGTTGATGAACCAGGTCAAGCCCAGCACGCCTGCAGGGGAGGGGATGGGGGGGATAAGGGTCAGGTCGCTGTCCCCAGTCCCTCCTAGCTTCTGCATCAGTGATTTCTCTGCGTATCCAGGAAGTCTCCACTACTAAGCCCACCCCGCTCACTCAATTCCTGGGTCCCTCAGCCCAGAGTGCCCTGAACCCCTCAATTCAAGAGCTGGGTGGATCCTTAAGGGACTTCCCCAACCTGGATGTGCTTTAGAGACATCATGGAGGCTTCCAGTGACTGGAGGGTGGGGGTCAGGAAGAGGGAGAAAAGGTCAAACAAGATGGGTCCCAGGTCAATACTCGTTAAATGTGACGGGTATGTTGGAGGGGTCATGATCCTATTCTCTCTACTTCTCTAAGTACTTGAAATTTTCCATAATAAAGCATAAAAAATGCAGAGGGCTGGGCCCAACCTCCACCCACAGAACCAGAATCCCTGGAGGATGAGGCTCAGGAACAAAGGGGATTTCAAAAGTGCACCAAATAAATGCGAGGTCGCACCAGGCGTGGGGACACAGACCTAACCCTCAGAGAGGAAATGAGAGATCCAGGAGGAGGCGACGGAGGCACTGGGGTGAGGTATGTGGGGCACATGTGAGTGGAACCCATGCACCTGGGGCCCGGTCCCCACGTGTGCCCCAGCCTGCCGCATAGGTTTGGAGGACTGCATGTGGCTCTGCACACGGTTCAGCACGTGCTCACGTCACCTGTGCTTGAGACAGTGCAGAGAGCACTCAGCTCAGAGTCACAGACCTATGTTCTGTGGGCCTCAGGCCCCTTGTCAGGACAGCCACAGGCTCAGAGTCTCAGGGCCCCCTCACTTTGACACAGTTGACTCTGTCTCCAGAGACTACAGCCTTGCTGTGACACAGGCTTCTCCCAGCTCAAGGGCCCATCATGGAAACGGGAAGCCCCTCCTGTCCAGCTGTGCTGGGAGCAGGCAGGAGCCAATCAGGAAGCCTCCACCACAAACTGCATCACACATATACCCCCAGCCCCTCCACACACACACACACACCCCCTACACATACACACACACACCCAGCCCCTACACACACACACACACACACACACACACACACACACACACCAGCCCCTACACACACACACACACACACACACACAGCCCCCTACACACACACACACCACACACACACCCCTAGCCCCTACACATACACACACCCCCAGCCCCTACACACACACACCCCCCCAGCCCCTACACACACACACACACACACCCCCAGCCCCTACACACACACACATATACACACATTCAGCCCCTACACACACACACACACACACCCAGCCCCTACACACACACACACACCCCCAGCCCCTCACACACACACACATACACACACATTCAGCCCCTACACACACACACACCCAGCCCCTACACACACACACACACACATACACACATTCAGCCCCTACACACACACACACACCCAGCCCCTACACACACACACACATATACACACATTCAGCTCCTACACACACACCCAGCCCACACACACACACACACACACCCCCAGCCCCTACACAGACACACACCCCCAGCCCCTACACACACACACACCCAGCCCCTACACACACATTCAGCCCCTCCACACACACCCACACACACCCAGCCCCTACACACACACACCCCCACACACCCAGTCCCTACACACACACACACCCAGCCCCTCCCACACACAGCTGCTCCACACACACCCAGCCCCTCCACACACACACATACACACACATCCAGCCCCTCCACACACACAGCCACCCCCCACACCCAGCCCCTCCACACACACCAGCCCCTACACACACACCTAGCCGCTCCACACACACACCAGCGCCTACACACACATCCAGCCTCTCCACACACACACATACACACACACACCCAGTCCCTCCACACACACCCAGCCGCTCCACACACACACCAGCCCCTACACACACACCCAGCCACTCCACACACAAACACACCCAGCCCCTACACACACACCCAGCCCCTACACACAGCCCCTCAACACACACCCCATTTCCTCCACACACATACCCAGCCTCCCAGACACACCCCCCAGCCCCTCCACAGACACACCCAGCTCCTCCCGACACAAAGCACCTCCCCAACACACACACAGCCCCTCCACATACATACACACCCAACCCCTCCACACACACACCCAGCCCCTACACACACACCCAGCCCCTCCACACACACACCCCTAACCCCTACACACACACACACACACTCAGCCCCTCCACACACACACACCCAGCCCATCCAGACACACACCCCAGCCCCTCCACACACCCCAGCCCCTCCACAGACACACCCAGCTCCTCCCGACACAAAGCACCTTCCCAACACACACACAGCCCCTCCACATACATACACACCCAGCCCCTCCACACACACACCCAGCCCCTACACACACACACCCACACACATCCAACTCCTTCACACACACATCCAGCCCCTACACACACATCCAGCCCCTACACACACACACATCCAGCCCCATCCACACACACACACCCCTAACCCCTACACACACACACATCCAACCCCTACACACATACTCCCAGCTCCTCCACACACACCCAGCCCCTCCACACACTCCCAGCTCCTACACACCCAGCCCCCTACACACACACACACCCAGCCCCTCCACACACACACACACCCAGCCCCTCCAGACATACACACATTGCCAACCCTCCAAATACACCCCAGCCCCTCCACACACACAAAGCCCCTCCACACAACGCACTACATACACACACCCCTAGCCCCTCACACACACCCCCAGCCCCCACACACACTCAAAGCCCCTCCACACAACACACTATACACACCCAGTCCCTCCACACAAACACACACAACCCCTACATACACCCAGCCCCTACACACAAACACACACAACCCCTACACACACACCCAGCCCCTACACACACACAACACACACACAAAGCTCTTCCACACAACACACTATACACACACACTGCACCATAGCCCAACCCCTCCACACAGCACACACACATATACAAAGCCCCTTCACACAACATACTACACACACACACCCCCAACCCCTCCACACAACACTACATACACACCACACACACATCCAGCCCCCGACAATGCACTACACACACCACACACGCAATACACGTACACACACGACATAGCCCAGCCCCTCCACACAATCCACACTGCACCACATGCACACACCACATAGCCTGGCCCTTCCACATAGTGCACTACACACCCCACACACACAGCACCACAGCCCACCACCTCCCACACATACCACACCCCCCCCCACCCCAGCCCTGGCCCTCACCCAGCACGCGGGCGATGAGGCAGAAGAGCAGGGTGCTGATGACGAAGGTCCAGTTCCAGTGGTGGGAGCCAGCCACCGTGGAGACGCCAAGGAAGATGAAGATGAGGGTCTCGCTGACGCTGCTCCACATCTTCAGGAAGTATTTGATGGTGGTGTGGGACTTGTGGGAGATGTTGGCCTCCACATAGGGGCGCATCACCACTCCCGAGGCTATAAGCCTGGGGCAGGAAAGAGCGGGGTCAGGGTTCCACGTCGAGCTGCACCTGCCCGAGCCCCTCCGCTGCCAGGGGCAATGGGGCCATGACCAAGGTGCCTGTGTTCCGAGCTCCTCTATGGGCCAGGGACCCGCTGTGTGCTTTACACCCTGTTGCCACTCATCCTCACATCAACCCTACAGACACGGGTCTACTCCTCCATTTTTAAAATGAGTGATCTTGGCTGGGCACGGTGGCTCACGCCTGTAATCCCAGCACTTTGGGAGACGGAGACAGGCAGCTCACTTGAGGCCAGGAATTTGAGACCAGCCTGGCCAACGTGGTGAAACCCAGTCTCTTCTAAAAATACAAAAATTAGCTGGGCGCGGTGGTGGGCACCTGTAATCCCACGTAATTGAGAGGCTGAGGTGGGAGAATCTCTTGAACCCAGAAGGTGGAGGCTGCAGTGAGCTGAGATTGTGCCACTGCACTCCAGTCTGGGTGACAGAGTGAGATCCCATCTCAAAAAGAAAAAAAAAAGAGAGAAATCTGATTCTAAGAGAAATAGTCACCTGTCCCATCACGCTGCCTGCAGGTAGCAAAGGCAAGACACACAAACCACACTGTGTCCAACTCCAAAGCCTGCACCTTTGACCCAAGGCCACGCTGCCACTTGACCCAATAGGAGTCAGTGACACAGGCCCATGGTCTCCTGGGTTTCTTCCCCTCAAGGGTGGCATCTGCCACTGCATGGGGGTCTCCACAGGGAGCTTTGTTCCAAGCAGCTGCTTGGAGCTCGGGGTCCTCCCAGCCCAGCGCTCACACCCGGGCTCTGCTCCTGGGAGCCAGGGGTCCTGAACCCCAGTTCTGCCTTGCCTCGGCACTGGAACACGTTCGCCCCTCACTGCCTCTCCACACCCCATTCTCCCCATTTCCAGACCTGGCGGGGGCCTCAGGACTGCCAGGACTCAGGCCTGGTGAGCCTCCTACTGGGGCTGCTAAGGGGGCTCCCTTTGAGACAAATGAAGTAGCAGGGCTGTGGCTTTCCTCAGCTTGAAGCTTGGTGGCTTCCAACGCTCTGCTCTCATCTACTCTGGGCTTGCCCTCATGCAGGTCACTCTTGCCTCATCTGCTCATAGCCTGAAATGCTCTCTCCAGATTCCTGGACCCCAGGGTGCCTAGCAGAAGTGCCCCTCTTCTAGGAAGCCACTGATGCCCTCGGCCATTTAAATGGCTACCAAGCACGTCTGGAGCCTGGAGCTCATGTCTCATCCCTGGAGCTCAAGGCTGGGCCCTGGGAGCTCCGTGACCCTACAAGCCTGGGGAATCCAAGCTGGCAGCCCCCGTCCCCACCCTGCCAAGCCCACTGCCTGCTGCACGCAGACTCACGCCATGATGCCTGACAGGTGGAAGAGCTCGGCCGACAAGTAGGCCATGTAGCTGTAGAGGAAGACGAAGAGCGGCTCGATGACCCGGATGTGCGAGGTAAATCGGGAGGTGAAGGCTGCAACGACCCCGTAGACCACGCCTACAAACACCCCGCCCAGGGCCACCACGAAGAAGCTCAGGAAGCCGAGGAAGATGTCCACGATGCCCACGTGCTCATAGTTGGCAAACTCCTCAAAGAGGTGATACAGGACCTGGGGAGGGTGTGTAGGCTGGTGGGTGAGAGGAGAGGGCCCTGGCCCCACAGCTCCCTGGGGTCCACCCTGGGCGATCCTGTCCCCTCCGTTAACCATGGCCACAAGAAGAGGCCACACGGTAGCAGAGAAACCCTAGTGCCAAGGAGGTGCTCAACCCTAGTGCGGGGCTTGCTCTGGGCCGGCCACGTGCCACACTGGTGAAGGGTGGACCCTGGGGAGCTCTGTGAAGACCCTGAAGCCAAACTGCCTGGACTGGAATCCTGGCTCTGCCTCTCCTGAGCTGTGTAAAGGAAGCAAATTCATCCTGTGTTTCAGTTTTCCCTGTCTATAAAATGAGGATAATAATGCCAACTTTTAGGACTGCTGTGAGGACTAAATCAGCGAATCAAGTGCTCGGAGCCTTACCTGATGCAGTGTTAGCCACACCTGGTGCTATCAAGTCTGCCTCTCACTGCCTGACCTTGGGTATGTCATACCCATCACTGGGTTTCAGTCCCTCCTTCAGCACAAAAAAGGGACATTCACACAACGAACTAGAAGGTGATTTCTTAACCTCTGGAGCTTTCTGAAAATACATATGTTCAGGCCATACTGGACTTGGACTCTCTGGGATAGGGCCAAGAAATCTCTATGTAACAAGCCCCCCAGGGATTGCAATGAACAGCCAAGTTCAGATGCTATGGAATTAGAGGCTCGCTAAGGTGCCCCTGTCTCCTGGACTGGGAAACAGATGGTCACTGCAACCCTACCATCAGACGTTTAAGTGGCGGCACTTCATATACTGTAAAGCCCTTTGATGGTCTTTATCCAAGTCGACACTCAACCACCATGTGAGGCAGGTGGGTCAAGGATGCTCCTTTGCTAAACTGAGGCTCACAGTGGTAAACTGAGGCTAAACATGCCGGGGGCCCCCAGCCCAGGAGCAGAACTGGGCCCAGAACTTGTTCCCTGACAGCCATGGCTGAGGCCTCCTCAGCAGGCTCGGCTTTGAGGGTCTGCCCCGCCTGTTGCTGGGTCCCTGAGCTGCCTGGCTCAAGGCTGTCCTAGACAGCTCTGTCAGGAAGCAGCAGGGACTTTCCAGGCCTGGGGGAAGGGAGGGGAGGACTTGAGGATCCATGACAGGGAACCCTCCAAAGCCCCCAGGACCTGGAGCAGGAGGAATGGACTGTGAGGAGTGACCTGTCTAGGGCACAGACCTGAGACCAGGCAGCTCAGGGTCGGCCTCCGGCTTTACTCTCTGGGAAATGGGGCACTCACACCCGTGCTCAGAGCTCCAGAAAGACCTGACTTGGGCCAGGCAGGAAGGGGAGATGCAGAGCACTGGCCAGACCTGGTGCTGCCTGGCCCCAGCCGTCTGGGGGATAGGGCAGGGCTCCAGCAGCAGACAGCCTCTTAGCAGGGGCATGCTCAGCCGTGGGCTACCTAAACTCATTCCTGGCCTGAGGGGACTCATGGGTCCTCATGGTCTACCACATGGGCCCATGGAGTGGGCACAGAGGGGAAAGTCCTCCTTTCCGGCCTGGTGCTATTATCCCTGGAACTACAGAGAAGCAGAGTAACACAGTGGTAAGCACTTGGGCTTTGGACTCAGACTACGGATTTGAACCTCAGCTATATCATATATCAGGCTAATGTAACCTCTCTGTCCCTCAGTTTCCTCATCTCAAAAAGCTGGGATATAACTGTGTCAACCTCATGGAGTTACTGTATAGATTAAATGAGGCAACACAGGTCAGGCACCATGGCTCACGCCTGTAATCTCAGCACTCTGGGAGGCCAAGGAGGGAGCATGGCTTGTGCTCGGGAGATTGAGACCAGCCCAGGCAATATAATGAGACCCCATATCTACAAAATAAACAAACAAATAAATACATTAGCTGGGTGTGATGGCCAGCACCTGCAGTCCCAGCTACTCGGGAGGCTAAGAGGGGAGGATCATTTGAGGAGTTTGAGGCTGCAGTGAGCTATGATTGTGCCACTGCACTCCTGGGCGACATTGTCTGTGTGACAGAAGGAGACTCTGTCTCTAAACAAATAAATAAAAATGAGGCAATACACATTCAGACAGGAAGCACCCAGTGAACACCAGCAATCACTACCACCGCTGCCACTGCTTTTGGGAGACACGACTGTGGGTCCACAAGTGGCTGGGTCTGTTACCTGCTTGATGCAACCATGCCCCAAGCTCCACAGCAGTGCTCACCTGAACCCCAACACCCAGATCCCACTGGAGAGGGCTTTATCTTTGGCACCCACTGGCTTCACAGACATTAGTGAGTATGACTCACTAACGTAAGTAACCCTGTAAGAAGCCTGGGAGGATGACAGGCTGAGTACTGCAATCCCTATGTCACAGATGGGGAAACTGAGGCTCATGTGGTAACCCTGGGCAACAGCCTGTGCTAGAGGAAGCCAGGACAGAGGCCTGCCTGCTCAGGCCAGGCTGCTGCTCTACCCAGCCTCATGAGGAGGCCAGGTAGGAACAGGAAGCTGAGGCTGCCAGCAGCCGAACACCACAGTCTGTCTCTACTCTGAGGTGCTGCTTCCTGAGGGCTGGGGCTGCAGAGGAGGGAGTCATGGCCTGGACATGCACATGTGCCCTTGAGCTTTCCTGTGAGTGCAGCTGCTCTGAGGGGGACAGCTCAGGAGAGGGTGGAAGTGTTCTCACAACACAATGTTTGAATATGCACATGCACACATCTGTTTCCCAAGGAAACCAGCTGGGAGGAAGGGCATGTGCAGGTGTATATGGCGCCACCACGTGCAGATCCTGAACGAAAGCACTAATCGTCTGCCACTTTGCAGCTATCAAAGGTGAGGCCGGCTGGGCGCGGTGGCTCACGCCTGTAATCCCAGCACTTTGGGAGGCTGAGGTGGGTGGATCACCTGAGGTCAGGAGTTCAAGATCAGCCTGGCCAACATGGCGAAACCCGGTCTCTACTAAAAACACAAAAACTAGCTGGGCATGGTGACACACGCCTGTAATCCCAGCTACTTGGGAGGCTGAGGAAGGAGAACTGCTTGAACCTGGGAGGCGGAGGTTGCAGTGAGCTGAGGTTGCAACACTGCACTCCTGTCTGGGAGACAGAGCAAGATTCCGTCTCAGAAAAAAAAAAAAAAAGGTGAGGGCCACAGAGGTATAGCATTTGCTTAAGGTCGCACAGCAAGCAAGTGGCCAACTTATTTTACTTATTACCTTCTAGATGTTTTGGAGACAAGGTCCCTTTCCATAATCTCTGCCCAAAAACTGTGCACAAACCGAATTCTAACTTAAGATACAGCCAACATGAGAGCTGAAAGACCCCTCACAGATGACATGGTCTGTGAAGAGGGAACTGAGGCACAGAGAGTAAAAGTAATTTGCCCAAGATCACATGAAAATGCAAGTGACGGGCCAGGCTTGTTGGTTCAGGTCTGTAATCTCAGCACTTTGGGAGGCTGAGGCAGGATTGTTTGAGGCCAAGAGTTCAAGACCAGCCTGGGTAACATGGTCAAACCCCATCTCTACAAAAAATTTAAAAAATTAGCCAGGTGTGGTGCTGCATGCCTGTAGTCCTAGCCACTCGGAAGGCTGAGGCAGGAGGATCTCAGGCCCAGGTATTTGAGGCTGCAGTGAGTTATGACCATACCATTTCACCAGCCTAGGAGACAGGGCAAAACCCTGTCTCTTAAAAAACAAAAAGCAAGTCAAGTCAAGGAGAGAGCATATAACCTAGCAAAACCAAGAGTTTAGGCCCTGGAGTCAGACAGACCTGGTTCAATCACAAACTGGTTCATACTCCAGCAGGTTATTTAACTTCTTTGGGACTGTGTCCTCCCCTGGAAAATGAGAATAATAAGCACCTCCTAAGGCAGCCATGAGGACTTAAATGAGATAATCCATGCCAAACGGCTCAGCATGGTGCCTGGCACTCAGGAAGGGGAAATGGGCCTTAGCTGTGGTTTTTTTTTTTTTTTTTTTTTTTTTTGAGAAAGAGTCTCGCTCTGTCGCCCAGACTGGAGTGCAGTGGCCAGATCTCAGCTCACTGCAAGTGCCACCTCCTGGGTTCACGCCATTCTCCTTCCTCAGCCTCCCGAGTAGCTGAGACTACAGGCGCCTGCCACCACGCCCAGCTAATTTTTTGTATTTTTAGTAGAGACGGGGTTTCACCGTGGTAGCCAGGATGGTCTAGATCTCCTGACCTCGTGATCCACCCACCTCAGCCTCCTGAAGTGCTGGGATTACAGGCATGAGCCACCGTGCCCGGCCCCAGCTGTTTTTATTACTGTTATTAACGAGCGGATGAGGGATTCACTGCTGGGCCTGGATTCGGGTTTGTACCGTTTGGACATGGGCATGGCCCCTGGCCTCCTCACCACAGTGACGGCGTCATTGAGCAAGGACTCCCCAAAGACAAGGATGTGCAGCAGCTCATTGATGTGAATTTCCTCAAAGACAGCCAGAACCGCCACGGGGTCCACGGCCGAGATGATGCTGCCGAAGAGCAGGTTGTCCAGGAGGCCGATGTTGTTGATCTGCTCACCGCCCACCAGGCACACGGCGTACATGAGGCCGCCCAGGAAGAAGGCGTTCCACAGTGTGCCCACCACGGCAAAGATCAGGATGGTGCCCAGGTTTTCTGTGAACTGCCGCAGCGGCAGGAAGTAGCCGGCATCCAGGATGATGGGCGGCAGCAGGAAGAGGAAGAAGACGTCGGACTGCAGGAAGGGGGGTGTCTCGCCTACACCCTTGATCAGGCCCCCCACCAGCAGCCCCACCACGATCAGCAGGCAGCTCTCCGGGACGATGCTTGAGATAGTGGGGATCACATGGAAACCTGCGGAGGGCGAGAGAACGGGAGGCCATGGGCTTTCGGAGGAGCCGGGAGAACAGAAGGCTGGGGACGGGCCGGGGATGAGGAGCGCAGCTGGCCAGAGGTGCACAGGCTGGGTCTCAGAGGGCTGCTCTGTTAACTCTCTGAGCCGCTGCTTCCTCGCCTGGAAGGGACAATGCTAGCTTCACAGGTTTGCCATCATAAACCAAGTGACAGTGTTTTTAAAGCACTTTTTTCAAAGGATACATACATGCTATCTCTGTCGCTGTCATAAAATGTTATCAAGTAGCAGTTCTATATGCCTCCAGAAGGCAGAAATTATAAATTGATTACTGACGTGCCAAGTACCTACGGGCATCACCTACGCCTGAACCCAAGGCATTATTCCAGGCACAAGTTCAGGGAAGCAGATCTGAGCTCAACCTGAGGAATAACAATCTAATAATTCTGTCTGAGGGAAGATGGCAGTTCCCTATCACGGAGCTGTTTAAGCAGAAGGCAGACAACCAGCTGGTGGGGAGTGGCATAGGAGACAGAAGAAAGCACAGAAGAATCTAAGAATACCAGCGTGGGAAGGAACTTGGGGATAATAAGGCCTGGGGTCTGCAAACCTGCAAAAGAGTAGGCTTTCCAGCTGAGTCCAGGCAGCTGCCTGAGACATGGCTCAAGGACGCCAGTGGCAACCAGGTTTGGCAGGTGAGATAAAATCTATTTGCTATCCCACTTCTAGCTCAATGCCACCCACTTTAAAGATGGGGCAACTAAGGCTCAGAAAAGGGAAGGGACTTGCCCAAAGTCACACAGCAAATGGGGAGCAGAACCAGATAGAACCCAGGTCTGATGCCCCAGTTCCCATCAAACTGCACAGTTCTGTAATTCAAGCTCGCCTATCCTTCCCTTCCATCAAGGCCTCCTCACACACCCTTCTGCCTGAGACCCACCAGCCGTCTCCCCAGGCCGCGTCCTGGCCAGCAGCAGGCCGCTCTGCTGTATTCCACCTTGAGGCTCCAAACCCAGAGCTGAGAAGTAGCAAAAATCCCCATGAGAGGGCCTCTCTCAATACCAGGTATGACCAGAGAACCCTGAGCTCCTGTGAATGGTTTCTAGTGTTTGTTTTGTTTTGGGGTGGGAAAGTAGGTGGAAAAACCTGAGCATCTAGTTGTATGTTGGGTACCATGCTCCTAGGGGTGGCAGAGTCAAGAGTCATAGTCATAGTCATGACCCTTTGCTCAAGAGGAAAGTTCTCTCTGGCCTGGCACGGTGGCTCATGTCTGTAATCCCAGCACTTTAGGAGGCTGGGGTGGGAGGATCGCTTGAGGTCAATAATTTGACACCAGCTTGTACAACATAGGAGACCTCATCTCCACTTAAAAAAAAAAAAAAATAGCTGGGCATGGTGTGCGCCTGTAGTCCCAACTAGTCAGGAGGGCTGAGGCAGGAGGATCACTTGAGCCCAGCCTCAAAAAAAAATAAAATAAAATAAATAAATAAATAAACAAACAAAAGCAAGGCTCTTTCTCCTCCCCTTCCCTATCTTGCAAGCTCTGTGCAGGCAGATCCCGTAACTGCTTATCATTATACACCCAGGGCTAGGACACTAGAGGTGCTCAACAAATACCGGCTGACTTGAAAATACAGAGGGCTGGGACATCACCCAAGATTTCCGATAACCTGCATGCCTGGCCAGGCCTCTGCTCTCATTACTTACTCTTGAGATCCTTGGGACAGAGGAGGAACTTCCCTCTCCATGCCCAAAGCCCTTCCTACTCTCAGGTAGGAATCTGGGCGGTGCTAGTACAGTGACAAGTCAAAGTTCACACTGCTGGCTGGGCACAGTGGCTCATGCCTGTAATTCCAGCACTTTGGGAGGCCAAGGTGGGTGGATCACCTGAGGTCAAGAGTTCAAGATGAGTCTGACCAATATGGTGAAACACTGTCTCTACTAAAAATATAAAAAGTGGCCAGGCATGGTGGCGGGCACCTGTAGTCCCAGCTACTTGGGAGGCTGAGACAGGAGAATTGCTTGAACCTGGGAGGTGGAAGTTACAGTGAGCTGAGATTGCGCCATTGCACTCCAGCCTGGGCAACAGAGCAAGATTCCATCTCAAAAAAAAGAAAAGAAAAGAAAAAAAAAAAGTTCACACACTGAACACTATCCAGGCCCAGAATCCTGGCACAATGCCAAGCACCCTGGGACACTCAAAACACATTGGGAAAAAAAGACATCGCCATCCTAGGCCAAGAGGACCTCGAAGGCACCATGTGCATTCTCCTGATTTCAAAATAGACATGACCAAAAGTCACTTTTTGTTCATCTACTTTCCACATCAATAAAAGCGAAAATAATTCCAAAATCACCTCTTTTGCTGAAAAGTACCCCAGTCTTTGTACTGTCCACCAGTCAACATCCAGTGTGTAGCTGGCTGGTCCACTGAGAAGGGCTAGTCATGTTGGGCCCAAGTCTCTCTTGCTGTAGAGGATAAAGCCCACGTTTTCAGCACGGCCTCTGTCATCTGGTCTTGCCTCATGTCCCATTCTCCCCACTGTCAACTCAGGTTTCAGCCTTGCCAAATTCCTTGCAATTGCCCCATATGAGCCACATCCTCTTTTTGCCTGCCAACCTTCGCCTAGTCTAGTTCCTCTCTAGAAATCATTCCTCTACCCCTACCCCCACTGTATGTGGCTGACATCATATCCTCTGCCTGCCTCCTCCTCCAGGAAGTATTCCCTGACCACCACCTGTCTGCCCAGGTTAGGGCAGGAATCTTCTGGTACCTCCCTCTCTCATAGCCTTCAATCTGCAGTCGTCTCCTAGGTTCCTGTCTCTCTTCCTGGCACCCACTGAGATCAGTCAGACAACCCAGGCAGAAGCAGCTGAGGTAAGACAATGGCACCACACCCCAAAGACCTGCAGCGTGCTGGAGGGGAGACAGGTACAGCACAGGGGAGATAAGCAGGATGAAGATTTAGGGGAGCAGAGCTCCTTCAGGCAGGGGCCAGAAAGCACCTTCCCAAGGCCAGAAGTCCAGCTCCAGCCAGCTGCATGCTGGCCCCCTCCACAGCCTCCCTGCCCCTGACCTGGCGTCAGCACCAAGAGCTGCCTTAGGAGAAGGCAGAGTCTAAACAGAGTCCAGGGCAGGCAGACGATGGCTTCTACCTCCACCTAAGAGGTCAGGCTCTAAAAATGCCTCCTACCCCGACTCTGTGCCATCAGCCCAATCCACAGAGCTTTCCTGGCCCCATAAATCGCCAGACAGTGCCTGGGAGACCCAGAGAAGAGTTGGCCACAGCTCCTGCCTGGGGAGGGGGCAGGCATGTGAAACAAGCCAAGAGCAGCAACATAAAGAAGGCTCCTCAGCTCTGAGGGTGTCCCATGAGCCAGAACTGTGCTGGGAGCCTGGCACCCACCATCTCATTCAGTCCTCACCACAGTCCTTGGGATAGGTATTGCCTCCATTTTGCAGAAGACAAAGCTGAGGTCGGCAAGGCTATGCCGCTTCGCCAGTGTCTAAGGGAGGACCTCTATTCTAGCTTAGGTGTCTCAAACCTGTAGCAGAGAACGCTAATTAATTCTTTACTCAAAGCTCGGTATTTTCTCTGAGCCAGGCCATATTGGACACTGAAGACATTGAGGTGACTCAGACTCTGAACCTCCGTGAGCAGCTAATGGGGAGGGCCATGCTATTCCAGCCCTTGGAGCTTCTATGACCAGGTGAACAGACAGCTGGCATTCCTATTGGACACAAGAAAAGCAAGCTCTGAGAGGAGGCTGGATGCACTCAGCCAGGCCAACCACGACTGGGTCCTGCGCCTCCTGACTACAGCACAGCGACCTCTTTCTCCTTCAGCCAGCTCCAGAGTACTTGGGGCTGGAGCCATGTTCCCGGAGCTGGTTTCCCCGGCTTTCCTGTTTTGGCTCTGGCGCTCAGTGAGCTGAAGGAGCTCTAGGCCCTGATGGGCTCTCTGGACCCGAGGGGAGGGCCGGGCCGAGCCGGGCCAGGCTGATGAGAAAGGTCTGAGATCCACTCTTGGCTCCCTGCCCACGGGTAGGAGGCACATTACTGGAAAGCACTTCCAGGGCTGGGGGAGGAAGGGATTCTGTCATCAGAAGGAGGCTCCTTCAGGAGCAATGGCTCAGGCAAGTGGGAAGCAGCCCCTGGACCTGTGCTGGCTTGTCCCTCTCCCAACGTCCTGACTCCACCAACTGCGCTCACTCTGCATCCCTGCAGAGTCCCCACAAAGTGTAAGGCGCTTGCTGACTCCTGGTGTGGTGAAAGGGGCACAGAAGGATGGCTGGGGCCCCTGGAACCCTGACAAAAGCCCTGCATGGAGGCAAGATCCCAGGATGCCAAGAGATGAGGCAAAACTTTCAGAGCCCAAACGTGCAGCAGCGGTGATGTCACCAGGGTGAAATCAGGGGTGGGAAGAGACAGAGTAAGAACCAGAGACGTGAGAGCTGGAATGGATCTTGGAGAGCATCTAAATTCTCCATTATACAGTCAGGGAAATGGAGACAGAGACAGCCAGTGACCTGTCATTGATCACGTGTCCAGTTCTACCCCAGTAGTCCGTGACACTCCAAGCCCTGTGGTGTGCACAAGCCACACAGCCTCCTTCGAGGACGTCCAGTCCTCCCAGAACAAGGAGGCACAAAAGTGTGGAATTTGGCATCTCCAAGCACAGCCACAGGCCAAACCCTCTGACACAGTTCAGAGTTGGCTCTCCTTTTACAAGAGGCTGGGGGATGGGAGAAGTGTTTTTCATTCTATCTAGTGTAGGTGGTAGCTGGAACGAACACACACACATACACACACACACACACACACACACACACACACACACACACACACACTCTTGCTGAGCAGACACCTCACCAAACCTCCAATTGATGGGGGTTCCCAGCCCCCTGCGGCTGCTCTGCACCACAAGAATGTTTTATTTATATCTCCTCGGACGGTCCCCATCTGCTGAGACTGGCTCAGTGGAGCAGGCAAGGCTGTCCCACATCACCCTGGGTTGCCAGGGTGACCAGACATGCCTGATCCCCCTTCCCACAACCCTCCTCTGGCCTGGGAAGTCAGAGGAGAGTGCTGGGAAGAGGGGTCTCTTTGGCCCATAGTGCCAGGTCACCAGGGACCCAGGGACACACTGAGGGCTCTGTCGCCCTACTTCCAGGCCTGAGGACTGCTCTGGGGCTGCAACTCGGCCAGGTCCCAAGGGATTCCTAGTTGCACAACGATTCCATTTCTTTAACTCCCTCTTCAACTGCCCCAGCAACCAGTCTCAACTGCAGCAATGAAAGCTAATACTTCCTAACGAAAGCCCAGCACTCTACAGTTTACAGCAGCACACTCTGATGCTTCTTAACCCATTTGCTCTTCACCACAGTTCTGGGAAGTCACAATTACCATCCCCCTATTTTACAGATGAGGAAACTGAAGCACAGAAAGGTTAAGCAACTTGATCAAAGTCACATAGCTGGTAACTGAGATTCAAATCCAGGTAGTCTGGCTCCAGAGTCTGTGTTCTGGCCACTCACCGTTTTATCCCTGGCTTTATTCTCACTTTGTTTCTGAGGGGTGTGTGAGCCTAGGACTAAAGAGGCCCAAAGCAGTTCCCAAAGGGTCAGAGGTAGGTATTTCTTTCCATGAGCTCCTCTCCAGGAAGTATCCCACTGCTCCCCTTCTAGTCTAGTGGCCTAGTAAAGACTTCATGAAATCCTTCCTATCTTCTAAGGCTGCCCCCTCCAGGAAGCTCTCCTGAGTTAACTCAGCCAGGATGGGTCAGTCTTTTCTACCAAACTTGTAGAGCAAGAAGTGGTAACTATTCAGACTGTTCAGCCCCTGCCTGGCTGATCTGCACTCAGCCCTGGTGTCCACTGGGGCTGGAGGACCCATGGGTCCAGGAGGGCTCTGACTCTTTTTGAGTCTGATTCTCAAGGCTAATTCTTCCTACCATCAATGTCAGCTATGAGGACCAGGGAGAAAGAAAAGCCACATTAGGACAGACTCAGCCACTGCCTCAGCAGGTTCACAGCCAGACCTGCAGAGGAGACAAAGACACATGGCACTGGCCACCCCGCCCTATGTTCCCACTGTCAGAAAACTGAGTTCTAATCAGAGCCCAGCCACAACTTGCTGGGGGGCTTTAGACAAGTTACTTTACATCCCTCCCCTCAAAGTTTCTCCATCTGTGTAAAAGCCTATTTCAGAGGGTTTCTGGAGTACAAGAGGAGATAAGGATAAAAAGCACCAAGCAATAATGGTACTCAATGTTAGCCAGTGTGGTGCCTCCTATTACTATTGTAATTTTCTTTAAAACCCAAGCATAATACAATTCACTCTGCATTACTGTGACCTGTTGGTGTGTCTGTGTCCATCACTGGGCTATAAGCTCCTTGAGGGTAGTAACTGTCTAGATTCACATGGGTCTCCAGCTTCCAGCACAGAGTAGGCATCAACTATTTGTGAACTGCAACAAAACTGACCTCAGCACTTTGGGAGACCGAGGGGAGAAGACTGCTTGAGGCTAGGAATTTGAGACCAGTCTGGGCAATATAGTGAGACCCCATCTCTACAAAAAATAATAATAATAATAATAATTAGCTGGATGTGGTGGTGTATGAGGCAGGAGGATTGCTTAAGTCCATGAGTTTGGAGCTACAGTGAGCTATGACAGTGCCACTACTCTTCAGCCTGGGAGATAGAGTGAGCCTTTATCTCTAATGTAAAAAGGAAAGAAAAATGAAGTAAACTTCACTTGTTAGATGTGAAGTATGGGAAAGAAGGAGGTGGGGATGGGTCTGGAGTTTCAAGACTAAGTGGTGTTCCTAGAGCGGGGACCATTTGAATTGGGCTTTGAAGGATCAATAGAAGTTTGCCAGAAGAGAAGGGTTTGTATCCTTTAAAAAGTCTAGTATAGTACCTTGCACATAGTAAATGGATATGTGGGTAATGAATGAAAGAAAAACAAGTAAAGAAGACAATAAATAGGAAGGCAGGCTGACTTCACCAAGCTTTTGTCAATATCCAAACAAGAGGGCTCTTGTGAAGATTAAATGATATGACGTACATAAAAGACTCAGCACAATACCTGGTACATGTGTCTTTGAGTCTCATTTCCTCTCTGTAACTAGGATGATGATGATTAAAAGCAACTTTGAGATAATTTAATTAGAACTCCCGGCCAGGCTCGGAGGCTCACACCTGTAATCCCAGCACTTTGGGAGGCCGAGGTGGGTGGATCACCTGAGGTCAGGAGTTTGAGACTAGCCTGGCCAACATGGTGAAACCCCTCTTCTATTAAAAATACAAAATTAGCCAGGCGTGGTGGTGGGTACCTGTAATCCCAGCCACTGGAGAGGTTAAGGCAGGAGAATCGCCTGAACCTGGAAGGCGGAGGCTGCAGGGAGCCGAAATTGTGCCACTATACTCCAGCCTGGGCAACAAGAGTGAGACTCCGTTTCAGAAACAACAACAACAACAACAACAACAACAAAACTCCCATCCCACAGCAGAAAATCAATGAATAATACTTTTCATTTTTTATTTATTTTTCTGAGGTGGACTCTTGCTCTGTTGCCAGTCTGGAGTGCAGTGGTGTGATCTCAGCTCACCTCCTGGGTTTAAGCAATTCTCCTGCCTCAGCCTCCTGAGTAGCTAAACTACAGGCGTGCACCACCATGCCCAACTACTTTTTGTATTTTTAGTAGAGATGGGGTTTCACCATGTTGGCCAGGATGGTCTCGATCTCGACCTCGTCATCCGCCCACCTTGGCCTCCCAAAGTGCTGGGATTACAGACGTGAGCCACCGTGCCTGGCCAAATAATACTTTTTTAAAAATGTAGCAGCCAGCTGGGCGTGGCAGCTCACGTCTGTAATCCCAGCACTTTGGGAGGCCAAGGCAGGTGGATCTCCTGAGGTCAGGAGTTCTAGACCACAGTGACCAACGTGGCGAAACCTCGTCTCTACTAAAAATATAAAAATTAGTCAGGTGTGGTGGCAGGCGCCTCTAATCCCAGCTACTCAGGAGGCTGAGGCAGGAGAATCACTTGAACCTATTAGGCAGAGGTTGCAGTGAGCTGAGATCACACCATTGCACTCCAGCCTGGGCAACAGAGCAAAATTCCGTTTCAAAAAAAAAAAAAAAGATAAACTCTCTAGCACCCAGGAGACAAACACTGGACACTTGGAGAATCTGATGGAAGGCTCTGTGCAGGGGGCTTATACACACCCCCTCTCATTTCATCTCACATACTGACCCCCAATTTGACAGATGAAGAAATCCAGGTTCAGAGAGGTGACTTGTCCAAGGCTACCTAGCTGGGAAGTGGCAGGGTCATCATTAGAATCCAGTTCTCTGAACTGCTAGTTCTTTGGGCCATGCTGCTTCAAAGAAAACAGCTTGTCAGGATCACCAGGAAGAGAATTCAAGTCTGCAATAAATATGCCTCCCCCACAAAAACAGCCATAAATAAATCTGTTCCAAGTACCTGGGCAGGCATGCTTCCCCATACCCAGGGCAATCAGTCTCTCTCTGTGCCTTTCCCCATCATTCTTCCAAACAGCACTTTTCTTTCTTGTTTGTTTCAATCCACATTTCAGGGGGTTGGAGAGACAGGGTCTCACCCTCTGGGAACATCAGGTCTGGATGAGAAAGCAGGTAAAAAGCTGTCAGAAAACACAACCAGCATACACTGGGCTACCTGAGTCATGGAAAAGAGAAGAACGCGCCAGGAGGCCAAAACCCTGGGTCCAGACCCTGCTCTGCCCTTTAAGAACCATAAGCTTTGGGTAAATCACTACACAATGGAATAGCCTCCATTTTCTTGTCTGTAAACAAGTGAGAACAGGGACTAGACACAGGAGCAACTTGTGCACTGAGACGACTGAGAAAAGAGAGGTAAGGCAGGCTGGGGGGCCTGGGAGGCCCCTGGAGTAATAAGCAGCGATTTAGCCAGCACCAACTGCCTTAGAGACCTGGCAAGAGAGGCTGTTCCAGAGGCAGGCATGTTGCGATAAGGGATTACAGGCTCAGGGACCTTGGCACTGAGTTACAAATCCCTCACGATGTATAGCCTCTCTCTCTCTCCTTCCTTTCTCCTCTCACCTGTCCCATCTACATCAACTCCTTGACTCCAGCAGCCAGAAGTCCCCAAATCCTACCTCTAAGCAAACAGCGGGAAAATCTTCCTCACCTGGAACTTCTACCCACCTTTCAAATCTCAGTGGAGGGCCGGGCACGGTGGTTCACACCTGTAATCCCAGCACTTTGGGAGGCAGAGGTGGGCGGATCACCTGAGGTCCCGAGTTCGAGATTACCCTGGCCAACATGGTGAAAATCCATCTCTACTAAAAACAGAAAAAATTAGCTGGGTGTGCGCCTGTAGTCCCACTACTCAGGAGGGTGAGGCATGAGAAATGCTCGACCCTGCAGGCGCAGGTTGCAGACAGCCAAGATCGCGCCACTGCACTCCAGCCTGGGCAACAGAGTGAGACTCCGTCTCAAAACAACAAAAAGAAAAAAACAAAAAACCCCAGTGCAGGTGTCACCTCCTCTGGGAAGCCTTCCTGGAGCCACATCCCCGCCCTCCCCAGGCTGAGTCAGATGCTCCTCCAAACTGAGGAGCTCTGTGTTCAGTGCTTCAGCCAGCCTGGCATCCCAGCACACAGCTCTGGGCCCCCAAAAAGTGATGCTCAGAAAAAGCAGGTTAAGGGAATGATGAACACTTCCTGAAGGGTATAGGACTAAAGTTTGGTCTCAAGGGTGGCTGACTAAAGGGGGAAGAGTGTGAACAAATGAAAAGAGAGGTAATCTCAAAAGCCTTCTGAGGATCCTGAAGCCTGCAGCCAGCCTGGAAATGAGAGTGAACAGTGCAGGAGACGCCGGCACACAGGCCTGACCAGGGCAGACCAAGGAAGGAACTGAGTCAAGGAGCCTGAGCCGACACAGCAGGCCTCAGAGGGTCCCCTGACCTTCAGCCTGGCCCTGAATGCCCCATCCTAGCCTGCGGCCTGGTTCTACCACCACCAGCCTTCTCCCTGGGTCTCAAGGACCCATTTCCGTAACCCCTATACCACCCCAAGCTGGGGCAGCACCTCTTGGTATCCAGCTCAACCTTCCCAATCATCCAAGCTCTGCATAAACATTTGTTGAATAAATTTCACTCCAGCAGATCGCCCCTCCCCCTGCAGAAAAGGCGCTGGATCAAGAGTCCCCATGCAGTGAAGCAGAGGATGACTCACAGGGGAGAGGGGAGGGACAGGGACTGGGACTGGCAGTAAACAGCCTGTGTGTTGACAAGAGGCAGAGCTCCAACAGGCCCAACAGTACCTGGCAAGGGAGAGGTGCCAGGCAGCGGGGTGATTACCTGGGGAGAGGGTTATCTGGGGAAGCATTGGGGGTTAGCTCAGGGGGTGGGGGGCAGCTCAGGGGGTGGGGGGCAGCTCAGGGGTAGGACCTCAAGCTCCAAAGACTCTCATGGCTGGATTGGGTATCTGGTAGGTGACCATATGATATGCACTGGTTTCTTCTGATTTTCTCAAAATGGAAATATATTATATTGCTTTGGTGATTTTAAATAAAACTCATGGTTTTTTTTTCTAACAGTCATATAAGTGTTTAAGTATAAGGAAAATCATCTCTCAGTGATTCTCCCCCTTCCCCTTTACCAGCTATAGCAGTCTCCCCCACAACCAAATTTCCATTAAGTTTGGTATATATTCTTGCAGACTTTTCTGCATCTATAGGTTGTTTAAAATTACGTGGGAATGGTAAATCACACCTGCTGTGCTTAAACTGCTTCTATGGGGCAGAGACTGCACTAAGCACCGAGGCATCTCATTTAATTCTCTCAACAACCCTAATGCAGTCGGTATAAGTATGACCCAAATTTTATTTTTATTTTTATTTATTTTTTTTTTTTTTTGAGACAGAGTCTTGCTCTGTCACCCAGGCTGGAGTGCTGGAGTGCAATGGCACAATCCTGGCTCACTGCAACCTCCACCTCCCGGGTTCAAGTGATACTTCTGCCTCAGCCTCCCAAGTAGCTGGGATTACAGGTGCCCGCCACCATGCCTGGCTAATTTTTGTGTTTTTAGTAAAGATGGGGTTTCGGCCGGGCGCGGTGGCTCAAGCCTGTAATCCCAGCACTTTGGGAGGCCAGATGGGCGGATCACGAGGTCTCGAGACCATCCTGGCTAACACCCCCGTCACTAAGAAATACAAAAAATCGAGGTGGCACGCCTGTACCCAGCTACTCGGGAGCTGAGGCTCCCCGGGAGGCGGAGTGCAGTGATTGACATCCGGCCACTGCATCCAGCCTGGGCCAGAGCGAGACTCCGTCTCAAAAAAAAAAAAAAAAAAAAAGATGGGGTTTCACCAGGTTGGCCAGGCTGATCTCAGACTCCTGACCTCAGCTAATCCACCTACCTTGGCCTCCCAAAGTGCTGGGATTACAGGCATGAGCCACCACGCCCAGCCCTTTATTGGGCTTTTAAAAAAAAATGTTTTTTGTTTGTTTGTTTGTTTGTTTTTTGAGACAGAATCCCGCACTGTCACTCAGCTGGATGGAGTGCAGTGGCACAATCTCGGCTCACTGCAACCTCCGCCTCCCGGGTTCAAGCGATTCTCCTGCCTCAGCCTCCTGAGTAGCTGGGATTACAGGTGCGTACCACGCCCGGCTAATTTTGTATTTCAAGCCACCATCTCCCTCCTTTCCTTTCCCAGTGTCCCGGGTGTGTGGCTCCCCAGCTCAGGGGCTCCCTTCCCCACTCCATCTCTATCCCTGGCCTGTCCTTGCCTGTTGCTCCAGGCACCAGTTTGCCCCACATCTGGGGTGGGGCAGAGGTGGGGAAAGAAACAAAGGGTCAGTAAGAGAGCTTCCATTTCTAGAAACTTTAGAGCCATGGGAAAGCTAGATTTTTCTTTCCTCTTTGCTGGGGGTACAGTAGAGCTTGCAAAATGCAAATCTGAGATTTAAAAAATTGAGTATACCAAATATCTGTTGTTCTTAGTATTGCTTCCAGTTGCAAGTCAGTTAGCTCAGAAGCTTAACAATGTGTTAAATTCATTATATATATAACTTCAACTTGCTCAAAATCTCATCCTACTTGGCTACAGAGAGGTGGAATATAGAGAGGTAGCAGTAGGAAAGCAACACGAGAAGAAATTCTACAATTTCCAGGACAATTGCCCTGCAGAAAGCAAGTCACAGTGTCCTATTTTCAGCACTACAAGGAATGCGGGGGACTGCAAAGGAAGAACAAAACACAGGTGGCACTGGCTGGGTGGGGAAGAGAGACCAGCAGCTTCTAGGAGGCAACTGGGGCCCCTTCTATCCCTTGTAGCTTAATCAGCTTTATGGGATCTATTGTGTGCTTCATAGCATCTGAGGGCAGTGATGAAGAAGGTGTGTTAGACATCCTCCACTTGGGCATTTTAGTGACCTCTCAGAAGGGCCAGAAAAGGATCAGTGAGAGAAAATGACTCTCAGGGGACAGAGTCTGGAATAGGGCAGAAAAGATGGGGGGCCTTTGCAGAGGGGTGGGGCATGAGCATCCTTAGGCTGGTGTGTTACAGTGTGCGTGGGGTGGACTGCAGAATGGCAAATGCACAGGAACTGCGTGCTCCTGACAGGAAATTCTTATTTTCTCATCCCCAAACATGCTCCTCAGGCCCCAGACTCTGGAGTTGTCCTGATTCCTTTCTTCCTCTCACTGCTGACATCCAATCCATCACCAAACCCTGCTGGTTCTGCCTTCTAGACATGAACAGACCCTGACACTTCTCACCATCTCCATTACTAACACGCATCCAAGCCAGCACCATCACTTGCCTGGACCACTGCAGCAGCATCCAATCAGTCTCCTGCAACCATTTTTTTCTTTCTTTCTTTCTTTCTTTCTTTCTTTCTTTCTTTCTTTCTTTTTCTTTTTCTTTCTTTTTTTTTTTTTTGAGAAAGAGTCTTGCTCTGTTGTCTAGGCTGGAGTGCAGTGGCGCAATCTCGGCTCACTTCAACCTTCACCTCCCGGGTTCAAGAGATTCTTGTGCTTCAGCCACCTGAGTAGCTGGGATTACAGGCACATGCTACCACACCTGGCCAATTTTTATATTTCAGTAGAGACACGGTTTCACCATGTTGGTCAGGCTGGTCTCGAACTCCACGGTGATCTGTCCACCGTGGCCTCCCAAAGTGCCGGGATTACAGGCATGAGCCACCGCACCCAGCCCACATATCCACTCTTGCCCCCCAGGCTCTTCCTACACCAGCCAAGAGTGAAACTTTTTTTTTCTTTTTTGAGATGGAGTCTCACTCTGTATCCAGGCTGGAGTGCAGGGGCGCAATCTCGGCTCGCTGCAACCTCCGCCTCTTGGGTTCAAGCAATTCTCCTGCCTCGGCCTCCTGAGTAGACAGGACTACAGATGTGTGCCACCACGCCCAGCTAATTTTTGTATTCTTAGTAGAGGTGAGGTTTCACCATGTTGTCCAGGATGGTCTCGATCTCTTGACCTCGTGATCTGCCCACCTCAGCCTCCCAAAGTGCTGGGAGTACAGGTGTGAGCCACTGTGTCCGGCCAAGAGTGAAGCTTTTTAAGAAGTAAGACATACTACTGAAAGGTAGGGACTACACCCCCCTCTGCGTCTTTCCACCACACCTGAATCTCCACTCACTCCCCTCTAGCTCCACCGGCCTCCTTGCTTTTCCTTGAGTACAAACATGCTTCCACCTCAGGGCCTTTGCATTTGCTGTTCCCTGTGCCTAAGACACTCTTCCCCATGTAGGTGAATGACAGATTCCCTCCCTTCCTTCAGGTCCCTGCTCAGATGCCACCTCCCCAGAGAGGTCCTCCCAACTCTCTCAATCTGCTTACTCTTGCCACTTCCTGACGTCTAGATGTGCTTTCTGACTATTCCCCACCCAGAACATAAGCCTCGTGAGGGCAGCCTCTGTCCCAATCACTGTTGTATTCCTGGCACCTTAGACTGTACCTGGCACACGGCAGGCTCACAACCAATGTTTGCTGGATGGATGACTTTCTCTTACCTCAGTGACCTCACAAGGTTGTTGTGAGGATTACATGAGACCACAAACACAAAAGCACTGGGCGAACCACAAGATGTTGTCAGGGTGGGTCACCATCAGCTTGTCCCTTGGAGAGCCACTCCTCCTCCAAGGTGCTGCTCAGCAGGTTTTCCTAAATACCCCAGGGAGCAGAACGCAGTCACGCTCAGTTCTGTGGGCCTGCAGAGCCTGGGACCACACAGCCCTCTATTAAGAGTCTGATGACACGGCACAGCTGGTTGGTCTGTCTCCCCCTTCAGACCACAAGCAAGTTTCTACCTGCAAGCAAGCGTAGGGACCCTGTCCTATTCATCTTTGACTCTCCAGGCCTCGGCATGGAGCCTAACACATGGTGAGGATAAAGATTTGTTGAGCCAGCAGAACTGTTTGAGGGCAGAAGTCACGTCTGGTTTAACTTTTTTTTCTTCCTTTTCGTGTATATATTTTTGGGTTTAACTTAGTCTCCAGTGTTTGGCACTAAGCACATGGACACTAAACTCCAGCTGAATTGGCCTTTTCCTTGAAGGAAGGGTGAGAGTTAGGTACCAAGAAGGCCTGGCAGGCATATCAGCAGCATCTGGAAAGGTAGGACAGGGAAACGAATGTGGTGTAGGTAGAAGATTTCTTTTTTTGTGGGGGAGGGGGTGAGGAAAACGGAGTCTGGCTGTGTTGCCCAGGCTGGAGTGCAGTGGTATGAACACGGCTCACTGCAGCCTTGACTTCCTGGACTTAAGCGATCCTCTCACTTCAGCCCCCCAAGTAGCTAGGGCTACAGGCGCGCACCACCACGCCTGGCTAGTTTTTGTATTTTTTGTAGACGTGGGGGTTTCACCATGTTGCTCAAGTCTCAAACTCCTGAGCTCAAGAGATCTGCCTGCCTTGGCCTCCCAAAGTGCTGAGATTACAGGCGTGAGCCACTGAACCCAACCCAGGTAGAGGATTTCTATTGGAGCAAATGGCAGTGGACTGGAGTGGAAATCATTACTTAGATGCTGTAAAGCAGCCTTTTCTCTCACCCTCACAACAAGCCATGGCAGTGGGCAACAGATGAGAGAACAGACACTGAGAGAAGTCCAAACATAGGCCCAGGATCACATGGGTAGCAATGGAGACTGGTCCCAAACCCAGAACTACTGACTCTCAATCCAGCGCTCAGCCAAGGCCAGTTATGAAAGGCCACAAATATCCTGTGGGGAGAGAATTCCCAATCACCCTGCTGAGCCAGGGAGAGCCACTGGAGGGCTCTGGCCCGGGGAACAACATGAAATTCTGACCCCTCAGGGAGGTGGTCAAGGGAGCAGCGCTGGCCACCTAGGCTCAGCATCTGGCATAGGGCAAAGTTGTCCAACTGCACAGCCATTTAGTCTCAGCTCCAGGGACAGCTGGTACCGCCTCCTGCACAACACCAGCAGGATGGGTAAGCCCTCCCCCATCCTACCTCCAAATGCCTCAAAAGACCAGAAAACTACAATTCTGAGAAAAGAAAGGCCTGAGTCAAGCCCAGGCTGGGGATCAGGGGAACTGGGCTTCAGTCTAGACTCAGCCACTAACATTCTGAGGGCTTTGAACAAACCCTTGGTTTTCTTTGGTCTCAGTTTCTCCATCCTTGGGGGCTTGTTGAGAGCCTCTCTACCTCTGACATCTGACTGATGAACTCTGCAGCTGGACAAAGTTGGGCTCTGTGATACTCACCATCTCTGTCCACGTCAGCAACCATGGCATCTGGATACAGAACAGCATTCATGCCATAGCAAGCTTGCACGAGGCAGCAGCGGGCAGCGTAAAGAACTCTGGTCCATCAATGAGGGAGGCAGTTGCTGTCCCAATTCTAAATCTTAACTTCTCTGTGACCTATGGCAAATCACAGGACTGCCCTGAACCTCAGTTTCTTCCTTTCTAACATTGGGATAAACAATGTCTATGGCACAGGGTTGCTGTAAGAGGAGAGAACAGAGATAAAAACACTCAGAAAAAAGCAAAAACAAAAATATATGTCCATACCGGGTGAGGTAGCTCACACCTGTAATCCCAGCAGTTGGGGAGGCTGAGGTGAGAGGATCACTTGAGCCCAGGAGTTTGAGACCAGCCTGGGCAACGTGGTGAAATCCATCTCTACAAAAAATTTAAAAAGTAGCTGGGCATGGTTGGTGCATACCTGTAGTCCCAGCTACTAGGGAGGCGGAGGTGGGAGGATCACCTGAGCCTGAGAGGTTGAGGTTTCAGTGAGCCGAGATCATGCCATTGCACTCTAGCCTGGGCAACAGGGTGAGACCCTGTCTGGGGAAAAGAAAAAAGAAAAAAAAAGGCCGGGCACGGTGGCTCATGCCTATAATCCCAGTACTTTGAGACACCGAGGCGGGCGGATCACCTGAGGTCAGGGGTTTGAGACCAGCCTGGCCAACATGGTGAAACCCCGACTCTACTAAAAATACAAAATTAGCCAGGTGTGGTGGTGCATCCTGTAATCCCAGCTACTTGGGAGGCTGAGGCAGGAGAATCACTTGAACCCAGGAGGCGGAGGTTGCCGTGAGCCAAGATTGCGCCATTGCCCTCCAGCCTGGGCAAAAAGAGGGAAACTAACTAACTGACTGACTAAATAAATAAATAAATGCATGCATGCCAGATACTGCCGTGCAGATCTAGGTTCCCTGAAACCAGCAGTGTCAGGGTCCCAGAGGCAAGCTGGCAGCACTAGGGAGGCGAGAGCTTCTCCTAAGCAGGCGCCTGAGGGGGAAGCTGTCCAACTGCACAGCATTAAGGCTCCAGGGGCAGCAGGCACTGCCTCCTGCACAATACCAGCAAGGTGGGTGAGCCCTCCTGATACTGGATCCTCTATCTCCAGGGGATGCCCTAAGGGTCTCCCATACGCTTCTGATAACAATCCAGCTGGCTGGGCTCTGTGTGTGGTGGGAGAGACAGGGCATGCTTGGAGGGCCTCTCCCTGCCTCCTCTCCCACCACACTGGGGATAGTTTGTCACCTCAGGCCTCTAGGAGCCACGAGATGTAGAGTGGATAGGAGAACCGAGCATGCTCAGATGAGGCTGCCCTTTAGAGGACACTGCAGAGAAAAGACGAGGACATGGCCAGCTGCAGGGCTTGGTCCTAGTGCCAGGAGGGCCCAGGGCTCTAGGAACAGCAATTGCAGGTCAGGCCTCTCCTGGGGGAGAAGAGGGGCACCAAGAAGTCAGAGATTAGAGGAGGGAGGGCCCTCTGAGACCATCCAATGCAACCCCTCTATTTCACAGATGCAAAGGATGAAGCCCAGAGAGGGGATGCAACTTGATTGAGGTTACACAGCAAAGTGGTAGCAGAGCTGGGACACACACCCAGGATGGTCCACTCCAAAACTGGTCCTTGCTTGGAATATGGTGCCAACCCCCCATTCCACTCCCACTTTTTTTTTTTTTTTTTTTTTTTTTTTTTTGAGACTGGAGTCTCGCTCTGTCGCCCAGGCTGGAGTGCAGTGGCCGGATCCCAGCTCACTGCAAGCTCCACCTCCCAGGTTTACGCCATTCTCCCGCCTCAGCCTCCCAAGTAGCTGGGACTACAGGCGCCCGCCACCACACCCGGCTAGTTTTTTGTATGTTTTTTAGTAGAGACGGGGTTTCACCACGTTAGCCAGGATGGTCTCGATCTCCTGACCTTGTGATCCGCCCGTCTCGGCCTCCCAAAGTGCTGGGATTACAGACTTGAGCCACCGTGCCCGGCCCCCCCTTTGTTTTTTAAAACTACCTTCTATTGAGTGCCTCACTTTGATGCTCTGTATACTTCAACCACATGATTCTCCTAGCAGCCCTCTGACACAGGGATCACCCTCCTCATTCTACAGCTGAGGAAACCGGGGCAGAGAGAAATGGTCTGACTCCAGAGCCACAGCCCCAACCATGCTGCCTGCAGCTCTGAGCCCCAGTTTTCTGGACCAAATGGTGGGTATGGGGCACAGCAGCCCTGGTTTATTGCCAGGTCTGTCACTCCTTTGCTGTGTGACCTTGGTCAGGTCACTCACTAAACTGCTGGTCTCTCTAAGACCCCTAGCAGTAGCAGCGTGCCCTGGTTCTGTGTGTGCCTTGCAAGGAAAGAAGCAGGAGCTATCTGGCACATTAGTAATGGGGAATGGAGCTCCACTGTCAGTAGCTCCCCAGATTGGGTCTAGCCTGCAGGCCTCTGCTCAAAACCCATGTGCAATGCCTCAGGAGACACAGTGCAGCCCTCCAGCACACGCCACTGTGGGAAGGGAGAATTACTACTGAGCCCTGGGCCTTCTCATTTAGCCTCAGCAATGCCATGAGGTAGACACTACTGTTTCCATTTTCCAGTAGAGACATTGAGGCTCAGAGCTTAATAAACTAGCTCAAATGACACACAGCCAGGAAACAACCAAACTGGTATTTGATCCCAAAAGCCAAGCTCTGCCCTCAAGCCAGGCCTGGTAACTGCTTCCTGTTGGCACTCTGGTCCTCAGGGCACAGGTTCTAGAGTAAGAGCCCACTGGTGACAAGCTGAGCACAAAGGGCCAAGGGCTCCAGGCAGGCTGAGAGGTTGCCTGCTTGCCTACTTGTCTGTCAACCAGCCCACCCCATAGAAGTAAGTGCCCCATGCCCAGGAAGGAGATAAGGAAGGCTTTGTCAGTGCCCACTTCCGCCTGGCCTGTGCTAGCTGCTGGGACTGGGCAGGGCCTGTCGTGTGAAACCGCACATGGCATTGGCACGAGGTGCACATGCCTCCCTCCAGTAGGGCAGGGGAAATAGCTGGGGCAGCCAGAACTGCAGAAGCAGCCACCACTAGGCAGGACAAGGAGGCTCAAGAATTCAGGCAGGAGCCATGGTTCTTTTTTCTTTTTTGCCACCCCGCCCCCAGACCATAGTTCTAATCAGCCCAGTCACACAGCCTCCAGTTGAAATGGGGAGGTTAATAATAATAATAGTGGCTGGGTGTGATGGCTCATGCCTGTACTCTCAGCACTTTGGGAGGCTTGACCTGGCCTTGTGGTCAGCCTGGCCAACTTGGTGAAACCCCATCTCTTAAAAAAAAAAAAAAAAAAAAAAAAAAAAAGGCCAGGCACGGTGGCTCATGCCTGTAATCCCAGTACTTTGGGAGGTCAAGGTGGGCAGATCACAAGATGATGAAGGCAGAGAGTCTAGCACAGGACCAGACAAAGCATACTGCAACATGAAGTGGGGGTACCTCCTACTATTAGAGCAGGACTTTTTCTCATCACTGTTCACTGCCACTGGAATGAGTGTCACTCCATGACCTCACCCTGAAAGCAGATACCAGGGCTAGCAGTCCCTCCCCAACCCCCACCCTGGGCCAACAGGGCACTCCCAGACAGCCCCGCCTGGTTCCCTGATTATCATTGCCACGGTGCTTTCTTAATGAGCTGTGGCTCCAGGGAAGGGCGGAAGCTGGAGCACCAGGAGCCATTTCAACTGCCTGGTACCTGGTACTGCACTGTGACGTGGTAGCTAAATACCCGGGACAGTGGGGCCCAACTGGCCCAGTACCATGGAAATCTTATCATGCCAAATGCTTCCTGGGAGGGAGCAGGGTGGGTGAGGCAAAGGCCTAGCCCATGCCCGTCAGGGTTTCATTTCCTGATTTTCTTTTTTTGAGACGGAGTCTCACTCTGTTGCCCAGGCTGGAGTGCAGTGGTGTGATCTCAGCTCACTGCAACCTCCATCTCCCGGGTTCAAGCGATTCTCATGCCCCAGCCTCCCCAGCAGCTGGGATTACAGGCATGCACCATCACACCCGGCTAATTTTTGTATTTTTTAGTAGAGGTGTGGTTTCATCATGTTGGCCAAGTTCCATCCCCTCTCTGGGCTTCATCCTTTGCATCTATTACTTGCTGGCTCTGTGACCTTCTCTGGGCTACAGTTTCCTCACAGATAAGATGATGGGGCTGGGTTAACTTCTCAGAGATTTCCTGGCCTCAAGTGACCCACCCGTGCTTGGCTTCCCAAAGTGCTGGGGTTACAGGCATGAGCCATCACACCTGGCCCATTTCCTGATTCTTGATGTCAACCTAGGTTGTAATCTCGTAAGTATGGGGGCTCCCTCTTTATCTTCTTGAAGCTGAGGAGACCCAAACACTGAGCTAGAAGAAGTGTAAGAGACTACTCAAAGCCAGGACTTCATCTAAGAGGTCAGGGGGTGGGGTCCTAGCTTGACTTCTTGGGGATGGGAGTGAGCCTGGTGGGAGCAGGGAACTAAGGCCCAGGTTTGGAGGTAGTTAGGACAGGAAGGGTGCTGTGCCCTATTGGGTCAGCATCTCCCGCCCCATCCAAACACCCACTCTCCTGCCTTCTTAGACCAAAGGATGTTGGGCACACTTCACTGCCTGGAAGTCCCTCAGCTAGGGATGGGGAGACTGGAAAGGATTTTTTTCTCTTTTTTTTTTTTTTTTTTTTTTTTGGGACGGAGTCACTTTGTCGCCCAGGCTGGAGTGCAGTGGCCAGATCTCAGCTCACTGCAAGCTGCCTCCCGGGTTTAAGTCCCTGCAGCTAGGGGGATGGGCGCCTGCCACCTCGCCCGGCTAGTTTTTTGTATTTTTAGTAGAACGGGGTTTCACCATGCCAGGATGGTCTCGATCTCTGACCTCGTGATCCGCCCGTCTCGGCCTCCCAAAGTGCTGGGATTTTGAGCCACCGCGCCCGGCCCTTCTTTTTTTTTTTTTGAGACAGAGTCTCAGTTTGTTGCCTAGGCTGGAGTGCAGGGGCGCCATCTCGGCTCACTGCAACCTCTGCTGCCCCGGTTCAAGCAATTCTCCTGTCTCAGCCTCCTGAGAAGCTGGGATTACAGGTGCCTGCCACCACACCTGGCTAATTTTTGTATTTTTAGTAGAGACAGGGTTTCACCATCTTGGCCAGGCTGGTCTTGAAGTCCTGACCTCGTGATCTACCCACCTCAGCCTCCCAAAGCGCTGGGATTACAGGCGTGAGCTACCGTGCCCGGTCTGAGCCCTAGACATTTTCTAAAGTGCCTTTCCACTGTAGCAGGAAGCCCTACAGTTAAGAAGTGAGTTGGTCAGAGCTAAGCTCTGGCCCAGAGACAGTGAGAACCCTCCAGGGGAGTTCCCACTGCCCAGGAAGAGGCACAGTGCAGACTTCTGGGAGTCAGAAACCCTTGGTTCAGTTTTGACTCTATTACTTGCTGGCTCTGTGACCTTCCCTGGGCTACAGTTTCCTCACAGATAAGATGATGGGGCTGGGTTAACTTCTCAGAGATTTCCTCTAGCTCTGACAGCCCACAATTTTACATAATAACCAGAACACATCACTTTTCATTTTGCTTTGTTCTTTCATGTACATTATATCATTTAAACCTCATGGTATCTCTCTGAGGGTCCTCCTACGTTAAAGATGAGAAAACCAAAGTTCAGGGCATTTAAGCCTGAGAACACACCCAGAAAGGGAGCAACAGAGCCAAGATTTGCACCCCAGGTTCCGGAAGCCAGATCCTGGGTTCCACCTAGAAGGAAATCTGCCCAGCCAGGGTGAAAGGCCGCAAGTGACTGGTTTCAGGGTCCATCCCAGACTCTCAATCTTGAAGCTATTCCCTTGATGCAGATAAGGAAACTCTTTCAAAAGATCCGATTTAATTTAAAAAGTTAAGCTGCAAGAGTACAGACAGCATGATTTTGTTTGTTTGTTTTGAGAGCAAATCGCTCTGTCACCCAGGCTGGAGTGTAGTGGTGCAATCTCAGCTCACTGCAACATCTGCCTCCCGGGTTCAAATGATTCTCCCACCTTAGCCTCCCGAGTAGCTGCGACTTCAGGCACGTGTCACCATGTCCAGCTAATTTTTGTATTTTTAGTAGACATGGGGTTTCACCATGTTGGCCAGGCTGGTCTCCAACTCCTGACCTCAGGTGATCTGCCTGCCTCGGGCTCCCAAAGTGCTGGGATTACAGGCATGAGGCACCATGCCAGACCAGCATGGTTGCTTTTATGCCAATTTTTTTTTTTTTTAGGCAGAGTCTTGCTCTGTCAGACTGGAGTGCAGTGGCACAATCATGGCTCACTGCAGCCTCGACTTCTTGAGCTCAAGCAATCCTCCTGCTTCAGCCTCCCAAGTAGCTGGGACCACAGGCCTGTGCCACCATGACCTGCTAATTTTTTATTTTTGTAGAGACAGGGTCTCCCTAGGTTGCCCAGGTTGGTCTGAAACTCCCAGGTTCAAATGATGCTCCCACGTTGGTCTCCCAAAGTGCTGGGATTACAGGGGTGAGCCACTGCGCCCGGCTTAACATTTTTTATGAAAAAGCGGTTCACGGGCCGGGCGCGGTGGCTCACGCCTGTAATCCCAGCGCTTTGGGAGGCCGAGGCAGGCGGATCACAAGGTCAGGAGATCAAGACCACGGTGAAACCCCGTCTCTACTAAAAATACAAAAAATTAGCCGGGCGCGGTTGTGGGCGCCTGTAGTCCCAGCTACTCGGGAGGCTGAGGCAGGAGAATGGCGTGAACCCGGGAGGCGGAGCTTGCAGTGAGCCGAGATAGCGCCACTGCACTCCAGCCTGGGCGACAGAGCAAGACTCCGTCTCCGTCTCAAAAAAAAAAAAAAAAAAAAAAAAAAAGAAAAAGCGGTTCACACCACTGTAGAGAAAAGTCCAGGATGAACTATTCAGAGTGCTCAGCCCGAGAAGCAAGGGAGTAAAAGGGGTATGACTTGCATTTTTCTTCTTTATATACTTAAGCAGTGTTTGAATTTTTTTTATTTCTTCCTTTTTTCTGAAAAAAAAAAAAAATCTGGAGGGAAAATGTTCTGAGCACCTGCTGTGAGTCAAAATTCAGTATTAAACACTTTACTGTCACAGATTATTTCATTTAATTCTCACAAAACCCTATGGAGTACAAGAATGCTCAGAGCAGCGTTATTCACAATTGTCAAAAAAAAGGGAACCAATCCAAAAGCCCATCAACAGGAGAGTGAGCCAACTGTGCTGTATTCATACGCGGTAACACCGAACAGCAATAAAATGAACAAACCTCTGCTACATGTGACAGTGAAGAGGAATCTCACAGAGAGGCTGAGCAAAAGCAGCCAGACACACAAGAGTACCTATGATTCCATTCAGATGAAGTTCAAGAACAGGTAAGATCAACTGATGATGATCCAAGTCAGAATTGTGGTTACCCCAGAATTATCTGCAGAAAAATGACACAGGTCAGATAATCAGCCTATAGGCATATAGCAGGCAGGTAGTGGAGCTGGGATTCAGACAGGTCTGTTGGACTCTGCAGTCTCTATTGGCCCCTGACTGCCCAGAAGGATGCCTTGAATCTCCACCTGCAGAGCCTTCTGGGCCCCTCTAGAGGCAGTCTTGCTCCTGGCTTCAGAAGTGGGGAGCCCCTTCTCCTCAGTGCTAAGCACCCGTCCCTGTGGTTCAGTCACATGGAGACCTGCTGCTTAACTAGCAAGGGGACAGCAGCCAGGTCCACGACTCAAGCTCTGGTCTGCTGGGAGCAGGGGACAGGAGGAGGACTGCTCTGTGCCAAGGGAGGATGCCCAGTGCACACTCACCACTCCTAACTAACCCTGGCCCACAATACAGGAATTTCCAAGCAAAGCTGGGACTGGGCTTGGCCCCACCCACTGGGCCACACTGCCTCACACTTTCCCCAGCTCTTGTAGACTCAGAAAAGTCAGACCCTTCCAGTCACCCTAATCCCTATCCTCAACCGAGGACAAGACCAGGAGTTTTGAGGGACTCAGCTCCCCCAGAAGCACCTGTATCTTCCTGCTCTAAATTCCCAGCCCTGCCCAGGCTTCCCTCCCTCCCCTCTGAAGGGAGCCACCACCTGCTGCTTGGCACGGATCCCCCTCTCCGGCTACATCCTCTCCACTCTCCCCCCAACTCCTACACAATCCCTGTCCCAAACAATTTCCTGCAGTTTCCCATCTGATCAATTTCTTAGGAAGGATAATTATCCATGGAAGGAGGAGGCGGAAAATTCCCAGAGCCAAGAACACTGGGGAAAAAGCTTCATCTAGTCCCTTCTCCATCAGCCAGGAAAGCCCTCATCTTAAACACAGGCCAGTCATGGTCCATGGCTCTTCCAGAACCTCTGCAGTTCCCCCATCTTCAGGAAAGAGCCCACGCTCCTCTGCATTTAATCCAAGGCCCTCTTGATCTGTTCTAACTTCGGTTTGGGCCTCACTGCCATTCCATTGTAAGTGGTAGTGCCAGATGGAGCCCCATCTGCCCCCAGGGCCCACCTGCAACGTGCTGTGTCCCTGCGGCACTTCAGCCTGCCTTGTGTTTTAGCTGTTTACGTGTCTGTCTCCCACACACAAGTGTCAGCGCTTCCAGGGTGGGAACCACCAACCACGCAGCTGTGTCTGCTGCATGGTAGGTGCTCAGAGGCAGGCTGAAAAGAAAGTGGGACAGGCAGGAGGCCGCCTCACCTCTGCAGAGGGAACGATGTGGGAAGAAGGACCACTTATAGCATCACAGGAGAGCCTGGACTAGAGGTCGGGGAGCTGAGCTCAATGCAGCTCTGTGGCCCTTGAGCAAGTCACTTCCGCCCTGGCCTCTGCTTCCTCTGTGAGCTGAGGGGGTTGGGACAGGCTCTGTCATCATGTCAGACATTTAGAAGCCCTTACTGCTAGGTGCTCGCCACAGCATTCTCATGTAACCGCCACACCTTTGCACACGGGGACCACACAGCTGCAAGTGGGGGAGAGGGGTTTCAGTCCAGGTCTTTTGATTCCCTAACCCCTTATCTTTTCCTCCTGGACTCCTGCAGTCTCTAGGATCCCTCCCAGCGCTAAAGTCTGGTTCTGATTCTAGGTCTGCCCTTTCCTGAGCTGACAACTCCCAGGTCATGACCATAGGGTTCAGCAGGGAACAGGCATGTCCAACCCTGGTGTTCGCCAATGCCACATCTCCCACATGACAGGTCTGGTGACTGTTTGCCTGCAGGCGCTGAGGCTCACCAAGGGAGGGGTGGCCGGCAGGAGTCCAGCAGAGCCTGGTGACCATTCAGCCCCTCCCTCCCCCACGTGCCCCCGACTCCACGCCCACTCTGCTCCAGCACCCTGCTCGCCTCTCCCTGCTAGCTGCTCTCCTAGGCTGCAGCTTCCATCTCACTGCTGGCTTGGCCAGTGCTGCCTGTCGGGAAGCTTTACTCTGTTGCCCTCATAGACCCAGGCTGAGCTGCTGGGAGAGGCAGGGCACTCTGGGGCCAGCCCAGGGCCTGAGCTGACTCTATCACACCCCCAAGCTGTCCGCACATCCCTCCCCAGGTCAGACCATGTTATGCTACTCAAGAGCCTTTGATGGCACCATACAGCACCATGAATCCTAGCCCCAGGCCCACGGGCCCAACATGATCTGGCTTCTGCCCTCTTTTCCGTTCTCACACGACGCTTCCCTTCTTCCCCCGCACTTCAGGTTCCTCAAACACACCCTTCTCAGGGGCCCTAGTCTTTGGAAGATGGGCTCTTCTTGTCCTTTGGGTCTCAGCTCAGACGCCAGCTCCTTAGAGAACCCTTGTTGGCCATCCAGCAGCCCCACCTCTCCCTCATGTCTGCCTTCTTCAGGACACTTACCACTGCCTGACACTGCTGTGTCCACATCCAATGCTCCATGCTGGCATGGGAGCTCCCTGACATCAGGAGCCTCTTCTGTCTTGTTCCTGGCTGTGTCCTCAGATCCAGAATAGTGTCTGACATGGGGGCAGAGGCAGTTGGTGGGGCGCGTGCTGCACGTTAGACTGGACAGTCAGGGAGGCCTCTCTGAAGAGATGATGTTTGATGTGGGACCTGAATAAGAGTGCCGGCATGCGGCAGTCTAGAGGCAGTGCTCCAGGCTGGGGAACGAGCAAGTGCCACAGCTGTATGGAGGAACGGGCCTGGCAAGGCAGATGTGCATGAGGGACACAGGAAGGCTGGTATGACTGTAGTAGGGGAAAGGGTAGAGGGGCATGAGGTGGAGAAAGGGGTGGGCCACGCTTTCCTTGCATTTTCTCCCAGGTTCATCAGGAAGCATTTGAAAGGTTTTCAGCAGGGGGAACACCATGCTCTGGTTTACAGGTCTCAAAGCTCCCTGTGGCTGCTCTGTGGAGAGCTGCCTGCAGGCAGACAGCAGTGGAGCCACAAGACCATTCGGGAGGCCCGGGAGTCACCCAGGTTGGAGATGCTCATAGTGGAGATGGAGTGAAGGGGCAAGCCTTTGACAAGTGTGGTTGTGTCTGCCACCAGTCTGAGAAGCCCTGGCCAAGTCTACACCCCTCTGGAGTTCCAGATGCTTCATCCAGCCCCACCCACCTACCCAGTCTTATTTCTCACTGACTCCTCACCCAGACTTTTCCTGCAGCTGGCTGGGCCCCCTAACAGGTGCCTGTTCATACCCAGTACTCAGAGCTTGCAAAGAGCCTTGACCACTGTCATGGTCCTTGCCTGATTGGTCACTTTCCCTCCCTCTTAGAAGGGTCTGGTGAAGGTGTTTGCACAAAGATCTCTGCTCCATGCTCATTCCAGCCACATTTCCCCCCTCCCTAAAGGTCTCCTGTTCTTTGAGGCAACAGTACAGCAATCATTGAGCACTTAATGATTCCCTGTTTCACTTTCCTAAAGTAGCTGTAAGCTAAATAAAGCTAGAAACCATGACTCGCACCTTCGGGGCGTCTCATAGTGCAGAAGACAATGATCCACTAAGCGAAACCCTCAGAACAAAGCCAAGCACTGGCAGGGTCTCAGTAAGCGGTAGGTAGCTCTGTGCTCACTGCCTGTACCAGGGCGACAGCCATCACAGGTGCTCACTGCCCCACAGGTGCAGTTAGCTTCTCTGCCCAGCCAAGCAGGTGAGTGAGGCGTGTTTGGGGATGAGGTGGAAGGGTTGGAAACATCACAATGAGTTTCAGAAGCAAAGGTCAATGGTTCTGCATGATCTATGGCTCTGCATCATTCACGTCTCTGTGTCCTTCTCCAGTTCTCCCCTCTGTGTGAGCTAAGCACACTCACTCTTTTTTTTTTTTTCTTTTTGAAACAGAGTTTTGCTCTGTCGCCTAGGCCAGAGTGCAGTGAGGCGATCTCGGTTCATAGCAACCTCCGCCTACTGGGTTCAAGACATTCTCCTGTCCCAACCTACCAAGTAGCTGGGATTAGAGACTTGCGCCATCACACCTGGCTAATTTTTGTATTTTTAGTAGAGACGGCTTTCACCATGTTGTCCAGGCTGGTTTGGAACTCCTGACCTCAAGTGATCCGCCCATCTCAGCCTCCCAAAGTGCTGGGATTACGGGTGTGAGCCAACGCACCTGGCCAAAACACTCATTCTTAACTTTGAGGACCCAGCTCAAAGCTCTGGGAAGCCTTCCTGACCCATCCACCTCCACTCCTCCCTCCTGCGCACCAACAGCTCTGCAGGCTCCTGCTGCAGCACTTCACAGCACATCACAAGTGCCTGTTTACATGCCAGCCTCTCCCTTGAGGCTGGGATTATATTTATCCATCTTTCCATCTTCAGTACAGTATTTATCAGCACGAATCCCATTGCTGAACATGTGTCTCCCCACCTCGCAACTAAAGAACAAACTCAGACAATTCAGCTCATGGTCTCACTTGCACCCCCAACCTCAGTACTCAGCTTACCCCAATGCCCTCTAGTCCATATACCTAAAACCATCCTCCAGTGCTTGACCCCACCCTTACCTCTTCCTTTAAGGCTCCAGGAATAGTAGCAACTGCCATTACTGAGCACTTTTAATGTGCTCAGGGCTTTACAGACATCAACCCCTTTAGACTGGGGAAACTGAGGCTCAGACAGGATGATGTAGCTTAAAAAGGGCACACCTTCTCCCCTTAATACTGGCATCACTCACCTAGCACTTATCATAGCTGGAACTATTTTTAAAACCATCATCTGTTCTGCAAAATTGAGTGCTTTTATAGCTACACATCAAGTTGTCATACAAAATCACGCTTTGCTCATTAAATGTTTCAGGCGATCAGTCTTGCTACTCCAGCTAGGTGGGGTAACATAACATAAATGTTATGTCGGAGAAATAGCACAGGACTTGGAAGGGGAAGCCCTGGAGTCCAGCTTAAACTGTGCCACAGTTAGGCTATATGACAGTAGGCAAGTCACCTCCACAGGCCAGGCACGGCAGCTCACGCCTGTAATCCCAGCACTTTGGGAGGACCAGGTGGCGAGATCACTTGAGGTCAGGAGTTCAAAACCAGCCTGGCCAACATGATGAAACCTCATCTCTACTAAAAATACAAAAATTAGCCAGGCGTGGTGGCACAAGCCTGTAATCCCAGCTACTTGGGAGGCAGGAGAATCGCTTAAAGCAGGGAGGCAGAAGTTGCAGTGAGCGAAGATTGTGCCACTGTACTCCAGTCTGGGTGACAGAGAGAACCTCCATCTCAAAATAAAAAATTAAATAAAAAAAATTTTAAAACAGGATAAGTGACTTGCCCAAGGTCACGGTGCTACAAAGTAGTGAAGCTGAGATTTTAACACAGTTCTGTCAAGCTGCAAAGCTTGTTTTTCTAAACACCATGCCTGTGGGCATGTTTCCAAAGGGACCTGCTCTGGGGCATTCTTCTGCAATCCAGAGGTTCTGAACCAAGTAGAAGCTTCTGGTTGTGCCCAGTGAGATTTCACTCAAGTATCTCATCTAAATCCTACATATACTTCAAGGCCTAGCTCAGTGATCACTTGCACAGCCTCCCGGGATCTTCCCAGGTACGAAGTTCTCTCTCCCATCTCTAAATTCCCATAGAATTCTACCTGTACTTCAAATCACACCCCCTTTCTACTGTCTGACTGTTCTGCATCTGAACCGCATTTCTCAAACAAGGCGTTGAGCTCGGTAAGAAAAGCAGTTCTCATGCATCTCTGCACCTTCCACCAGCAAGGCAGGTAGGGCTCAGTCAGGGAAGAGGGTGGGGTAGGGTGCCTGCTCCCCCTCCCCCATCTTGCTGTAATCTGAGTCTTAGGCTTTGCCCAGCTAGGTGAGTTGGCCCCACCTCACGCTGGCATAATGCCTACCTGGTACAGCATCCAGATTCCTGTGGGCCCTGGCCACTGGGGAGGTAAGATCTTATTCCCTGGCTTGATGACAAAGATGCTATAAAAAGTACAGCACCCAAGCGCAACACTGGCTTGTGATGGATTACACGACCTGAGGGATTCAATGCGTGAAGGCAGAAGCCTCTGGGCTGGCTCAGAGGTCCTAAGACCTGTACTTGGCTCCCCTGTAAGGACCAGTGTAAGGACCAGTGGTTTCTCTGCCAAGGACAGCTCCCTAATAGATACCCCAGGAGGAAGCTGCCCTTCTCTAGGCTTAAAGGGCCCACTGGAAGAACTGAGATTTGCCAGTGCTACCAATATCCAAGTCAAAAACCACAGCCCCTCCTCTTGATCCACTGTCCAGGTCTTACTGCCTAGAGACGCCTGAGTTAGTTAACAGAGCAGGGAAGATGCCTGCCTCTGCCATTAATTCATGTGTGGCCTGGGGCCAATCGTCTCCGACCTCAACTGGAAAAAGAGAACTTGATCAAAACATCTCCATTTCCCCTTTGGGCCTGGGGGTTACAAGCTATGATAAGGATCTTTCCATCTCTAACATTCTAGAATTAGAATATCCTATACTTTCACTCCCAGAAGCAGAGTGAGAACAGAGAACAGGGACCTTCAGTCCAGGAAACAGCAGAGGTCAGTCAGGGCTTCCTAGCTGTATCCTCAAAGCCTGTCCACCTTCAGAGGCTTTCTCTTGCGTCTGCTGCCTCAAAGGTGGCTGCTTCCCCGCTAGCAGAACCTCAGAGATGTGCCTGGGCCCTAGCCGCTTTAGGGAAATGGGCAGGAGGTCTGAGTCACCTACTGGGTGTGAGCTGGGCTCACCATGGCAACCCAGCAGACCCAGAGGGCATAAAGAAGCCAGTACCTTCCCTGCCTGCACAGTGTAGGCGGAGCATGCTGCATCTGCTTTGATTTCCAACCCAGAAAAGTTTTTCTCTACTTTAAGGACTCATTTTCCTTTCCCTTCTCTCAGGACACAGCTTACTCACTCTAGGGTCCTTCTCCTTGCCTGGAAGATATTCTGCAGTCCCCCAGGCAAACCCTACTCATCCCAGAATTAAGTACCACCTCCTCCAAGGATTCATCCCAGACCAGTTAGTCCTATATCCTTCTTCAAGTTCCCACCGCATAAAAGGCAGAAGCTCTTAGCCTTCAGAATCTGTGTCTTACACATGACAATCAACTGTGTTAAAAAAAAAAAAAAATCTGAGTCTACTATGGGCCTTCTCCCTTGATAAAATCACATATATACAACTGTCTGCAGACTATTTTGGGAGCTCCACAAACTTTATCATGGACTCAGAAACAATCTTAGAAACCTAGATCCTAGAAGAACAACAGATCAGATCATCCAGTCCATCCTCTCACCTAAACCAGAAGCCCTTAGCAACCCCTCCTGAATGATGTTCCTCTTCTACCCCAGCCCATCTCTCAAGGCCACCTCCCTTAAGAAGCTTCCCTCATCTCTCCTCCTTTCCTCTGATTCCCCTGAGCATCCAGCCTGAACCACCCAATTTCCCACCTGTGCTTTCTCCCTTGTATGTTGTGTCACTTCCCCAGCAAGACGGCTGGCTCCCTGTGGGCTCATTTCTTCAACCCTGTAACCCTCAGCTGGACTTAGAGATGACCGTGATCTGTACTTGTACTGAATTCTGTGCTTTGAAGCCAGGGCTCACTGACAGCACTGGCCTACTCCCAAAGGACAGAGCTGCGGAGTTTTCCGTCTGACGGCCTCACAGTCTGCTTAGGCCTCAACAGAACAGGGGCTTCCCTGGAATGACTGCCTTTCCCCAGAGAGCCCTTCAAGATGAAATTGACAGATAGGGAAACTAAGGCCCAGGAAGGCAAACACAGCTTAGCAAAGGTCAATATGCAGGAAAGAGGTGAGTTAGGACTAGGACCCAGGTCCCCAGTTACCAGCCTAGAGCTCTTTTCCTTTATGCAATGGCTTTATGAAAACTAAATTTGCCCTGCATGCACACATACTCACATACTCAATATATGCATGGAGAATTTCTAAAAAAGATGGACAAGACAGTAAACAGTGGTAACCTCTGGAATGTATGACAGTGGGAGTGGTCACAGAAGTAATGAGAGGGACTTTTCCTTTTCACCTCAATACCCTCTGTACTGTTGGGTTTTATTTTTGTTGTTTTATTTTGTTTTTACCATTGACATGTTTTATTTATTCATATTATACAAATAAACCTGCCATAGAAAGGAGATTCTGGTCCAGCCCACCCATTCCCAATACACATAAAAGCAAAGAGAAGCCATAAGTAAACCTGTCCAGGTACAACTATAAATTAACAAGATTGCCTTCTTGTATGGTTTACAGGCACTGGTCTCATTAATTTACAGTCACAGTGCAGTTTATGGCTTGAGGAATCTTCCCAGGAAAAGCTTAATTCAATTAGGGCTCTCGGCAGCTCCCCAAGGAAGCTCTGGTATCTTACTTTTACTTACACAAATTGAGGGCAGACCAAACAGATCCAGATCTTCCCAGAGAGACCCCACCCAGCCCAGAGAGGATGTCCTTGCAGACCCTCCATTAGAGCCAAGCAGAGGGAGGTGGCCACGGCAGCACCATGTAAACACTGACTGGCGCCTAAGGCATCATTCTGTGAGTGTCCTCCCAGCAAGCTCAGTTAAACTCCCTGGCTTGGCAGTCTGGTGCCAAGGAGCCTCTGCAACCTTTGCTCTCCCTCCTCTCTGAGCAGTCAAACTGGTTTCTTGTCTGCCCTAGGGCTTTGCAGGGATCCTATCTTTACACTGAAGTCAATCACATATTCATTCATGTATTCCTTCCCCAAATATTTATGGAGCCCTTACTCTGTGCCAGGCACAGATAAGAAAGTGAACAGGCTGGGCGTGGTGGCTCACGCCTGTAATCTCAGCACTTTGGGAGGCTGAGGTGGGCGGATTACCTGAGGTCAGGAGTTCAAGACCAGACTGGCCAACATAGCAAAACTCCATCTCTACTAAAAACACAAAAAATTAGCTGGGTGTGGTGATGTGCACCTGTAATCCCAGCTACTCCAGAGGCTGAGGCAGGAGAATTGCTTGAACCTGGGAGGCAGAAGTTGCAGTGAAATGAGATCACGCCACTGCACTCCAGCACTCCAACCAGGGTGACAGAGCAGGATTCCATCTCAAAAAAAAGGAAAAAAAAGAAAGTGAACAAAGGCCCTGTCCTCAAGAGGCTGACATTCTTATGGAAATTGGTACTAAGTATGGCCTGCTTATCTAATTCCTTTCCATCTTTCAAGACTCAGACTCATGTTCCACCTCCTTTGAGAGGCCTTCTCTAAACACCCCAGTCCTCAGGGACTGCTTGCTCCCTCTGCACTTTGCCTCTGCCAGGAGTCTGCCCAGCCCTGGCAGGCTGGAAGCTCCTAAAGAGCAGGGCCTGGGTTTACTCTTCTTTGTTCCTTGATGGCCATATGCTAAATGCCTGCTGGCTGATTTCAGCTGACCTGCCTCTTCCACCCAGGATCTTAGTGAGCTGCTCTTGGTCCCGGCTGGCTGGTGCAAAGACACAGCCTCTTCCAGCTTCACTTGGCAAACGGCAAATGCTATGCAAGTGTTAGCTATTTATTGGTTTTGTGAACTTGTGGGCTCTAACACACAGCTGTGATATCACTCCTCCGCCTTCTATGGCCTGGTCTCAAATAGGCTCAGCACTGTGGAAAGGCCAGTCTGGGCTTAGGGGTAAGTGCTCCCCAAGGGACAGGGAAGGGGGCCTGGGAAGGAACAGAGTTTCTCATCCTGAATCTCAGTTGGAACTGCTTAAGGACGTATCTTTTCAGGAAAGAACGTGCTGGGGTAATTTGGGGGAATTCTGGATTCTTGGCAAGTAGTATAAAAACTCAGGGCTCAGGTCTGGCCTAATAGACCCCAAAACTGGCCCTGTATATTAGATGAGCTTTAGGGGGAAGAAAATGAAGTCAGCATGATCCCAGGGAAGCGGGGCAGCCCACTGATCCAGGCCCAACCCAAAACTTAGTTCGGTTAAAATTAGATTAGCCCATAAGATTAAAGTACCAACATATAATCACGGGCTGCTTTAAAGTATCAGTTGATGTTTATCGGCATCTAGAGACAGTTTGGCCCAGTGCAGTGTGTGCAGACAACCTTGGGGAGACATGTCTGACTCAGACATTTGCAAGGGGAGCGAGTGCTGCAAAATGAGGCCCACACAGGCGATGGATGACTCAGGAATAACCCAGGTCCTGGGTATGCTGAGCGAGCCTTCTCTCCCTGCCTCAGGAGGAAAGGGGGCAGGTGAGAGAGGCGGTGAGGAGGAAAGGAGGCTGTGTACGGGCTGGCATTCCCAGAGACAGCCTCAGACCCCCAGCTCCAGTTCCCTGTCACTCCTGTATTTTTCTGCATGCTGCCACCTCCAAGAAAGGTTATTTGCTTCACAGTGGGACTTGGAGTGGGTAAGCTTTTTCCCCAAACCCAAGAAGTGATCCAAGGCTCAAAATACTAAAGCCTTTAAATCTCCCCCAGCCGGGCGCGGTGGCTCAAGCCTGTAATCCCAGCACTTTGGGAGGCCGAGACGGGCGGATCACGAGGTCAGGAGATCGAGACCATCCTGGCTAACACAGTGAAACCCCGTCTCTACTAAAAAATACAAAAAACTAGCCGGGCGAGGTGGCGGGCGCCTGTAGTCCCAGCCACTCGGGAGGCTGAGGCAGGAGAATGGCGTGAACCCGGGAGGCGGAGCTTGCAGTGAGCTGAGATCCGGCCACTGCACTCCAGCCCGGGCGGCAGAGACTCCATCTCAAAAAAATAAATAAATAAATAAATAAATAAATAAATAAATAAATCTCCCCCAATTCAAAATGATTATGGGAAAAATTAAATTTCTAAACTGAAAAAGCCCTTGGAATCAGGGCATGAGGATGAAAAGAACACAGGCTCTGAAGTCAGACAAATCTGGGCTTAAACCCCAATGTTTTCTAGCTGTGCAAGTACCTTTCACAACCTCTAAACTAGGTATGAATAAGTAGCAGCTTAGCCAGATGTGGTGGCCTGTGCCTGTGGTCCCAGCTACTCAGGAGGCTGAGGTGGGGGGATTGCCTGAGCCCGGGAGGTTGAAGCTGTGGTGAGTGGTGATTGCGCCACTGCACTCCAGCCTAGGAGACAGAGCAAAATCCTGTCTCAAAAATAAACAAAGTAAAAAATTAGTAAGTGGCAGCTAATATAATTAACAAGTATTTAACAAATACATCACCAATTATCAGCTGGGCGCAGTGGCTCATGCCTGTAATCCCAGCACTTTGGGAGGCCGGGACAGGCAGATCGCCTGAGGTCAGGAGTTCAAGACCAGCCTGGCCAACATGGCAAAAACCCATCTCTACTAAAAATACAAAAATTAGGCCGGGCACAGCGGCTCATGCCTGTAATATCAGGACTTTGGGAGACTGAGGTGGGCAGATCACCTGAGGTCAGGAGTTAGAGACCGGCCTGGCCAACATGGTGAAATCCGGTCTCTACCAAAAAAAAAAATACAATTAGCCAGGCACAATGGTGGGTGCCTGTAATCCCAGCTACTCGGGAGGCTGAGGCAGGAGAATCACTTGAATACGGGAGGCAGAGGTTGCAGTGAGCCAAGATCATGCCTCTGCACTCCAGTCTGTGTGACAGAGCGAGACTCTGTCTCAAAAAACAAAAAAGAAAAGAAAAACAATACAAAAATTAGCTGGGGGTGGTGGCACGTGCCTGTAGTCCCAGCTACTTGGGAGGCTGAGGTAGGAGAATCACTTGAACCCGGAGGCGGAGGTTGCTGTGAGCAGAGATCATGCCACTGCACTCCAGCCTGGGCGACAGAGTGAGACTCCATCTCAAAAAAATAAAAATAAAATAATAGGGAGCCAGGCATGATGGCTCATGCCTGTAATTCCAGTTACTCAGGAAACTGAGGCAGGAGGGTCATTTGAGGCCAGGGATTCAAAACCAGCCTGGACAACAACATTGGAAGGCCCCCATCCTCCATCTCTAAAAAAAAAAAAAAAAAAAAAAAAAAACATGAAAAATTAAGTATCTATAATATCAATTAGAAAACAGGGGCTCAGGCCGGGCGCGGTGGCTCAAGCCTGTAATCCCAGCACTTTGGGAGGCCGAGACGGGTGGATCACGAGGTCAGGAGATCGAGACCATCCTGGCTAACACCGTGAAACCCCGTCTCTACTAAAAATACAAAAAACTAGCCGGGCGAGGTGGCGGGCGCCTGTAGTCCCAGCTACTCCGGAGGCTGAGGCAGGAGAATGGCATAAACCCGGGAGGCGGAGCTTGCAGTGAGCTGAGATCCGGCCACTGTACTCCAGCCCGGGCTACAGAGCAAGACTCCGTCTCAAAAAAAAAAAAAAAAAAGAAAACAGGGGCTCAGGCCTGGAGCGGTGGCTCACACCTGTGATCCCAGCACTTTGGGAGGCCAAGGTGAGCGGATCACCTGGGGTCAGGAGTTTAAGACGAGCCTGACCAACATGGCAAAACCCCATCCCTACTAAAAATACAAAATTAGCCGGGTGTGGTGGCACATGCCTGTAATCCCCACCACTCAGGAGGCCGAGGCAGAAGAATCGCTTGAACCTGAGAGGCAGAGGTTGCAGCGAGTTGAGATTGCACCACTGCACTCCAGGCTGGGCAACAAGAGGGAAACTCTTGTCTCGAAAGAAAAGAAAAAAGAAAACAGGGGCTCAGAGAGCCTTGCCTAAAGTCACACAGCTGGGCAACAGACAGCTGAGACTAGATCTCAGGTCTCTTGACCTTTCACCCCATCCTGCATGTTCTCCATTGTAATCATTTCTCTGCCTCCTTTTCTCTCCTAGAGGGCATACAACATTTTGGGGGAAAGGATAAGTCCTCCATTTCAAAGATTTGCTGTTCCACAGATAAGGGCTATGAGAATGACAGTCCCCAGTACGACTCTGGCCCTCATCCTCCTTCATGCAAATACAGGTATGTTCAAGCTGTAGAAAAGAACTTGGAGCTGAGCCAAAGCTGTCAGGGCTCCAGAGCACCTGGACCCTTTAGCCCTTCCTTCCTACAGAAGGAACAGGTGTCCCTCCTGACAACAATCCAGGTTACCAATGTGGATGTGTCTGGTCATTTACTCTCCTCAAAGCCCCTTTAAATCGCTCATCCCCCTTGATCCAACAAGAACGCAGCATGTTGGCCTGGCAGGAGAGAGTTTGGCCTTGAGTGATTAGTCCCAGGCTTGCTAAGTGACCTCAGGCAGGTCACAACCGAAGGCTGTTTCCTCAGATGTAAAATGAACACATCAATACCACACGCTATTCCAACCCACAGGACCACTGAGAAGATCTAAATTAAAGATTGTACATGCAAGTGCTTTGGAAACAAATTTCAGCGCTAATGAGAAGTACTACTAAACTCCTCCTGCCTTGTAGAGCTAAACAAAGTTGTGCCACCTGCTCCCAACAGAGGCTGCCTCTCAGGGGACTCTGCTGGGCCCTGAGGGTAACCAAAAGCAGCCTGTCACCTTTCCTGATCAGAGGCAGGAGGTCATAAGGTCAGCCACCCCTTGTGGCTAAAGGAGATCACCCTTTACCTGGCACTCCCCTGCCCAAGCAGGGAAGAAGCAAGCTCTGGTCTGATGGCTGAGAGGGCCCCGACAGAGAGATGGCAGGCAGGGTCGCTGGCAGAGAACAAGGGATAGGCCCTACCTGAATGCAGGATTCGGCTGCATCCAAGGAGACTCACAAAAACAAAGGACAGGCGCACAGCCAGACACAGAACACCTACAGCTTTCTCAAGGCAGGGACAGGGCTCCCACCAATGACACGCGCCCAACTCCTAGAGGGAGTCCTACAATTCCTGAGTGCAGGTGCAGCGAGCTGGGAGCTTCTCAGTGCAGGGCTGTGCGCATCTGCTGCAGGGAATGCCAGAGGCAGGAGATGCAGCTGCACCCCTCTAGGAGGCTATGCCAAGACTCGAACAGACAATAAATAGCGATTCAACATCACTGATGATAACCTCTCTAAGCCATTTCCTCATCTGCAAAACAGAGACATCTTTTATCTCTTATGATTTGAGTAAGGATTAAATAAGATTGCTTTTATAAAGTGCCTGACACTACTCTGCAGATACCAAGTGGCAACTATTATTAAAACACACACACCCGTTCAACACGGGAGATGTCACAGGGCAGGCAAGGCCTCATGCCAATGTTATGGATAACCAATAAGGGAAAAGGGTTTGGGAGAGAAAGAGCAAGTGACTGCTGTGGGTTGGGAGGACCTCCCAAAAGGGGAAGAATCTGCATGGCCCTGAAAGTTACTACAGTGAGCTGGGCATTCTACCAGGCGTTCCCACATTCAGCCTCTACACTGGTCTTAAGGATGAGGCAAGTCAGGTTCAGAGAATGAGGTGCACGGACCTTAAGGTTCATGGTCACACAGGTACCGTGAGGCAGGGTCAGGAGCAGAACCCAGGGCTTCTGACCACGTCTTTCCTTTATACCAGGGCTGGATGCCATGGGGCTGGCTCGGAAGGAGAGAAAAGGCAAGCTTCGTGGGTGCTCAGCAGAATGAAGTCTGGGCAATCTGACCAACTAAGCCCTCTAAGTGCCTTGGCACTCCTAGAGACACATGTCCTACCTGAAGCCTTCCTCCAGTCCCCAGTTGACCTCCCTCCCACTGTTCTGCAGTCAGTCTGCTATTTTCCCAAAGAGAAAAAGGTCATCTCTTCCTTTTCACAGAGTCCTATCTGGGCTTCTTGAGACAGTTTCAAGGTGACCTTTAAGCTATTTGTTCTTCTCTTCTTTTGAGAAGTGAGAGAGGCACCTTCTAGTGTCACTTTCACAGGAAACCAGTTGCTGGGTCTGATATCCATGCATGTCAAGTGGGCAGTGACCACATCTCCCCTATTCACAGACTTAATCTACAGAGGAGATGGCAGGATTAGCCTTGCAAAGACCAAAACCAAAAAAAGCTATAAGACGTAAAGGGACAAAATAAGCCTTTTGTGTCCCTGGTCAGGAGACAAGATGAATACCTGCTTTATGGGCTCCTGGGCCTCTGCCAGGCATTCCGGGTCAGGAACATGGGTAAACAAATGCAGGAGATGCCAGTGCTGAGCTGAGTTACAGTGAAGCTCTCCCTTGGAACAAGTACTAGCCCGGGAGTCAGGTGAACTCGGAACAAAGCAGAGTTCATGCAGGGTCCAAAGCACAATGTGGGGTGGGGAATGCATCTAACTCCTAAGGCTTGGGGTCATTCCCATAGTTTTCCCAATAGCCTAAATCCTCTTCACACCACTAGCCCCTCCCCAGCAAGGACAAGTAAGAATTCCTGACTGTTGAGGGGAGAAAAAAGGCCCAGAGAGGGAAGGTGACTTGCCTAATGTCACCCACTGAGTCAGAGGTAGACTAGAACCCAGAAGCAACTGTTCTAGAACTTCACCTCCCACCCTGCTCTTCCCACCCCAGTCTCTGCAAGAGTCTACCTGAGGCTCTGCTCCATGGTTAGGGTAGGAAGGAGAACTGCACAAAGTACTTTCTATTCTTAAAGGAGGGGTAACCTGCAAGGGAAGCAGCTGCCATAGATGACAGAATGAGGGCTCCAACGGAACTCCTACCCACGCTGGGGTGTTGAGAGAATAGGCAAGACCCCAAAATCAGCTCCCAGGCTCTTGGGTATCTGAGAGTGCAGACAGAGCATGGCCTCAGCCCCCCACCCTTATCCCCACAAGGCAGCTGGTGCCATCTTCCCTCCTGCCATGACCAGCTCAAGTGAACAGTATAGGACACATGGAAACCCTGATACCTTAAGGAAGGACACCGGTGGCAGCCTAGGTTTGAGAGATTTGTAATCCTTCAGCTCAGAGGAAGGTTGTAGGAGGCTGAGGTAGGGATGCATTTGCTGTAGGTGGTTAAAATATTAACAGGGGCAGATGTTACTCATTGAATGCTTCCTGTATATACAAACTCAGTTTTATGTGCATTAATTTATGTAATCATCACATTAATAGCACTGTAACTGGATACTATTAGTTCCCATTTTTAAAAGATTTATTTATTTATTTATTTAGAGACGGGGTTTCACTATAGTTGCCCAGGCTGGAGTGCAATGGCGCAATCTCGGCTCACTGCAACCTTCGCCTCCCGGGTTCAAGTGATCCTCCTGCCTCAGCCTCCAGAGTAGCTGGGATTACAGGCGCCCACCACCATGCCCAGCTAATTTTTTATAATTTTAGTAGAGACGGGGTTTCACCATGTTGGCCAGGCTGGTCTCAAACTCCTGACTTCAGGCAATCCACCCTGCCTCAGTCTCCCAAAGTGCTGGGATTACAGGCGTGAGCCACTGCGCCCAGCTTAGTTCCCCTTTTATACATAAGGAAACCGAGGCTCAGAGATGCTGCTAAGTGGCAGAGTGGTAGCTGAATTCTACACTGCAAAGGGGAAGCTGGGAAAAATGGGCTTTCATTTTTGAGGCCTGAACAGGGAGTCTTCAGATCTTTGGACCACCTTTCTCTCCACTCATGGCCAGATGCTAGAGCTCCTGTTTTCAGAGGCAGAAAAATGCCTTTCCATGGCAGAGACAGACTTTTGGAAAGGAGACCACGTCCAGCCTCATCATTTCACAATGGCAAAACTGAGGTCCAAGGCTGAGTGACTTGCCAGAGTTTCCAGAGTCAGTGGAATGACAGAAATATCACACCTAGAAGGGACCACCAAAATCAACTGACGGGTAGGGAGGCGTGACTGGTCCAAGGACAGAGGGAGGTGGGAAGAGAAGCCGGGTTTTCCTCACCTCTAGACTGATATTGTTGCCATGGCACCGTCTCTGCTCTCCAGCTGCCCAGGGTCCCGGGCACAGCACTTGGGTGGCGACAAAGCAGGCCAGGCCAAGCTGACCTCATTAGCACTAGAGATACCACGCCTGCAGGGACAAACTTCTGACTGCCTAGAGTGGGGTCTCTGTAGTCATGCTGTCGTCCCACCAGCAGCCACTGAGACTCAAAGCGTGTCTGCCAGCCCTGAATGCCCTAATAGAATGCCAGGTGTGGTGGGCAGGTGAGGGGATTGGGGACAGGAGGCAATTTATAGATTGCACTTGTGAGGTCTCCTCCTGGTCTTACACAGTCAAATGACATCACTGTCACTTCAGCTTCTTACAGCAAAATCAGACGACATTTCATGACTCAATTGGTATGGTAAAATTGAGAGTCTTACCCATTTCACAGGTGAGGGAGACCTGCAGAAAAAGGCCTCAGCTATTCAAGGTCATGCATTTATGTCGGAATCAGTACACATGGTTCCCCTTGTCCAGTCCTTGATTTCTCTCCAGGAAGCTAAGTGCCATCAGGGTATAGGTGCTGATGGCTTAGTTCCATGTAAGGCTCTGCTACTGTGACTAGCTTGGCACAAGAGCCCTGCACCAGGAACCCAGCTCCTGGATCTATCAAATTAGAGGCACCACTTTCCTCCCGCAGCATGTCCCAGAGTCTGCCTCACACCAGCCCAGCAGCACCGCTCAGCTCCTGCACGTCCTTGGGAGAGGTGGAAGGTTTCCTGCCAAATCCCCAAACCCAAATCTCAGGCAGAGGGGACAGCAGAGTCCCAGGACCTCACGCCTTCCACAACCAGCTGGGGGCAAGCCGAAAATGCAAAGGCAGCTTTCAAAGGCCCCCTGAACACCACTTCCAGGGACTTCTGGGCTGTGTAGGCTCCAGTAAGCTACCCCAGTCACTCAGCAGAACAGAGCGCTCAGGCCTAGCAGGGAGACCGACACTCTGAGAGGGAATAACTTGTCTATTTCCTTCTCCCCAAAAGGTTTCAAAGTCTCTTCAGGCCTGAACATCCCTAGCCTCCCCCTATGTACCTCACCTACTTGATTGAGCAGCAGACCAGACAGCACCCTGAGACACAGCCAGGCAGCGACCTGGCGGTGAGCTGGGGTCGGACCAAGCCTCAACCTCCTCTACTCTCCCTCCACTCCCAAAACAGACTTCAGAAATTTCCAGGGCCCCTTGTCCCACAGATCCTATAAAGTATGGCATTCCTGGACCGGAAATTGACTCAGGGGCTCCTAACTAGCCTGGGCAAGGAAAGCTGACAGATAACATTCCGGAGATGAAGGAAAGGTGGGAATATGGGGATCCCCTGTGTTCCACCACACTTGTAAGTTTCCTGCCCAGGTCTCCACTATGCTTAAACTCCTCAAGCAGGCCAAGTAGAAATATACTCCATCCTGGAACACACTCCAGTAAAGCCGGTCATAAATTGCACTGGTTGCTTTTGACAGAGCAGAATGTGCCACTTGCCAGAAGACACTCCTTTCTGTCTCACATACAGCAGGGTGCCTGGCTCTCCTGGGGATCTGGCCCAGCCAGAGAAGACTTGCCAGTCGTGGACGCCTTTACTGAAGGGAGCTAGGATCAGAAGCATCCCATCCTCTAAACCTGCTCTCTTCTGTGCACAGTGCTGGCTCCCATCTTGGGAAGCCTCAGGTCACAAATCAGAAGTCACAGAACTGGAGCTTGAGAAGGACCAAGGTGGCAGGATGGAGACTGCCTACCTTATGGGGGTAGTTCAGATCCTTACTCCTGGACAGCCTCAAATGGTGCGAGATGAGGCAAGAAGCTCACCAGTCTGGCGGCCGCCGCAGCATCGGAGCAAACGGGACTTACCTATCTTCATGAGGCAGGCCAGAAGGATCCAGAGGGAGATCTCGAAGGGGGTGCGCACGTGTGTGTAGTCGATGCCCAGGACTGGAAAGGCCTTGCGCGGCTTCATGCCATGATCAGTGACGGAATGATTAACAGGGCGGCTCTCTGGGGTGACCTCCGGTGGAGCGGTGGTGACATCTCCAATCGAGCGTTCTCGTGGTGGCTCTGAGCTTCGAATGGTGCTGGCAGTTGGGCTGAGCTGGAGGCCATGGCTCCTGAGAACAGGGAGCAGCCCCACCAAAGCGACCACCACGAGCAAGGAAGGGAGGATCCGAGGTGGAGAGAGGCCACAGATGCCAGACCGCAGAACCATGGTGCTGCTCCCAGAGCCGGCCTCGACCTTACCCAAGTGAGAGTAAAACCGGGCACATAGGTAGCAAGGGGTCAGCAAGTGGGAAGAGAGACTGGTGTAGTCTCTAGGAAAAGTTCATGCTTTAGAGAGGCATTTCCATGGAAGCAATTTTCTGGGGGTGGAGGGAGGCTGGGTTTGCAACCTGGAACTCCAAAGTGGAGAAAGGGGGCAAGCACCCCGGAAGGACCACGGAAGGAGACCAAAAGGTCTGGAACTCCGGGCCTGGGAAGGGGGAGGAGGGATGTGGGAAACAGAGCCCTAGGGATAGAGGAAGGGGCAGGATAGGCTGGACCCGTGCAAGGGAAAGGAAGAGGGAAGGCTGGGACCTTTGGCTGAGGAAAGTGACTGAGGAGCTGGGACTCTGGGCTGTGGGCTAAGGGAAGCGGTAGGGAGCCTGAGCTAATGGAAGGGGACCGAAGGGGGTGAGACCCAGTCCAGGAAAAGGAGAGAGGGGGCTGGGAGCCCAGGCTGAGAAGGAGTGAAACCGGGAAGCGGCCGGGAGTTTGTCCACCCAGAGAAGGGCAGGGGTCCAGGCGCGCCGGGCTGAGATTCCGGGGAAATGGAGAGAGGCGGAAGGCGGAGGCAGGCGGCCTGGCGGGAAGGCGCCTCGGCGCGGGCTGGGGGCGGCTCGCGGTGGGCCAGCAGCAACACGCCCCTCCTCGCGGCCCCGGCGCAGCGCGGCGCTCCGCCCCGGCCCAGCTGCAGCTCCCGATCCAGCTCCAGAACTAACCCTAGCCCCGGCCCCGGCGGCAGCGGACTGAAGCCTCGCTGAGCCCGGCGCTGTCACTTATAGGCACCAGCGAGCAGCCGGTGCGGCGGGCTAGAGAGACCGTCGGTGACCGCGCAGCGCAGCGGCCCCTGTCGCCGAGGGAAGGAAGTATCGCGTAGGAAGAGGAAGGAGAGTCAGAGATGACAAAAAAAAAAAAGTCCTGAAAAAGTCCTGAATATACAGAGAACCTCACTAACGCGGGTAAAACGCCGACTACTTACAAAGCGATTTCACGTCCACATCTGCAGTCTCATAAGGGCTTTCCAATAATCCTGTAAAGAATGTATTATTAGTTTATGTATTTAGTTACCGTGTGACCTTGAGCAAGTTATTTAACCTTTCTGTTTCACAACTTTCTCATCTGTTAAGTGGAGATAGTAGTAGTGACTATGTCAGAGGGATGATGTAATGACTCAGACAATCCATGTAAACTATTTGGAATGCACCCTGGCACATTATTACAATTCCACTTTTACAGATGAGGAAACAGGTGAAGAGAGTCTCCTGGCTACTATGTAAGTAGTTGTATTGCTTACTAGGGCTACCGTAACAAAGTACCACAAACTGGGTGGCTGCAACAACAGAAATTGATTGTCTCACAGTTGTGGAGGCTGGAGGTCGGATCTAGGTGTTGGCAGGGTTGGTTTCAGCTGAGAGCTATGAGGGAGAATTTGTCCCACGCCTTTCTACCTTCCAGTGGTTTGTTGGGAATAGCTGGTATTCCATGGAGTTCTCCTAGTGTCTATCTCTGCGTCCAGATTCCCCGCCTCCACTTTTTTTTTTTTTTTTTTTTTTTTTTTTTTTTTTTTTTTTGAGATAGAATCTCGCTCTTGTTGCCCAGGCTGGAGTGCAGTGGTGCCATCTCGGCTCACTGCAACCTCTGCCTCCTGGATTCAAGCGATTCTCTTGCCTCAGCCTCCAGAGTAGCTGGGATTACAGGCACCCACCACCACATCCAGCTAATTTTTGTATTTTTAGTAGAGATGGGGTTTCACCATGTTGGTCAGGCTGGTCTCAAACTCCTGACCTCAGGTGATCCGCCCGCCTCGGCCTCCCAAAGTGCTGGGATTACAGGGGTGAGCCACCACCCCCAGTCAGATATCCCCTTTTTATAAGGACACCAGTCATTGGATTAGGAATCCAACCTAATTACTTCATCTTAACCTGATCATCTTCAAAGACTCCATCCTAATTAGTCCATCTTCACAGGCACTGGGCATTAGGACTTCAACTTCTTTTACGGGGACACAATTCAACCTACAACAGTGGCATGCTTTCAGTAATGGAACTTAAATTTGAATCTATGGTGTTGGTTGAAATTGGTGAGGTTCAAGGGATCATGGCTATACAATGGAATCACTGGAAAGCTTTTTTAAAATACCATTGTCGGGCCGGGCGCGGTGGCTCAAGCCTGTAATCCCAGCACTTTGGGAGGCCGAGACGGGTGGATCATGAGGTCAGGAGATCAAGACCATCCTGGCTAGCACAGTGAAACCCCGTCTCTACTAAAAAATACAAAAAACTAGCCGGGCGAGGTGGCAGGCGCCTGTAGTCCCAGCTAATGTAGTCCCAGCTACTCGGGAGGCTGAGGCAGGAGAATGGCGTAAACCCGGGAGGCGGAGCTTGCAGTGAGCTGAGATCCGGCCACTGCACTCCAGTCTGGGTGACAGAGCGAGACTCCGTCTCAAAAATAAAATAAAATAAATAAAATAAAATAAAATAAAATACCATTGTCTAGGCTGGGCGTGGTGGCTCATGCCTGTAATCCCAGCACTTTGGGAGGCTAAGGCAGGTGGATCACGAGGGGAGTTCAAGACTGGCCTGACCAACATGGTGAAACCCCGTCTCTACTAAAAATACAAAAATTAGCCGGGCATGGTGGTGTGTGCCTGTAATCCCAGCTACTCAGGAAGCTGAGGCAGGAGAATCGCTTGAACCTGAGTGGCAGAGGTTGCAGTGAGCCAAGATTGCGTCACTGTACTCCAGCCTGGGCAACAGAGAGAGAGACTCTGTCTCAAAATAATAATAATAATAATAAATACCATTGTCTGATAAAATTAGCTGGCCATGGTAGTCCTAGCCACTTGGGAGGCTGAAGCAGGAGTATCATTTGAACCTAGGAGTTTGAGACTACAGTGAACTATGATCGCACCACAGCACTCCAGCCTGGGCAGCAAAGGGAGGCCCTGTCAATAATAATAAGAAGAATAAACTTTTGTAAAATACCATTGCCTGGGACCCACCTTCAGAGATTTAGATTCGATTGCTTCAGGGTTGTGCCCAAGTATTTTTTTCAAAGACTCTGATGTACAACTAGGGTTGGGAGGTATTGAAATCACTGAAATACTGTCCCTGTTTTGCGGAAGAGTAAGGCCAAAACATTCAAAGCGTCTAGCACAAGGTCACATCACAAGTACTTGAGGTTCAATTTAGTTTAACAAATGTTTACTGGGCCTCTTGACAGGGCTTTGTGCTGGGCTCTGGCAACACAGAGATAAGCCAGAGGGAGGAAGGACGTGGTAGGAATTGGGAGGGGGCATAAAGTGGACATAATGAGGGCTTCTAGAATGCTGGTAATGTTCTATTTCTTTACTGGGCGATAACTACAAAGGTTACAGCGACGTAGTTGTTTTGTGATAACTCATTGAAGACTCAAGATGTGTGCAATTTTGTCTAGGTATGCAATCCTTCCACAGAAAAATATATTAAAATAATAATAAGCTAGGAGCAGTGGCTCATGCCTGTAATCCCAACAACTCAGGAGCCTGAGATGGGAGTATCAGTTGAGGCCAGGAGTTTAAGACCAACCTAGGCAACATAGCGAGACCCTGTCTCTAAAAGAAATAAGTAAAATAAAATAATAATACCCAGATGCAGTGGCATGCACCTGTAGTCCCAGCTACTTGGGAGGCTGAGGCAGGAGAGTCACTTGAACCCAGGAACTTGAGACTGTAATGCACTATGATTGTGCTTGTGAAATAGCCACTGCATTCCAGCCTGGGAAGCATAGTGAGACCCATCTCTAAAAATTAATTAAACCAGGCACGGTGGTTCACGCCTGTAATTCCAGCACTGTGGGAGGCTGAAGTAGGCAGATCACTTGAGGTCAGGAGTTCAAGACCAGCCTGGCCAACACGGCGAAATCCTGTCTCTACCAAAAACTGCAAAAATTGGCTGGGCATGGTGGCGCACGCCTATAGTCCCAGCTACTCAGGAGGCTGAGGTGGGAGAATCCCTTGAACCCAGTAGACAGAGGTTGCAGTGAGCTGAGATTATGCCACTGTACTCCACCCTGGTGACAGAGGGAGACTCTGTCTCAAAATAAATAAATAAATATAAAAATAAAGTAATTAATTGAGTGATATGATAGTAACTGAGGGTGGCAACATTAAACTGAATTCTCTCCTCTCTTTTTATAATCCCATGCCTAAACTGAGTTCTGTGTACCTCACATTCTCCAGGCACAAATTCCAGCCACCTGGGAAATGACAAAGGAGACTTCAGAGAAGGGCAGGGGACTTGTGTCATCTGGGAGCAGATGAAAGGAGAACATCAGCTATAATGAAAGTAACCAAAGAGCATTTAGAGCAAGGATCAGAATAATAACAATAATGCATCACAATTGTTCAGCCCTTTAGAGTTCACAACCAAGTGCACCAGGTTTATCAATGATCCAAATGCTAGGCTGGGTGTGGTGGCTCATGCCTGTAATCCCAGCACTTTCGGAGGCCGAGGCGGGTGGATCACCTGAGGTCAGGAGTTCGTGACCAGCCTGGCCAACACGGCAAAACCCCGTCTCTGCTAAAAATGCAAAAATTAGCTGGGTATGGTGGCACGTGCCTGTAGTCCCAGCTACTTGGGAGGCTGAGGCACGAGAATCACTTGAAGCCAGGAGGCAGAGGTTACAGTGAGCCGAGATCACACCACTGCACTCCAGCCTGGGTGACAGAGTGAAAACCTGTCTCAGAAAAAAACAGTACCTATTATTCTTATTTTATTTTATTTTATTTTATTTTGTTTTATTTTTTTGAGACGGAGTTTCACTCTTGTCACCCAGGCTGGAGTGCAGTGACGATCTCGGCTCACTTGCAATCTCCACCTCCCGGTTCAAGTGATTCTCCTGCCTCAGCCTCCCGAGTACCTGGGATTACAAGCGCCAGCCACCACACCCAGCCAATTTTTGTATTTTTAGTAGAGACGGGGTTTCACCATGTTGACCAGGCTGGTCACGAACTCCTGACTTCAGGTAATCCACCTGCCTCGGCCTCCAAAAGTGCTAGGATTACAGGCATGAGTCACCGCACCGGGCCAAAGAGTAGCTATTATTCTCATTCCCATTTTACAGGTGAAAAGACAAAGGCAGAGAGACATAAAGCTATTTGCCCAAAGTCACACATCTATTAAGATGCAGATCCATGCCTGGCATAGTGGCTCACACCTGTAATCCCAGCACTTTGGGAGGCCGAGCCGGGCAGATCATTTGAAGTCAGAGGTTCAAGACCAGCCTGGGCAACATGGTGAAACCCCATCTCTACTGAAAATACAAAAATTAGCTGGGCGTGGTGGCAGACACCTGTAATCCCAGCTACTCAGGAGGTTGAGGCAGGAGAAACACTTGAACCTGGGAGGCAGAGGTTGCAGTGAGTCAATAAAATTAAATTAAAATTTAAAAAAAGAAGCGGATCCAGGACTTAAGTCAGGTTTCTAACACCTAAATCCAGCACTCTTTTAAAACATCACAGGTTCAGTGTAGAAAGAAGAAAAGAGGGAAAGCATGGGGCTGGTGGAGTGACTTTCCACAGGTGCCCCAGGGCCAGAAGCCCAAGACCTACTGTTCTTTCCAGTCTTGAAGGCAGCGTTCACTGGTGTGCTCCCCACTCTCTTACTCTCCCTCACTCAGGCCTCAGCGAGTCTTTGGGTGCCAGTCTGGGACGTGGTAGATCCCAGGACAACCAGGAAATGCCAGCCCTGAGATCCTCCACAGCGTGGAGAAGGTTATAACAACAGGACAATATCAGGAAACTGGCCTTGGGAGAAACCACATGGGAGAACTGATGGCCAAGGCCCAGCCTGGCCAGGCAGTGTAGAATAATGAATGGTTAAATGCTGGGGCTGCCGAACATGGGTAGCCACATTGTCTCTGTACAGTGTTCCAGCACCACTGCTCACTAGTCACGAGAACCTGGGCAAATCAGTGCCTGTTCTGCGGCTTCTTCCTCCATAGGGAGGGACAACAATAGTGTCAACCTCATGGGGCTCTCATGAAGATATCAGCCAATGTATGTGAAGCATTTAGCACCGCCCCCAGCAAGTACCACGTATATTTACTGTCATTCTATTTTTTTTACATGCACCGAGGACCTCAAGAGTAGACTTTTGATGTTGGAAACCACATGAAGTTATGCCTTCAGTCACAGAGAAAATTGACAGGCTGGAAACAGACCCTCACATCCATGAGATGGGTCCCACCCTCAGACCACACTACCTGCAGCATGATATGAATTTAATATTTGTAAATAAATCACATTGCTATGGGTTTTGTTTTTTTTTTTTTGAGACAGAGTCTCGCTCTGTCGCCCAGGCTGGAGTGCAGTGACGCGATCTCGGCTCACTGCAAGTTCCGCCTCCCGGGTTAATACCATTCTCCTGCCTCAGCCTCCCGAGTAGCTGGGACTACAGTCGCCCGCCACCACGCCCGGCTAATTTTTTGTATTTTTAGTAGAGACGGGGTTTCATCGTGTTAGCCAGGATGGTCTCGATCTCCTGACCTCATGATCCGCCCACCTCGGCCTTAAAAGCCTTGTCTTCTTAAAGACAATCAATTCAAATACACAGCAATATTTGTAACCATGTTTTTGTTTTGTTTTGTTTTTTTGAGACAGAGTTTCACTCTTGTTGCCCAGGCTGGAATGCAAGGGCGCGATCTCAGCTCACTACAACCTCTGCCTCCTGGGTTCAAGCGATTCTGCTGCTTCAGCCTCCCGAGTAGCTGGGATTACAGGCACCTGCCACCATGCCTGGCTAATTTTTTGTATTTTTAGTAGAAACAGCATTTCACCATGTGGGCCAGGCTGGTCTCAAACGCTTGACCTCAGGTGATCCACCTGCCTCAGCCTCCAAAAGTGCTGGGATTACAGGCATGAGCCACCACGCCTGGCCAAGTTCTCATTTTTTAACCATTGCAGGCCCACACTGCTTTTGACTTAGACAGGCCAGGTCTCTGCAGACCCTTCCCCTGCAGATCCAGGACAGCCTCAGGAAGCCTGGGCCCTGGGTGGCATCTCCCACTGCTTAAGCCATGTCTGCTCCCCAATCCCCTCCTTGAATCCTTTCACTAAAAGTGCTTGGAGTTTTATGACACATAATGCACAGCCCTAGGAAAGAATCTGCTCAGCCCCTATTAGCTGCGCATTATGAGCAAGTCACACCTTGTTTCTGTCTCTCGGGGTGTTCATGTATATGAAAGGTGGGTGAAGTCACATTACTTGCTTTGTGAGTTTTATTGTAAGAATGAAAAGGCCAATGTATGTCAAACATAGTTTCTGGTACACAGTCAGTGCTCAGTGACTGGGTTCATTTCCTTTCTTTTTCTTTTCTTTTTTTTTTGCAGGCTAAAGTGCAATGGTGCAATCATAGCTCACTGCCACCTCAAACTCCTGGGTTCAATTGATCCTCCAGACTCACCCTCCCGAGCAGCTTGGACTACAGGCACATGCCGCCACACCTGGCTAATTTTTAAAAATATTTTTTGTAGGAATAGGGTCTTACTATGTTGCCCAGGCTGGTCTCAAACCCCTGGCCTTGATTGATTTTCTTGCCTCGACCTCCCAAAGTGTTGGGATTACAAGGGTAAGTCATTGTTCTCAGCCACTCCTTCTTTCGTCATAACATCACAGCCCAGCAAAGCCTTTTTCTGATCTCCCTGGCACTCATATGCTGGCAGACACACTTCTGCCTTAGGGCCTTTGCACTCACTATTCCTTCTGCCCGGAACACTCTTCCCCAGATATCCACATGGCTGGTTACCTGACCTCCTTCAAGCCTTTCTGCGAATCTCACTTCCTGACGTGGCCTACTACATTATAATCCTATATAATAGTGATGCTTCCCCTGCCCCTGGCCACCACCACTACCACCCAGCCCCTTCCCCTGCTTCTTTTTTTTTTTTTTTCTTATGTAGCACTTTTCACCTTCTCACATATGGTATAATTCTCCTATTTATTACTTTTATTCTTTTTTGCCTGTTGGGTTCAAGCTATTCTCCTGCTTCAGCCTCCTGAGTAGCTGGGGTTACAGGCGTGTGCAACCATGCCCAGCTGATTTTTTTTTTTTTTTTTGAGACAGTTTTGCTCTTGTTGCCCAGGCTAGAGTGCAATGACGCGATCTTGGCTCACTGCAACCTCCGCCTCCTGGGTTCAAGCAATTCTCCCACCTCAGTCTCCCTAGTAGCTGGGATTATAGGCACCTGCCACCACACTCAGCTTATTATTTTTTTTAATTTATTTTTAGTAGAGATAGGGTTTCACCATGTTGGCCAGGCTGGTCTCAAACTCCTGACCTCAGGCAATCCACCCGCCTCAGCCTCCCAAAGTGCTGGGATTACAGGCATGAGCCACTGCACCCTGCCTAATATTTGTATTTTTAGTAGAGACAGGGTTTCACCATGTTGGTCAGGCTGGTCTCGAACTCCTGACCTTGTGATCCGCCTGCCTCTGCCTCTCAAAGTGCCGGAATTACAGGTGTGAGCCACTGCGCCCAGCCTATTACCTTTATTTTTTTATTTATTTATTTATTTTTTTGAGACGGAGTCTCGCTCTGTCGCCCAGGCTGGAGTGCAGTGGCCAGATCTCAGCTCACTGCAAGCTCCGCCTCCCGGGTTCACGCCATTCTCCTGCCTCAGCCTCCCGAGTAGCTGGGACTACAGGCGCCCGCCACCTCGCCCGGCTAGTTTTTTGTATTTTTTTTGTAGAGACGGGGTTTCACCGTGTTAGCCAGGATGGTCTCGATCTCCCGACCTCGTGATCCGCCCGTCTCGGCCTCCCAAAGTGCTGGGATTACAGGCTTGAGCCACCGCGCCCAGCCTACCTTTATTTTTTACTGCATTTTTCTCCCTTCAGGATGTGAGCTCAGCTAGGGCAGGGACCACGTCTATCTCATCCATCACTGTTTCTCCACCATGTAGAACAATGCCCAGTGCATATTGGTACTCAATAAATATTTGCTGAGTGAATGAATCACAGGATGCGTTATCCATGAGAAAACCAAGACTCCCAGAGGAGAATTGCTTGTCTGAGGCCATAGAGCTGGGAAGAAGAGGAGACAGGTTTGGATGCAGGTCGGCCTAACTGTCCAGGCTTTTCCCAGTTCTCCAGGCCAATAGCTACCATGAAAAAGCATGTACACCCTGGGTAACTAGAAGAGAATTCGGAGGTTGGTAAGAAGTTGGAACTTAGGATCCAGCAAATTGCCTTTAAGCTAAGTTCATAATTTTGCAATACACATTTAGTGAGTTCCTACTATGTGCAACTTCCTGTGCTTTCTGCTGGAGGAAAATCAATAATGGATTTGACAAACACACATCGGCAAACTTGACACCCTAATGTTCACTGACTGGATGTCCCACAGGCACCTCCATCGACTTCACCCACCATCTTCCACTAAACTTGCCCCCTTTCTACACTGTCAGAATCGTGTGTGTGTGTGTGTGTGTGTGTGTGTGTGTGTGACCGTGCTGGAAAAGTTAGGATTTATCAGATCTGAGGGAACGGGTCCAGGATTGACTTTTTTTTTTTTTTGAGAGGGAGTTTTGCTCTTGTCTCCCAGCAGCAGTGGCGCAATCTCAGCTCACTGCAACTTCTGCCTCTTGGGTTCAAGGGATTCTTCTGTCTCAGCCTCCCGCGTAGCTGGGATTACAACAGGCACGTGCCATCACACCCAGCTAATTTTTTTGTATTTTTAGTAGAGATAGGGTTTCAGCATGTTGGTCAGGCTGGTCTTGAACTTCTGACCTCAGGTGATCCCTCCATCTCAGCCTCCCAAAGTGCTGGGATTACAGGCATGAGCCACCACCCTCGGCCTACACAGCTTTCGGGAAGAGTTGTCTGAGCCATGGTCATCCCTGGTTTAGACAGGCACACACCCCATGCCAGCATGGCACTCAAAATCCTGCACACAATTTGGCCCACAAACCTTTTTTTCCCCTAATTATTTATAAGAAATTTTAAAAGTATAAAGGTAATATAGCAAACATCCAAATTCAGAATTATCAGCTGTAACAGTTTATTTACTTTCAATAATATATGTATATTTTGGCTAGACACAGTAGTTCACTCCAGTAATCCCAGCACCTTAGAAGGCTGAGGTGGGAGGATCGCTTGAGGCCAGGAGTTCGAGACCAGTCTAGGCAACATAGGGAGACTCTGTGTCTACAAAATAATTTATGTATTTATTTGGTGGTGGTGGTGGTGGTGGCGGTGTTTTGAGAAGGTCTCACTCTGTCACCCAGACTAGAGTGTAGTAGTGTAATTATAGCTCACTGTTGCCTCAAACTGCTGGGCTCCAGCCATCCTCCCACCTCAGCTTCCTGAGTAACTAAGACTACAGGTGCGTGCCACCATGCCCAGCTAATTTTCTTATTTTATTTTTAGTAGAGACGAGATCTTGCTATGTTGCCCAGGCTGATCTTAAGCTCCTGCACTCAAGCAATCCTCCTGCCTCAGCCTCCCAAAGTGTTGAGATTACAGGCATGAGCCACTGTGCCTGGCAAAATAATTTCAAAATTAGCCAGGCATGGCAGTATGTACCTATAGTCTCTACTACTGGGGAGACTGAGGCGGGAGGATCACTTGAGCCCAGAAGTTCAAGGTTACAGTGAGCTATGATCATGCCACTGCACTTCAGTTTGGGCAACATAGCAGGACTCTGTCTCTTAAAAAACTGGCCAGATGCTGTGGCTCACACCTGTAATCCCAGCACTTTGGGAGGCTGAGGCAAACAGATCACTTGAGGTCAGGAGTTCAAGACCAGCCTGGCCAACATGCTGAAACTCTGTCTCTACTAAAAATACAAAAATTAGCCGGGCGTGGTGGTGCTTGCCTGTAGTCCCAGCTACTCGGGAGGCTTAGTCAGGAGAATTGCTTGAATCCGGGAGGCGAAGGTCACAGTGAGCTGAGATTGCACCACTGCACTCAAGCCTGGGTGACAGAGTGAGACTCCATCTCAAAAAAACAAAACGAAAAACAAACAAAAAACTCCCGTGTGTGTGTGTGTGTGTGTGTGTGTGTGTGTGTGTGTGTGTGTGCTTTTAATGTGTTTTACAGATATCTGTAAAATTTTTATCAAATTTTAAAGTATTTTAAACTATCAATGACACTTTTCTCCCTTCCTGATGCCCCAGGCAACGTCTAACATAAGTATAATGTGTTATTTTAACACTGTAACACACATCTCATCTCTTCATCCCGCACCCACTCCCAGCACTGCCAAATGCTTACGAGAGTTGTCTACATTGCCCGTATTGTTTTTCTCTCCTATTGTCTCCAACTGGTCCAGGTGGGCTTGCCCTCTCATATGCTGTCCCTAACCTGCTCTTGGCCAGGTGCGGTGGCTCATGCCGGTAATTCTAGCACTTTGGGACACTGAGGTGGGAAGATCGCTTGAGCCCAGGAGTTTGAGACCAGCCTAGGCAAATCGGGAGACCCCTATCTCTAAAAAAAATATATATGTGTGTGTGTGTATATATGTACATATATATGTATATGTGTATACATATGTATATATGTGTATATGTGTATATATACATAGGTATATATGCATATATGTATATATGTGTATGTGTGTATATATACATAGGTATATATGCATATATGTATATATGTGTATGTGTGTATATATACATAGGTATATATGCATATATGTATATATGTGTGTGTGTATATACATAGATATATATGCATATATGTATATATGTGTATATGTGTATATATACATAGGTATATATGCATATGTGTATATATATAATATACATATATACACACATAGTATAACATATATTCCTAGCACTTTGGGAGGCTAAGGCAAACAGTTTATATATATATAAACTTATATATATGTGTGTATATACATATATTATATATACATATATATGTGTATATATGTGTGTGTGTATACATATGTATAAATAAAAATAAATAAAATAGGCCAGGTGCAGTGGCTCATGCCTGTAATCCTAGCACTTTGCAAGGCCAAGGTGGGCGGATCACTGAAGTCAGGAGTTAGAGACCAGCCTGGTCAACATGGTGAAACCCCATCTCTACTAAAAATACAAAAATTAGCTGGATATGGTGGCGTGCACCTGTAATCCCACCTACTCTGGAGGCTGAGGCATGAGAATCGCTTGAACCTGGGAGGCAGAGGTTGCAGTGAACCAAGATCGCTCTACTGCACTCCAGCCTGGGTGACAGAGCAAGACTCTGTCTCAATAAATAAATAAATAAATAAATAAAATAACCGTCCTTCTCAGTGTTGCCAGTGACCCTCCATGTTGTTCAATCACATGGTCATTTCTCGATCCTCATCTTTCTTTCCCCATCAGCAGACTTCAACACATATAATCACTTGCTCCTTCTGAAAACACTTTCTTCAATTAGCTTATGAGAACCTGCAACCTCCTGGCTTTCCTCCCACCTCACTGGCTGTTCATTCTCAATTTCCCCTTGTTGACTCTTCCTCCTTCTCTCCTATTTCCCCCTCTGCCACAACTTCTAAATACTGAGGGCCCCAGGGCTTGGTTCTTGCCTTTTCACTGCTCTATCTACATTCTTTTCTCTGATGACCTCATTTTTTCTCATGATTTCAAGCCCCAGCTATATGAGGACAACTCGTAGATTTCTATCTTTAACCCAGTTCCCTACTGTAAACTCCAGACTCCTGCATCCAACTGAACATTCAACATTTTTACATGGTTGTGCAACAGGCATCTCAAACTCAGCATGTCCAAAACTGAACTCCAGACCTTTCCACTCTCTCCCCAAACCTGCTTCTCCCACTGTCTTCCCCATCCAAGAGATAGCCTCTCCATCTTCCCACTTACTCTGGCCAAAAACTTGAGTCATCCTTGGCTCCTTTCTGTCATATCAATCCTCCACAAATAGTGTCAATTCAATCTTCAACATATATCCAGAATCCATCCATTTCTTACCACCTCCATTACCCACTCTGGTCGTAGCAGTGCCATTTCCCCCGCCCAGATTATTGTTTCAACAAAGCAGCCAGAAGGATCCCTTTAAAAGCCTAAGTCAGATGGTGTCATCTCCTGCCAGAACCCCGCCTCGGGGTCCTTATTATGACCTACAAAGCCCCACCCAGTCTACTCCCACCTCTGCCTCTAGCCTCCTCTCCTTTATTCCTTCCTCTTCCCTTTTCTCTCTGCATTAGCCACCCTGGCTTCCTTGCTATTTATTCCTTAAATACTCCAGGTTTATCCCTATCAGAGCCTTTGAGCTTACGGCTAACCCCGGATAGCTACATGGTTTCCTCCTTCACTTCCTTGCGATCTTTGCACAAATGTCTCTCAGTAAGGCATTCCCTGACCAGTCCCTCTCTCTCTCTCTCTCTCTCTCTCTATATATATATATATATATAAAGTCTATATATACATATAAGTCCATATACATACATATATATATATATATATATATTTTTTTTTTTTTTTTTTTTTTTTTTTTGAGACGGAGTCTCGCTCTGCCGCCCAGGCTGGAGTGCAATGGCCGGATCTCAGCTCACTGCAAGCTCCGCCTCCCGGGTTCACGCCATTCTCCGGCCTCAGCCTCCCGAGTAGTTGGGACTACAGGCGCCCGCCACCTCGCCCGGCTAATTTTTTGTATTTTTAGTAGAGACGGGGTTTCACCGTGTTAGCCAGGATGGTCTCGATCTCCTGACCTCGTGATCCGCCCGTCTCGGCCTCCCAAAGTGCTGGGATTACAGGCTTGAGCCACCGCGCCCGGCCATATATATATATTTTTTAGAGGGAATCTCGTTCTGTCGCCTAGGTTGGAGTGCAGTGGCATGATCTTGGCTCACTGCAACCTCCACCTCCTGGGTTCAAGCAATTCTCCTGCCTCAGCCTCCCGAGTAGCCAGGATTATAGGCACGTGCCACCATGCCCGGCTAATTTTTGTATTTTCAGTAGAGACGGGGGTTTCACCATGTTGGCCAGGCTGGTCTCAAACTCCTGACGTCAGGTGATCCACCTGCCTCGGCCTCCCAAAGTGGTGGGATTACAGGCGTGAGCCACTGTGCCCAGCTGTACCATATTTTTCTATTGCCTGTGTTGACCCACTAGACTGTAAGCTCCTCAACGGCAGAAATTTGAGGCAGTAGAGCATAATGATTAATAGGGCTGACTTGGATCCAAACTGTCTGGATTCGATTGCTGTCTCTACCACTATCATTTCTTTTCTTTTCCTTTCTTTTTTTTTTTTTGAGACAGGGTCTTACCCTCTTGCCCAGGCTGGGCAGTGGCACAATCATGGCTCAGTGCAGCCTTGACCTCCTGGGCTCAAGCAATCCTCCTGCCTCAGCCACCCGAGTAGCAGGCCTGGATAATTTTGTAGTTTTAGTGGAAACAGGATTTCACCATGTTGGCCAGGCTGGTCTCGAACTCCTGACCTCAGGTGATCCACCTGCCTCGGCCTCCCAAAGTGTTGGGATTACAGGTGTGAGCCACTGCACCCAGCCTTAATGTTTTATTTTTTGTAGAGGTGAGACCTTGCTATGTTGCCCAGGCTGGCATAAAACTCCTGAGCTCAAGAAATCCTCCTTCCTCGACCTCCCAAAGTGCTGAGATTACAGGCGTGAGCCACTGTCCCCAGCCTCTACCACTGTCTAGTCATGTGACCTTTGGCAAGTTATTTAACTTCACTGCACCCCAGTGTCTTCATCTAAAAGATGAGGGAGGGGGATTGGGCGCAGTGGCTCACATCTGTAATCCTAGCACTTTGGGAGGCTGAGGCAGGAGGAATGCTTGAGCTCAGAAGTTCGAGACCAGCCTGGGCAACATGGTGAAACCCCATCTCTACTAAAATACCAAAAAAAAAAAAAAAAAAAAAAAAAAAAAAAAAAAAATTAGCTGGGTGTGGTGGTGGGCGCCTGTAGTCCCAGCTATTCGGCAGGCTGAGGCAGGAGAATTGCTTGAACCTGGGAGGCAGAGGTTGCAGTGAGCCAAGATCGTGCCACTGCACTCCAGCCTGGGTGACAGAGCAAGACTCTGTTTCTAAAAAAAGGGGGGTGGATAATAGTAGAACCTATGTGGTAAGGATATTGTAAGGATTAAATGAGTTAATGCATGTAAACTGTTTGGAATTGTATCTACGTAAGTGTTTGCTGCAATTATTATTATTTATGAATGGCTGGGCGCAGTGGTTCATGTCTGTAATCCCAGCATTTTGGGAGGCCAAAGCAGGAAGATTGCTTGGACTCAAGAGTTCAAGACCAGCCTGGGCAACATGGTGAAACCCTATCTCTACTAAAAATAGAAAAAATTAGCCAAGTGTGGTGGCACACAGCTGTGATCCCAGCTACTCGGGAGGCTGGGGTGGAAGGATTGCTTGAGCCTGGGAGGTAGAGTTTTCAGTGAGTCAAGATCGTGCCACTGCACTCCAGCCTAGGCAACAGAATGAGACTCTGTCTAAAAAAAAAAAAAAAAAAAAAACGGCTCCTGGTAACTCCTGTATAAGTGTTCACTGCTGTATCCCCAGACCTGACAATAGCACTTAGAACATAATAAGACATTCAGTAAAAAATTTGTGAGATGAATTAATTAAGACATGTGCATACATAAACAATGGCATTTTTGTGTGCCCTTAAAATTTGTATTAATAGCATTATATCATATACATTCTTCTTCATCTTTACTTTTTAACACATTATATTTATAACATCAAGCCATGCTGATACATATAAATCTCATCGTGTCCTTTTAACTGTTTTAAATATTCCATATATTAATATATGTCAATTTTTATATCTTTTTTTTTTTTTTGAGAGAGGGTCTCTCTCTGGCACCCAGACTGGAATGCAGTGGCACAATCTTGGCTCACTGCAACCTCTCTCTCCCAGGTTCAAGCAATTCTCGTGTCTCAGCCTCCTGAGCAGCTGGGATTGCAGCAGTGTGCCACCACACCAGGCTAATTTTTGCAATTTTAGTAGAGATGAGGTTTTGCCATGTTGACCAGGCTAATCTCAAACTCCTGACCTCAGGTGATCCACCTACCTCGGCCTCTCAAAGTGCTGGGATTACAGATGTGAGCCACCAAGGCCGGCCTCTGTTCTCCTGTTAATAGCTGTTCAGGTTGTTCCAATTTTATGTTATTATGAACAATGTTGTATCAAACATCCTTGTACATCTCTCTCTCTCTTTTTTTTTTTTTTTTTTTTTTGAGATGGAGTCTCGCTCTGTCGCTCATACTGGAGTGCAATAGTGTGATCTTGGCTCACTGCAATCTTCGCCTCTTGGGTTCAAGAGATTCTCCTGCCTCAGCCTTCCGAGTAGCTGAGATTACAGGCACTCACCACCAAGCCCGGCTAATTTTTGTATTTTTAGTAGAGATGGGGTTTCACCATGTTGGCCAGGCTGGCCTTGAACTCCTGACCTCAGGTGATTCACCCATCTCAGCCTCCCAAAGTGCTGGGATTACAGGCATGAGCCACCACACCCCTGCCCCAAATCTTTATTAAAGCTCATGTTGCACTCTATTAATTGTCGTTTGTTTAATCGCGTGCCTGTTGCTCCCACTACTTTGTTATTACTTGAGAAGAGGGGCCCTATTCGGTTTGTCTTTAACCAAGCACTGAGCTTGATGCAGTCAGTGTTTACTGAACGAATGAATGAGGAAATGAATGAATGAGCCTACTGTCTGGATCAGTGGTCCTTGGACGTTTTTCTCTTGTACCCCCTAAAATAATGTTTTATATTTATTTTATTTTATTATTTTGTTTATTTTTTGAGACAGGGTCTTGCTCTATCACCCAGACTGAAGTGCAGTGGTGCGATCTCAGCTCCCTATAGTCTCGACTTCCCAGGCTCAAGTGATCCTTCCACCTCAATCTCCTAAGCAGCTGAGACTATAGGTGCATGCTACCACGCCTGCCTAATTTTTGCATTTTTGGCAGAGACAAGGTTTCACCATGTTGCCCAGGTTGGTCTCAAACTCCCGAGCTCAAGTGATCCACCCGCCTCGGCCTCCCAAGTGCTGGGATTATAGGCATGAACCACTACACCTGGCTTAAAATAATTTTTTAAAACTTTGCACCCCCTCTTTGTGAGGATTCTAACAGGAAACAAATGGCACAATCAACACAATTCAAGGAGGTTATATACACAAAACGACTAATTTGGATGTGTGGTCAGGGTGTAGGAAAATCACAGGAGATAGGGCAGGAAGCTGGGACTGGTAGCAGCCAGGCTGTTACCACCCTAGGCCTGAAGGGGCAAATCCTCTGTCTTAAAAGGAGCACTACTAACTTTCTGTCCAGGGACAGGACCAACTTCACTGGGCCTCACAGGGCAGGAACCAGAGGGATACATCCTGGCCTCACTCCTTTGCCTCTCTCGGATTTCCTTCCAGGACTCCTTAGTGGCCAAACCAAAGCAGAACCCAAGACCAGAGGGCACAGGAGCCACTGATACCTTCCGTCCAAATAAGTCAACCAGGGGAGAGGCAGGGTGGAGGACAGAGCCTGGATCTGCAGGGATACCACTAAACTGTTCACCTTAAACACAAATCATTGCCAAGGCTATACCTCCTAGCATGTTGGAAATTAATTATTTTTATTTAATTATTTATTAATTAACATTTGTTAATTATTAATTAATAAAAATTAATTAATATTTTATTTATCTATTTATTTATTTATTTGTTTGTTTGAGATGGATTCTCACTCTGTTGCCCAGGCTGGAGTGAAGTGGCATGATCTCGGTTCACTGCAACCAATGCCTCCTGGATTCAAGCGATTCTCCTCCCTCAGCCTCCCAAGTAGCTGGGATTACAGGCGCCTGCCACCATGCCTGGCTAATTTTTGTATTTTTGGTAGAGACAGGGTTTCACGATGTTGGCCAGGCTGATCTCAGATTCCTGACCTCAGGTGATCCACCTGCCTCAGCCTCCCAAATTGTTGGGATTATAGGCGTGAGCCGCCGTGCCCAGCCAATACTAATATTTTAAATAAAACAGTTCTATCACTTGACTGAATGTAAGTACCATGGTGATTTGATATCCACTATTATCCATTTAAAGAAAGTACTTGGCCAGGTGCAGTGGCTCATGCCTCTAATCCCAGCACTTTGGGAGGCTGAGGCAGGCGGATCACCTGAGGACAGGAGTTCGAGACTAGCCTGGCCAATATGGCAAAACCCTGTCTCTTCTAAAAATACAAAAATTAGCCAGCATGGTGGCGGGCGCCTGTAATCCCAGCTACTTGGGAGGCTGAGGGAGGAGAATCGCTTGAACCCGGGAGGCGGAGGTTGCAGTGAGCTGAGATTGTGCCACTGAACTCCTGTCTTGGTGACAGAGCAAGACTCTATCTGGGGGGAAAACAAAGAAAAGAAAATACTGAACAAACTCTACGTTAACAAACAGAAATGCTACATCATTACTTTTCTTCTTGAATGTATGGTTATATTTTGCTTCCTCTTACAGAATGGTATTCTAGTGTAATATATTTTATGCTTGAAAGCTTGTTATTTGGTTGGGTGCAGTGGCTCACACCTGTAATTCCAGCACTTTGGGAAGCCAAAGTGAGTGGATTCCCTGAGGTCAGGAGTTCAAGACCAGCCTGGTCAATATGGTAAAATCCTGTCTCTACTAAAAATACAAAAACTAGCCAGGCACCGTGGTGTGCTCTTGTAATCCCAGGCACTTGGGAGGCTGAGGCAGGAGAATTGTTTAACCTGGGAGGCGGAGGTTGCAGTGAGTCGAGATTGTGTGCCACTGTGCTCTAGCCTGGGCAACAGAGCGAGAAAAAAAGAAAGCTTGTTATTGATCACCTAACTTATATTTTCACAGAAATTTATATAGTGTTAAATTACAGTTTACAAATTTGGGGGTCAGGAGGTGCTGGCTCACTTTGGGAGGCCAAAGTGGGAGGATTGCTTGAGCTTGAGGCCAGGAGTTTGAGACTATAGCGAGCTGTGACTGTATCATTGCACTCCAGCCTGGGTGACAGCGAGACCCCGTCTCTAAAAACTAAAAATAATAGGCCAGGTGCAGTGGCTCATGCCTATAATCCCAGGACTTTGGGAGGCTGAGGAGGATCGCTTGAGCTCAGGAGTTCGAGACCAGCCTGGGCAACATAGTGAGACCCTGTCTCTACAAAAAAATACAGAAGTTAGCCGGGCATGGTGGTGCATGCCTGTAGTCCCAGCTACTTGGTAGGCTGAGGTGGGAGGATTGCTTGAGCCTGGGAGGCAGAAGTTGCAGTGAGCTGAGGTCATACTACTGCACTCTAGCCTGGGTGACAGAGCCAGATGCTATCTTTAAAAAGTAAAATTATGGCCAGATGCAGTGGCTCATGCCTGTAATCCCAGCACTTTGGGAGGCTGAGGTGGGTGGATCATCTGAGGTCAGGAGTTCTAGACTAGCCTGACCAACATGGAGAAACCCCGTCTCTACTAAAAATACAAAAATTAGCCGGGCGAGGTGGCACATGCCTGTAATCCCAGCTACTTGGAAGGCTGAGGCAGGAGAATTGCTTGAATCCGGGAGGTGGAGGTTGCAATGAGCCAAGATTGCGCCACTGTACTCCAGCCTAGGCGACAAGATCAAAACTCTGTCTCAAAAAAAAATTACTGGAGGCCAAACACAGAGACTCATGCCTATAATCCCAACACTTTGGGGAGGCCAAAGCAGGAGGATCACTTGAGCCCAGAATTTTGAAGTTGCAATCAGCTATGATCACACCACTGCACTCTAGCCTGGGTAAAACCAGCCTGGGTGACACAGCAAGACCTGTTTTTTTGTTGTTGTTGTTGTTTTTTGAGAGAAAAAAAAGTCTCGCTCTGTCACCCATGCTGGAGGGCAGTGGTGCGCTGTCGGCTCACTGCAACCTCTGCTTCCTGTGTTCAAGGAGTTCTCTGCCTCAGCCTCCTGAGTAGCTGGGATTACAGGCACCTGCCACCACACCCAGCTAATTTTTGTATTTTTAGTAGAGACGGGGTTTCACCATGTTGGCCAGGCTGATCTTGAACTCCTGACCTTGTGATCCACCCGCCTCAGCCTCCCAAAGTGCTGGGATTACAAGTGTGAGCCACCAAGCCTGGCCAAGACCCTGTCTTTAAAAAGAAAAAAGAAAAAAGAATGGAGGGAATTGTGTTACAATAATGTCTGTCACCCAGATTGGAGTGTGGTGACACAATCTTGGCTCACTGCAAACTCTACCTCCCAGGTTCAAGCGATTCTCATTCCTCAACCTCCCGAGTAGCTGGGACTACAGGTATGCGCCACCGTGCCCAGCTAATTTTGTATTTTAGTAGAGACGGTTACACCATGTTGACCAGGCTGGTCTCGAACTCCTGGCCTCAAGTGATTTGTTCACCTCAGCCTCCCAAAGTGCTGGGATTACAGGTAGAAGCCACCATGCCTGGCCTTTTTTTTTTTTTTTTTTTTTTTCCTTTTTTGAGATGGAGTCTTCCTCTGTCACCCAGGCTGGAGTGTAGTGTCATGATCTCAGCTCACTGCAACCTCTGCCTCCTGGGTTCAAGCAATCCTCCCACCTCAGCCTCCTGAGTAGCTAGGATTACAGTTGTGTGGCACCATGTCTGGCTATGTTTTTCGTATTTTTAGTACAGACTAGTTTTCATCATGTTGGCCAGACTGGTCTCGAACTCCTGACCTCAAGTAATCCACCTGCTCAGCCTCCCAAAGTACTGGGATTATAAGCGTGAGCCACCACACCTGGCCACAGTAATGTCACTTAATTAGTTGAATTCCTTCTGGGTTACAAGCCAAAAATCACATAGTGACCTATCACTGAAACTTATTTTTAATGACAACAGAATTAGAACCTCCTTTGCCTTTGTTGAAAGCAAAGATCTGGCAACTGCCAGGTATGCAAAGCTCCTTGTTATTTGGTCAATAGAGCCCTTCACCTTTGATTGGTGCCCCTGGAGGTTTTCATTCCCTCTCCAGTCCCCAACCCCCAATGCTGTAGGGTAAAATTCCTTTGCAAAGTGTGAGGAGGGAGGTGGGAAAGAAGCAGCACCTGGATGTCAGTGCCAGTTCTCCTGAAGATGGATCATAGGAAAGAAAACCAATGGAGGTTGGGGACCTGGACGTCAATTTCCTAGAAATACAGGAAACTAATGCAAAAGTGAGACCTGGCCAGGCAGGGTGACTCAGGCCTGTAAACCCAGGAATTTGGGAGGCTGAGGTAGGAGGATCCCTTGAGCCCAGGAGTTGGAGATCAGCCTGGGCAACATAGTGAGACCCCTGGGAGTAGGGGAGCTGAAGATCACTTGCACCTGGGAGGTGGAGGCTGCAGTGAGCTAGGATTACACCACTGCACTCCAGCCTGGGCAATAAAGTGTGACCCTGACTTAAAAAAAAGGAGAAAGAGTCCTTTTGCGGGTGTCAACCAGCTCTTAGAGGATGCCATGAAGGCCTTGGGCACACTATGAGAGTACAAGGCGGTGGGTCACTCCCTGCCCACCCCCAAATGCCACACACCGCCCCTCTACCGCATGGGAATCTTTGCGCCTAATCATGTCGTCGCCAGGTCCCACTTCTGGTACTTCGTATCTCAAAGAAGATGAAGGAGTCTTCAGGGGGATTGTCTACTGTGGGCTGGTGTCTGAGAAGTCCCCCCTACGGCTGAAGAACTTCGGCATCTGGCTGTGCTATGACTCCCGCGCGGCACCCACAGCATGTACTGAGAATACCGGGACCTGAACACTGCGGGCACTGTCACCCAGTGCTACAGAGATATGGGCGCCCGGCACCCCGCCTGGACCCATTCCATCCAGATCATGAAGGTGGAGGAGATCGCAGCCAGCAAATGCCCGCCGCCGCCGACAAGAAATTCCACGACTCCAAGATCAAGTTCCTGCTGCCCCATGGGGTCCTGTGCTGTCAGCACAAGCCACACTTCACCACCAGGAGACCCAACACCTTCTTCTAGGTACAGGGCCCTGGCCCGGTATGTGCCCCAAATAAGGTCATGAACGCCCCGGTATTTAAAAAAAAAAAAAAAAAAAGAAAGATTCCGGTCGCGGTGGCTCACATCTGTAATCCCAGCACTTTGGGAGGCTGAGGCGGGCAGATTACCTGAGGTCAGGAGTTCGAGACCAGCCTTGCCAACATGGTGAAACCCCATCTCTACTAAAAATACAAAAATTAGCTGGGCGTGGTGGTGCATCCCTGTGTGTAATCCCAGCTACTCCGGAGGCTGAGGCATGAGAATCGCTTAAACCCAGGATGCAGAGGTTGCAGTGAGCCGAGATCACGCCACTGCACTCCAAATTGGGCAACAGAGTGAGACTTTGTCTCCAAAAAAAAAAAAAAAGAGAGAGAGAGAGAGGCCCTGGGAGTTCATTGTAGAAGGAAAATTAGAATAGGGATGGGGGAAAAGGGTGCATTACAGAAGGTACATCATCCCCTCCCATGCTGGCTTAGGGCTCCTCTGGCTGGGCACTTCTGTTTCTCACTCTGGGCTAGGAATTCTTGTTTTCCAGAGAATTCCCAGTGCCAGGGCATGGGACCTGCTCAGGAAATGGTTGATTCACTGGCTGCATGAATGAATGAATGAATGAATGAATGAATGAATGAATGACATTTGAAGGACAGGTAGCACTTGACTATAGGAAACAGGAGAATGAGTATTCCTGAGAAAATTAAAAATATAATTTAAAATTAAGAAATGAATGCTGGGCACAGTGGCTCATGCCTGTTATCCCAGCACTTTGGGAGGCCGAGGCAGGCGAATCACCTGAGGTCGAGAGTTCAAGACCAGCCTGACCAACATGGAGAAACCCTTCTCTACTAAAAATACAAAATTAGGTGGGCATGGTGGCACATGCCTATAATCCCAGCTACTCAGGAGGCTGAGGCAGGAGCATCACTTGAACCTGGGAGGCGTAGGTTGCGATGAGCTGAGATCATGCCATTGCATTCCAGCCTGGGCAACGACAGCAAAACTCCATCTCAAAAAAAAAAAAAAAAAAAAAAAAAAAAAAAAAAAATTTGTTATAAAGATCACCTAATCCTGAAGCTAAGCTATGAGTGAGGCAGAAGAATAGGGCCTGGGGGCAGGGAACCTAAGGACTTCCTAGAACTAAATCAAATGGAGACACTTCAGCTATGAGAGGAAATATCCTCCTCATTTACATAGGGTGTACATCAAGTAAATAACTTTGTAACTTTACTTCATCCTCTTCATTTACATAAGGACTACACCAAGTAACCAATGGAAACCTCTAGAGGGTATTTAAAACCCTGAAGATTATGTAACGGGGCTCTTGAGCCCCTAAATCCGGCCCCGTTCCCACCATGTGGAGTGTGCTTTCATTTTCAATAAATCTCTTCTTTTGTTGTTTTATTCTTTCCTTGCTTTGTTTGTGTGTTTTGTCCAGTTCTTTGTTCAAGATGCCAAAAACCTGGACACCCTCCACTGGTTACATGAGGATGCAAAGGCATAAGAATCATATAATGGGCAAGCTGCGGTGGCCTACACCTGTAATCCTAGCACTTTGGGAGTGGGAGGAGAGCTGATCAGGAGGTCAGGAGTTCAAGACCAGCCTGGCACATAATGAAACCTCATCTCTACTAAAAATTTAAAAATTAGCTGGGCATGGTGGTGCGCAGCTGTAATCCCAGCTACTCAGGAGGCTGAAGCAGGAGAATTGCTTGAACCCAGGAGGCAGAGGTTTCAGTGAGCCGAGATGGCACCACTGCACTCCAGCCTGGGCGACAGAGCAAGACTCCATCTCAAACAAACAAATAAATCTGATAGAGAATTGAAGACATTTGGCTAATTAACATTTTTGTAGTTAAAGCTCTTAGTCTTGATTAAAGTAAAATAAGAAGTATTATAGGCTGGGCACAGTGGCTCACGCCTGTAATCCTAGCACTTTGGGAGGCCAAGGCGGGTGGATCACAAGGTCAGGAGTTTGAGACCAGCCTAGCCAATATGCTGAAACTCTGTCTCTAATAAAAATACAAAAATTAGCCAGGCGTGGTGGTGGGTGCCTGTAGTCCCAGCTACTCGGGAGGCTTAGGCAGGAGAATTGCTTGAATCCGGGAGGCGAAGGTCGCAGTGAGCTGAGATAGCACCGCTGTACTCCAGCCTGGGCGACAGAGTAAGACTCCATCTCAAAAAAAAAAAAAAAAAAAGTCCTGGAAAGAAACACATTGGCAGTTTGGCCATTCTCTTTTAAATACAGTTAAGCATGAAGCCAGATTTGGTGTGGAGCCAAATTTCACATACATGCTTGCATTGCTTCATATTATGTTTACTGTTTTGCCTGGATAGTGCTGGCACTGGAGTACGTATTTGTCATGTGCCTGGAGTGAATTTCTTGATTGCACTAGACTTATGGTGATATTGTGGACTTCAGGATATTCAATTGTGTATCAGGAATAAAATATTCATTATGTGTGTTTTTTGGGGCCCTGGGTAACACTGTAGCTTCCAGAGTAGACTGAGTAGGAAAATTAAGGGTTGGTTGTTTGTTTGCTTCTAATTTTCATTCATTTGCTGTTTATTGTCCTCTGAGCTTTACTTGTGTATGCATACATATAAAACCATGATTTTTTTTTAGTTTCTAGTGGAAGGTTTTTATTTGGTTCTATGAATAGTTATTTTGTTTCCTATGCATTTCTAGCAAGTCATCATTTGTTCCATTTATCTGGAATTCCTAAGCTACCTCTGCTAGGCCTGCAGGAATTAATGGAAAACACCAACTATTTAACCTTAAACTAACTTTTTGGAGTTTAGGCTTCCTGATACTTTAAGTGTGTTAAGTATACTTTCATAGATAGAATTTGAGTCATATTTCTCTATCTGCCTAGTTTCTCCAAAATTTCTAAACTATTTGTGAATATTCTTAATTCATGGCAATGTGTTCGTTTGCATACAGTTGAGCAGGGTTGCTAGGGCTGCTCAGAGAGAACCCAGAAACCTGACATGCAGGCAAAAGGGTAAGAACTTCTTACCTTACTCTGGTCTCTCTCTCTCTGTGCAAACTGGTTTAATGAAGGATAAAAGTCACTGTTCATCGCCTCTGTAAAGTTTTGATTATTACAAAAAAGAATTCTGGGGCTGGTCTTAAGTTGTAGTGAATTTGGTGTGCTTTGTGTTTTTCTGTATTGTTCTGTCATAAAGAGGGGTACCTTAGGATAAAATGCATGCCTAGGACCCCATAGGTCTTCAAGATGGCCCAGCAAACTGGTCAGTCATGTCCTTGGGAGGCTGACCTTTAGTAACCACGTGGCCATGCTTTCTCTTTTCACAATGGCAGCCTAGGTTTAGAGTTCAATTCCTGGCTTAGGGAATGAGTCCTTTGTTTTCTGTCTGTCTGTGTATTTATATGTCTTCTATATAAACTATAGAAGAGCTTTAATTAATTAGTTTAATAAAAGCTTAAATAAAATATTTTGTCAGAAAAGGGAAAGGTGTAATACCTTTTATTTAGTTTATGTGACTTAAGTAATCTTTGGGAAATAAAGTTTTTTGTTTATTTATTTGTTTGTTTTGTGAGATGGAATCTTGCTCTGTCACCCAGGCTGGAGTGTAGTGGCATGATCTGCAACCTCTGCTTCCTAGGTTCAAGCAATTTTCCTGCCTCAGCCTCCTGAGTACCCGAGTAGCTGGGATTACCGGTGTGCACCACCATGCCTGCCTTTTTTTTTTTTTTTTTTGGCAGAGACTGGATTTCACATGTTGGCCAGGCTGGTCTCAAACTCCTGACCTCAGGTGATACACCCACCTTGGCCTCCCAAAGTGCTGGGATTACAGGCATGAACCACAGAGTCTGGCCAAAGAGAGTTTAAAGATTATTGGTAAAATAAAAATATCTTCAAAAATGTGAACATTGGCCGGGCGCGGTGGCTCAAGCCTGTAATCCCAGCACTTTGGGAGGCCGAGACGGGCAGATCACGAGGTCAGGAGATCGAGAGACGATCCCGGCTAACACGGTGAAACCCCGTCTCTACTAAAAAATACAAAAAAATAGCCGGGCGAGGTGGCGGGCGCCTGTAGTCCCAGCCACTCGGGAGGCTGAGGCAGGAGAATGGCGTAAAACCCGGGAGGCGGAGCTTGCAGTGAGCTGAGATCCGGCCACTGCACTCCAGCCTGGGTGACAGAGCAAGACTCCGTCTCAAAAAAAAAAAAAAAAAAAAAAAAAGTGAACATTTGGTCTAAATTATGCAGGTCAGATATTAGGTTTGCTAAATGCTTTATGGTCATAAGCTGATTCTTTGATTTTTAAAGATTGTTTAATTTATTTTGGAACATTAGATTCTATATAAGGCCTGGGGACATGTGAAATTAGCCATGCCCCCTAGCTATGCAAAGAAGGTTATAAAGAAAAGAGCTTTTACATAAGAAAGGATCTTTTATGGTAAATTCTTGTCCTAAAGTAAAATAACTGGTTGTTCAAAAAGGGGGGGTGTTGGCGAAGCACAGTGACTCACACCTGTAATCCCAGCACTTTGGGAGGCCAAGGGGGGTGGATCATGAGGTCAGGAGTTCAAGATCAGCCTGACCAACTTGGTGAAACCCCATCTCTACTAAAAATACTATATATATATATATATATATATATATATATATATATATATATATATATTCGAGTGTGGTGACACACGCCTATAATCCCAGCTACTCAGGAGAGGCTGAGGCAGGAGAATTGCTTGAACCTGGGAGGCAGAGGTTGCGGTGAGCTGAGATCATGCCATTGCACTCCAGCCTGGGTGACAAAGCGAGACTCCATTTCAGAAAAAAAAGAAAAAGAAAAAGAAAAAAGGCCAGGTGCAGAGGCTCATGTCTGTAATCCCAGCACTTTGGGAAGCTGAGGAGGGTGGATCATGAGGTCAGGAGATTGAGACCATCCTGGCCAACATGGTGAAATCCCATCTGTACTAAAAATACAAAAACTAAAAATACAAAAATACCACTGGGCGTGGTCATGGGCGCCTATAATCCCAGCTACTCAGGAGGCTGGGGCAGGAGAATGACGTGAACCTGGGAGGCAGAGGTTGCAGTGAGCCAAGATCATGCCACTGCACTCCAGCCTGGTGACAGAGCAAGACTCTGTCTCAAAAAAAAAAAAAAAAAAAAAAAAAAAAAAAAAAAGGGATGTTTAGGACAAGTCAGAAAGTCCAAGCATGTCCTACACGGTCTGTGTAAGTCATGAAAGGATTTATTTATTTATTTATTTATTGAGACGGAGTTCACTCTTGTCACCCAGGCTGGAGTGCAATGGCGTGATCTCAGCTCACTGCAACCTCCGCCTCCTGGGTTCAACCCTGAGTAGCTGGGATTACAGGTGCCCACCAGTATGCCTGGCTAATTTTTGTATTTTTAGTAGAGACAGGGTTTCACCATGTTGGCCAGGCTCATCTTGAACTCCTGACCTCAGGTGATCTGCCTGCCTTGGCCTCCCAAAGTGCTGAGATTACAGGCATGAGCCATTGCACCCAGCTGTGAAAGAATTTATGAGAGAATTTATGCAAGAAATGTTTAACAATTTAAAAATGATTAGTCCTCATAACTACTTCAAAAAATGCCACCATGACTCTTTCTTTTTTTTTTTTTTTTTTTTTTTTTTGAGACGGAGTCTCACTCTGTCGCCCAGGCTGGAGTGCAGTGGCCGGATCTCAGCTCACTGCAAGCTTCGCCTCCTGGGTTCACGCCATTCTCCTGCCTCAGCCTCCTGAGTAGCTGGGACTACAGGCGTCTGCCACATCGTCCGGCTAGTTTTTTGTATTTTTTAGTAGAGATGGGGTTTCACCATGTTAGCCAGGATGGTCTCGATCTCCTGACCTCGTGATCCACCCGTCTCGGCCTCCCAAAGTGCTGGGATTACAGGCTTGAGCCACCGCGCCCGGCCCACCATGACTCTTTCACTGTACAACTTGCCTGCCTTACAGGTAGCTAAGGCCTGGGACACATGGCGTTAGATGCTGGAAAGAGTCAGACCTCATCTGCACTTCTGTCTGGGTCTAGGCTCCACACCTAATACATAATTAAAATTCCTAACTTACCAAGGTTTTCACCAAAAGTAAAAGTCGCTAAGAGTTAACATTGTAACCTGTAATTGAGAATACTGAAGAAACAGTTTTACGTGCAAGTATGTAAGAAAACTGAAATGTGTTTTTGTAAAAGATTATAAACAGGTGTGGTAATATGGATTTTTTTGCCTGAAGAGTTAAAAGATTGTTTTAAGTTAGGATAAAGCTAAAGGTTTGAACAAGTTGTGAAAGGTTTGTAAAAAAATTAATCTTGTAAAAAATTCTGGGCTGAGTGCGATGGCTCACGCTTATAATCCTAGCACTTTGGGAGGCCAAGGCTGGTGAATCACCTGAGGTGAGGTCTAGAGTTCGAGACCACCCTGGCCAACAGGGTAAAACCTCATCTCTACTAAAAATACAAAAATTAGCTGGGCATGGTGGCATGAACCTGTAGTCCCAGTTACTCAGGAGGCTGAGGCAGGAGAATCACTTGAACCTGGGAGGCAGGGGTTGCAATGAGCCGAGATCACACCACTGTGCACCATCCGGGCAACAGAACGAGATTAGGTCTTTAAAAAAAAAAAAAAAGAGAGACTTTGAGACCAGCCTGGCCAACATGGTAAAACCTCCTCTCTACTAAAAATAAAAAATTAGCTGGGCATGGTGGCAGATACCTGTAATCCCAGCTACTTGGGAGGCTGAGGCACAAGAATTACTTGAACCCAAGAGGCAGAGGTTACAGTGCGCTGAGATTGCACCATTGCACTCCAGCCCAGGCAACAGAGCAAAAACTCCATCTCAAAATAATAATAATAATAAGTTAAAGGTTTAAAACACTTAATATTATGAAATAGAATTCCAGGTTACCATAAGTCATTCATTTAGCCAAAATGGTGACTAACAGACTTTTGAAAGGCAAAAACCTTTACTTATTGATAGAGGGAAGACTTAGCTTTCCAAACATTCTATCTCTTGTCTTTCCCTTCTTTTTTTTTTTCCCCAGTAGTTTATTCAAAAGGCAAACAAAAATCTTTCATTGTCTTTTAAAATTACGTGGAAATCTTGTTCAAGAGAGAAAGCCAAATTTTCATTCTTGCATTACTGTGTTATTAATGTCAACCCCAAACCCAATTTTTAATAAAACCTTATAGACAAATCTTTCCAATTTTTTTTTTTTTTTACTTATTTAACTTTATTGGCCGGGCATGGTGGCTCAAGCCTGTAATCCCAGCACTTTGGGAGGCCGAGATGGGCAGATCATGAGGTCAGGACATTGAGACCATCCTGGCTAACACGGTGAAACCCCGTCTCTACTAAAAAATACAAAAAAACTAGCTGGGCGAGGTGGCGGGCGCCTGTAGTCCCAGCTACACGGGAGGCTGAGGCAGGAGAATGGCGTAAGCCTGGGAGGCGGAGTTTGTAGTGAGCTGAGATCCGGCCACTGCACTCCAGCCCGGGCGACAGAGCAAGACTCCGTCTCAAAAAACAAACAAACAAACAAACAAACAAACAAACAAACAAAAAAACTTTATTAACTCACCTTTAACTTATTTAATAGGCATCCCAAAATCAAATTTCTGCTTCAAAATTCTCTTTTCTTTTCTTTTTTTCTTTAAGAGAGAGTCTCACTCTGTTGACCAGGCTGGAGTGCAGTGGTGCTATCTTGGCTCACAGCAACCTCCACCTTCCAATGATTCTCCTGCCTCAGCCTCCCGAGTAGCTGGGACTACAGGTGCACACCATGCCAGGCTAATTTTTTGTATTTTTAGTAGAGACAGGGTTTCACCATGTTGGTCAGGCTGGTCTTGAACTCCTGACCTCAGGTGATTTGCCCATCTCGACCTTCCAAAATGCTGGGATTATAAAAGTTTCTTTTCTGACCTAACTTTGAGATACCATAGCATGCTCCTGAAGCATTCAAAAGAGAAGTAAACAGGCTTATTTGATATGTTTAGTTCCCTGGGAAGCACTGTCAAAATAAAAAAAGTTTAATCTTTTTCAAGTTATACTTTAGTAAATACTAATGTATGTTAGAAAATTGCATGGGATTTCTAAAATTCTAAATGTCTGAGTATATGCTATCAATCATAATTATGTTTATTATGTTGAGTTACTGTAGACCACAGAAATAAGCAAATTTCCTTGTATAAAACTGCTAACTTAAGTAGAACAAAAATTAATTGAATACCAAGAAAATACATTCCCAGATTTGCATGCTAAATCAGCTGATACTGAAATTGTTTAGATATACAATTTGAATAAACTCCATGGTCTAAGTGAAATTACCTGTGATAACCCATTCGTTATCAGTGCTATGCACCTAAATTGGAGAAACAACTGATATTCAAAAGGACATAAGTTCAATGTTAAGCATGGACTCATGGTGAACCAACGCAGCCACCTGTCCTTCCTGAGTCCTTAAAGCTTTCGTTAGTAAAGGTTATGCATTCCATGACTCATCATGGAAAAGATAAAATGATCCAAATTAAATATATATTGGTGTGCTGACTTATACATTGCTAATTCAGTTTATAACCAATGTTTGGTTTGTCAAATTCATATTCTCGGGAAGACAGTCAAAGCTTCAGGTCACTCGCCTTGGCCTCCCAAAGTGCTAGGATTACAGGCATGAGCCACTGCACTTGGCCCCAAAGCTTCAGGTACATTTAAACATTTCAATTGTCATTTTCAATGCCTGTTTTCTGGTTACACAATAGCTTTCCCATGCAAGAGGGCTGATTTTATAACAGTAGATTATTATGCTACAGTGTATTTTCACCAGGTAAAGAAAGTTTTTTATAGTTCACTGATAGGACAATCAACCCCTTCACAATCTAGAACCCAAAAATTGGATCTTCTGAGAACATCAGAGAAAGACTCCCCTTGCCATCCACACTACAGCAAAACTGTGGGACCTTGAACTTTGGATTCATAATCTCACAACTGAGAAGGGTCCCTCCACATTCTTGGAACTGTACACCCATTAGAATCCTTAAGATAACGCTAAAGAAGTTTCTCCCCAGAAGAAGATGGCATCCTTGGTGTGAACAGCTTTTCCCAAGATCATGGATCAAGACTTCTCTACAGGCTGGGAGCGATGGCTCACGCCTGAAATCCCAGCACTTTGGGAGTCCAAGGCGGGAGGATCACGAGGTCAGGAGTTCAGGACCAGCCTGGCCAACATGACGAAACCCCGTCTCTACTAAAAATACAAAAAATTAACCAAGTGTGGTGGTGCATGCCTGTAATCCCAGCTACTTGGGAGGCTGAGGTAGAAGAATCGCTTGAACCCAGGAGGCGGAGGTTACAGTGAGCCGAAATGATGCCATTTCACTCCAGCCTGGGCAACAGGGCAAGACTCCGTCTCAAAAAAGAAATAAATAAAGACTTCTCTATCATCGTGAGACTCAAGACTTCTCTACTATCTTTTTTTTTTTTTTTTTTTTTTTTTTTTTTTTTGAGACGGAGTCTCACTCTGTCGCCCAGGCTGGAGTGCGGTGGCCGGATCTCAGCTCACTGCAAGCTCCGCCTCCTGGGTTCACGCCATTCTCCTGCCTCAGCCTCCCGAGTAGCTGGGACTACAGGCACCCGCCACCTCGCCCGGCTAATTTTTTGTATTTTTTAGTAGAGACGGGGTTTCACCGTGTTAGCCAGGATGGTCTCGATCTCCTGAGCTCGTGATCCGCCCGTCTCGACTTCTCTACTATCTTGAGACTCTTTGAATATTTTTCCCTTGCTTATGCCTCTGTGAACAATAGAAATGGAAAAGGGGTCTGTTGTGTGCACTTGTGGGGCATACTTTTATGTATGAAGGGTTTTGCAGCCAGCCTTATAAATGGATAAGATCATACTTTGACAGATAAAAGATGAAGGCCAATGTAAGTGAGAAACTTTAATGATACATACATTGCCTCATAATCAGTCAGAAACATAAAATTGGCTCACTCTCCTTCACCCACACAGTGGGTTAAAGAGAACATTGTCAGGAGCCTTCATTCTTCTGAAAGGGCATCATTTGTTAGGTCCTTTTCCCATGGTTTGGAAATGCAGTGATTAGACATGTATCCCTCATGATAGGCTCTATAGCAGATTCTACTGCAAAGGCTATAGCTACATGATAGACTTTATTTATTTTATTTTATTTTATTTTATTTTTGAAACCGAGTCTTACTCTGTCACCAAGGCTGGAGTGCAGTGGCACAATCTCGACTCACCACAACCTTTGCTTCCTGGGTTCAAGCAATTCTCCTTCCTCAGCCTCCAAAGTAGCTGGGATTACAGGGGCCCACCACCATCCCTGACTAATTTTTGTGCTTTTAGTAGAGACAGGGTTTCACCATGTTGGTCAGGCTGGTCTCAAACTCCTGACCTCAAGTGATCTGCCCGCCTTGGCCTCCCAAAGTGCTGGGATTACAGGCCACACGATAGACTTTAAATTCTCTTGTGAAAGTTGGAATTGGCTGAACAAGGAAATATCTGTGCAACTGCTGCTACTTGTGGCCTATGGAAAAATACATCAAATGAAAATTATAGAGATTCAGTGGTAGGGGATTAGCAAAGAGATTGCTTAGTTAGGTGAATAGACTCTTTAGCTCATTCTTTTTTTTTTTTTTTTTTTTTTGAGACGGAGTCTTGCTCTGTAGCCCGGGCTGGAGTGCAGTGGCCGGATCTCAGCTCACTGCAAGCTCCGCCTCCCAGGTTTAGGCCATTCTCCTGCCTCAGCCTCCGGAGTAGCTGGGACTACAGGCGCCCGCCACCTCGCCCGGCTAGTTTTTTGTATTTTTAGTAGAGACGGGGTTTCACGGTGTTAGCCAGGATGGTCTCGATCTCCTGACCTCGTGATCCGCCCGTCTCGGCCTCCCAAAGTGCTGGGATTACAGGCTTGAGCCACCGCGCCCGGCCAGCTCATTCTTTGATCTATTTGATTATGGGAGATTTGGTTTATGGGGACCCTGGGTAAGGAGCATACTCCAAACCCTCGGTGTGCTGTACTCTCTCAAAGGTTTGAAATATTTGCATGCAGCTATCTCTAGAATGTCAAGTGGTCTCTCTTCAACTGGAATGACAAGAGCTGAAAGAAATGTGTGACCATGAGGATACTGTAACCGATGAATGATGTGCTGAGACCAGAAACTCAAAACGATGGTAACTGACAGTAGCACTAAGGCCCTAAGTTTTGGTCACTCTCACCTAAGTGAGAACCTGACCAAAAAGGGGGAATTTTTAAAAACAAAATTATGAGAGGCCATTGTTTTGGATTGAGCTCATGCACTAGGCCCCCATAGACCAAACTAGACCAAAATGGAGTCGCTCATGCTAAGACTTTAAGGAAACACATAGGTCCTAGAACAGGCAACAGACCAGGTTTTGTTTTTCTCCTGCAGATCTGTATAACAAACATTCCTGACAGCATAGCTATCCACCCTATGAAGTTACCATTAATTCTTTTTTTTTTTTTTTTTTTTTTTTTTTTTTTTTTTTTTTTTTTTGACGGAGTCTCGCTGTGTCGCCCAGGCTGGAGTGCAGTGGCCGGATCTCAGCTCACTGCAAGCTCTGCCTCCCGGGTTTTTACGCCATTCTCCTGCCTCAGCCTCCCGAGTAGCCGGGACTACAGGCGCCCGCCACCTCGCCCGGCTAGTTTTTTGTATTTTTTAGTAGAGACGGGGTTTCACCGTGTTAGCCAGGATGGTCTCGAACTCCTGACCTCGTGATCCACCCGTCTCGGCCTCCCAAAGTGCTGGGATTACAGGCTTGAGCCACTGCGCCCGGCCACCATTAATTCTTTTAACCAAATTCATTTCCTCTTGCCCAGAGACAATCAAGCTTCAGATGATCACGTGACAACTGTTCCAGCCAGTTCCAGGTGAAGACACCATCCCTGGCCTTCAAGGAGCTACCCCGTCTCCACTAGACAGAGCAGGGTGAGAGTTCTATGGTCCCCAATAGGTAGGCACTATGCCCCAAGCCAGGATGAAGCAGTTACAGAAAAAACACCATCGGTCCCTCTGCCTCCTATAAAGATTTATAGGAATCATGTCTTTCAAGGGGGAAATGAGGCAGGAGAATAGGGCCTGGAGACAGGGAACCTAAGGACTTCCTAGAACTAAATCAAATGGAAACACTTCAGCTATGACAGGAAATATCCTCTTCATTTACATAGGGTGTACACAGAATAAATGACTTTTTTTTTTTTTTTTTTTTTTTTTTTGAGAGGAGTCTCTCTTTGTTGCTCAGGCTGGAGTGCAGTGGCGCAATCTTGGCTTACTGCAACCTCAGTCTCCTTGGTTCAAGCGATTCTCCTGCCTTAGCCTCCCAAGTAGCAGGGATTACAGCATGTGCTACCACGTCTGGCTAATTTTTTTTTTCTTTTGAGACAGAATTTCACTCTTGTTGCCCAGGCTGGAGTGCAATGGCACAATCTCAGCTCACTGCAACCACCACCTCCCGGGTTCAAGCAATTCTCCTGCCTCAGCCTGCCAAGTAGCTGGGATTACAGGCACCCACTACCACGCCCAGCTAATTTTTGTATTTTTAGTAGAGAGGGGTTTCACCATGTTGGCCAGGCTGGTCTTGAAATCCTGACCTCGAGATCTGCCCGCCTCGGCCTCCCAAAGTGCTGGGATTACAGGTGTGAGCCACCGCACCTGGCTTTTTTTTGTTTTTTTTTTTTTTTGAGACGGAGTTTCATTCTTGTTGCCCAGGCTGGAGTGCAATGAAACGATCTCGTCTCACCACAACCTCCGCCTCCAGGGTTCAAGCGATTCTCCTGCTTCAGGCTCCCGAGCACCTGGGATTACAGGCATGCACCACCACGCCTAGCTAGTTCTTGTATTTTTTAGTAGAGACCAGGTTTCTCCATGTTGGTCAGGCTGGTCTTGAACTCCCGACCTCAGGTGATCCGCCCGCCTTGGCCTCCCAAAGTGCTGGGATTACAGGCATAAGCCACCACGCCCAGCCTTAATTTTTGTGTTTTTAGTAGAGATGGGGTTTCACCATGTTGGCCAGGCTGGTCTTGAACTCCTGACCTCAAGCGGTCCACCCTCCTCAGCCTCCCAAAGGATTACAGGTGTGAGCCACCGTGCCTGGCCAATAACTTTGTAACTTTACTTCATCCTCTTCATTTACATAGGGGCTACACCAAGTAACCAATGGAAACCTCTAGAGGGTATTTAAATCCCAAAAAATTCTGTAATGGGGCTCTTGAGCCCTATGTCCAGGCCCACTCCCACCCTGTGGAATGTACTTTCATTTTCTTTTTTTTTTTTTTTTTTTTTTTTTTTTGAGACGGAGTCTTGCTCTGTCACCCAGGCTGGAGTGCAGTGGCCGGATCTCAGTTCACTGCAAGCTCCGCCTCCCGGGTTTACGCCATTCTTCTGCCTCAGCCTCCCGAGTAGCTGGGACTACAGGCGCCCGCCACTGCGCCTGGCTAGTTTTTTGTATTTTTAGTAGAGACGGGGTTTCACCGTGTTAGCCAGGATGGTCTCGATCTCCTGACCTCGTGATCCGCCCGCCTCGGCCTCCCAAAGTGCTGGGATTACAGGCTTGAGCCACCGCGCCCGGCCGTACTTTCATTTTCAATAAATCTTTGCTTTTTTTTCTTTTTCTTTTTTTTTATTTTTTTATTTTTTATTTTGAGAGGGAGTCTCGCTCTGTCGCCAGGCTGGAGTGCAATGATTCTCTCGGCTGACTGCAACCTCCGACTCCTGGGTTCAAGTGATTCTCTGCCTCAGCCTCCTGAGTAGCTGGGATTACAGGTGTGCACCACCATGCCCAGCTAATTTTTGTATTTTTAGTAGAGACAGGGTTTCATTCATGTTGGCCAGGCTGGTCTCTATCTCCTGCCCTCATGATCCACCTGCCTCGGCCTCCCAAAGTGCTGGGATTACAGGTGTGAGCCACTGCACCCAGCAAATCTGTGCTTTTGTTGCTTCATTCTTTCCTTGCTTTGTGTGTTTTGTCCAATTCTTTGTTCAAGACGCCAAGAACCTGGACACCCTCTACCAGTTACACGAGGATGCAAAGGCATAAGAATGATATAATGGGCAAGCTGCGGTGGCTCACACCTGTAATCTCAGCATTTTGGGAGGTGGAGGAGAGCTGATCACGAGGTCAGGAGTTCGAAACCAGCCTGACCAACATAGTGAAATCTCATCTCTACTAAAAACACAAAAATTGGTCGGGTGTGGTGGTGCACAGCTATAGTCCCAGCTACTCGGGAGGCTGAGGCAGGAGAATCGCTTGAACCTGGGAGGCAGAGGTTTCAGTGAGCCGAGATGGCACCACTGCACTCCAGCCTGGGCAACATAGCTAGACTCCATCTCGGAAAACACACACACACACACACACACACACACACACACACACACACACACACAAAACATACTTTTTTCTTTTCTTTTTTTTTTTTTTTTTTGAGACAGAGTTTCACTCTGTTGACCAGGCTAGAGTGCAGTGGTGCAATCTCGGCTCACTGCAAGTTCCACCTTCCAGGTTCACACCATTCTCCTGCCTCAGCCTCCCAAGTAGCTGTGACTACAGGCACCTGCCACCACGTCTGGCTAATTTTTTTGTATTTTTAGTAGAGACAGAGTTTCACCGTGTTAGCCAGGATGGTCTCGATCTCCTGACCTCGTGATCCACCCGCCTTGGCCTCCCAAAGTGCTGGGATTACAGGTGTGAGCCACCGCACCTGGCCAACAAAACATACTTTTTAATAATTAAAAGAAAATCACCTAATCCAAACTCTGCTACCACCACCCACCACCCTACACCCAAATCCACCCAGTGCTCAAATATATCTAACACAAGCCATGTATATAATTGAACACATTCTGGTAACTACCAAAAAAGTAAAAAGAAAGAGGTGAAATTAATTTTAATAATATATTTTATTTAACTCAGCAAATCTGAAATATTTTATCTTTCAACATGATATGATTATAAAAAATTGTTAAGGAGATTTTTTTGTATTAAATCGTCTTGCCGGGTGTGGTGGCTCATGCCTGTAATCCTAGCACTTGGGAGGCCAAGGTGGGCGGATTGTATGAGTCTAGGAGTTCGAGACCACCCTGGGCAAGATGGCAAGACTCTGTCTCTACAAAAAATAGAAAAATTAGTTGGGCATGGTGGTACATGCCTGTAGTCCCAGCTACTCAGGAGGCTGATGTGGGAGGACTGCTTGAGCCCAGGTCAAGGCTGCAGTGCGCCATGATCAAGCCACTGCACTCCAGCCTGGGTGACAGAGCAAGACCCTGTCTCAAAAATAGTCAGCATCATAATAAATAATAAATGTAAAAAATCATCTCCATGTAGACCATTTCATGTGCTCATCAGCCACATGGGGCTGGTGAATGAAGCACAGACTTACAGGGATCCTATTCCATCCTCAGACCACTCTGATAGGAAGTTTTCCCCTAAATGGTAAAATAATGCTGACTTTGTTTCTTCTTCTTCTTCTTTTTTTTTTTTTTTTTTTTTTTTTTTTTTTGACACAGAGTCTCGCTCTGCCGCCCAGGCTGGAGTGCAGTGGCGCAATCTCAGCTCACTGCAAGCTCCGCCTCCCGGGTTTACGGCATTCTCCTGCTTCAGCCTCCGGAGTAGCTGGGACTACAGACGCCCGCCACCTCGCCCGGCTAATTTTTTGTATTTTTAGTGGAGACGGGGTTTCACCGTTTTAGCCAGGATGGTCTCGATCTCCTGATCTCATGATCCGCCCGCCTCCACCTCCCAAAGTGCTGGGATCACAGGTGTGAGTCACTGCGCCCGGCCGACTTTAGGCTTTTTCTGCAAAGCGCTGGGATTACAGGCATGAGTCACTGTGCCCGGCTCCTAATTTTTTTTTTTTTTTAAGAGACAGAGTCTAGGCCGGGCGCGGTGGCTCAAGCCTGTAATCCCAGCACTTTGGGAGGCCGAGACGGGCGGATCACGAGGTCAGGAGATCGAGACCATCCTGGCTAACACGGTGAAACCCCGTCTCTACTGAAAAAAAAATACAAAAAACTAGCCGGACGAGGTGGCGGGCGCCTGTAGTCCCAGCTACTCGGGAGGCTGAGGCAGGAGAATGGCGTGAACCCGGGAGGCGGAGCTTGCAGTGAGCTGAGATCTGGCCACTGCACTCCAGCCCGGGCGGCAGAGACTCCGTCTCAAAAAAAAAAAAAAAAAAAAAAAAAAAAAAGAGACAGAGTCAGCCAGCCGTCTATAATCCCAGCTACTCTCCCCTCCTGAGGCAGGAGAGAGAATCGCTTGAACTAAGGAGGTGGAGGCTGCAGTGAGCCAAGACCACAGCACCGCACTGCAGCCTGAGTGACAGAGCGAGACTCTGTCTCAAAAAAAAGAAAAGAGAGACAGAGTCTCGCTGTGTTCCCCAGGCTGGTCTCAAACTTCTGGCCTCAAGGGAATCTTCCCAACTCAGCCTCCCAGAGTGCTGAGATTATAGGGGTGAGCCACTGCACCCAGCTCCCTTGACTATCTCTGCAACTTCTCTGTAAATCTAAAATTATTCCAAATAAAAGGTTTATTAAACATAGATATTATATTTTGTGTGTATCATATTAGGAAGCCCGGGGGGGAAAGGCAAAATTAAAAAAAAAAAAAAAAAAAGATTCTGACTTGGCTCTGGTTGAATAACAAAGAAAAAAACAATGAAAAAGAAAAAAAAAAAAAAAAGAGACCAAGCAGAGACCTCTGAGGCTGCATTTCAGGAAGCATGGGGAAGCGGTGGAGTAGCAAGCCAAATGAAATCATAGGTTGGATCAGGGTTAAGTTTTTGGGACTTTATCCTGTGGCATGGGGAGTCATTGAAGGCTATTGAGCAAGGGTGTGGCCTGATTACACAGTGATTCAGCCAAGGTCACACAGTCCAGCTTCCCCCGATCCTTCCCTCCCACTACCCACTGCCCCTCCCTTCCACGTGCTCTTCCTTCTTGGCCTCCAGAGGCCTAGCTCTGGCACAACTCTAAGTCACTAGCATAGAGATGAGCACCTCCACTGCCCACACCTGCCCCAGCCTGGTTCAGGTGTCTTTAAAGACTCAACATTTCTTTTTTTGTTTGTTTTGAGAAGCAGTCTCTGTCGAGCAGGCTGCAGTGGCGCAATCTCAGCTCACCGTAATCCCCGCCTCCCAGATTCAAATGTTTCTCTTGCCTCAGCCTCCAGAGTAGCTGGGATTACAGGTGCGTGCCCTGTAATCCACACCCAGCTAATTTTTGTATTTTTGTTAGAGACAGGGTTTCACCATGTTGGCCAGGTTGATCTCAAACTCCTGGCCTCCACCTGCCTTGGCCTCCCAAAGTGCTGGGATTACAGGTGTGAGCCACCACGCCTGACTCTTGACATTTCTTTTTTATTCTCGCTCTGTTGCCCAGGCTAGAGTGCAATGGCGCAATCATAGCTCACTGCAACTTCAAACTCCTATGCTCGTGATCCTTCTGCCTCAGCCTCTTGAGTAGTTGAGACTACTGATGAGGCTCAACATTTAGAATCTCAACATGCCACACCTGGTAAGGGCTGGCACCATTCCACCGACCCAGTACAGAGACCCTTTGGGCAGGGAGTTGCAGGGTGGAGCCTTATGCAAAATTCCACAAGTTCTAGGTTGAGTCATTTCTTCCACCACACCCGCTCTGCTCACTCTCTCCTCCCCCAGTGAGATAAGTCCAGTCCATCGGTGGAGGAAGGGGGCTCAGGAGCAGAAGAAGATGGGGCTTCAAGACTAAACCAGAATATTGTGCCACCAGGAGAATTGTCAATTCTTTCTCCAACGGGCCTTCTTGAAACCACACATATGTCCAGGTCAGAAGCTGGGGGGAAGAAAGTTGGATAGAAAAAGAAGTTGAAGGGGAATAAATGTGTGTGTTTGTGTACATTTTTTCTGCCAGCAATAGGGCAATGAGAGTTCAAGGCTAGAATTAATTAGATTCTCACACCCCAATTAATCCAGTTTTCTCCATCCTGGTTGTTAACAAAAGGCTAACATTATTAAACAGTCTGTTCTGTGCCAGGCACTGTATGCATAAATTCATTTATTCCTCATGGCAAATCTATATTAGTATACCCATTTTATAAATGAGAAAACTGAGGCTTGGAGAAGGTAAGGGATGTGCCCAGGTTTATGCAGCCAGTATGTGACCGAGCTGGCAAAGAGCACAACCAATTCAAGTCTTCAGAAGACTGCATGGGTTTAAAAGTGCTCTTGGGGAATTTCGTCTTTCAGGGGAGAAGGAAATGGTTTTACAGTAAAACCCTTATTCCTTTCAGGGTATTCAGCGCCCATTTCTGACCCCCGCTGTGACTGAAGTGGTTACAGCATGGATAGAACCCGTGACCTCAAAGCCACACCCATATTTTTGCCCAGAAGGGTGAGTCCCTGTATCTGCATGTGTCCCTCCTCCCTTCATCTCCTCCCTTCATTCAGGTCTCTGCCTAAAAATCAGAGAAGACTTCTCTGATCACCCTATCCAAATGACAACTGTCAGGCCTCTGAGCCCAAGCCAAGCCATCGCATCCCCTGTGACTTGCATGTACATACGCCCAGATGGCCTGAAGTAACTGAAGAATCACAAAAGAAGTGAAAATGCCCTGCCCCACCTTAACTGATGACATTCCACCACAAAAGAAGTGAAAATGGCCGGTACTTGCCTTAAGTGATGACTTCACCTTATGAAAGTCCTTTTCCTGGCTCATCCTGGCTCAAAAAGCTCCCCTACTGAGCACCTTGTGACTCCCACTCCTGCCCGCCAGAGAACAACCCCCCTTTGACTGTAATTTTCCTTTACCTACCCAAATCCTATAAAATGGCCCCACCCTTATCTCCCTTCGATGACTCTCTTTTCGGACTCAGCCCACCTGCACCCAGGTGATTAAAAAGCTTTATTGCTCACACAAAGCCTGTTTGGTGGTCTCTTCACACGGACACGCATGAGAACAACCTCCATGTGTAGCCTCATAATCAGTCTAATTTGTCTTCATAGCACCTACCACGCCTTGACATATTTACAGACATTTCTTTGCTTATTGTCTGTCTCCACCCACTAGAATGTAAACTCCATGAGGACAGGACCTGGTCTGTTTTGTTCACTGCTGTATTCCCAATGCCTGGACTGGTGCCTGACATATAGTAGGCCCCTAACAAATATGTGGGTTTTTTGTTTGTTTGTTGGTTGGTTTGTTTGTTTGTTTTTTGAGAAAGAGTCTTGCTCTGTCACCCAGGTTGCAGCGCAGTGGCACGATCTCGGCTCACTGCAACCTCCACCTCCCAGGTTCAAGCGATTCTCCTGCTTTAGCCTCATGAGTAGCTAGGATTACATGCCTGTGCCACCATGCCTCACTAATTTTTGTATTTTAAGTAGAGGCAGAGGTTTCACCATGTTGGCCAGGCTGGTCTCAAACTCCTAGCCTCAAGTGATCCACCCACCTCAGCTTCCCAAAGTGTTGGAATTGTGTTGAATGAATACAAAGGGAAAATTCAACTTGCTTTCACTAAGTATTTGACACTCCCGCTTTCCTCAGGGGCTAAATTCATCTTACCCCTCAAAGTCTTGCTCCTTTGTCCTCTCTTCAGGGACTTCTCCCTCATCTTCCCCAGCCCAGGGATTGATACAGCCACCCACCCCGCTGCTCCAGCCAGGAACTGGAAGATATCCTCACCTCTTCCTTCATTCTTTCCACCTCTGCCCCCCGACTCCCCACTACTTCCAGTGTTCAATTAATCACCAGCTCCAGTCCACTCTGCCTGTTTTTAAAACTTTTTTGGGACAGGGTCTCACTCTGTTGCCCGGGATGGTCTCAAACTCCTGGGCTCAAGTAATCCTCTCACCTCTGGCCTCCCAAAGTGCTGGGATTACAGGCATGAGCCACCATGCCTGGCCTCCATTCTGTCTCTTAATATCTCCTAAATCTGCTCATCTCTCCCAATCTTTGCTACGCCCCCTCTACCAGGCAACCCTCCTATTTTCCCTGGGTTACGGCATCAAATTTCTCACCAGCCTCCTGCCTCCAGTTTGGCCCCGGCCAGTCAGTCTCCACATTGCAATCAGTGATTGGTCTAAAGCTTAAATTGCCTCGGTAAACAAAGCATTGAGTCCTTAGTGGCCTGAGATAAAGTCCAAGATCTTAATATGGGTTACAAAGCCCTGCCCCATCTGACCACAGTCTCATTCTTAGCCATACTCTGCTCCTGCCTGTTTGAACTATTTCCAGTTCCCCAAATGTGCTCCTGATAGTTATTTTGCCTGGGAGCTCTGCCCAACTCCTGCTCATCATTCAGGTCTCAGCTTGGATGTTGCTTTCTCCAGGAAGGCCTCCCTGACTTCTGTCCAACTAGGCTGGGCTAGGGGTCCTTAGTGTATCTTAGGGTATAGAATCAGGGCATTCTCCCTACCTGGAGGACTGCCAGTGGTCACTGGTCCCATTTCCACCCTTTTCCGTTTCTTGATTGGTGTCACTGCTTAAATAGCCGTCTCTGCTTCTCTGATGCCTCTCACCCTTCAAGACCTATCTTTCTAGACTTGTTGTCCAGAAAACTCTCTGGGGAGTAAAAAGAAGGCAGCCTCTGAGTCAGGATGCCCCACGCTCAAGCCACCTCTGCCACTTCTTAGTGATACAACCTTGGGCGTGTCACTGTAAAATGGGGATAACATTAATATCCACCTTACAGTTGTTACAAGTAAAATTATAAATGTTAAAGGACAATTGGCCGGGTGCAGTGGCTCACGCCTAGAATCCCATCACTTTGGGAGGCCAAGGCGAACGGATTATCTGAGGTCAGGTGGTCGAGACCAGCCTGGCCAACATGGCGAAACACTGTCTCTACTAAAAACACAAACATTAGCAGGGCCTGGTGGCATATGCCCGTAATTTCAGCTACTCAGGAGGCTGAGGCAGGAGAATTGCTTGAACCTGGAAGGTGGAGGTTGCAGTGAGCCGAGATAGTGCCATTGCACTCTAGCCTAGGCGACAAGAGCAAAACTCCATCTCAAGAAAGAAAAAGAAAGGAAGGAAGGAAGGAAGGAAGGAAGGAAGGAAGGAAGGAAGGAAGGAAGGAAGGAAGGAAAGAAAGAAAGAAAAAGAGATGTTAAAGGACAATGTAAACACTGCAGTGTGTTATAGAGACGTGAGGATGATTATTCTCTCCTGGTACTGTGCTCCTGCAGCGCTCACAGGCCGTGACCTGCCATTTGCATTTCATTATATCCTGCCTCCAGTGATCTGCTCTCTACAACCAGCGTGGAAGCCAGCTAGGTTCTCTTCTCTAGCTCTTCTGCATCCCCTGGAGTTCAGAGATTGGTGCTGAGCAAATAGAAGGTGTATGTGATTATAACCAACTACCATTTATTTATCAGCTACTATGCACTAATTACCTTACATATATTACAGTCAGGCACTGCATAATGATGTTTTACTCAACTACACTGCTGTATATGTGGTGTAGCAGTGGTTCCATACGATTGGAATACCAGCAGTGGTTCCATACGATTGGAATACCATGTTTGTATTGTACATTTTTTATGTTTGGGTATGTTTAGATACACAAATACTTACCATTGTGTTACAATTGCCTACAGCATTCAGTACACTAACCTGCTGTATAGGTTTGTAGCCTAGAAGCAATAGGCTATGCCATATAGCCTAGGTGTGTAAGAGGCCTTACTGTCTAGGTTTGTGTAAGTACACTCTATGATGTTTACACGACGAATTCACCTAATAATGCATTTCTCAGAATGTATCCTTGTTGTTAAGAAACGCATAGCTAGGCCGGGTGCGGTGGCTCAAGCCTGTAATCCCAGCACTTTGGGAGGCTGAGACAGGCGGATCACGAGGTCAGGAGATCGAGACCATCCTGGCTAACATGGTGAAACCCTGTCTCTACTAAAAAATACACAAAACTAGCCGGGCGTGGTGGCGGGTGCCTGTAGTCCCAGCTACTCAGGAGGCTGAGGCAGGAGAATGGCGTAAACCCGGGAGGTGGAGCTTGCAGTGAGCTGAGATCCGGCCACTGCGCTCCAGCCTGGGCGACAGAGTGAGACTCCGTCTCAAAAAAAAAAAAAAAAAAGAAAAGAAACGCATAGCTGTAGTTCTTTTTCTTTTCTTTTCTTTTTTTTTTTGAGACGGAGTCTCACTCTGTCACCCAGGCTGGAGTGCAGTGGCGTGATCTCGGCTCACTGCACCCTCCAGCTCCCAGGTTCAAGTGATTCTTCTGCCTCAGCCTCGCAAGTAGCTGGGACTACAGGCATGCGCCACCACACCCAGCTAATTTTTGTATTTTTAGTAGAAATGGGGTTTCACCATATTGGCCAGGCTGGTCTTGAACTCCCGACCTCGTGATCTGCCCGCCTCAGCCTCCCAAAGTTCTGGGATTACAGGCTTGAGCCACCACACCTGGCCCGCATAGCTGTATTTATAATTCTCAGAACTACCCAGGAGACAAGTAATTTTATCTCCATGATGCAACCTAAGGATTAAAAAAATTAAATTACTTGTCCAAGGTCACAGAGCTGTTGGTTAGGGACCTTGGGGGTCTTTCTGGCACTTTCCCCAGCTTAATGTTAACAGGCTCATGGCCTTCCTCCTGCCATTTCCTCTCTTGGTCATAAGCTGAGCTGTGTTCAGAGAAAGAAAAAATAAATCAAACTTGGGGCCTGGCAAAGGGGGTGAGTGTCATGCCACAGACCAGACACAGGGCAGCAGGAGACTTTTATTTTCTTTTATTTTATTTTTGAGATGGAGTTTCACTCTTGTCGCCAGCTGGAGTACAGTGGTGCAATCTCAGCCCACTGCAACCTCCTCCTCCTCCCAGGTTTAAGCAATTCTCCTGCCTTAGCCTCCCAGGTAGCTGGGATTACAGGCGCCTGCCACCACACCCAGCTACTTTTTGTATTTTTAATAAAGATGGGATTTTTTTGTTAGCCAGGCTGGTCTTGAACTCCTGACCTCAGGTGATCTACCCGCCTCACCCTCCCAAAGTACTGGGATTACAAGCATTGGCCACTGCGCCCGGACAGGAGGAGAGTTGTTTTTTTTTTTGAGATGGAGTCTCACCATGTCGCCCAGGCTGGAGTGCAGCGGCACCATGTCAGCTCACTGCAATCTCCATCTCCTGGGTTCAAGCAATTCTCCTGCCTCAGCCTCCTGAGTAGCTGGGATTACAAGGGCCCACCACCATGCCTGGCTAATTTTTGTATTTTTAGTAGAGACGAGAGTTCACCATGTTGGCCAGGCTGGTCTCGAACTTCTGACCTCAGGTGATCCGCCCGTCTTGGCCTCCCAAAGTGCTGGGATTACAGGCGTGAGCCACCGCGCCTGGCCAGGAGACTTTAAAAATGAAAAGTAAGATACGTCTCCACCCAGAGCACTGTCACAAAGCCCTGGTTCTGTGAATACAGAGTGTGACAGGTGGTCAGGAAAAGCACTGAGACATCTTCTAGCTGCATCAGCACTGAAGTGATGCCCACATCTTACACATGGAAAGTAGATCGGAGTGGGATCTGTTAGGCAGATCACTCACAATAAGGGAATGGTCCACCATTACTCACAAGGGTTTCTATCCTCTCCAACAAAAATTTTAATTCAAGAAGAGAAGATGCAGGGTTCATAGTGAGCCACGAGGTGGCACTGTGAGAGGAGGGCACACAAAGTACCAAATTAGAACCTCTGGACGTGAAGGATTAGAAGACGTTTTACAGCAGAGAAATGTAAAGTAAACGCCTCCTTTTACAGAAGAGATATGAGGTCCAGAGAAGTTATCCAAGTTGTAGAGTTTTGTGGTTAAGCCAGTACCAGAGACCCAGGTCTGTCTGTTTCTAAGTCTGGTGCACTTAACCTGTAATGCTCACCAAATCACATCTACAGATTCCTACCCATTCATTGTGTGATCTTGCTCAAGTCACTGATGTATTTCTGAGTCTCAGTCTTCCTGACCATAGAATATAGGACTAGTCTAGATCTGGGTTTTCTTTTTCTTTTTCGTTTATTTTGAGACAGAGTTTTGCTCTTGTTGCCCAGGCTGGAGTGCAATGACGCGATATCAGCTCACTGCAACCTCTGCCTGCCGGGTTCAAGCGATTTTCCTGCTTCAGTCTCCCGAGTAGTTGGGACTTCGGGCGCGCATCACCACACCCAGCTAATTTTTGTATTATTAACAGAGACAGGATTTCACCATATTGGCCATGATGGTCTCGAACTCCTGACTTCATTATCTGCCTGCCTCAGCTTCCCAAAGTGCTGGGATTACAGGCGTGAGCCACCATGCCTGGCCTTATTTTTATATTTTTGTTTTTTTGTTTGAGATGGAGTCTTACTCTGTCACCCAGGCTAGAGTACAGTGGCATGATCTTGGCTCACTGCAACCTCTACCTCCCAGACTCAAGTGATTCTCTTGCCTCAGCCTCCCGAATAGCTGCGATTACAGGCATGCGCCACCACACTCAGCTAATTTTTTTGTATTTTTAGTACAGATGGGGTTTCACCATGTTGGCCAGGCTGGTCTCGAACTCCTGACCTCAAATGGCCCGCCTGCCTCAGCCTCCCAGAATGCTGGGATTACAGGTGTGAGCCACCGTGCCTGGTTTTTTTTTTTGGTTTGTTTGTTTGTTTGTTTTTAGGAGCTGAAGTTTAATAGGTAAGAGAAAGAGAAAGGAAAACAGCTCTCTTCTCTAGTGAGAGAGAGAGGGGACTTCTGAGAGGAGAAGGCTGGTCAGTGGTGGATGCACTGGATTTTATATGCAGGCTTGAGGAGGTGCTGTCTGCATACACAGAAAGGATAGGAGACATGGCAGTCATGGACAGAAAAGGAGGGGATTACGATAGAAAAGTTGAAGATCCTGTTGCTGACACCCCATCGGGTGGTCGGAGGCTGGGGTCAGTCCAGAAGCCTTTGGATAACACCATGGGGTAGCCTCAGCCAGAAATCCTTGGTTACTTCCAAGACCTCTTCCAGCGCCACATGACAACTAAGTCCTCTGTGAAAGGAAGCTGGTTCAAACATGGCTAATATGCCCAGCAACCTGTGGATACTGGGAGATTCTCTGTGTTCTCCTCAGCAAGCCTCACATCTAAGTCTTTAAGAACATAGCCATGCTAATTGTATTCTTAAATGGCTGAAGGATGCCTGTTAGTGATTTGATTTGGTTCTAAAATGGAGGCCGGACACGGTGTGGCTCACGCTTGTTATCCCATCACTTTGGGAGGCTGAGGCGGGCAGATCACCTGAGGTCAGGAGTTCAAGACCAGCCTGGCCAACACAACAAAACTCCATGTCTACTAACAATACAAAATTAGCTCAGCATGGTGGTGCAGGCCTGTAATCCCAGCTACTTGGGAGGCTGAGGCATGAGAATCATTTGAACCTAGGAGGTGGAGGTTGCTGTGAGCTGAGATCACACCACTGCACTCCAGCCTGGGTCAGAGAGGAAGACCCTGCCTCAAAATAAAATAAAATAAAATAAAATAAAATAAAATGGAGGCTGAGAGCCCCAAAATGAAAGGACAGAGTTGGAGTCTGCTCCTCTACTCACCGTTTCAATGAATGATGTACGTTGGTATCCTGGACAAGGTCCCCAATATGAAGCAGCTATGTTGTCTAGGTAAGTACCCAGGGTTCATTATCTCACACCGAGAAAATTTAGGAGGTGAGCCGGGCGCGGTGGCTCAAGCCTGTAATCCCAGCACTTTAGGAGGCTGAGACGGGCGGATCACAAGGTCAGGAGATCGAGACCATCCTGGCTAACACGGTGAAACCCCGTCTCTACTAAAAAATACAAAAAACTAGCCGGGCGAGGTGGCGGGCGCCTGTGGTCCCAGCTACTCCGGAGGCTGAGGCAGGAGAATGGCGTAAACCCGGGAGGCGGAGCTTGCAGTGAGCTGAGATCCGGCCACTGCACTCCAGCCTGGGCGACAGAGCCAGACTCAGTCTCAAAAAAAAAAAAGAAAATTTAGGAGGTGGACACACATGAGGAGTTTAGGAGTGGAGGTGTAACAGGCAAGAGAAAGAGAAAGAAAGAGAAAGGAAAACAGCTCTCTCTCCAGTGAGAGAGAGGGGACTTCTGAGAGGAAACATCGCCCTCTTTTTTTTTTTTTTTTTTTGAGATGGAGTCCTGCTCTGTCACTCATGCTGGAGTGCATTGGCGCAATCTCAGCCACTGCACTCTCCACCTAGCAGGTTCAAGCGATTATCCTGCCTCAGCTTCCTGAGTAGCTAGGACTACAGGCACACGTTACTATGCCTGTCTAACTATTATATTTTTTTTTTTGTAGAGACAGTGTTTTGCCATGTTAGCCAAGCTGGTCTTGAACCCGTGAATTCACGTGATCTGCCCACCTCAGCCTCCCAAAGTGCTGGGATTACAGGCGTGAGCCACTGTGGCCGGACATTTTTTTCTTATTGTCTACACAGATGTATAGTCTAGATCTGTGATGTCAATACGGTAGCCACTAGTCACATGTAGCTATTTGAATTAATTAAAACTAATTAAAATTTAAAATTCAGTTCTCAGCTAGCAACATTTCAAGAGCTGAATAAATAATTGTAGATAGTAGTTGTCATATTAGACAGCATAAACATAAAACATTTCCATTATCGCAAATAGTTCTAGTAAACAGCATTGGGGGATGAAAACATTGAGATGGTAGTTAAGGTCCTTCCAGCTTTAGTATCCCATGGCTCCTCTGTGTGACTATTGGAGGGTGTAGGATTCCAGCTCTCAGCCTGAGTTCTCTCCCTCTCTTTTTTTTTTTTTTTTTTTTTTTTTGAGACAGAGTCTTACTTTGTCACCCAGGCTGGAGTGCAGTGGCGTGGTCTTGTCTCACTGCAACCTCCGCCTCCTGGGTTCAAGTGATTCTCCTACCTCAGGCTCCCGTGTAACTGAGATTACTGGTATGTGCCACTATACCCAGCTAATTTTTGTATTTTCAATAGAGATGGGGTTTCACCATGTTGGCCAGGCTAGTCTTGAATTCCTGACCTCAAGTGATCTGCCTAGCTCGGCCTCCCAAAGTGCTGGGATTATAGACATGAGCCATCATGCCCAGCCTTAGCCGGAGTTCTTAACCAAATACAAGCACTGGGGGATACAGAAGATAAGATAAACATCTTCCCTTTGTGAAGCTGATTTTTTTTTTTTTTTTTTTTTTTTTTTTGAGACAAGGACTCACTCTGTTGCCCAGGCTGGAGTGCAGTGACACAATCACGGCTCACTGCAGCCTCGACCTCCTGGGCTTAAGCAATCTTCCCATCTCAGCCTCCCCAGTAGCTGAGACCACAGGCACATGCCACCATGCCTGGCTAATTTTTTGTATTTTTTCTAGAAACAGGGTTTCGTCATGTTGCCCAAGATGGTCTCAAACTCCTGAGCTCAAGCCATCCACCTGTCTTGACCTCCCTAAGTGCTGGGATTACAGGTGTGGGCCACCATGCGCAGCCAGAATTTACATTCTAACGGGCCTAGGGTACTGAGTACAAAATCCACAGCTCCTGCCATCAAGGTAGCTAAGAACAGCGTGTCTTAGCTTTAATATACATACCCATTTAGTTTAAAATGCAACTTCTGATTCAACAGGTCTGGGGTAGCGCCTGTGAACCTACATTTCTATTTTTTTTTTTTTTTTTTGAGACGGAGTCTCACTCTGTCGCCCAGGCTGGAGTGCAGTGGCCGGATCTCAGCTCGCTGCAAGCTCCGCCTTCCGGGTTTACGCCATTCTCCTGCCTCAGCCTCCCGAGTAGCTGGGACTACAGGCGCCCGCCACCTCGCCCGGCTAGTTTTTTGTATTTTTTAGTAGAGACGGGGTTTCACCGTGTTAGCCAGGATGGTCTCGATCTCCTGACCTCGTGATCCGCCCGTCTCGGCCTCCCAAAGTGCTGGGATTACAGGCTTGAGCCACCGTGCCCGGCCAAACCTACATTTCTAATAAGCTCCTTGGTGATGTCAATGCTGCTGGTCGCAGAGTGTACTTTAAGTAGCAAGTCTTGTGGCATATGGCCTGGCGTGGTAGCTCACGCCTGTAATGCCAGCACTTTGGGAGGCCGAGGCAGGCAGACCACGAGACCATCCTGGCTAACACGGCGAAACCCCATCTCTACTAAAAACACAAAAAATTAGCCAGGCATGGTGGCGGTCACCTGCAGTCCCAGCTACTCGGGAGGCTGAGGCAGGAGAATGGCGAGAACCTGGGAGGTGGAGCTTGCAGTGAGCCAAGATCGTGCCATTGCACTCCAGCCTGAGCAACAGAGCAAGACTCCGTCTCAAAAAAAATTAAAAATACAGCCGGGCGCGGTGGCTCAAGCCTGTAATCCCAGCACTTTGGGAGGCCGAGACGGGTGGATCACGAGGTCAGGAGATCGAGACTATCCTGGCTAACACGGTGAAACCCCGTCTCTACTAAAAAATACAAAAAACTAGCCGGGCGAGGTGGCGGGCGCCTGTAGTCCCAGCTACTCGGGAGGCTGAGGCAGGAGAATGGCGTGAACCCGGGAGGCGGAGCTTGCAGTGAGCTGAGATCCGGCCACTGCACTCCAGCCTGGGCGACAGAGCGAGACTCCGTCTCAAAAAAAAAAAAAAAAAAAAATTAAAAATACACAATATGTGTGAGTCAACTAAAATAATGTGTTTATATTGTGGATCTTCCCGGGACACCTGGGTTTAAATCGCACTGCTGGGTAGCTCACTCTTCCTAATCTTCAGTGCTAGGTTATGGAGGCTCTTCCAGGCATCTGTCATCCTTTATTCTTCCCCTAACCTGGCTTTATTCATGCTATACTGCCTTTCCTTTTTTTTTTTCTTTTCTTTTTTTTTGAGACTGAGTCTCACTGTGTAGCCCAGGCTGGAGTGCAGTGGTATGAATGGCTCACTGCAACCTCTGCCTCCCAGGTTCAAGCAATCTTGCACCTCAACCTCCTGAGTAGCTGGGATTACAGGCACCTGCCACCACGCCCGGCTAATTTTTGTATTTTTAGTAGAGATGGGGTTTCACCATGTTGGCCAGGCTTGTCTCAAACTCCTGGCCTCAAGTGATCTGCGTGCTTCAGCTTCCCAAAGTGCTGGGATTACAGGCATGAGCCACCGTGCCTAACCAACAATTTGAGTTTTGAGAGTTATTTTCTTTACATATTTGGATCAGACATGTGATTAGAGCCAATATTTTCTCCATCTGTGCCTTGTCCATTCATTTTATGTTATCTTTTGAAGAGCAGAAGTTCTTGATTTTGATGAAGTCTAATTTATCAATATTTTTATTATAGATCATGCTTTTGTTGTCATAGCTAAGAAATCTTTGTCTAACTCAAGGTCATGAAGCATTTCTATTTTCTCCTAGAAATGTATACTGTTGGGTTTGTTTTCTTTTTTGTTTGTTTGTTTGTTTGTTGTTGTTGTTGTTGTTTTAGACGGAGTCGCACTCTATTGCCCAGGCTGGAGTGCAATGGCATGATCTAGGCTCACTGCAACCTCCGCCTCCCAGGTTCAAGCAATTCTCCTGCCTCAGCCTCCCAAATAGCTGGGATTATAGGCGCTCACCACCACGCTTGGCTAATTTTTGAATTTTAGTAGAGATGGGGTTTCACCATGTTGGCCAGGCTGATCTTGAACTCCTGACCTCATGATCCACCTGCCTTGGCCTCCCAAAGTGCTGGGATTCCAGGCGTGAGCCACCACGCCTGGCCCTGTTTTATCTTTTGGAGACAGAGTCTCACTCTGTCACCCAGGCTGCAGGGCACTGGCTCAATTATAGCTCACTGCAGGCTTAACCTCCTGGGCTCAAGCAATCCTCCCGCCTCAGCCTCCTGAGTAGCTGGGACTACAGGTGCATGCTACCACACTTGGTTAATTTTTTTTTTTTTGGAGATGGAGTCTCGCTCAGCCTCCCGGGGCTAGAGTGCAGTGGCATGATCTCGGCTCACTGCAACAACCATCTCCCAGGTTCAAGTGATTCTCCTGTCTCAGCCTCCTGAGTAGCTGGAATTACGGGCACCCACCATCATTCCCGGCTAATAATTTTTAATTTTTTTTGTAAAGATGGGATGTCCCTATGTTGCCCAGGCTGGCAGAACTTTATAGTTTTTGGTGTTACATTTAAGTTGATGATCCCTTTTCAGTTAATTCTTATATATTTTAAGGATTTTTGCATCTGTGTTCATGAAGGATATTGGTCTGTGTTTTTATTTTTGTATAATGTCTTCGTTTGGGCTTAATATTAGGGTAATGCTAGCCTCATAAAATGAGTCAGAAAGCGATCCCTTCTCTTCTGTTTTTTTACGAAAAGTTTGTATAGAATTTATATCATTTCTTCCTTAAGAGTAAGGTAGAGGCCAGGTGCGGTGGCTCACACCTGTAATCCCAGCACTTTGGGAGGCTGAGGCAGGTGGATCACGAGGTCAAGAGATCAAGACCATCTTGGCCAACATGGTGAAACCCTGTCTCTATTAAAAATACAAAAATTAGCTGGGCGTGGTAGCGTGCACCTGTAGTCCCATCCACTTGGGAGACTGAGGCAGGAGAATTGCTTGAACCCAGGAGGCAAAGGTTGCAGTGAGCCGAGATTGTACCACTGCACTCCAACCTGGCGACAGAGCGAGACTTTGTCTCAACAACAACAAAAAAGAATAAGGTAGAATTCACCAGTGAAGCAATTTGGATCTGGAGGTTTCCTTTTTTAAAAATTATTGTTATTTAAAAATATATATATATTAGGCCAGGCACAGTGGCTCACGCCTGTAATCCTAGCACTTTGGGAGGTCAAGGCAGGCAGATCACGAGGTCAATAGATTGAGACCATCCTGGCCAACATGGTGAAACTCCGTGCAACTAAAAATACAAAAATTAGCTGGGTGTGATGGTGTGCACCTGTATTCCCAGCTACTCAGGAGGCTGAGGCAGGAGAATCACTTGAACCTGGGAGGCGGAGATTGCAGTGAGTTGAGATCTTGCCACTGCACTCCAGCCTGGTGACAGAGCAAGATTTCATCTCAAAACAAACAAACAAACAAAAAAACCCATATATATAAAATAGAGATGGAGTCTCTTTATGTTGCCCAGGCTGGTCTCAAACTCCTGAGCTTAAGTGCCCCTCCCACCTAGGCTTCCCAGTCTGGAGTGCAGTGGCAAAATTGTGACTCACTTCGCCTTCAACATCCTGGGCTTAAGCGATCTTCCCACCTCAGCTTCCCTAGTAGTTAGGACCACAGGTGTACACCACCACACCTGGCTAATTTTTATAATTTTTTTGGAGAGATCCTCTTGCCTTGGCCTTCCAAAATGCTAGTATTACAGGCATGAGTCACTGCGCCCAGAAAGTTTTCTTTGTTGGAAGGTTGTACCTACAAATTTAAGTTATTTAATAGACTACTATGCAAGTTACCTATTTCTTCTTGAGGGGACTTTGCTAGTTTGTGTCATTCAAGGAATTTATCTATTTCATCTAAGTTACCAAATTTATTGGCATACAGTTGTTAATAATATTAATATCCTTATTATCTTTTTAGCTTCTGTGTTAGTCTGTTCACACACTGCTATGAGGAAATATCCGAGACTGGGTAATTTATAAAGGAAAGAGGTTGAATTGACTCACAGTTCTGCATTACTGGGGAGGCCTCAGGAAACTTACAATCATGGCAGAAGGCAAAAGAGAAGCAGGCACCTTCTTCACAAGGAGGCAGGACAGAGCGAGTGCAAGCAGGGGCAATGACAGACGCTTATAAAACCATCAGATCTCGGCCAGGCACGGTCACTCACACCTGTAATTCCAGCACTTTGGGAGGCGGAGGAGAGCTGATCACGAGGTCAGGAGTTTGAGACCAGCCTGGCCAAGATGGTGAACCACCATCTCTACTAAAAATACAAAAATTAGTCAGGCACAGTGGCGGGTGCCTATAATCCCAGCTACTCGGGAGGCTGAGGCAGGAGAATCGCTTGAACCCGGGAGGCAGAGGTTGCAGTGAGCTGAGATTGTGCCAATGCACTGTAGCCTAGGCAACAGAGCAACAGTCCATCTCAAAAAAAAGAAAAGAAAAAAAAAAAGAACCAGCTTTAGGCTTCTTTAATTTTTTAGATTATCTATCTCTTTTTCTTTTTTTGAGAGAGAGTTTCTCTCTTGTTGCCCAAGCTGGAGTACAATGGCACAATCTCAGCTCACTGCAACCTCCGCCTCCTGGGTTCAAATGATTCTCCTGCCTCAGCCTCCGGAGTAGCTGGGATTATAGGCATGTACCACCATGCCTGGCTAATTTTGTATTTTTAGTAGAGATGGGGTTTCTCCATGTTTGTCAGGCTGGTCTCGAACTCCTGACCTCAGGTGATCGGCCCAGCTTAGCCTCCAAAAATGCTGGGATTACAGACCTGAGCCACTGGGCCCAGCCTATTTATCTATTTTCAATTTCACTGACTTCTACTCTTTCTTTTATTATTTTCTTTTTCTGTTTGCTTTAGGTTTAATTTGCTCTTCTTCCAGTTTCTTAAGGTGGAAGCTTAGATTATTGATTTAAAACCTTTTTTTTTTTTTTTTTGAGACGGAGTCTCGCTCTGTCGCCCAGGTTGGAGTGCAGTGGCGTAATCTCAGCTCACTGCAAGCTCTGCCTCCCGGGTTCACGCCATTCTCCTGCCTCAGCCTCCTGAGTAGCTGAGACTACAGGCGCCCGCCACCATGCCCGGCTAATTTTTTGTATTTTTTTTTTTTAATTTTTGTATTTTGTATTTTTGGTAGAGACAGGGTTTCACCAAGTTAGCTAGGATGGTCTTGATCCCCTGACCTTGTGATCCGCCTGCCTCAGCCTCCCAAAGTGCTGGGATTACAGGCGTGAGCCACTGCACCTGGCCTAAAACCTTTCTTTTTAAGTTTGGTGCTATAAGATTTCCCCTAAGCACTGCTTTAAGCTTAAGCTATGTTCCACCAATTTTCAATTTTGCTACACTATTTTCCTTCCTTCCTTCCCTACTTCCTTCTTTCCTTCCTTCCTTCCTTCCTTCCTTACTTCCTTACTTCCTTCCTTCCCTCCTTCCCTCCCTCCCTCCCTCCCTCCTTTCTTTCTTTCTTTCTTTCTTTCTTTCTTTCTTTCTTTCTTTCTTTCTTTCTTTCTTTCTTTTCTTTTCTTTCTTTCTTTCTGACAAAGTTTTACCCTTGTTGCCCAGGCTTGGAGTGCAATGGCGTGATCTTGGCTCACTGCAACCTCTGCCTCCCAGGTTCAAGCAATTCTCCTGCATCAGCCTCCTGAGTAGCTGGGATTACAGGTGCCTACTACCGCGCCTGGCTAATTTTTGTATTTTTAGTAGAGACTGGGTTTCACCATGTTGGCCAGGTTGGTCTTGAACTCCTGATCTCAGATGATTCACCGGCCTCAGCCTCCCAAAGTGCTGGAATTATAGGCGTGAGCCACCATGGCCAGCCGCTACATTATTTTCATTGTCATTCTATTCAAAATGTTTTCTAGTTTCCTTTGTGACTTCCTCTTTGATTCATGGGTAACTTTTTAAAAATTTTTTATTTATTTTTTATTTTTGAGACGGAGTCTCACTCTGTTGCCCAGGCTGCAGTGTCATGGTGTGATCTGAACTCACTGCAACCTCCACCTCCCCAGTTTAAGCCTCAGCATCCCAAGTAGCTGGGACTACAGGTGTGCATCACCACACCCAGCTAATTTTTTTTTTTTTTTTTTGGTTTTTTTTTTTTTGAGACGGAGTCTTGTTCTGTCAACCACGCTAGAATACAGTGGCACAATCTCAGTTCACTGCAATCTCCGCCTCCCAGGTTCAAGCAATTCTCCTGCTTCGCCTCTGGAGTAGCTGGGATTACAGGCCCCAGCCACTGTATCTGGCTAATTTTTGTACTTTTAGTAGAGACGGAGTTTTGCCCTGTTGGCCAGGCTGGTCTTGAACTCCTGTCCTCAGGTGATCCACCCACCTTGGCCTCCCAAAGTGCTGGGATTACACCCAGCCTCATGGGTATTTTAAAGTGCTATTATTATTATTATTTTGAGATGGAGTCTCACTCTGTCACCCAAGTTGGATGGCAATGGTGTGATCTCGGCTCACTACAACCTTCGCCTCTCTGGTTCAAGTAATTCTCTCACCTCACCCTCCTGAGTAGCTGGCATTACAGGCATGCGCCACCACACTGGGCTAATTTTTTTTTTTTTTTTTTTTTGAGACAGAGTCTCCCTCTGTCACCCAGGCTGGAGTGCAGTGGTGAGATCTTGGCTCACTGCAAGCTCCGCCTCCCGAGTTTGCACCATTCTCCTGCCTCAGCCTCCCGAGTAGCTGGGACTACAGCTAATTTTTGTATTTTTAGTAGAGACGGGGTTTCACCATGTTGGCCCGGCTGGTCTCGAACTCCTGACTTCGTGATCTGTCCACCTCGGCCTCCCAAAGTGCTAGGATTACAGGTGTGAGCTAAAGTGTTATTATAATTTGTTTTATGGCCCAGAATATGGTATATCTGGATGAATGTTCCATGTGCATTTGAATTGAATGTACATTTTCCTGTTGGTGGGTGGGATGTTGGAATATTCTGTAAATGTCAGTTAGGTCAAGTTGTTTGACAGTGCTGTTCTTTCCTTTTTGTTTTTAGGCAGGATCTCACTTTGTCATCCAGGCTAGAGTGTGGTGGTGCAATCTCACTGCACAGTCGACCTTCTGGGCTCAAGTGATCCTCTCATTTCAGCCTCCCTAGTAGCTAGGACTACAGGCACACTTGGCTATTTTTAAATTTTTTTTGTAGAGATGGGGTTTTTACTATGTTGCCCAGGCTTGACAGCGTTTTATCGATTACTGAGAAAGTCATGTTGATGTCTCCAGCTATAATTGTGATTTCTGTATGTCTTTTTTCTTTTCTATCAGTTTTCGTGTCATGTGTTTTGAAGCTCTTTTGTTTGGTATATAGATACACATTTAGGAATTGTTACATCTTCTTCGTAAAAGGCCCTTCTTTGTCCCTAATAATACTACTTATTCTGAAGTCCATTTCCCGTTTTCTTTTCTTTTTCTTTTCTTTTTTTTTTTTTTTTTTTTTTTTTTTTTTTGAGACAGGCTCTCTTGTCCAGTCTGGAGTGCAGTGGTGCCATCTCAGCTCACTGCAACTTCTGCCTCCTGAGTAGCGGGAACTACAGGTGTGCACCACCACAACCGGCTAATTTTTGTATTTTTGTAGAGATGGGGTTTTGCCATGTTGCCCAAGCTGGTCTCAAACTCCAGAGCTCAAGTGATCCACCCCTGGTCAGCCTCCCAAAGTGTTGGGATTACAGGCATGAGCCAATGCGCCCAGCCTGAAGTTCATTTTCTTATTTACTTACTTATTCATTTTTATTTTTTAATTAGAGATGAGGTCTCACTATGTTGCCCAAGGTAGTCTCGAACTCCTGAGCTCAAGTGATCCTTCCACCTCGGCCTCCCAAATTGCTAGAATTACATGTGTGAGCCACTACGCCCAACCTGAAGTTCATTTTTTAATATTAGTATTGCTGTTTCACTTTCTTGTAATCAGTGTTTGCATGATATATTGTTTTCTCCCCCCCCTTTTTTTTTTTTTTTTTTTACTTTTAACCAACTTATATCTTTATATTTAAAATGGATTTATTATTGACAGGGTATAGTTGGGTCTTGCTCTCCTAATCCAATCTGACAATTTCTGCCTCTCAACTGGGGTGTGTAGGTTATTTTAAGTGTAATTTTTGATATGGTTGGATTTAAATTTACTTTGTTACCATGTGTTTTCTAATTTGTTGTATCTCTTATTTGTTCCTATTTTCCTGCCTTCTTCTGTATTGAGGGTTTTTTTTTTTCTTTTTTTTTTTTTTGAGACGGTGTTTCACTCTTGTTGCCCAGAGCTGGAGTGCAATGGTGCGATTTCGGCTCACTGCAACCTCTGGCCCTCCTGTGTTCAAGCGATTCTCCTGCCTCAGCCTCCCAAGTAGCTGGGATTACAGGCATGCACCACCACACCTGGCTAATTTTGTATTTTTAGTAGAGATGGGGTTTCTCCATGTTGGTCAGGCTGGTCTCAAACTCCTGACCTCATGTGATCCACCTGCCTTGGACTCCCAAAGTGCTGGGATTACAGGTGTGAGCCACTGTGCCTGGCAAGGGTTCTTTTTTAATTAGTCCCTAGATTGCTCAGCAGAAGAAAGTTTTAAACAATTATTCTACGACCGGGCACGGGACTACAGGCACCCACCACCATGCCCGGCTAATTTTTTGTATTTTTAGTAGAGACGGGTTTTCACCGTGTTAGCCAGGATGGTCTCGATCTCCTGACCCCGTGATCCGCCCCCCTCGGCCTCCCAAAGTGCTGGGATTACAGGCGTGAGCCACCACACCTGGCCTGAGTTTTTTCTTTTTTTTTTTTTTAAAGCTCATCATCTATTGTTAGTGTATTTTAGTTAGTGTTTAGTTTAGCATCTTTTTTTTTTTTTTTTTTTGAGATGGAGTCTCGCTCTGTCGCCCAGGCTGGAGTGCAGTGGCCGGATCTCAGCTCACTGCAAGCTCCGCCTCCCGGGTTCACGCCATTCTCCTGCCTCAGCCTCCCGAGTAGCTGGGAGTACAGGCGCCCGCCACCTCGCCCGGCTAGTTTTTTGTATTTTTTAGTAGAGACGGGGTTTCACCGTGTTAGCCAGGATGGTCTCGATCTCCTGACCTCGTGATCCGCCCGTCTCAGCCTCCCAAAGTGCTGGGATTACAGGCTTGAGCCACCGCGCCCGGCCAGTTTTCTCATCTTTAAAATGAAAATAGGCTGGGCATGGTGGCTCATGCTTGTAATCCTAGCACTTCGGAAGGCCAAAGTAGGAGGATTGCTTGAGACCAAGAGTTCGAGACCAGCCCTGGCAATATAGCAAGACCCTTGTCTCTATACAAAATTTAAAAAAAAAAAAATTATGGCCAGGTGCGGTGGTCTCATGCTTGTAACCTTTTGGGAGGCTAAGGCAGGAAGATCACTTGAGCTCAGGAGTTTGAGATCAGCCTGGGCAACACTGTAAGAATCTCATCTCTTAAAAAAAAAGAAAGAGAGAAAGAAAATTTTTAAAAAAAATAGCCAGGCATGGTAACACACGCCTGTAGTCCTAAGCCACTCAGGAGGCTGAGTTGGGGCAATTGCTTGACCCTAAGAGGTCCAGGTTGCAGAGCCATGATTATGCCACTGCAGTCCAACCTGGGTGACAGAGGGAGAGAGAGACTCTGTATCAAATAAATAAATAAACAAATAAATAAATAAAATGAAAATAATTATATTACCTCCTTTCATAGAGTTGTCATGAAGACGAGTTGATATTTGTATAGTGCTTACAATAATTCTTGGCACTTAGTAAGTGCTACATAAACGTTTGTTAAATAACTAAATTAACTGACTTAAGCATCAAAGGGAATCAATCCCATTGCAGCATTTTTTAAAATTGCAAAGAAGACTGAAAGTACCCTAAATGTGTATCAATACAGGAATGGTTAAACAACATTCATCGGATCTTTACTCCATGGTATACTACACAGCTGTTAAATGAGCTAGGTCTAGGAAGATCAATCTGGATAAATGAAATCATGTAGGAAGAAGCATGCCTGACTTCTTCCTACAGTGTTATGTTTGTGAGATCCTTCTAGATAGTTACATGTGGTGGTAGTTTTCTCCTTCTTGTTGCCATATAGTAATCTCTGGTATGAATAACACTGCAATTTAGATACACATTTATTTATCCACTCTACTACTGATGATCATTGGGTTGTTTTCAAATTTTGGTTGTGATGGTTGCATTGGCTCTTATATTCTTGTGCATACCTTGGTAAACATATGAACACGTATTCACAATCCACTTTAGAGCGGAGGATATGCATATGTGTGTTCAGCTTTTTTTTTTTTTTTTTTTTTTTTTTGAGACGGAGTCTCGCTCTGTCACCCAGGCTGGAGTGCAGTGGCCGGATCTCAGCTCACTGCAAGCTCCGCCTCCCAGGTTCACGCCATTCTCCTGCCTCAGCCTCCCAAGTAGCTGGGACTACAGGCGCCCGCCACCTCACCCGGCTAGTTTTGTTTTGTTTTGTTTTTGTATTTTTTAGTAGAGACAGGGTTTCACCGTGTTAGCCAGGATGGTCTCGATCTCCTGACCTCGTGATCCGCCCGTCTCGGCCTCCCAAAGTGCTGGGATTACAGGCTTGAGCCACCGTGCCCGGCCGTGTGTTCAGCTTTATTTGATACTGTCAGATAGTTTTGAAAGTGGTTGTACTCTTCTTCACTCCTACAAACAGTGAATAAGAGTATCAGTTGCTTCACATCCTCAGCAAAACTTGGTAGTGTCAATATTTTACATTTTAGCCATTTTGGTAGGTGAGTAGTGAGCTCTCATTGTACTTTTACTTTGTATTTCTCTCATGACTTGAGATTGATAAACTTTTCATATGTTTAATAATCATACGCATTTTCTGTCAGTAATGTTCCTGTTCAAGCATCTTGCTCATTTTTTATCGAGTTATATTTTTTCTTTCTTTTTTTTATTTTTTTTGAGACAGAGTCTCGGTCTCTCACCCAAGCTGGAGTGCAGTGGCACAATCTCAGCTCACTGCAACCTCCGCCTCCTGGGTTCAGGTGATTCTCCTGTCTCAGCCTCAGTAGCTGGGATTACAGGCGCCCGCCACCGCACCCGGCTAGTTTTTTGTATTTTTAGTAGAGATGGGGGTTTCACCATGTTGACCAGGCTGGTCTCGAACTCCTGACCTCAGGTGATCCACCCACCCCAGCCTCCCAAAGTGATGAGATTACAGGTGTGAGCCACCAAGCCCAGCCAGAGTCATCTTTTTTCTTATTGATTTATAGTGATTCTTTATATGGTATATCCTGAATACATGTCTGTTTATATGTGTTGTAAATATCTTCTCCTCCTTTGTGGTCTACCTTTTATTTTAGCAATATGTAAGGTTGCCCATCCTTCCCCATCTGGTCGGGTGTGGTGGCTAATACCTTAATCCCAGCATTTTGGGAGGCTGAGGTATGTGGATCACCTGAGGTCAAGAGTTTGAGACCAGCCTGGCCAACATGGTGAAATCCCATCTCTACTAAATAAACAAACAAACAAAAAACTACACAAAAATTAGCTGGCTGTGGTGGTAGGCACCTGTAATCTCAGCTACTCGGGAAGCTGAGGCAGGAGAATTGCTTGAACCCAGGAGGCAGAGGTTTCAGTGAGCCAAGATCGCACCACTGCACTCCAGCCTGGGCAATAGAGGGAGACTCGATCTCAAAAAAATAAAAAAAAAGAAAGAAAGAAATGCAATCTAAAAACACATTTTGCCAAAAAGCAAAAACTACGGTTTTTTGTTTTTGTTTTTGTTTTTTTTTTGAGACAGAGTTTCACTCATGTCTCCCAGGAGTGCAGTGACACGATCTCGGTTCACTGCAACCTCTGCCTCCCGGGTTCAAGTGATTCTCCTGCCTCAGCCTCCCGAGTAGCTGGGATTACAGGCCCATGACACCACGCCCGGCTAATTTTTGTATTTTCAGTAGAGACGGGGTTTCACCATGTTGGCCAGGTTGGTCTGGAACTCCTGACCTCAGGTGATCCACCTGCCTGGGCCTCCCAAAGTGCTAAGATTACAGGCGTGAGCCACCACTCCCAACCCACTGTATATTTCTTAATTAATATAATTATCTATTTGTTTTTGTTTTTGTTTTTTGAGACAAGTTCTGGCTCTACAGCCCAGGCCGGAGTGAGTGGCACAATCTTGGCTCACTGCCATCCTAGGCTCAAGCCATCCTCCCACCTCAGTCTCCTGAGTAGCTAGAACTATAGGCATGCACCATTACAGCTGGCTAATTTTTGTATTTTTTGTAGAGAGGGGGTTTTGCCATGTTGCCTAGGCTGGTCTGGAACTCATGAGCTCAAGAAATCCACCTGTCTCGGCCTCCCAAAGTGCTGGGATTATAGCTGTGAGCCACCACGAGAATTTATTTTTTAGAGTTGTTTTATTATTTATTTATTTATTTGTGTGTGTGTGTCTTTTTTCTTTTTCTTTTTTTTTTCTTTTTATTTTTTTGAGATCAACCCCTCATTCTGTTGCCCAGGCTGGAGTACAGTAGTATGATCTCGGCTCACTGCAACCTCCTCCACCTCCCGGGTTCAAGCAATTCTTGTGCCTCAGCCTCCTGAGTATCTGGAACTACAGGTGTGAACCACCACACTCGGCTAATTTTTGTATTTTTGGTAGAGACGGGCTTTCGCCATGTTGGCCAGGCTGGTCTCGAACTCCTGACATCTGGGGATCCGCCTGCCTCGGCCTCCCAAAGTGCTGGGATTACAGGCGTGAGCCACTGCGCCCAGCCGTGTTTCCTTTTTCTAGAAAAGTTTTAGATTTACAGGAAACTGGCCAGGCACAGTGGCTCACGCCTGTAATCCCAGCACTTTGGGAGGCCGAGGCGGGCGGATCACCTGAGGTCAGGAGTTTGAGAGCCTGGCCAACATGGCAAAAACCCATCTCTACTAAAAATACAAAACAAAAAAAATTAGCTGGGCATGGTGGCAGGCACCTGTAATCCCAGCTACTCAGGAGGCTGAGGCAGGAGAATTGCTGGAACCCAGCAGGTGGAGGCTGCAGTGAGCCGAGATTGTGTCATTGCACTCCAGTCTGGGTGACAGAATGAGACTCGGTCCAAAAAGATTTACAGGAAACTGAGCAGATAGTAGAGTTCCCATATACCTCCTTTCCACTCCCTCCCTCACAGTTTCCCCTATTATTAATATTACATTCGTGTGGTACATTTGTACCACACTGATTAAACCAACATGGATATGTTATTATTAATCATAATTTGAATATATTATTATTATTAGTTAAAGTCCATAGTTTACATTAAGGTTCACTGTGTCGCCGGGCGCGGTGGCTCACGCCTGTAATCCCAGCACTTTGGGAGGCCGAGGCGGGCGGATCACAAGGTCAGGAGATCGAGACCACGGTGAAACCCCGTCTCTACTAAAAATACAAAAAATTAGCCGGGCGCGGTTGTGGGCGCCTGTAGTCCCAGCTACTCGGGAGGCTAAGGCAGGAGAATGGCGTGAACCCGGGAGGCGGAGCTTGCAGTGAGCCGAGATCGCGCCACTGCAGTCCAGCCTGGGCGACAGAGCGAGACTCCGTCTCAAAAAAAAAAAAAAAAAAAAAAAAAAAAAAAAAAAAAAAAAGGTTCACTGTGTCATATAGCAATATGAGTTTTGAAAAAAATACAAAATGTTACATATCCACCACTATAGCATCACATAATATAGTTTCACTGCCCTAAAAATCCTCTTTTTATCCCTCCCCTTCTCTTCCCCTTGAACATCTGGCAGCCACTGATCTTTTTACTGTCTCTACAGTTTTGCTTTTTCCAGAAAGTCATGTATTTACAATCATACAATAGGAAGACTTTACAGACTGGCTTCTTTCAGAAAGCAATATGCATTTAAGTTTCCTCCGTATCTTTTTGTGGCTTGATAGCTCATTTATCACTGAATAACATTCTGTCGTGTGAATGTGCCACAGTTTGTTTATCCATTCACCTTTTGAAAGACATCTTGGCTGCTTCCAGGTTGGGGCAATTATGAATAAAGCTAGATAAATGTTCATGTGCAGGTTTTTATGTGGACATAAGTCTATTTGGTTCATTAGGGTATTTATTAAAGTAAATAAACTACTATTTACCCTAGTAAATACTCCCAGGTATTTACCTAAGACTGCAATTGCAGGATGGTGGGGTAATACTATTTTAAGCTTTGTAAGAAACTGCCGAACTATCTTCCAAAGTGGCTGTACCTTTGTGCACTTCCACCAGCAATGAATGAGAGTTCTTGTAGTGTCATAGCCTTGCCAGCATTTGTTGTTGTTAGTTTTATGGATTTTAGCCATTCCAATAGGTGTGTAATGGTATCTCATTTTAAGTTATAATTCCCTAATGATATATGTGGTTTGGCACCTTTCTATATGCTTATTTGCCACTTGTATATTTTCTTTTGTGAGATGTCTGTTTCGACCTTTTGCCCATTTTTAAATTGGGTTATTTTCTTATTGTTGAGGTTTTTTGGTGTTTTGCTTTTAGTTTTTTGAGACTGGGTCTTGCTTTGTCGCCCAGGGTAGAATGCAGTGGCATGATCATAGCTTACGGCAATCTTGTACTCCTGGGCTCAAGTGATCCACCGCAGGCTTCTGGATAGTTGGTGTAGCTTGGACTACAGGCATGTGCCACCATGCGTGGCTAATTTTTTTTAAATTTTTAAATTTTTTTAGATACATGATCTTTCTCTGTTGACCAGACTGGTCGTGAACTCCTGGCCTTAAGCAATCCTCCCACCTTTGCCTCCCAAAATGCTGGGATTACAGGCATGAACCACCATTCCCAGTCTTATTGTTGAGTTTTAAGAGTACTTTGTCTTTGCAAATGTTTTTTCCCAGTTGTGGTTTGTCTTTACATTCTCCTAACAACATCTTTTATAGAGCAGGTAGCAATTTATCCTTTCATGGATCTAAAAATTTATCATCAAACTCAAGGTCACCCACATTTTCTCCTATGTTATCTTGAAGAAGTTTATGTTTTTGCATTTAGGTTTATGATCCACTTTGAGTTAATTTTTGTGGAAGTTGTTTTGTTTGTTTTGAGATAGAGCCTTGCTCTGTTTCCCAGGCTGGAGTGCAGTGGTGCGATCTCCGCTCACTGTAACCTCCGCCTCCCGGGTTCAAGGGGTTATCCTGCCTCAGCCCCCGAGTAGCTGGTACTACAGGCACATACCACCAAGCCCAGCTAATTTTTGAATTTTCAGTGGAGACAGGGTTTTGTCATGTTGGCCAGGCTGGTCTCAAACTCCTGACCTCAAGTACTTCGCCTGCCTTAGCCTCTCAAAGTGTTGGGATTACAGGCGTGAGCCACCTCGCCTGGCTGGTTTTTGTCAAAGTTATAAAGTTAGTGTCTGGATGTCCTAGTCTCTTTGGGCTGCTATAACATAGACTGGATAGCTCATAAGCAACAGAAGTTTATTTTTTGCAGTTCTTGAGGCTGGGAAGTCCAAGATCAAGGCACTAGCAAATTTGAAGTCTGGTGAAGGCCGACTTCCTGGTACATGTACTATCTTTTTGCTGTGTCCTCACATGGCGATAGGGAGCAAAGGCGTCTCTTTCAAAAGAGCATTAATTCATGCAGGCTTTACTCTCATGACCTAATCACCTCTCAAATGCCCCGTCTCCTAATACCATCACCTTGGGAGTTAGGATTTCAACATACTAATTTTGGGGGAACACAAATGTTCAAATCATAGTGTTCGATTCATTTTTTACATGTGGATGTCCAGTTGTTCTAGCATCACTTCTTTTTTTTTTTTTTTTTTTTTTGAGATGGAGTCTTGCTCTGTTGCCCAGGCTGGAGTGCAGTGGTGCGATCTCTGCTCGCTGCAATCTTCGCCTCCTGAGTTCAAGCGATTCTCCTGCCTCAGCCTCCGGAGTAGCTGGGACTACAGGCACCAGCCACCACACCTGGCTAATTTATATTTTTAGTAGAGATGGGGTTTCGCCACATTGGCCAGGCTGGTCTTGAACTCCTGACCTTGTGATCTGCCCATCTCGGCCTCCCAAAGTGCTGGGATTACAGGCGTGAGCCACCGTGTCCGGCTTCTAGCATCATTTCTTTTTTTTTTTTTTTTTTAGTAGAGACGGGGTTTCACCATGTTGGTCAGGCTGGTCTCGAACTCCTGACCTCGTGATCCATCCACCTCGGCCTCCAAAAGTGCTGGGATTACAGGCATGAGCCACCGCACCCAGCCACATCATTTCTTAAGAAAACTACCCGGCCGGGCGCGGTGGCTCACACCTGTAATCCCAGCACTTTGGGAGGCCGAGGCGGGCGGATCACAAGGTCAGGAGATCGAGACCACGGTGAAACCCCGTCTCTACTAAAAATACAAAAAATGAGCTGGGCGCGGTGGCGGGCGCCTGTAGTCCCAGCTACTCGGGAGGCTGAGGCAGGAGAATGGCGTGAACCCAGGAGGCGGAGCTTTCAGTGAGCCAGGATCGCGCCACTGTACTCCAGCTTGGGTGACAGAGCAAGACTCTGTCTCAAAAAAAAAAAAAAAAAAAGAAAACTACCCATGGCCGGGCATGGTGGCTCACGCCTGCAATCCCAGCACTTTGGGCAGATTGCTTGGGCCCAGGAGTTGGAGACAAACCTGGGCAATATGGCAAAACCCCATCTCTACCAAAAATTACAAAAATTAGCCAGGTGTCGTGGCGCACCCCTATAGTCCCAACTACTTGTGAGGCTGAGGTGGGAGGATCATCTGAGCCTGGGAAGTTGAGGCTGCAGTTAGCCATGATTGTGCCACTGCACTCCAGCCTGCGTGACAGAGTGAGACTCTGTCTCAAAAAAAAAAAAAAAAATTATCCTTTCTCCATTGAATTGCCTTTGTGTGGGTCTATTTCTGAGTTCTATATTCTGTTCCATTAATCTATTTGTCTATTCTTTCACCTGTACCACACTCTCTTGATTATTGTAGCTTTTTTTTTCTTTTTTTGAGACAGTCTCATTCTGTCACCCAGGCTGAAGTATAGTGACATGATCTCGGCTCACTGCAATCTCTGCCTCCTGGGTTCAAGCGATTCTCCCGCCTCAACCTCCCAAGTAGCTGGGATTACGGGTGTGTGCTACCACACCCAGCTAATTTTTGTATTTTTAGTAGAGACAGGGTTTCGCCTTGTTGGCTAGGCTGATCTCCAACTCTTGATCTTAGGTGATCTGCCCACCTTGGCCTCCCAAAGTGATGGGATTATAGGCGTGAACCACCACACCCAGCCGATTATTGTAGCTTTATAGTAATCTGGAAGTTGGGTGGTGTCAGTTTTAAAATTTGAATTTCATTATTTCAATGTGTTCTACAAGCATACTGTGAATTTCTATTTATAACTCATCAAGTAGGTGGTGACATATGGTATACCCTATTTACAAGATATAAAAAGGTTAAATAACCTGCTCATCTAACAGGTTAACAGTCTTGGTTTTTCAGTGCCTTGATGCACTAACCTGCTCCCTGAGAGAGGAACCATGCTCTGTCTGTATTGTCAAGCAAGGTTAACAACTATTCCCCACTGCACATTAAAACACTGGAATTCTGTTGTTTCAGTTCGTTTGTTTATTTTCGAGACGGTGTCTTGTTCTGTCATCCAGGCTGGAGTGCAGTGGTGCAACCTCAGCTCACTACAACCTCCACCTCCTGAGTTCAAGCGATTCTCCTGCTATTAGTCTCCCAAGTAGCTGGGACTATAGGTGTGTACCACCAAACCCAGCTAATTTTTAAATTTTTAGTAGAGATGAGGTTTCACCATGTTGGCCAGGCTGTTCTCAAACTCCTGACCTCAAGTGATCCCCCTTCCTTAGCCTCCCAAAGTGCTGGGATTATAGGCGTGAGCCACCATGTCTGGCCCCTGGAATTCTATTTGATACGTCCTTTCTGAGTTTGACTAGCAGAAGTTATACCCCTGATTCATTTTATTTTGTTTTGTTTTGTTTTGTTTGGGTTTTTGCTATGTTGCCCAGACTGGTCTCGAACTCCTGGGCTCAAGCAATCCTCCTGCCTCAGCCTCCCAAAGTGTTGGGATTACAGGTGTGGGCCACTGTGCCTGACCTATCCCCCTGATTTTGACTGACACAGTTGAGAGTCTGTCCATATGGAACTAGGTTAGAGCCATGGATTTGAGTTCTACCCAAAATTATCACCTTGAAATATTCTGTGGCAGATATTCCTGGTTGGCTAGCTCAAATCCATGCCTCAATTTCTTTTCCTTTGCCTTCTCTTGCCATATAGAGGCTAGAAATACTAAATAATTGCTTTCCAGACTTTTCCAGATCTACCTTGTAGATAGAGGTCATCACAAGACGTAGCCCTGGCAAGTGAGATATAAATAGAAATCTGTTGGGGTCTTCTAAAAAGCTTTTGCTTTTTTGATAAAAAGCAGCTAGTGCCTCTCCCTTTCTCTTGTTCGTTTTGCCTTGAACACAGTTGAGATGCTTGGTGCTACAGCAGCCATTCTGTAACTATAGTGAAAAACTAAAACTTAGGATTCTGGAACAGAAAAAAGATAGAAATAAATTATGTTGAATGGCTGAACTAATTACAATAATCACTTCGGGACTTGCTGTGTGAGAAAACTCAACCTCGTCTGTTTAAGCCACTGCTAGTCAGATTGCATGTTATTTGCAACTGAAAACAGTCTCAACGGATCTAACTATTCTAGTGGGGCCATCATTGCATAAACATCTTTGGAATGACTCCTGGAAATGCCACAGGATTTCTTGACATAGTCTCATGAATGTTTTCACTGGTGGCAATCTTTGCCTTTGTTGGCTGGATTGGAAGGAAATGGAGACGTTTAGCTTGGGAAACAGAAGGCTTAGTGGGGACATGAGAGTTTCATTGCCCGAAGTTATTTTTTATTTTAGAAACAGGGTCTCACTTTGTGACCTAGGCTGGGGTGCAGGGGCATGATCATAGCTCACTGTAACCTTGAACTCCTGGGTTCAAGGCATCCTCCTACATAGTTAGGACTACAGGCACATGCCACCATGCCACATGCCTGGTTAATCTTTTTTTTTTTTTTTTTTTTTTTTTGAGACGGGGTCTGGCTCTGTCGCCCAGGCTGGAGTGCAGTGGCCGGATCTCAGCTCACTGCAAGCTCCGCCTCCCGGGTTCACGCCATTCTCCTGCCTCAGCCTCCCGAGTAGCTGGGACTACAGGCGCCCGCCACCGCGCCCGGCTAGTTTTTTGTATTTTTTTTTAGTAGAGACGGGGTTTCACCGTGTTAGCCAGGATGGTCTCGATCTCCTGACCTCGTGATCCGCCCGTCTCGGCCTCCCAAAGTGCTGGGATTACAGGCTTGAGCCACCGCGCCCGGCCGTTAATCTTTTAAAAAAGTATTTTCGGGGCCGGGCGCAGTGGCTCAAGCCTGTAATCCCAGCACTTTGGGAGGCCGAGACGGGCGGATCACGAGGTCAGGAGATCGAGACCATCCTGGCTAACACGGTGAAACCCCGTCTCTACTAAAAAAAAATACAAAAAACTAGCCGGGCGCGGTGGCGGGCGCCTGTAGTCCCAGCTACTCGGGAGGCTGAGGCAGGAGAATGGCGTGAACCCGGGAGGCGGAGCTTGCAGTGAGCTGAGATCCGGCCACTGCACTCCAGCCTGGGCGACAGAGCCAGACCCTGTCTCAAAAAAAAAAAAAAAAAAAAGTATTTTCGGGCCGGGTGCGGTGGCTCAAGCCTGTAATCCCAGCACTTTGGGAGGCCGAGACGGGCGGATCACGAGGTCAGGAGATCGAGACCATCCTGGCTAACACAGTGAAACCCTGTCTCTACTAAAAAATACAAAAAACTAGCCGGACGAGGTGGCGGGTGCCTGTAGTCCCAGCTACTCAGGAGGCTGAGGCAGGAGAATGGCGTGAACCTGGAAGGCAGAGGTTGCAGTGAGCTGAGATCCGGCCACTGCACTCCAGCCTGGGTGACAGAGCCAGACTCCGTCTCAAAAAAATAAATAAATAAAAATAAAAATAAATAAAAATTAAAAAGTATTTTCGGAGACGAGGTCTCTCTGTGTTGCCGAGATTGGTCTCAAACTCCTGGCCTCAAACTATCTTTTTGTCCAGGCCTCCCAAGTAGCTGGGATTACAGGTGTGAGTCACAATACACTAAAGGTTTTTTTTTTTTTTTTTTTTTTTGGAGAGACAGGCTCTCGCTGTGTTGCCCAGGCTGGCCTCAGAGTCCTGGGATCAAGCAATCCTCCTGCCTTAGCCTCCAAAAGTGCTAGAATTACAGGCATGAGTCACTGCACCCAGCCCTTGAAGCTTTATTAAGGGCAAAAGGGATCATCACGATTACCACTCCGGCTAATCCCCCCAAATTGTCCCAGACCTTTACAGTTTACACAAATATCACCTCATTTAATATATAAAACCTATGTTGCCACAGATAACAGAGTTGGGGCAAATAAGTGGAAGTTAAAACTTTATCATTAAGAAGAACTGCTTAATGATCAGAGTAGTTCCAACAAGAAAACATACTGCTGACGGGGTGAAGTGGCTTAACCTCTAATCCCAGCACTTTGGGAAGCTGAATCAGAAGGATTGCTTGAGGCCAGGAATTCAAGACCACCCTAGGCAAAAAAGTGAGATCCTGTATCTACAAAAAACATAAAATTTAATAAATGAAAATTTTAAAACATGTCACCTGTGAAACAGAGAACTTGTTTTCCTTGGAAAGGTTGAGCAGAAAAGTGAAGGTACAGAGAAAGGAAGCTAATTAGGGCCCACTCAAATCTAAGGTTCAGACTCAAGTCTGGGGAGTAAGATTGGCTAATTTTGTTTTTGTTTTTCTTTTTGTTTTTCTTTTTCTTTTTTTTGAGACAGAGTCTCACACTGTGGCTGAGGCTGGAGTGCAGTGCGCGAACTTCTGCTCACCACAACCTCCTCCTCCCAGGTTCAAGTGATTCTCCTGCCTCAGCCTCCTGAGTAGCTGGGATTACAGGCATGCACCACCATGCCCAGCTAATTTCTTGTATTTTTAGTAGAGAGGGGGTTTCACTATGTTGGCCAGGGTGGTCTTGAACTCCTGACCTTGTGATCTGCCCACCTTGGCCTCCCAAAGTGCTGGGATTACAGGCATGAGCCACCGCATTGGGCCTGGATTGGCTAATTCTTTCTTAGCCTAGCTAAGTAAGGTTTTAGAGGAGGAACAGAGATGGGAGTAGGAGAGTGATTTCAAGTGGAAGGCACAGCTGGAACACAGGTACGGTATGTGCCCAAGAGAAGTTTGGAAACTCTCAATGATTTGGACTAGAGTGTAGAGTTTGGGCTCTTGGTGATTTGTGACTTTAAGCAAGTTACTGAATTGTCCTAGGCCACAGTTTTCTCCTTGGTTAAACGAAGGAACTGACTGAAATCAGTGGATCTCTATCTTTTCTCATGGTGGCTTAGATTGTACTCCCGAGACTCTTTGCAACCAGAAGTCCTAAATAAAATAAAAGGAGGTAATACTTCTTTGTTGTTACTGTGTTTTGTTTTGTTTTGTTTTGTGTTGAGACAGAGTCTTGCTCTGTCATCCAGTCTGGAGTGTAGTGGCACAGATATCGGCTCACTGCAGCCTCCACCTCCCAGGTCTAAGCAATTCTCCTGCCTCAGCCTCCCGTGTAGCTGGGATTACAGGTGCACGCCACCATGCCCCACTAATTTTTGTATTTTTAGTAGAGACAGGGGTTTCGCCATGTTGGCCAGGTTGATCTCAAACTCCCGGCCTCAAGTGATCCTCCTGCCTTGGCCTCCCATAGGGCTGGGATTACAGACGTGAGCCACTGCACCCGGCCTGTTGTTTTTATTTAAACAATGAAATTCTTGTATGAGGCTGGGCATGGTGGCTCGCATCTGTAATCCCAGCACTTTGGGAGGCTGACGCAGGAGGATTGCTTGAGGTCAGGAGTTTAAGACCAGCTTGGGCAACATAGCAAGATCCCATCTCTAAAAAAAAAAAGAAAAAATTAGCCAGGAGTGGTGGTGCATGCCTGTAGTCTCTGTTATTCAGGAAGCTGAGGTGGGTGGATTCTTGAGTCTAGGAGATTTCGGCTATAGGGAGCTATGAGCCTACCACTGCACTCCAGTCTAGGCCACAGAATGAGACAGTGTCTCAAAAAAAAAAAAAAAAAAGGATGACGTTTTTGTATTTTAATAATTATCACAGTATAGAGATTATGGACCTTTAACTTTTAGTCAGGCTTAGTGCCTGTCAAGATGGATTTTTTTTTCTTCATTTAATTTAAAAAAATTTGTGGCCGGGTGTGGTGGCTCATGCCTGCAATCCCAGCACTTTAGGAGGTCAAGGCGGGAGGATCAGCTGAGGTCAGGAGTTTGAGACCAGCCTGGCCAATATGGTGAAACTCTGTCTCTACTAAAAATACAAAAATTAGCCAGGTATGGTGGCTCGTGCCTGTAGTGCCAGTTACTTGGGAGGCTGAAGCAGGAGAATTGCTTGAACCTGGGAGGCAGAGGTTGCAGTGAGCCGAGATCGCGCCACTGCACTCCAGCCTGGGCAACAAGAGTGAAACTGCCTCCAGAAAAAAAAAACAAACAAAAAATTGTAATGTTTAATTAGAAACTACTTCAAATATTCAGAAATCTACAGATAATATAACCACCAAGATAATAGTTCTAATCTCTTTTTTTCTAATCTTTTTTTCTAATCTCTTTAAGAGATAAAATGATATAAATACAGCTAAAACCCCATCCTCACCTCTTTTCTTCCCCTTTCTTAGAAGTGAGTACACTTGCTGGTTGACTATGAGTTAGCCCTGCTCCACAAGCAGCAGTACTGTTTTGGGGGACTTGGGGGGTTTTTGTGAGATAGGGTCTCACTCCAGTTGCCCTGGCTGGACATGCCCTGCAGTGGCATGATCTGGGCTCACTGCAGCCTCAACCTCCCAGGCTCAGGTGATTCTTCCACCTCAGGCTCCCTAGTAGCTGGGACTACAGGTGTGCCACCACACCCGGTTAATATATATATATATTTTTTTAGTAGAGATGGGGTTTTGCCATGTTGCCCAGGCTGGTCTCAAACTCGTGAATTCAAGCAATCCACCCCGCCTCAGCCTCCCAAAGTGCTGGGATTACAGGCGTGAGCTACCCAGCCTGGCCAGAAGTAGTACTGTTTAAAAAAAAAAAAAAAAGGAAAAAAGAAGCACTCTCCCAAAATTGCTGTCTTTCCCATTTAACTTTTTGTACTTTTCTACATATATATCTATAAATATATGACATTTTTGTGTTAAATTTTACATAAGTGCCATACTGAATGTATTATCTTTTTTTTTTTTTTTTTTTTTTTTTTTTTTGAGACGGAGTCTCACTCTGTCGCCCAGACTGGAGTGCAGTGGCGCGATCTCGGCTCACTGCAAGCTCCGCCTCCCGGGTTCACGCCATTCTCCTGCCTCAGCCTCCGGAGTAGCTGGGACTACAGGTGCCCGCCACCACGCCCGGCTAATTTCTTTTTGTATTTTTAGTAGAGACGGGGTTTCACCGTGTTAGCCAGGATGGTCTCGATCTCCTGACCTCGTGATCCGCCCGTCTCGGCCTCCCAAAGTGCTGGGATTACAGGCTTGAGCCACCGCGCCCGGCCTGAATGTATTATCTTTAAACTTCCTTCCTTCACTCATTATGTTTTTAAGATTTATCTATGTCGATTACATGTAAATCATTTAATTGGTTGTATGGTACTCCATGGTATGACTAACCCACGATTCATCCATTGATTCCCCTTACAGAAAGACAGGTTATTTCGACATTTTTGCTATTATAATACAGTTGGAAGGCGTATTCTTGCCAATGTCTCCTCGTGCACACATGTAATAGTTCCCCTAAGGTATCAGAAGTAGAATTGCCGGGTTGTAAAATATAAGCATCTTTAATTGTAGGTTGAACATGCCCACTTTTGCCTAGGAATCCAATTAGGAGATGAAAATGATGGTATCAGTGACTGCCTCTGCAGAGCTGGTGATCAGTTGAGGCATCATCTCATGCTCTTAGGAGAGGAAAAACAGCAACATTCACTGCCATAGCTTTGTTTCAATAATCCTTGTCTGTTTCCAAAAGCCAAATAAAAAAATATTGGAAATGGTCACTTAATTAAATATCTACCTAATACAATAATTGCTTCTAGAGTATCTTGGACACACGTGTATATAGCCTGTACTTGAATACTACCAGAAACAAACAACTTACAACCTCTCAAAGTAGTCCAGCTCTGTTGGTTAGAAAATTATTTTAGGCCAGGCATGGTGGCTCACACCTGTAATCCCAGCACTTTGTGAGGCTGAAGTGAGCAGATCACGAGGTCAGGAGTTCGAGATCAGCCTGGCCAACATAGTGAAACCCTGTCTCCACTAAAAATAATTAGCTGGGCAAGGTGGTGTGCACCTGTAATCCCAGCTACTCAGGAGGCTGAGGCAGGAGAATCGCTTGAACCTGGGAGGCGGAGGTTGTGGTGAGCCAAGATCTTGCCACTGCATTCCTACCTGGGTTGCAAAGTAAGACTCTGAAAAAAAAAAAAAAAAAAGAAGAAAATTATTTCGTAATCTGAAAACACCTGTGGCTGGGAAGTGTGTATCTGATTTTGAACTTAACCATCTTCTTTTTCTTTCTTCTCTTTCTTTTTTTTTTTTTTTTTTTCTTTTTTCTGGACAGGATCTCGTTCTGTGTACCAGGCTGGAGTGCAGTGGTGCCATCTTGGCTCACTGCAACCTCTGCTTCCCAGGCTTAAGCAATCCTCCTATCTCAGTCTTTCCAGTAGCTGGGACTACAGGCACACACCACCACAACCGGCTAATTATTATTATTATTATTATTATTTTGTATTTTTAATAGAGATGGTGTTTGGCCATGTTGGCCAGGGTGGTCTCAAACTCCTGAGCTTAAGCGATCCTCCCACCTCGGCCTTCCAAAGTGATAGGACTACAGCCATGAGCTACACCCAGACCAGCCACCATGCCCACCCTAATTTTTTTTTTTTAAGATGAAGTCTTGCTCTATTGCCCAGGCTGGAGTGCAGTGGCATGCTCTTGGCTCACCACAACCTCTGCCTCCCAGGTTCAAGCAATTCTCCTGCCTCAGCCTCCCAAGTAGCTGGGACTACAGGCAAATGCCACCATGCCCAGCTAATTTTTTTATTTTTAGTAGAGACGGGGTTTCACTATGTTGGCCAGGCTGGTCTCGAACTCCTGATCTGGTGATCTGCCTGCTTTGGCCTCCCAAAGTGCTGGGATTACAGGTGTGAGCCACCGCGCCTGGCCAATGTTTATATTTTTTGTAGAGACAGGGTTTTGCCGTATTGCCCAGGCTGGTCTGGAACCAAAAGGTTGGGATTACAGGCGTAAGCCTCCGTGCCTAGCTGAGTCTCTGTTTCTTCTAGGTACAATGGGAGTAAGAATCATACCTAACTCACAACGTGGTTGGAAGAATCAAATGAGTTAGTGGGTGTTAATGTATATAAATGTATGTGTGTACACATATGTATAGATTTACGTATAAGTCTCTGCTATATGGAGAGAGAGGAAGAAAGAGAGAAACTCAAGGAAGCGTAAGAGTACGAGTGAGTACCTACTAGAAAATGATAAATAGTAACTGCAGTTGTTAATAGTCTTCTTCCTAGTGGAGCGAGGTGGCTCATGCCTGTAATCCCAGCACTTTGGGAGGCCAAGGCAGGTGGATCACCTGAGGTCAGAAGTTCGAGACCAGCCTGACCAATTATGGTGAAACCCCATCTCTACTAAAAATACAAAAATTAGCTGGGCATCGTGGTGCGCACCTGTAGTCCCAGCTACTCGGGAGGTTGAGACAGGAGAATCGCTTGAACCCAGGAGGGGGAGGTTGCAGTGAGCCAAGATTGCACCATTGTACTCCAACCTGGGCGACAGAGCAAGTCCATCTCAAAAAAAATAGTCTTCTTCCTGTCATCAGTCTCTACCAACAAAAGTTCATTCTGACAACAAATGTTTACTGAGTTTCTGCTATGTGCCATAGACTGTGCTAGGCGTCATAGAAACATCACCCACTCTTCTCTGTCGGTATATATAAGATCCTCTGTGACCTTGCCAGCATTAAACAAGAGTTTAAAATGGGGGTTCTCTGCCACAAAAAACAGGATGCTAAAACGATTTAAAAATGGGGGTTCTGGATTTGAATAGTCTAGGCTTTTTTTTTTTTTTTTTTGAGACGGAGTCTCGCTCTGTCGCCCAGGCTGGAGTGCAGTGGCCGGATCTCAGCTCACTGCAAGCTCCGCCTCCCGGGTTTACGCCATTCTCCTGCCTCAGCCTCCCGAGTAGCTGGGACTACAGGCGCCCGCCACCTCACCCGGCTAGTTTTTTTTTTGTATTTTTTTAGTAGAGACAGGGTTTCACTGTGTTAGCCAGGATGGTCTCAATCTCCTGACCTCGTGATCCACCCATCTCGGCCTCCCAAAGTGCTGGGATTACAAGCGTGAGCCACCGCGCCCAGCCTAGTCTAGGCTTTAATCCCAACTGTACCACTTCCTAGCTATGTGATTGTAGGAGTGTTTCTTTCTTTCTTTCTTTCTTTTTTCCTTTTCTTTTTTTTTTTTTTTTTTTTTTTTTTTTTGAGACAGAGTCTCGCTCTGTCGCCCAGGTTGGAGTGCAGTGGCACGATCTCGGCTCACTGCAACCTTTGCCTCTTGGGTTCCAACTATTCTCCTGCCTCAGACTCCTGAGTAGCTGGGATTACAGGCGCACGCCACCACGCCCGGCTAATTTTTGTATTTTTAGTAGAGACGGGGTTTCACCATGCTGGCCAGGCTGGTCTTGAACTCCCAACCTCAGGCCATCTGCCCGCCTTTGCCCTCCCAAAGTGCTGGGATTACAGGCGTGAGCCACTGGGCCCGGCCGGGAGTGTGGGAGTGCTTCTTTTCTTTTCTTTTTTTTTGAGACAGAGTCTCGCTCTGTCGCCCAGGCTGGAGTGCAGTGGCGTGATCAGGGCTCACTGCAAGCTCCACCTCCCGGGTTTACACCATTCTTCTGCCTCAACCTCCTGAGTAGCTGAGACCACAGGCGCCCGCCACCACGCCTGGCTAATTTTTTTGTATTTTTAGTAGAGACGGGGTTTCACTGTGTTAGCCAGGATGGTCTCAATCTCCTGACCTCGTGATCTGCCGGCCTCGGCCTCCCAAAGTGCTGGGATTACAGGCGTGAGCCACTGCACCCAGTCCGGGAGTGTTTCTTAATCCACTAGTAAGCACTTATCTCCCATGGTAAGTATTCAATAAATGTTAGCTATTATTCAGTTTAATTAACCCAATGACCCTAACCAAGGTTGCAGCCTGAACCTGGGAAGCTACAGATAGATGATCTCAAAGCTTTCTTCTAGTTCCAAAGTCTATGATTTTTTATATTCAGTGGAACAGCTGTGGGGGAGAGGTCGGGGGAATGACCCACAGCATTTTTTAGGAGAAAGGCATAAAAGACTTTGTGAGCTGATGTCACAAGGGTAGGTTCTTACTCCTCTAAATGGGGAGAAATCTCCCTTGGGGATAAATCACCAGCAACTAGAATACTACCTTTGTCTCTGGGAGTATTCAGGTATTCACAGAAAAATTCATACTCATGATGTGAGCAGAATTGGAAAAAAGAAACAAGCTACATACGGAGTGATAAACACTATAAATGCCAAATACATATATTCAGTCCTTACTGAGAGCGGGTGCTGTCTGGTTTTCACAGGAAAGACAGGCAGTGTTCAGAGGCTCAGACTCTGGAGTCAGATAGATCTGGGTCTAATTCCCAATTTGCCAACTTATCGGGACCCCGGGGGCAAGTTGCTTTTAGCCTTTCTGCTTCAGCTTCTTTCCTTTTCTGCAAAACACAGACAGCAATAGTACCTAGCTAAGGGACTGTACCCAATCCAGTGCAAATAAAAGTGAATTATTGTATCTGACAAATGGCACCCTATGGATGAGTGACAAGTTTCCCTTGTTAGAAGGTGATGACACTTGTCTTCCCTTTCTGACTTGAAGTTTCATGGGTGGGGCCTGGTCTCTGCCTTAAGAAGATAGGCTTAGTACCACCCTTGTCACCTTGGGAACTTCCTTAATAAAGAGGAGGGTGTCTCCTCCATCAGCCCTGGGACTCCACAAGGCTGGAACTGCGTCTCTTCCTCAGAGATGGGAGCAGCAGTGACTCGGCGAGGGTCAGATGGACCTAGTCGCTCCCATCACCCCGAGGGCACCCAGAGTGTGTGTGGCTGACTCCTCTCCAGGCTACTCAGCTTAAGACCGATTCTCTTTCATCCTCTTCCTTAAGACCCAGGAGACGCGAGTGAGGACTGTGCCACTTCAGCAGTCCCCCAGAGCAGGAAGGAGTGGGCTGAGGCTCGGTTCTGGAGAGCCCTCGGGGCCCTAGCCTGAGGTCTCACAATTCGGGGGCTCAGAGTAAGTCTTAAGGAGCTCTTAAGGGGCTGTGCGGGGGGCCAGTGGGCGAGCGTGTGAGCGGGTGTCCCAGAAGCAGTGTGAGGAGCGTTTTACCCGGTGGTGGGGTGGGAGGTGCGTCCGGGTAACTAATGGCAACCGGGCGGGGTGAGCCCGCTCGGCAGGAACTCCTCGACGGCGAAAAACTACGACTCCCAGGGTGCCCCGGGGCTTAGCCCAGCTTTCCCGCCCGCCCACTGGCTGCCGGTCCCGCGAGCGGCGAAGCCCATTGGCCACGGCGGTGCGGGGCTCCCCCACTAGCAGGTTAGTGGGCGCCGCCGGCAGCAGACGTTGACCGGGCGCGGGGGGGTAAGTGGGGGGGCCCAGCTAGCCATTCTGGAAGCTGCCGGGCGCAGTCTGCGTGGCGTACCCGCCGGCTGCGAGGCGCGGGGCGGAGGCGGAGACTGCGTGGCGCAGGCGCGTTGCTGGGCTTCTCTTGGGTCCCCAGACAGCTGGAGGAGATAAACAGAGGAGGAGGAGGGAGGGGAGTGCGTGTGTGAGAGCGCGCGAGGGAGTGTGAGTGTGTGTGAGCGCGGGTGTGAGGCGGTGCGCAGGGGCGGGCGGAGGCGCTGTCCGGCCCCGGCCAGGCGCCGGGCGGGGAGCATGGGAAGGGGCTAGAGCTGCTCGAGCCCCCCAGCCCCCTCCCCGGGATCCTCGCCCCACCTCCCGGGAGAGGGGCCGCCCCCCCGGACGGATATGGGCTCCTGAAGTTGCGCCGCTGCCGGTCGGGGAAAGAGACCTGACAGGTACGGGTCGCCGCCGCCCCCTGCCCTCCGCGGGCGCCGAGGCTGGGACTGGCTCCCGCAGCCCCGGCGCACGGGCTGCCCGCTCTGGGCCGGCTCCAGCCCTACCGGCCTGGGGGCCTGAGCCCGCCCGTCTCGGGGCCCCGGGTGTCCCGAGAGGGGCCAGGCCTCGCCGGGGCGGAGGGCAGAGTGGTCCGGGGGCGGGGTGGGGGCTGAGGGTTTGGTCGGGACGCGGGGGGAGGCTGTGGGAGTCCAGGGGGCTCTGCGGAGGGAGAGGTGGAAGGCATTCCATCACGGGACTTTTTTGCGGAGTTTTTGTTTGACATCTGATCTGGCGCCGGAGTCAGGAAGAAGGGGCAGGTGTAAGTGCCGGGAGGGCAACGCCGACCTGACCTCTTAGTTTCTCGCTCGCTCTCTCTGTTTCTCTCTCTCTCTCTCTCTCTCTCTCTCTCTCTCTCTGTGTGTGTGTGTGTGTGTGTGTGTGTCCACCGCAGATGCCTTCAGTGGCCCATCCTGGCACCAAACTGAACTCTGCCAAGGTGCTTCCACCAGGCGACTGTAGCACCCCGTATACAAAGGGCCTCTGCTTGGGAATGGGCCATTCAGTACCCACTTCAAAGGGTAAATAGGAAGTGAGGAGATAGAAGAGAGACTGCGAACCAGCAGGATCCACTTCTTGCACTGAAAGCCGCAGTGGGACGCCCCCTTGCCAGCCTGGTTGACTTTGCTTGGTGGCTTGGGCTCTCTCTCTCCTCTGCGGGTGTACTCCCAGGGTTTCTAGAGGAGAGGTACAGGGGCCTGTGAGTAATGTCTAACAGCCGAATTTGACTGTTTTCCCCAAAGTTCTTTTCTTCTATGACTTTCTTTAACCTCCTGAAGTACTGGTAGAGCAACGTTATGGTTTTTCTCTCAAGTTGGTGATTTTAGGAGCCTGGTGGGGTGGCTGAAGCTTCCCCATTCATTCCAAGGATGGGGTAGATGATCTGGGTAAAGTGGCAGTGAAGCCTTCCCTTTCTAACAAAGCCTGAAACCGTTTTGAGAAGAAAACTTTTTGAGGGCAGCTTCTGATTCAAAGACATTATGAAATCCCCACCTAGGACACCGGTATGCCCAGTAGTCCCTACTAAGCTTTTCTGTGTCTTTTACAGTCGTTAAGTGGCCAGCTTCTGCTCACTGTACTGAAGGAACTACTTAATGCTATTTCTGTCTTGAGTTCTGGCTTATTCTTCCTTGTGATTCTTATATCTTTAGCGGGATTGAATTGAATTTTTGCTGTTGAGTGTAATAGCCAGATCCTCTATAACAGACCAGGGAGTAACCGTGGAGCTCCTTTGGGCCGAGTCTGAGACTTACTGAGATTTCTTCATTGTAGGTTGTTGTATTTCACTGGCAGGTAGGAAATGACCTTTTCTGTCATAGTTTGTGATCATGCTGCTTAAAGTCTGGAGTCCTGCTCTCCTTTCCTTTTTTGACCTATGTGGGAGCACTTCTGTTCGAGTCTTATCTCAATTTGAAGGAACAGTGCTTTTGGATCAACTCTGCAGAATAATTGATCAGTAGTCCATATTTCTGCCTGGGACACCTTCTCTGAGGGTCATGAGGGAAAGAGAGAACACGTGTAAAGATTATGATGACGAAGCTAACGATTATTTACCAGTTTCATACAATTGGCAGTTTTTTTTAGCTGGAAGGAGTTCAGTATTGACTCATTGGGCATCTTATGTAGGGTGTTTTTGCACACCTAGACTTTAGGATTTGGAAAGACAACTGAAAATCATGAAGCCCACTGCCAAACATTTGTGGATCTTGAGGGGCCAACTGCTAAGGAAGATCTAGACTATGACTTGTTCTTTAATTATTTTTATTTTTTCTCTGCTTTTTAAAATTTTATTTGTTTATTTTTTGAGATGGAGTCTTGCTCTGTCGCCCAGGCTGAAGTGCAGTGGCACGATCTCGCTCACTGCAACCTCCACCTCCTGGGTTCAAGCAATTCTCTGCCTCAGCCTCCTGAGTAGCTGGGATTGCAGGTGTCTGCCACCATGCCCGGCTAATTTTTGTATTTTTAGTAGAGACGGGGTTTCACCATCTTGGCCAGGCTGGTCTTGAACTCCTGACCTCGTGATCCACCCACCTCAGCCTCCCAGAGTGCTGGGATTACAGGTGTGAGCCACCGCGCCTGGCCTCTCCTTATATTTTTATTTTTTGAGATGGAGTCTCACTCTGTTGCCCAGGCTGGTCTCAAACTCCTGAGCTCAAGGGATTCTTGTGCCTCTGCCTCCCTGGTAGCTGGGACTACAGACACGGCCACCATGACCACTCTCTTCTCTCATTTTAAATTAAGGAATGTTGCTGACATATGCAGTTCTGAGTCTCAGAGAGGAAGTCAAACAGAACATGTAATCTGGTAATACTTGTGTTTTCTTTGGGTCATTGGTTTAGTTATCTGTTCTGTTTCCTTTCTTCTTTCTGCCTCACCTTTCCAGATGCTCCACTGCATCTTTAGGCTGCCATTGCAGATTGCTGGGCCCACAAAACCCTTAGGTTGTACTTTCTTAGCTATCATCTCTTCAAAAGCCAAAGTTCTGGCAATTGCTATTAGAAACCAGTTCCTGGCTGGGCACAGTGGCTCATGCCTGTAATCCCAGCACTTTGGGAGGCTGAGGTGGGTGGATCACGAGGTCAGGAGATCAAGACCATCCTTGTTAACACAGTGAAACCCCATCTCTACTAAAAATACAAAAAAATTAGCTGGCCGTGGTGGCACGCGCCTGTAGTCCCAGCTACTCAGGAGCTAACGCTGGAGAATCGCTTGAACCCAGGAGGTAGAGGTCGCCGTGAGCTGTGATCATGCCATTGCACTCCAGCCTGGGCAACAAGAGTGAAACTCCGTCTCAAAAAAAAAAAAGAAAGAAACCGGTTCCTTGGTGTGGTTAATTTACTTTGAGAGGTATTTACCAGTTGGGATATGTCCTAAAAAGTGACTGACATTTTATTCAGGGCCTGGTATATCTTGGGCTCAGTGCTAGCTAGTATTTTTACTTTATCCAGTGTAACCTTCATGACTGTCCTGTGAAGTGAGAATCATTTTCCCTATTTTTTTTTTTTTTTTTTTTTTTTGAGACGGAGTCTCGCTCTGTAGCCCAGGCTGGAGTGCAGTGGCCGGATCTCAGCTCACTGCGAGCTCCGCCTCCCGGGTTCACGCCATTCTCCTGCCTCAGCCTCCCGAGTAGCTGGGACTACAGGCGCCCGCCACCTCGCCCGGCTAGTTTTTTGTATTTCTTAGTAGAGATGGGGTTTCACCGTGTTATCCAGGATGGTCTCGATCTCCTGACCCCGTGATCCACCCGTCTCGGCCTCCCAAAGTGCTGGGATTACAGGCTTGAGCCACCGCGCCCGGCCCATTTTCCCTATTATACCTATGAAGAAAGAGATTCAGAGAGATTAAGTAATTTGCTTAAGGTCACATAGCAAGTAAGAGGAAGGATTGGAATTCAAACCCAGGTCTGTCTGCTCTGTGATACTGAATTGCCTCTGGGACTGTGACACATGAGGAAGAACTGAAAAGACCAAGGCTAAGAGCCTGGGGGAACATGATACTTCATTCAAATACCTGAAGAATTGTCATGGGGAAAAGAAACTAGATGTTCTCTGTGATTCTAGAAGGCATCTCAGGATTAAATGACATAATTTCCAAGAGGGTAGACTTTGGTTTAATAGATAATATAGCTTTCTAAAAACAAAATGGGCTGCCTTGTGAAGGAGTGAGTTACCCATCATTGCAGATATTCAAGCAGAGAGTTTGCCACATTTTATTTATTTATTTATTTTTTGAGACAGCATCTCACTTCGTCATCCAGGCTGGAGTGCAGTGGCATGATCTTGGCTCACTGCAACCTCTGCCTCCTAGGTTCAAGCGATTCTCATGCCTCAGCCTCCCGAGTAGCTGGAATTACAGGCATGTACCGCCACATCCAGCAAATTTTTGTGTTTTTGTAGAGGGTTTCACCATGTTACCCAGACTGGTCTTGAACTCCTGACCTTAGGTGATCCGCCCGCCTCAGCCTCCCGAAGTGCTGGGATTACAGGCGTGAGCCACTGCGCCCAGCCCCGGCTAATTTTTTTGTATTTTTAGTAGAGACAGGGTTTTGCCATGTTGCCCAGGCTGGTCTCAAACTCCTGAGTTCCACCTGCCTCGGCCTCCCAAAGTGCTGGAATTACAGGCATGAGCCACCGCTCCTGGCTTTTTTTTTTTTTTTTTAAGACAGGGTCTTCTTACTCTGTTGCCCAGGTGGGACTGTTACAGTAGTGCAGTCTTAGCTCACTGCAACCTCTGCCTCCTGGGCTCAAGTGATCCCCCTGCCTCAGCCTCACGAGTAGATGGGAGTACAGGTGTGTGCCATCACACCTGGCTAATTTTTTAATTTTTTTGTAGAGATGGGGTTTCACTATGTTGTTTAGGCTGGTCTCAAATTCCTGGGCTCAAGAAATCCGCCCACCTAGACCTCCCAAAGTGCTGGGATTACAGGTATGAGCCACCATGCCAAGCCATGTTAAGTTTTACAGATCAAACAGACAGGGAGGCTGGGCATGGTGGCTCAAACCTATAATCCCAGGACCTTGGGAGGCTGAGGTAGGCAGACTGCTTGAGCAGTCTCAAGCAGTCAGGTGTGGTGGCATGTGCTTGTATTCCCATCTACCTGGGAATCTGAGGTGGGAGGATCACTTGAGTGCAGGAGGCAGAGGTTGCAGTGAGCCAAGACTGTGCTACTGAACTCCAGCATGGGAAACAGAGACCCTGTCTCACACACACACACAAAAAAAGCCGGGTGCGTGGTGGCTCATGCCTGTAATCCTAGCACTTTGGGAAGCCGAGGTGGGCAGAGCTCAGGAGTTGGAGACCAGCCTGGGCAACATGGCAAAACCTGTCTCTACTGAAAATACAAACATTAGCCAGCCGTGGTGGCACAAACCTGTATTCCCAGCTACTTGGGAGGCTGAATCGTGAGAATTGCTTGAACCTGGGAGGCGGAGGTTGCAGTGAGCCAAGATCATGTGCACTCCAGCCTGGGGGACAGAGTGAGACTCTGTCTCAAAAAAAAAAAAAAAAAAAAAAAAAATCAAAACCAAAAAACTAACATGTATTGAATATTTAGTATATACCAGGCACTTGCTAGATACTTTTTCTTTTCTATTTTTTTTTTTTAAGGCAGAGTTTCGCTCTTGTTGCCTAGGCTGGAGTGCACGCAATCGCGGCTCACTGCAACCTCCGCCTCCCAGGTTCAAGCGATTCTCCTGCCTCAGCCTTCTCAGTAGCTGAGATTATAGGCACACGCCACCATGCCCAGATAATTTTTGAATTTTTTTTAGTAGAGATGGGGTTTCACCATGTTGGCCAAGCTGGTCTCGAACTCCTGACCTCAGGTGATCCACTCGCCTTGGCCCCCCAAAGTGCTGGAGTTACAGGTGTGAGCCACCAGGCCCAGCCCTACTTTTTCTGCAATGTATCTTGTAATCTTCAGAACTCCCCTGGAAGGAAGGTATTACCATTATCCCCATTTTACAAATGAGAAATTGAGACTCTAGAAAGTTAAGGAATATGCTGGAGGTTACACAGCTGGTAGTGTAGGGCTGATATTTGAACCCATGTCTCTTCCTTAGCTGTGTGACCTAGGGTCAATCATGTATCCTCTCACAGCTATAGTTTCACCTATAAAATGAGGCTTGGCCGGGCACGGTGGCTCAAGCCTGTAATCCCAGCACTTTGGGAGGCCGAGACAGGCGGATCACGAGGTCAGGAGATCGAGACCATCCTGGCTAACATGGTGAAACCCCGTCTCTACTAAAAAATACAAAAAACTAGCCGGGCGAGGTGGCGGGCACCTGTAGTCCCAGCTACTCGGGAGGCTGAGGCAGGAGAATGGCGTAAACCCAGGAGGTGGAGCTTGCAGTGAGCTGAGATCCGGCCTCTGCACTCCAGCCTGGGCGACAGAGCGAGACTCCGTCTCAAAAAAAAATAATAATAATAAAATAAAATAAAATAAAATGAGGCTTATTGTAGTACCTACTTTGTAGTGGGTTTCTGAGAACTAAATGATGAAATATATCCTTTTTACTAGACCTCACTGATTGCCCTCAAGAGCCAGGTCTTGGATGTAAAGGGGTACCACTTAGTCGGCTTCTTCTGGGTAAATTCAGGTCTGCATGTAACCCTGAGAGTTCTGGGGCCTATGTGCTATTAAGTAATAGCTGCTGACTCCTTGAAGGCCTTTTTAGCATTGATGACTAATACCTTAAAAACTTTTAAGCCTGGGCTGGGCACGGTGGCTCACACCTGTAATCCAGAACTTTGGGAGGTTGAAGTGGGTGGATCCCAAGGTCAGGAGTTTGAGACCAGTCTGGCCAAGATGGTGAAACCTGGTCTCTACTAAAAGTACAAAAATTAGCCTGGCGTGGTGGCAGGTACCTGTAATCCCAGCTACTTGGGAGGCTGAGGCAGGAGATCGCATGAACTCAGAAGGTAGAGGTTGCAGTGAGCTGAGATCGCAAGACTGTACTCCAGCCTGGGCGACAGAGTGAGACTCCATCTCAAAAAAACAAAACAAAACAAACTTTAAGCCTGAATAAGGGGAGGATGCTGTCAAAAGGCCAGAGTGTATAGGAGGCAGTGTCATAGGCCCCGTGCAAAGAAAATTCTCAGCTACTACTGCAGAACCAGATTTGAGGGTCACCGTTGGCATTTTTGTGTTTATTATCTTCTTTTAGGATACAAGGTCACAACTGCTAGAGCTGTAACAGAGCTCAGTGCCAAGAATAATGACCCTTAATCCTCCCTGTAGCCATCTGGGGAGGTATTAACCCCATTTTCTTGGGGGTGGGTTGGGGAACAGGATCAGACCTTGCCCAGGGAGCTCTGCAGAGGCTGTTGAGGGCAGTGTTTGGATCAGGACTTCTGTACAATTTTGTCCTTATTCATGACCCCCAAATTCTATAAAACTGCTTATCCCTGAACCTCTTAGGGAGCCTTCCTGAGAATGGGAGCTAGGCCTTCCTGGTCAGGGAGCTTCATCAGTTGAGGCTCGAGTGTTTGGGTGCTGATGGCCTACCTGGTTCCCTTTTCAGTCACATCTGGATGTAACACAACTGTCACTGAGTTAGAAGGGAAACATTTCTAAATTGAATGGTTTAATTTTCCTTGACCTTGCAGCTAGTAGTAGAGTTAGAGGATGAAACTCCAGAGCCTTCTTTACAAGAGATATTTTGAATTGTGGCAGGAGTTGTCAGGATGAAAATTAAAGCAAAATCCAAGACTGCAGATGCTCTTAAATAGTGAGAGAGTATAGCATTATCAAAATATGCTTCCTTTTCTCTGTTTCCTTCCACTATCTTAAGGTAATTGTGGGGCCTAAGAGCAGACAGGAAAATTAGCTATGATCACTGGAAAACAAAGTTCTGAAAACATCCAGAAAAAATTTTCACACAGCTCAAACAAGTGGCTGGGTGTGATGCTTCACACTGTTTTTTTGTTTGTTTGTTCGTTTGTTTTTTTGAGCGTCTCGCTCTATCACCCAAGGTGGAGTGCAGTGGTACAATCTCGGCTCACTGCAGCCTCAGCCTCCTGGGTTCAAGTGATTCTCTTGCCTCAGCCTCCTGAGTAGCTAGGATTACAGGCGTGTGCCATCACACCTGGCTAATTTTTGCATTTTTAGTCGAGATGGCGTTTTACCATGTTGGCCAGGCTGCTCTCAAACTCCTGACCTCAAGTGATCCTCCTGCCTTGGCCTCCCAAAGTGTTGGGATTATGGGCATGAGCCACTGTGCCTGGCCAGATGGCTCACGCTTGTACCCCAGCACTTTGGGAGGGCGAGATGGGAGGATTGTTTGAGGCCTGGACTTTGAGAACAGCCTGGGCAAAATGGTGAGACCCCCATCTCTACAAATAAAAATAAGCCAGGCATGGCGATTTGCGCCTGTAATCCTAGCTACTCAAGAGGCTGAGGCAGGAGGATCCCTTAAGCCTAGGAGTTCAAAGTTGCAGTAAACTGTGATAGTGCTACATTCCATTCCAGCCTGGGGAACAGAGCTAGATGCTGTCTCTCTCTCTCTCTCTCTCTTTTTTTTTTTTTTTTTTTAGAGATGGAGATGGAGTTTCGCTCTTGTTGCCCAGGTTGGAATGCAATGGTGCGATCTCGGCTCACTGCAACCTCTGCCTCCCGGGTTCAAGTAATTCTCCTGCCTCAGCCTCCCAAGTAGCTGGGATTACAGGCGTGCACCACCATGCCCGGCTAATTTTTTGTATTTAGTAGAGACAGGGTTTCACCATGTTGGTCAGACTGGCCTCGAACTTCTGACCTCAGGTGATTTACCCACCTCGGCCTCCCAAAGTGCTGGGATTACAGGCATGAACCACCGCACCGAGGTGACCCTGTCTCTTAAAAGCTCAAACAGCAATACAGAGCCTGCTGGGTGGGGGAGGAGACATCAAGGTGAGTTTTAATCTAAAACTTCCCAGAAAGTGAAGCATTGCTTAGAAGCATCTCTCTTCTACAGAGAAAACTTCAATTAGTCCTACATGGGATTATTTAAGCCAGGAGCCTCAAAGATGGCTAAGAAGTTTCCTAAAGATGCTTTGGTGATGAGTCTATTCTACCAGCCAGACCTTTCCCAGAAACTGTCCTTGTGCCAACTTAGTCCATGACCCTGAAATGGCACTCTTTAAATTTGTGTTTGAGATCAGCAGAGTCAAGGCAGCTTAACCCTAAGGAATGGTAAGAGACATAGTTTCAGCAGCTTCCTGAAATTGTGTGGATACTGATATTACAGGTGTGAGCCACTGCTCCGTGGCCAGTGATTTTTTTTTTTTTTTGAGACAATGTCTCACTCTGTTGCCCAGGCTGAAGTGCAGTGGCATGATCTCGACCTTGGCTCACTGCAACCTCCACCTCCCAAGTTCAAGTGATTCTCCTGCCTCTGCCTCCCACGCAGTTGGGATTACAGGTGCCTGCCACCGTGCCCGGCTAATTTTTGTATATTTAGTAGAGACGGGGTTTCACCATGTTGGCCAGGCTGGTCTGGAACCCCTAACCTCAATGATATGCTCGCCTTGGCCTCCCAAAGTGCTGGATTACAGGTGTGAGCCACCACGCCCGGCCAAGTAATTATTTTTTAGTGGCCATTGGCCTGGCCCCTGGAGTCAGACTGTATAGATTGACTCTCTGTCTAAGAACTGTGTAACTTTGGCAACTTTACTTTTCTGTGCCTCAGATCCTGCATCTGTAAGATGAGGATAACAATAGCACCTGTCTCATAGGATTTTTATGAGGAGTCTATGAGATGACACTTGTAAAATGTTAGAATATTCAATAAATATTATTTAATAGGATCAGTGTCAGGCATTTTACATGCAAGTGCTTCTGTTCCTCCTCACCCTGCAGAGGTAGGTATTATCAGATTAGGAAACTGAGGTTTAGAAATGTCAAATCAGGATCTGGCACGGTGACTCACGTCTGTAATCCCAACACTTTGGGAGGCTGAGATGGGCAGATCGCTTGAGCCCAGGAGTTCGAGACCAGCCTGGGCAGCATGGTGAAACCCCATCTCTACAAAAACAAATGCAAAAATTAGCCAGATGCGGTGGCGCATGCCTGTGGTCCCAGCTACTTGGGAGGGGAGGATCTCTTGGGCCCAGGAGGCAGAGGTTGCAGTGAGCTGAGATCATGCTACCACACTCCAGGCTGGGTGACAGAGCCAGACCCTGTCTCAAAACAAATTTTTAAAAAAAAAAATTAGGCCGGGCGCGGTGGCTCACGCCTGTAATCCCAGCACTTTGGGAGGCCGAGGCGGGCGGATCACAAGGTCAGGAGATCGAGACCACGGTGAAACCCCGTCTCTACTAAAAATACAAAAAATTAGCCGGGCGCGGTTGTGGGCGCCTGTAGTCCCAGCTACTCGGGAGGCTGAGGCAGGAGAATGGCGTGAACCCGGGAGGCGGAGCTTGCAGTGAGCCGAGATCGCGCCACTGCACTCCAGCCTGGGCGACAGAGCGAGACTCTGTCTCAAAAAAAAAAAAAAAAAAAAAAAAATTAAAAAGATGAAGAGACATAGGAAATGTAGAAAAGAAAAAAAATTTTTTTTAAAGAAATGTCGGCCGGGCGCGGTGGCTCAAGCCTGTAATCCCAGCACTTTGGGAGGCCGAGACGGGCGGATCACGAGGTCAGGAGATCGAGACCATCCTGGCTAACACGGCGAAACCCCGTCTCTACTAAAAACACAAAAAATTAGCCGGGCGAGGTGGCGGCGCCTGTGGTCCCAGCTACTCGGGAGGCTGAGGCAGGAGAATGGCGGGCACCCGGGAGGCGGAGCTTGCAGTGAGCTGAGATCTGGCCACTGCACTCCAGCCTGGGCGACAGAGCGAGACTCCGTCTCAAAAAAAAAAAAAAAAAAAAAAAAAAAAAGAAATGTCAAGTCAGGCAGAAAATAGGTGGCAGAGCTGGGATTTGAACCTAAGATCTGTTAGGTCCACAGCTACACTCTTCATTTTATTATGCTCTTTGTTTTGTTTTGTTTTGTTTTTGAGACAGCGCCTCACTTTGTCACACAGGCTGGAGTGCAGAGGCACAATCATAGCTCAGTATAACCTTAAACTCCTGGGCTCAAGCAGTCCTCCCTCCTCCCTCCTGCCTCAGCCTTCCTAGTAGCTAGGACTACAGGAGTGTGCCACCGTGCCTGGCTAATTTTTTTTTTTTTTTAAATTTTTTGTAGACACAGGGTCTTACTCTGTTGCCCAGACTGCTCTCGACCTCCTGGCCTTCAAGTGATCCTCCTGCCTTGGCCTCCCAAAGCACTGAGATTACAGGCATGAGCTACCACACCTGGCCTTATGCTATTTCCAATGACCTTTATGCATTGAAAGTGAAGTTCAGTCCTCACTTCGTTGCATCTTTCATCTTTTTTGTAGGATTGCTCCAATAGAACCACTATAAATAGAGTGAAAGGAAACTTGCATACATCTTTGCATAATTCAGAATGTTGAAAGGGGGTCAGTTGTCACCCTGGTTGGGGGCACGTCCCTGCTATGGGAGGTAGCATGTCCAGAGAAAAGAGAATACAGATGTTTTAGGTTCCATCTCTGGTTTGCTGCTAACCAGTAGTGTCTACTTAAAATCGCAGGATAGTGTCATTGGAAGAGGTTTTGTAGCTTATTTCAGAGTTCACCTCTCATTTTACAAATGGTAGAATAGACTGAGAGAGCAAAATGCCTCACTCGGTCATACAGCCAGATAAAGGCAGAGGCTGGCCTGGAGCACAAGACCCTAGATCTCCCAATCCAGTGCTGCTTCCTCAGTACCATATAGTGTTCTGCTTCAGTTCTCCCTTATTCAATGGGGATTATTATTGTACATGAATATTCATAGCAGCATTATTCATAGCAGCGTTATATTAGCTTTCTACCTTCCTCAAAGGATTGTTGCAAAGTTCAAATTAAAAGTTTGAACAAAAGTACTTTGATAGCTATAAAACATTGTATGTATGCAAGGTAGTCATGCCATTATTCATTCAGCAAATATTTATTGGTGCCTACTAAGCTTACATCACTCCTGGGAGACCGGGGGGATCAATGGATGAATCGGATGAAGAGCAGGCCCTCAGCATGCTTTTAATCTTCTTAGAAAGAGAAGCCACGTAAATAACCATAGCTCAAGGTAGGAGACAGATGAAGGAAAGGCTAAGAATGAAATTTTCTTTTCATAGCCTGTGATTTTGAGGTAGAGAAAAGCGGTTTTGGTTTTGTTTTGTTTTTTGTTTTGCTTTTTTGATGGAGTCTTGCCCTGTCACCCAGGGTGGAGTGCAATGGCACAATCTTAGCTCACTGCAACCTCCACCTCCTGGGTTCAGAAGATTCTCCTGTCTCAGCTACGTGCATAACTGGGATTACAGGTGCCTGCCGCCATGCCCAGCTAATTTTTGTATTTTTAGTAGAGAAGAGCTTTCACCACATTGGCCAGGCTGGTCTCGAACTCCTGACCTCGTGATCCACCCACGTTGGCCTCCCAAAGTGCTGGGATTACAGGCATGAGCCACTGTGCCCGGCCAAGAAAGGGTTTTAAGGTATTTCTTCTTTATTGACATGTAATTCACGTACCATAAAATCGAATTTTTTTTTTTTTTTTTTTTTGAGACGGAGTCTCACTTTGTTGACCAGGCTGGGGTGCAATGGCACGATCTCGGCTCACTGCAAGTTCTGCCTTCCGGGTTCACACTATTCTCCTGCCTCAGCCTCCCCAGTAGCTGGGACTACAGGCTCCCGCCACCATGCCCGGCTAATTTTTTGTATTTTTAGTAGAGGCGGGGTTTTACCATGTTAGCCAGGATGGTCTTGATCTCCTGACCTCGTGATCTGCCCACCTCGGCCTCCCAAAGTGCTGGGATTACAGGCGTGAGCCCCCACGCCCGGCCAAAATCGACTCTTAGAAATTATACAATTCATTGGTTTTAATATAGTCACAAAGTTGTGCAACTTGTCACCACTATCTGATTCCAAAACATTTTTTTTTTTCTTTTTCTTTTTTTTTTTTTTTTTTGAGACGGAGTCTTGCTCTGTCACCCAGGCTGGAGTGCAGTGGCCGGATCTCAGCTCACTGCAAGCTCCGCCTCCCGGGTTCACGCCATTCTCCTGCCTCAGCCTCCCGAGTAGCTGGAACTACAGGTGCCCGCCACCTCGCCCGGCTAGTTTTTTTGTATTTTTTTAGTAGAGACGGGGTTTCACCGTGTTAGCCAGGATGGTCTCGATCTCCTGACCTCGTGATCCGCCCGTCTCGGCCTCCCAAAGTGCTGGGATTACAGGCTTGAGCCACCGCACCCGGCCTGATTCCAAAACATTTTTATCCCTGAGCTATCACATTCCTCCCCTGAGCTAACACTCCCATCTCTTTTTGTCTCTGTAGGTTTTCCTATTCTTGACATTTCACTTAAATAGAATCATACAATGTGTGTGGTCTTTTGTGACTGGCTTCCTTCACTTAGCAGAATGTTTTGAAGTTTCTTCCATGTTGTATGAATTAGTACCTCATTCCTTTTTATGGCTGCATAATATTCCATTACAGTGGATATTAACCACATTGTATGTATTTATTCATTAATTGATGGCCATTTGGATTGTTGGGTTGTTTCTAATTTGGGCTATTATGAATAATGCTGCTCTGAGTATTCATGTACAACTTTTTGTATGGACATGTGTTTTCTTTCTTTTTTTTCTTTTTTTTTTTTTTAGATGGAGTCTTGCTCTGTCGCCCAGGCTGGAGTGCAACGGCATATCTTGGCTTACTGCAACCTCCGCCTCCCAGATTTAAGCAATTCTGCCTCAGCCTCCCAAGTAGCTGGGATTACAGGTGCCTGCCACCACACCTGGCTAATTTTTGTATTTTTAGTAGAGACAGGGTTTCACCATGTTGGCCAGGCTGGTCTTGAACTCCTGACCTCAGGTGATCTGCCCACCTCGGCCTCCCAAAATGCTGGGATTACAGGCATGAGCCTCCGTGCCTGGTCTTTTTTTTTTTTTTTTTTTTTTAAACAGGGTCTCACTCTGTCGCCCAGCCTGGAGTTCAGTGCCACAAACATAGCTCACTGCAGCCTAAAACTCCTGGGCCTAAGTAATCCTCCTGCCTTGGCCTCCCAAAGTGCTAGGATTACAGACATGAGCCACCGCATCCAGCCTGCTTCTGCATTATTATTTTATTTGTTTATTTATTTATTTATTTTGAGACTGTCTCCCTCTGTTGCCCAGGCTGGAGTGCAGTGGCACGATCTCTGCTCACTGCAACCCCTGCCTCCTGGGTTTAAGCGATTCTTCTGCCCCAGCCTCTTGAGTAGCTGGGATTACAGGCGCCCGCCACCATGCCCAGCTAATTTTTGTATTTTTTTTTTTTTGAGACGGAGTCTCACTCTGTCACCCAGGCTGGAGTGCAGTGGCCGGATCTCAGCTCACTGCAAGCTCTGCCTCCTGGGTTCACGCCATTCTCCTGCCTCAGCCTCCCGAGTAGCTGGAACTACAGGCGCCCGCCACCACGCCCGGCTCATTTTTTGTATTTTTAGTAGAGACGGGGTTTCACCATGGTCTCGATCTCCTGACCTTGTGATCCGCCCGCCTCGGCCTCCCAAAGTGCTGGGATTACAGGTGTGAGCCACTGCTCCCGGCAATTTTTGTATTTTTAGTATAGACGAGGTTTCAACATGTTGGCCAGGTTGGTCTTGAACTCCTGACCTCAAGTGATCCACCTGCCTCGGCCTCCCAAAATGCTGGGATTACAGATGTGAGCCACCGCGCCCGGCCTTGTGCAGTTTTTTTATATAGGTAAACTCATTTCATGGTGGTTTGTTGTGCAGATTATTTCATTATCCAGATACTAAGCCTAGTACCCAATAGCTATTTTTTCTGATCCTCTCCCTCTTCCCACCCTCCAGCCTCAAGTAGGTTCCAGTGTCTGTTGTTCCCTTCTTTGTGTCCATGAGGTCTCATCATTTAGCTTCCACTTATAAGTGAGAACATGCTGTATTTGTTTTTCTGTTTCTGCTTTAGTTTGCTGAGGATAATGGCCTCCAGCTCCATCCATGTTCCTGCAAAGGACATGATCTCATTCTTTCTTATGGCTGCATGGTCATTCCATGGTGTACATGTATCACATTTTCTTTCTTTCTTTCTTTCTTTTTTTTGTTGTTGTGAGATGGAGTTTTGCTCTTTTTGCCCAGGCTGGAGTACAATGGCGCAGTCTCAGCTCACTGCAACCTCTGCCTCCCGGGTTCAAGTGATTCTCCTGCTTCAGCCTCCCGAGTAGCTGGAATTACAGGCGCCTGCCACCATGCCTGCCTAATTTTGTATTTTTAGTAGAGACGGGGTTTTTCCACATTGGCCAGGCTGGTCTTGAACTCCTGACCTCAGATGATCCTCCCGCCTCGGCCTCCCAAAGTGCTGGGATTATAGGCGTGAGCCACCGTGCCTGGCCTGTACCACATCTTCTTTATCCCATCTGCCATTGATGAGCATTTAGGTTGATTCCGTGTCTTGGCTCTTGTGAATAGTGCCACAATGAACATACTGCACAGTGCATGTGTCTTTATGGTGAAACGATTTATATTCCTTTGGGTATATACCCAGTAATAGGATTGCTGGGGCAAATGGTAGTTCTGTTTTTAGCTCTTTGAGGAATCCTCACACTACTTTCCACAATGATTGAACTAATTTACACTCCCACTAACAGTGTAAAAGTGTTGCCTTTTCTCTGCAACCTCGCCAGGTTATTTTTTGACTTTTTGATAATAGCCATCCTGACTAGTATGAGATGGTATCTCGTTGTGGTTTTGACTTGCATTTCTCTAATGATCAGTGATACTGAGCTTTTTTTCATATGCTTGTTGGCTGCATGTATGTCTTCTTTTGAAAAGTGTCTGTTCATGTCCTTTTCCCACTTAATGGGATTGCTTTATTCTTATAAATTTAAGTTCCTTATAGATGCTGGATATTAGACCTTTGTCAGATGCTTAGTTTGCAAATATTTTCTCCCATTCTCTAGGTTATTTGTTAATGATACACTTTAAAATGATTAATTTCATCTTATGTGAATTTCACTTAAAAATTTTTTTTTTTTTTTTTTATTCAGAGTCTTGCCCTGTCACCCAGGCTGGAGTGCGGTGGTGTGATCTTGGGTCACTATAGCCGAAACCTCCTGGGCTCAAGTGTTCCTCCCACCTCAACCTCCCAAGTAGCTCGGACTGTAGGTGCGCCACCAAACCCAGCTAATTTTTTAACTTTTTGTAGAGACAGGGTTTCACCATGTTTCCCAGCTGGTCCCAAACTCCTGGGCTCAAGCAATCTTCCCACATTGGTCTCCCAAAGTGCTGGGATTACAGACTTGAGCCACTGCACCGAGCCTTAAATTTTTTAAAAAGAAACCATATTCTGGCCGGGCTCAGTGGCTCACACCTGTAATTCCACCACTTTTGGGAGGCTGAGGCAGGCAGATCATTGAGGCCAGTAGCTCAAGACAAGCTTAGCCAACATGGTGAAACCCCATCTCTACTAAAAATACAAAAAATTAGCTGAGTGTGGTGGCGCATGCCTGTAATCTCAGGTACTCCGGAGGCTGAGGCATGAGAATCCCTTGAACCTGAGAGGCAAAGGCTGTAGTGAGCCAAGATGACACCACTGCACTCCAGCCTGGGCAACAGAGTGAGACTCTCTCTCAAAAAAAAAAAAAAAACCATATCCTTTAGCTGTCACTTCTCTATCCCCCAATTCCCTTCAGCCCTAAGCAACCATTAATCTACTTCCTATTTCTATTCTATTTTGTTCTACTTTATATAAATGGAATTATGCAATATGTAGGCTTCTTTCACTTAGCATAATGTTTTCAGAGTTCATCTATGTTGTAGCATGTATCAGTACTTCTTTCCTTCTTATGGCCAAATAACATTCCATTGTATGGATATGCCACATTTTATTTATCTGTTTATCTTTTTTTTTTTTTTTTTTTTTTTTTGAGACGGAGTCTTGCTCTATCACCCAGGCTGGAGTGCAGTGGCCGGATCTCAGCTCACTGCAAGCTCCGCCTCCCGGGTTTACGCCATTCTCCGGCCTCAGCCTCCGGAGTAGCTGGGACTACAGGCGCCCGCCACCTCGCCTGGCTAGTTTTTTGTATTTCTTAATAGAGACGGGGTTTCACCGTGTTAGCCAGGATGGTATTTATCTGTTTATCAATTGATGGATGTTTCCACCTTTTGGCTATTATGAATAATGCTGCTCTAAACTTTTTTTATTTTTTTGAGACTGAATCTCTGTCTCACTAAGGCTGGAGTGGCATTATCATAACTCATTGTAACTTCAAACTCCTGGATTCAAGCAATCCTCCTGCCTCAGCCTCCTGAGTGGCTAGGGCTATGGATGCATGGCCACCACACCTGGCTAATTTTATTTTTTTTTTTATTTTTTTTTATTTTTATTTTTTTTTTTTTTTTGAGACGGAGTCTCGCTCTGCCGCCCAGGCTGGAGTGCAGTGGCGCGATCTCGGCTCACTGCAAGCTCCGCCTCCCGGGTTCACGCCATTCTCCTGCCTCAGCCTCCCAAGTAGCTGGGACTACAGGCGCCCGCCACCTCGTCCGGCTAATTTTTCGTATCTTTTTAGTAGAGACGGGGTTTCACCGTGTTAGCCAGGATGGTCCTGATCTCCTGACCTCGTGATCCACCCGCCTCGGCCTCCCAAAGTGCTGGGATTACAGGCTTGAGCCACCGCGCCCGGCCCAATTTTATTTTTTGTAGAGATGGGATTTTGCTATGTTGCCCAGCCTGGTCTTAAATTCTTGGCTTCACGTGATCCTCCTCTTTGGCCTCTCAAAGTGCTGGGATTACAGGTGTGAGCCAGTGCACCTGGCCTTGCTATAAATACATTCTCGCAGAGTGTGGCGTTTCTTCACTTTTAACAAAGTCACGATTTTCCTTCTGATTTTGCATTTCAAACCTAACAGGTGATAAAGACATCCTATACTCTGCCTCCTCTGTCCTACAATGAAATACCCCTTGTCAGCTTCATCTCTGGTAAGGAAATTAGGGGGGACATGTTATAATCCATGCTACTGAGCAAATATAACAGGGGTTGCCAGGTTTTAGTAGAATTCAAATTTGGCTGACATTTGTTGAGCACCTACTGCAATCCAGATACTGTTATGTACTTTCTTTCTTTCTTTCTTTTTTTTTTTTTTTTTTTGAGACAGAGTCTTGCTGTATCCCCTAGGCTGGAGTGCAGTGGTGCAATCTCGTCTCACTGCAACCTCCGCCTCCCAGGTTAAAGCGATTCTCCTGCCTCAGCCTCCCAAGTAGCTTTGTATGTTTAGTAGAAACGGGGTTTTGCCGTGTTGACCAGGCTGGTCTCAAATTCCTGACCTCAGGTGATCCACCCACCTCAGCATCCCAAAGTGTTGGGATTACAGGCGTGAGCCACCACACCCAGCCCTGTTATGTATTTTCATATATATTTTATCATGTATTCACAACAACCCATTAAAGTAGGTGTTAGCATCCCCATTTTACAAGTGAGGAAATTGAAACTCAGAAAATTTAAGTAACTTCCCTACATAGGTACTAATTGGCACACTGAGGGGGAAGCTGGAACTCAGGCCCAGGTGCCTAAGTATTATATGTTTTTTTCTTTCTGCTACATTATCCAGAGCCAATCAAAAGACTATAGCACACATGAAAGGGGTGGTTCTTCATATTTGGATATTACCATTCAATTCTTGGTTCTAGATGAGTGATCTTCACAAATGTACTTTGTTTTAAGTCATTCAGGTATTGTATTACTGATCACCTTGGCATTATGATTAGACTAATTCCTCCAAATCGAGCTGTGAATTGGCTTTTTTTTTTTTTTTTGAGACAGAGTCTCACTCTGTCACCCAGGCTGGAGTGCAGTGGTATGATCTTGGCTCACTGCAACCTCTGCCTCCCAGGTTCAAGTGATTCTCCTGCCTCAGCCTCCCTAGTAGCTGGGATTACTGGTGTGCGCCACCACTCCTGGCTAATCTTTTTTTTTTTTTTTTTTAAGTAGAGACAGGGTTTCATTATATTGGCCAGGCTGGTCTCGAACTCCTGACCACAGGTGATCTGCCCGCCTCGACCTCCCAAAGTGCTGGGATTATAGGTGTGAGCAACCGCACCTAGCCAGATTTTTATTTTCTTGTTAGTATCCTTTAAAATCATAGAGATAGGCTTATTGAAGAAAGTTTTCCAGTAGCCTGAGTTAAAACTTTGTAGAAATGATGGGGTTACATGGTGATATGCTAGACATTTTAGAGCTCCAGGAATAGAATACCTTTTGGGAGGTATAACATCTGCGTAGCAACACATATTTTCTTTGTAACATTATGTCTTGTGTTTTCCTCTGTACCTTAAGTATTTTTACATTTTTCATAATCCCAGCTCCCAGAAATCAGCTGCTTTCTTTCTCCTTAATTCATTGAGTATCTACTAGAGCTGGTCCACAATATCCTAACTTATAGTAGACCTTTGGGCCTGGGCACAGTGCCTCATGCCTGTCATTCCAGCACTTTGGGGAGCTGAGGCAGGAGGATATCTTGAAGCTAGCTAGGCAGTCGAGACCAACCTGGGCAACATAGCAAGACCCTGAATTTAGAAAAAAATAAGAATTAGCTGGGAATGGTGGCGCATGCCTGTAGTCCTAGCTACTTGGGAGTCTGAGGTGGGAAGAAGGATTGTGTGAGACCAGGAGTTTAAGGTTATAGTATGCTATGATTGCACCACTGTATATCACTGTGGTGATAGAGTAAGACCCTGCCTCTGTTAAAATCAAAACCTGCCAGGTGTGTCAGCCTGGCCACCGTGGTGAAACCTCGTCTCTACTAAAAATACAAAAATTAGCTGGACTTGGTGGGAGGCACCTGTAATCCCAGCTACTCGGGAAGCTGAGGCAGGAGAATTGCTTGAACCTGGGAGGCAGAGGCTACAGTGAGCCAAGATCATGCCACTGCACTCCAGCCTGGGCAACAGAGCAAGACTCTGTCTCAAAAATAAAAAAATAAACCTGCCAGGTGTGGTGGCTCATGCCTGTCATCCTAGCACTTTGGGAGGCTGAGATGAGAGGATTGCTTGAGCCCAGGAGTTGGAGACCAGCCTGGGCAGCATGGTGAGGTCATGTCTCTATAAAAAATTTTAAAAATTAGCTGGGCGTGGTGGCACACACATGTGGTCGCAGCTACTCAGGAGAGTGAGATGGCAGGATTACTTGAACTGGGGAGGTCTAGGCTAGAGTGCAGTGATGCAGTGATCGCACCACTGCACTCCAGCCTAGGCAACTGGGCGAGATCCTGTCTCAAATAAGAAAAGTAAAATTAAAAACCCTTTGTCCTCTACCTAGAGAAAGTTTTTGTTGAGCTTTCATATTCTGCAGACAAATTATCCATTAATGTTATTAGAGCTTCAAGTATGCAAATCAGGGTATATTGTTAACTGTGCTCTTCTTAGAATGAAGAATACACATTAAAGGTTACTTGTGCCCAGGTGCATCTCAGCACTTTGGGAGGCCGAGGCAGGCAGATTACTTGAGGCCAGGCAATCGAGACTAGCCTGGGCAACATGGTGAAACCCTTTCTCTACAACAAATAACAAAAATTAGCCAGGCTCGGTGGTTCATGCCTGTAATCCCAGCTACTCGGGAGGCAGAGGCATGAGAATTGCTTGAACCCAGGAGGTGGAGGCTGCAGTGAGCTGAGATCGCACCACTACACTCCAGCCTGGGTGACAGAGTGAGACGCCGTCTCACAAAAAGAAAAAAAAAAAAAAGTTACTCGTGGTCTGTTATGGTCCCTGTGGTTCCTTTTTTCCATTACAGTTTTTCAAGTTGTCTTTGTTATTCTACTATGATGTGTTTAGTTCATTTCCCTCACTGTCATTTTTGTGCTTCTAAGATATAGGAACAAATGAGTATAAAGAAGGTTTAACTTATTAATTCATGTTGTTCTTTCAGAATTTTTTTTTTTTTTTTTTTAGACGGAGTCTTGCTCTGTCAGCCAGGCTGGAGTGCAGTGGCTCAATCTCGGCTCACTGCAAGCTCCGCCTCCCAGTTTCACGCCATTCTCCTGCCTCAGCCTCCCCAGTAGCTGGGACTAACAGGCGCCTGCCACCATGTCCGGCTAATTTTTTGTGTTTTTAGTAAAGACAGGGTTTCGCCATGTTAGCCAGGATGGTCTCAATCTCCTGACCTCGTGATCCACCCGCCTTGGCCTCCCAAAGTGCTGGGATTGTAGATGTGAGCCAACGCGCCCAGCCTGAGTTCTTTCTGAATTTAGTGTCCTACCTATTTCTTTTGGTCATTTGGTTACATTTCTCTTTTTTAGTCTCTTTATGGTACTCTGATTACAATGACCTTGTAGTCAATGAAGGACAACTGTATTGCCTCTCTTTGTTTTTTGTTTCGTTTTGTTTTTTTTGAGACCTAGTCTCACTCTGTCACCCAGTCAGGAGTGCAGTGGTGTGATCTCTGCTCACTGCAACCTCCACCTCCCGCGTTCAAGTAATTCTCCTGCCTTGGCCTCCCAAGTAGTTGGGACTACAGGCGCCCGACAGTACACCTGGCAAATTTTTGTATTTTTGGTAGAGACAGGGTTCCACCATGTTGGCCAGGCTGGTCTCAGACTCCTGACCTCAGGTGATCTACCTGCCTCGGCTTCCAAAAGTGCTGGGATTACAGGCGTGAGCCACCGTGCCCGGCCTATTGTGTGTCTTTGAAGAGAAGTATCTGTGTTTGGCTTAGTCTCTGCTGTATTTCTTTTCTTTCTTTCTTTCTTTCTTTCTTTTTTTTTTTTTTGAGACAGAGTCTCTTTCTGTCACCCAGGCTGGAGTGCAGTGGTGCGATCTTGGCTCAATGCAACCTCCGCCTCCTGGGTTCAAATGATTCTCCTGCCTCAGCCTCCTGAGTAATTGGCACTACAGGTGCCTGCCACCACACCTGGCTAATTTTTTGTATTTTTAGTAGAGACAGGGTTTCACTGTGTTGGCGAGGATGGTCTCGATCTCCTGATTCATGATCTGCCCACCTTGGTCTCCCAAAGTGCTGAGATTACAGGTGTGAGCCACGGCGCCCAGCCTCCTCTCTGTTGCATTTCTTTTCTTCTTCTTCTTTTTTTTTTTTTTTTTTTTTTTTTAAGAGACAAGGTCTTGCTGTGTTGTTTAGGCCGGTCTTGAAGTCCTGACCTCAAGAGATCTTCCCACCTCTGCCTCCCAAAATGCTGGGATTATAGATGTGAGCCACCACTTTCAGTCATCTGCTGTATTTTCAAAGTTTATCACAGTGCCTGGCATAATAGGCATTGAAAATTTTGTTTTATGAATTCTTAAAGTCACTAATTTCAGCCTTTTTGCCTCTTAGCAGAACTGAACATTATGTAATTTGCATGCTGCACCAGATAGAAATCCCCTTGATGTAGTCTTTTCTAGTGTTTAATCATATGTGTAACTTTATTGTGTCAATTCCAAATCTCTCATTCATGTCATTTTATAGCTGAGCTCAAAGCCCTCCTTAAAATAATGCTTTTAAAATTTGATCATGATTAAATCTTCTCATCCTCAGATAACTATTGATTTATTGATCTGATTATTTGTGTTTGAGAGACTTTTGGACTGAAGTATGAAACTTGTTATGCCCCTTGGTAGATTTAAGGGTATTTCCTTCCTGATGTGAACCTTTTAAATAATCTCTACTTAGAAGTGTTTCCAGTTTAAAAAAAAAAAAAAGATTTTTAAAAATGAAGTGTTTCTAGTTATGTTTGTCTGCCTGTAAAAGTTTGTGGAAACGCACTGAATCCCTATTTTTCTTGAGAGGAGAGAAGATAGGCACGCTCCAAGATGAGCTCTCGACCAGTATGCTATCATTTCTTCTCAGGATGGGAGCAGAAATATTCACCAGAATGCTAACCAGGCCAGGCGTGGTGGCTGACGCCTGTAATCCCAGCACTTGGGAACGTGGAGGCAGTTGGATCATTTGAGGTCAGGAGTTCAAGATCAGCCTGACCAACATGGCGAAACCCTATCTCTACAAAAAGTACATAAAAAATAGCCAAACGTGGTGATGCACGCCTGTAATCTCAGCTACTTGGGAGGCTGAGGCATGAGAACCACTTGAACCTGAGAGGCAGTGTTGCAGTGAGTTGAGATCGTGCCACTGCACTCCAGCATGGGTGACGGAGTGAGACTCTATCTAAAAAAAAAAAAAGAAGGAAAAGAAAAAAAATGCTAACTAGGCATCAGTTGTATTTTGACGTTTTTTTTTGAGATGGAGTTTTGCTCTGTCGTCCAGGGTGGAATGCAATGGTGTGATCTTGGCTCACTGCAACCTCTGCCTCCCGGGTTAAAATAATTCTCCTGCCCCAGCCTCCCCAGTAGCTGGGATCACAGGCGTGCACCACCACACCTGGCTAATTTTTTTGTATTTTTAGTAGAGACGTGGTTTCACCATGTTGGCCAGGCTGATCTTGAACTCCCGACCTCAGGTGATCTGCCTACCTTGGTCTCCCAAAGTGCTGGGATTACAGGCGTGAGCCACCGCGCCTAGCCAAATTTTGACATTTTGGTTTTTTTTTTAAACCTGTCTATCAATTTGATCCCAACTTCCATTTTACTATTTACCTGAATTGTGGTTTCCTGCTTGTCTGGTTTCTCTTTTCCCCCCAACTCTTGTTCCTTTTGCTATTTCCAAGCCACACACCAGTCTTAGCTAAAAACCCCTTGTCTTTGATACTGAGCTCTCTTAGTATGTGTATTTCATCTCATTATTCCTCCTTGTCTATCACAGCGCTTGGTGCTAGGTAAATACCCAGTTAACGTTTTAAGAAAATTAATGAATAAGTTATGGCAATTTAGTGGGCTCTTTTGGTGGATTCTCATAGCGATCGGTATGCTAGGAAATTACATACCATAGTTGTCAAGAGAATGGAATCACATGGCCCTGGGTTTGAGTTCGTGTTCTAGTTCCAGTTTTAGCTATGTAACATTGTGAAAATTGTTGCATGTCTTATGAATATGTTTCCTTATATGTAAAATTACGACAGTAAGAGCATCTACGCTACAAGCTTTTTTTGTTTTAAGACAATTCAAGTGCAGTAGTGAAAAGAGGGGAAAGAGTAGAACAAGGAGTTCAATCTGTAACTGTGAATAATCAATTGAGATAACTTGGTACTTTTGGACCAGCCCACAAAACCTTTTTTCCTGAGATGGAGTCTCACTCTGTCGCCCAGGCTGGTGTGCAGTGGCGCGATCTCAGCTCACTGCAACCTCTGCCTCCCAGGTTCAAGCGATTCTCCTGCCTCAGCCTCCTGAGTAGCTGGGATTACAGGCATGCTCCACCACACGCAGCTAATTTTTGTATTTTTAGTAGAGATGGGGTTTCACCATGTTGGCCGGGCTGGTCTCGAACTCCTGACCTCAGTTGATCCGCCCATCTCAGCCTCCCAAAGTGCTGGGATTACAGGCGTGAACCACTGCACCCGGCCAAAACTTTTTGAACCACTCTTCTGTGGTCTTAGCACTCTCTCCCTGGAAGTGTTTTTCCCCCAGTTCTTTGCTGCTTCTTGACATTCATGTTTCAGCCTAAATGTCATCTTAGAGAACTCCTCTATATCAGGCAGGATTTGTAGTTGTATGCAACGGAAACCAACTCTGGCTGATTACTGAAAAGATATTAAGGAAATTCACAAAACATCAGGGAAGGTCATAGAGTCATGCTTGAAGAATGCTAGAACAAGAGAAACTGGGCAGCAGGCAGAACCCACAACCAAAAGTATTCATAGACTCAGCCTGATGAACACACTGTTGCCACCACTACTTACACAGCTAACACCACCTGCTGCACTGGACTTAATGGCCGCTGTGGCCACCCCTTGCCGCACTCCAGGTGGATTCTCTGTGGTCCTCTGACTCTGAGATACTAGATTCCAGTTCAAGGTTTAGGGGTGATGTGTCTGGTTGGCATAGCCTGGGCCATGTATTCACACTGTAGCTGCAAGTGGCCTCAGAAAGAGAATCTCAGTCACCTTCTTTCTCACTTTATAGTGGTAAGGGGCTCTGCTTCCCACTAGACTCAGAAGGGGAATTCCAAAATATAAGAAGGGTTCAAATGCTGAGAAGCCAGAAAATTCGACAAATGTCCACTACAGTTTCTTTGACCTGAAGTCTAAAAGTAGCTCCCCAGTCATTGTCACTTCAGCTTGTGTTATTGTCATCATAGCACTTTCCACTGCTGGATATTTTCTTATTTTTATTTATTTCATTGTTTATTGTCTGTCCCCGCCTGCTAGAATGTCAGTACCATGAAAGCAAGGACATTGCCTGTTTTGCTCATTGATACATCCCTTCATTCTGTGCCAGGAACAGCACCTGGCATGTAGTAAAAGCTCCTTATGTTCATTTGTTGAATGAATGACTATAAAACCCTTAGCACAATGCCTGGCACATAGTAAGTGCTTAATACTTGATAACATATTTTTCTTAGCAAATAAAAACATGTATATTTTTAAAAGAAAAGCCTTTTGACTTACATTGTTTCATTTGACCTCCACAGCAGTCTTCCAAGGAAAAGGGTATTGGGGGTAAGGAATGAGCCTTTTTCGGGTGAAGCGTACATAACCCCGTGAGTGAGTGTTCCAATGCGTCCTATGCCCGTGAGTCACAGGTGTGAGTGCCTGCTTGGAAAGATTAAGAGACTTAAGGCCACACAACTGTTTTTACTTAATACCAGATCCACTCACTTCCTTGGTCTTATTTCCAATGTAATCATCCTCACCTCATATTCTTGGTGACTGTGGGGGAAATTATTGTTGTTGTTTGGCTTTGACCAGTATATCACAAAGCAGAGCTATAGATGCCATTTCGGGCTAGTGTTTGGCTTACATTAATTTTTTCAAATTCACATTTTTAATTTGATGGCCAAAGACCCCTGCAAAAATCATCATGAAACTAAAGTTGTCAACTGGTATTCTGGTGTTCTTGACGCTTACCCTTAAAAATGCCAGCGACTGCCATATCTCCCTGGTAATGACACTAAGATGGCAATGCTGAATGGCTTCATGTTGTAAGGGAAGGTTCTTGCCTGTTTTGTTTGTTTGTTTGTTTGTTTTTTCTTTTTGAGAGTCTTGCTCTGTCACCCAGGCTGGAGTGCAGTGGTACGGACTAGGCTCACTGCAACCTCTGCCTCCTGGGTACAAGTGATTCTCCTGCCTCAGCCTCCTGAGTAGCTGGGACTACAGGCATGTGCCACCACACACTGCTAATTTTTGTATTTTTAGTAGAGACGGGGTTTCACCATATTGGCCAGGCTGGTGTCAAACTCCTGACCTCATGATCCACCCATCTCAGCCTCCCAAAGTGCTGAGATTACAGGCATGAGCCACCGTGCCTGGCAGTTCTTGTCTTTTTAAGAGCTTATGATCCTGCCAGGCACGGTGGCTCATGCCTGTAATCCCAGCACTTTGGGAGGCCGAGGTGAGAGAGTTGCTTGAGCCCAGGAATTCGAGACATCCTGGGCAACATAACGAGACCCCATCTCAATTTAAAAAAAAAAAAAAATGGCCGGGCACGTTGGCTCACACCTGTAATCTCAGCACTTTCGGAGGCTGAGGAAGGCGAATCACCTGACGTCGGGAGTTTGCGATCACGTGGTGAAACCCTGCCTCTGCTAAAAATACAAAAATTAGCCTGGCGTGGTGGCAGGTGCCTGTAGTCCCAGCTACTTGGGAAGCTGAGGCATGAGAATCACTTGAACCCAGGAGGCAGAGGTTGCAATGAGCCAAGATCGCACCACTGCACTCCAGCCTGAGCAACAGAGCAAGACTCTGCCAAAAAAAAAAAAAAAGAAAAGGAAGGAAAGAAAAAGGAAGGGAGGGAGGGAAGGAAGGAAGGAAAGAATGGAAGGAAATAAAGGAAAGAAAGAAAGAGCTTGTTATCCCAAAATTGATTATGGAGGCATTAGCCCCAAAGAACTCGGGCTGAATGAGAACATCTAATTTGGCAGCTAGTTTTTTTTTTTTTTTTTTTTTTTTGTCCTACTGCATGCCTAGCACTAAAGGAAAACAAGATCTGCAATAACATAATGTTTAAGTGTCGAGTTTTCTTTTGTGGTTAAATGACAGAGGAAAGGAAGGAGCCTGCTCACAGATCAGGTGAAAAATGTGATTTCAGGAGGGCGTACTAGGAATCTGCAGAAGGCCAACTGGTGAGAGATTGAAAAGTAGCCTTGTGAGGTCCTAATGACTGGCGGGGTTGGCAGAGAGAACTGGTGGACCCTGAGAGCCATCTTCCGAGTACAAAGGGCCATCATTGGGAAGAAAGACTAAACATCTGTGTGGCTTCAGAGGTGGAACCAGGACTAAAAAGTGAGAATGACAGGAGGCAGAACTTTCCTTGAAAGTCTAGTATTTTTAAATCTGATTACAAAATTAGTGTGCTTTTATAGAATAATTTTGAAAATATTAAAAAGTAGAAAAAGTCAGTCATATCATTACCCAAAGAGAACTATTGTTTTCTTTCTATTATTTTACTTATTTTTCATTTGTTTAGAGACAGGGTCTTGTTCTGTCACCCAGGCAGGAGTGCAGTGGTGTCATCATAGCTCACTGCAGCCTCAAACCCCCAGGCTCAAGTGATCTTCCCACCTCAGCCTCCTGAGTAGCTGGGACTACAGGCGCATGCCACCATGTCCAACTTTTTTTTTTTTTTTTTGATATAGATAAGGTTCACTTTGCTGCCCAGGCTGGTCTCTAATACCTGGCTTCAAGCAGTCCTCCCACCTCAACCTCCCAAAGTGCTGGGATTACAGGCTTGAGCCACTGTGCCAAGCCATATTTTGAATTTTCTTATGATAAAATTGTTTTTCTTTTTTAGAGACAGAGTCTCGCTATATTGCCCAAGCAGGACTTGAACTCCTGGGCTCAAGTGATTCTCCTGTCTCAGCCTCCTGAGTAGTTGCGACTATAGGTGCACAGCAGTGTACCACCACACCTGACTTTTCTTTTTCTTGTGGCAAATCCTCAGAAATAGGATTGCTTATTATTTTTAACAATCAGAGTTGTATAACACAGGAATAGGTTGCTTCAACAAGTGGTAAGGCTAGGCCAGCACAGTGGCTCGTGCCTGTAATCCCAGCACTTTGGAAAGCTGAGGTAGACAGATCTCTTGAGCCCGGGATTTCAATACCAGCTTCAGCAAGATGGCGAGATTCCATCTCTACAAAAAAAAAAAAAAAAAAAGAAAAAATTAGCTGGGAGGGGTAGTGTGCACCTGTGATCTCAGCTACTCAGGAGGCTGAGATGGGAGGATCACTTGAGCCTTGAAAGTTGAGGCTACAGTGAGCCATGATCATGCCGCTGCACTGCAGCCTGGGTGACAGAGTGAGACCCTGTCTCAAAAAAGGAAAAAAAGAGGAGTGAAACTAAAAGTCTACCTACCAGCATGTTTTTTTGTTTTGTTTTGTTTTGTGTTTTGTTTTTTCAGTTTTTTGTGTTTTTGAGACGGAGTCTTGCTCTGTTGCTCAGGCTGGAGTGCAGTGGTGCAATCTCGGCTCATTGCAAGCTCCGCCTCCCAGGTTCATGCCATTTTCCTGCTTTAGCCTCCTGAGTAGCTGGAACTACAGGCGGCCACCACCATGCCCAACTTTTTTTTTTGTATTTTTGGTAGAGACGGGGTTTCACCATGTTAGCCAAGATGGTCTCGATCTCCTGATCTCGTGATCCACCCACCTCAGCCTCCCAAAGTGCTGGGATTACAGGCATGAGCCACCGCGCCTAGCCCTACCAGGATGTTAAAGAAGAATTTCTTCGTTAGGTTGGGTCTTGGACATGGTCACCATTACATTTCCTTTACACTGTTTGATTCCGTGAATCTATTAGAGGCTTGAGAGTTCTGTCTGTGATACTGATTTGGTTTTGGGGAGAGCCAAGCTGAGGATCAGAGATTTGAAGCATGACTAAAAGTTCAGATGAGCTGCCACAGATGCCTACTGAGCAAGTGAAACTTGATGTCTTTCTGGCTTTGCCTTGTTCTAACTTTAAGGATATGCTACCATCATTCTTCATACTTATACCCAACCTGCCATTTTCTGATGAAGTATAACATATTCCTTCCGTGTTTGTTCCAGTGGTTCTTGGGACTGTGCTACTGTTCTCCCCACTGACTTCACCCATTCCAGAGGTTTTTCAACACTCTGGAGCAGGGCTAGCCCACCATGCCGCAAATGACAGGCAATGGCCAGTTCACTGGGTGGGCTGTTTTAGGGGTGGAATTAGGTCCTGGGAGCCACCTTATTATCCATCCTCCAAAGTTTGATGATTTTTTTTTCCCCCAGGTAATTAAATGTGTATTTTGTGGACCTGGGCTTGGCTGGAATGCTCAGGAGTCCTGAAGATCCTTTTATAGCTACCTTCTGTTAAACCCATTAAGAAAAGATGGCAAAAGTCAACATAACTAGAGACCTCATCCGTAGGCAGATCAAGGTAAGCAGCCCAGACTTCTGAACCAGATCATGAGATCCTTTCTTTCCCACAGGTTGATTTTACAGGTGAAAAAACTGAAATCTACAGTCTGTGACTTGCCGAAAGTCACATAGTTAGTGGCAGACCCAGGACTAGAATCAAGGTCTCTTCCTCTCCATCTTGTGTTGTCTAAGAACGTGGATTTCATGGAGACTCTGTCCACATACTTGTGCCTGGGCTGCTGAGATTAATGCAGGCTGGCGAGGGAGGGGAGCTGTCAATGTGTTGTGCAGATACATACACATTCTTGTGTTGGGCAGGTGGTGCACAAGAGTAAATATAACTTCTTCATGTTGCTCCAGCTGCCAAGTTGTGTATGTATGAGATCCTGGGAGAGCATTAGTCCCAGTTCAGCTTGTATTCTCTCTGAGGCTCTCCTGTGCTAAAGCCTGTCCTCTGCAGTTTATATGTAGAAGACACTCTGATACCTGTGAGATGAATGGATGACTGGGCAGTCAAGTTCAGTTAGTGAAGTAGCCCCAGGCTTTGTCAGGGAAACCCTCAGTAAAGGACCCATAGAGGTTTAATGGAATACATTAAACCAAGGCATGATGCGCTCCAGCGCTGGTAAGAATCCCCAGCTGGAGTCAGGAGCTTCATCTCACCACTGCCCTAATTAACTAACTATAGGTCTTTAGTCATTTTACCTCCTGTGCCTCAGTTTTATGTTGTTAAATGATGATAATGGCTGTCTGCCTGGAGACTGACCTTGAGAAAGTTCTTTGACAAGTTAAGTGCTAAAAAGTACTAAAAAAATTTTTTTTTTTTTCCGAGACGCTGTGATGCTGTTACCCAGGCTGGGGTGCAGTGGTGTGATCTCGGCTCACTGCAACCTCCGCCTCCCAGGTTCAAGCAATTCTCTTGCCTCAGTCTCCCAAGTAGCTGGGACTACAGGCATATGTCTCCATGCCCAGCTAATTTTTTGTATTTTTAGTAGAGACGGGGTTTCACCGTGTTAGTCAGGGTGGTCTTGATCTCCTGACCTCGTGATCCACCCGCCTTGGCCTCCCAAAGTGCTGGGATTACAGGTGTCAGCCACAACGCCTGGCCTAAACAAATTTTTAACTGAAAAAATTTTTAAAAATCAAGTGGCATGCAGCATAAGCTGTGGTCACCATTTAGAAGGATTGAGTATGTGCCTCTACATGAGCCATGTACTTGGTGTATTTGTGTATTTTTCCCTGCATCCCTGGATCCTTTTATCTCATTTTTATTTTTATTTTTATTTTTATTTTTATTTTTTGAGACAGAGTTTTGCTCTTATTGCCCAGGCTGGAGTGCAATGGCATGATCTTGGCTCACTGCAACCTCCACCTCCCAGGTTCAAGTGATTCTCCTGCCTCAGCCTCCCGAGTAGCTGGGATTACAGGTGTGTGCTACCATGCCTGGCTAATTTTGTATTTTTAGTAGAGATGGGGTTATACCATGTTGGCCAGGCTGGTCTTGAATTCCTGACCTCAGATGATCTGCCCTCCTTGGCTCCCAAAGTACTGGGATTACAGGCATGAGCCACCATGCACAGCCCCTGAATCCTTTTAGCTTTGTCCATTTGTGGGAGTTTTTTGTGTGTGATTTCATTAGACTGAGTAGTCCTTAAAGACAGGGGCCATTTCCTAGAGGCACAGAATCAGCAGGGTTTTTTTTTCCCTTTGTGTGCAATGTGTGTCCTAAAGATGATTCCCACCCTGTTCATCCTAAATATGGAACTATTCCCCATTGTTGTTTCCGATTTTTCTTCTCCTTTTTAAAAATTTTTTGCTTTTTTTTTTTTTAAAAAAAAACTGAACAGCACCACTTACTGCTTAATTATATACTACTGTCTTCTATTCTTCTCTAATCCTTGTCCAAGAATAATACAAAGTCCTGTAGGCCAGTTCTTTGTTGTCTTCTTTAGCTCCTGTGGTGCCCAGGAAAGGGCTGGATATATAGTAGGCACATAATAAATCATATTTAATTGAATCGATGAAATCAAGAATTTGTTTCTGTCCGCTAGGAGCGGGGTGCCCTGAGCTTTGAGCGGCGCTACCATGTCACTGACCCCTTTATCCGGCGGCTGGGCCTGGAAGCAGAGCTGCAGGTAAGAGATCCAGTTTACACCCTAGATGCAGATGACCTGCTGTCCATTCTTTGCCTGCAGAAATCCTCTTGGCCTCATCAAGGCATAAACAGGTGTTTCTCTGCAGACCATATCTGATGGTTACTTCTCCTTCAATAGACAACTAAATCTGAATCAAGTCAGCTATTGACATAGTCACGTATAAATTATTTTTTTGGACATATTATTTGCTTTGTGCTTTAAAAAAGTTTGTTCAATTTCATACCACTATTTTTACTATTGGCTTGGGCAGTGAATACAGATTCCTACCTGTATACAGTAATATAGAATTTATAGTGTTTTCATGTACATATACACATACACATAATGTATACATGCACACACACACAAACATACACACTTTCTTATTTTAGCATCAAAGCAATGCTATGGGTATGTAGACTGAGAATAGGTATTTTTAAAAAAAGACTGGCTCATGCCTGTATTCGCAGCACTTTGGGAGGTCAAAGAGGGTGGATCACTTGAGGTCAGGAGTTTGAGACCAGCCTGGCCAACATGGTGAAATACCAACTTTACTAAAAATACAAAATTAGCCAGGCATGGTGGTGCATGCCTGTAATCCCAGCTATTCGGGAGGCTCAGACATGAGAATTACTTAAATCCAGGAGGCAGAAGTTGTAAAGAACCAAGATCGTGCCACTGCACTCCTGCCTGGATGACAGAGCAAGACTGTTTCTCAAAAAAGAAAAAAATAAAAGAAAGCCAGGTTCAATGATACATGCCTATAGTCCCAGCTATTTGGCAGGCTGAGACAGGAGGATTGCTTGAGCCCAGGAGTTCAAGTCCAGCCTGAGCAATATAGCAAGACCTCGTCTCTAAAAATTAAAATAATAAAATGTTAAAAAAAAAAAAAAAAAAGCCAAAAACCAAAACACTTGTTCAAGTTTGTCCTGTCCAGTCCACGGATAGGCCAGACCTTTGGTCCAGAAATTCAGCTTTTTCATTGTGTCTGACATAGAGACTCCATAATGTTAGTTCCATTCTCTTTTCTTCCTCAACGTCATGTGTTTTGTGTTTTGTGGGTCTTTATTTTTTTTGTTTGTTTGTTTTTTTGTTTGTTTGTTTTTGGTAGAGTTGGGGTCTTGCTGTGTTGCCCAAGCTGATCTCCAATTCCTGACCTCAAACAGTTCTCCCACCTTGGTCTCCCAAAGTGCTGGGAATACAGGCATGAGCCACCTCACCCAGCCAAGATCACATTTTGAATCTAATTTTTTTTTTTTTTTTGAAACAGTGTCTTGTATTGTTGCCCAGGCTGGAATGCAGTGGTGCCATCTTGGCTCACTGCAGCCTCAATTTCCCGGGCTCAAGTGATCCTCCTGCCTCAGCCCCGTGAATAGCTGGGATTACAGATACATGCCACCATGCCCAGCTAATTTTTGTATTTTTTTGTAGAGACAGGGTTTCACCATGTTGCCCAGGCTGGTCTCAAACTCCTGAGCTCAAGCCATTCACCTGCCTCAACCGCCCAGAGTGCTTGGATTACAGGTGTGAGCTACTGTGCCTAGCCCACATTATAATCTTTAAGAACTTAGTACTTGTTGAGTTTTGGCATAGTATCAAAGAAGGATATACACAATTATCTAAAAAGGCTATTCAAATATTCCTTCCAATTCCAGCTTCTTTGTGAGGCTGGATTTTTTTTCACATACTTCAACCAAAACTGACATTGCAGTGGGCTGAATACAAGAGCAGATGAGAATCTACTGGTCTTCCATTAAACTATACATTAAAGAAGTTTGCAAAAATGTAAAACAACACCACTCTTCTCATTAAATTCTTTGCCTTGGAAAATACAGTTATTTCATTTAAAATGTGTTTTTTATTGTTTTTTTTTAGCGAATTAATAATATGCCAGCCTGGGCAACATAGCGAGACCTTGTCTCTACTAAAAATTTTTTTAAAAAGGAATTAGCCAAGCATGGTGGTGCGTACTTGTCCCAACTATTTGGGAGGCTAAAATGGGAGGATCACTTGGGCCTAGGAGGTTGAGGCTGCAGTGAAGTGTGATTGTGCCACTGCACTCCAGCCTGGGTGACAGAGTGAGACCCTGTTTAAAAAAAAAAAATTGCTGGGCGCAGTGGCTCACGCCTGTAATCCCAGCACTTAGGGAGGCTGAGACGGGCGGATCACCTGAGGTCAGGAGTTCAAAACCAGCCTGCCCAACATGGAGAAACCCCAGCTATACAAAAAATACAAAAATTAGTTGGCTGTGGTTGTGCATGCCCGTAATCCCAGCAACTTGGGAGGCTGAAGCAGGAGAATCACTTGAACCCTGGAGGCAGAGGTTGCAGTGAGCCAAGATCATGCCATTGCACTCCAGGCCTGGGCAACAAGCATAAAACTCCATCTCAGAAAAAAAAAATTGTTTTAATTTCTAATATGATAAATATTGACAGATATCACCCATATAAACAAAAGCTCTTGGGAATCTTCAATAATTTTTAATAGTGTAAAGGGATCCTGAAACTAAAAATTTTAAGAACCACCGCTCTATGGAGCCATGGAATGGGATGCCTGAATAATATCGCCTGGGGAAAAAGTAGGAGGAGCAAGAAGAGGGTCTAGGACCAAGAACCAACGTGTTTCAGCATTTAGAGAGTACCTGCTTTTCCTCTTCCTCTACCCACTGAAGACAGAAAGAATAGCCATAGAGGTTTGAGGAGAACATGGTATCATGATAGCCAAGGAGAAGAGAAAGCTTAACTGTGTTGATTTTTACAGTCTAACTCTCAAAAAGCCATCTGTTTTCCTCTTTCCTGGTTTGGAGTTGGAGAGAATACTATTTGCATTACCCCAAATGGTAATTAAAATACCTCTATAAGCAATGTGAACTTGGAGAAGTCCTTTAACTTCTAAAGGCCATTTCTTCATCTGTAAAGTAATGTCTCTTAGGTGTAAGTAAGTTAATTTATGTAAAGTACCTAGCACAGTGTCCAGTATATTGTATAAGTCCATGACATACACAAACATTAGCTGCTATTATTGCTGTTATTTATGGAAAGCTCTTAAAGTTTTCCAAGGTACCAGTCCCAAGATGCTGATTTGATGGCATCTAGCTATTTAAAACTTCTTCAGTCATTTCCTTCCCTGTTTTATTTCCGTCATTGTCACATATGGACTTCATGTTAGTCAATAATACATTGTCTTTGGCATTCAGAAAAGGTGATTAGTGTGAGGTAAGGGTGGGATAAGAGGGAAAATCAACAGTAAAAGCTCCTGCCTTTTGGTGTGTACTGGTTATGATGTTTTCTTTATGATCTGGGCAAAACATTTTTTTCTGGGTTTTCCAATTTTCTACTCTGTATGCTTTTGAAAAATGCAAAGGGAAGCTGAAAGAGAACTATTATGACATAGTGTCAAACATTTAGTAGATGCTCAATAAAAACCTGTTGGTGTGATTGGCTTTTTGATTTTCCACATTAGAGGTAGCTTTCATAACCTTATCCCTATTCAGCCATGCGATTTCTCTAGCTTCCGCCTTAATAATCTGGTCTGATTTTTACTTTTTGACTTTATAGTTTGCATTTTCTGTTCGTTTAAAATTCAGACTTTAGCTAGTCTTGATATTTGTTACCCTTCCTGTATGTTAATAGAATTTGTACCTACAGAACTGACTGTTTAAAAAGCCTCCAAGTTAACTTGGATTACTTTCTTTTTTTTTTTTTTTTTTTTTTTTTTTTCTTTTTTTTTTTTTTTTTTTTTTGCAACAGGGCCTCACTCTGTCGCCCAGGCTGTAGTGCAGTGGCTGATCTCAGCTCAGTGCAACCTCTGCCTCCTGGGCTGAAGCAATTCTCATGCCTCAGCTTCCTGAGTAGCTGGGATTACAGGCATGTGCCACCACACCCAGCTAAATTTTTTATTTTGCTGGAGATGGAGTTTCGCCAAGTTGGCCAGGCTGGTCTCAAACTCCTATCCTCAAGTGATCCACTCACCTTATTTTTTATTTTTTTATTTTTTATTTATTTATTTATTTTTTTTTTGAGACGGAGTCTCACGCTGTTGCCCAGGCTGGAGTGCAGTGGCGCGATCTCGGCTCACTGCAAGCTCCGCCTCCCGGGTTCCCGCCATTCTCCTGCCTCAGCCTCCTGAGTAGCTGGGACTACAGGCGCCCGCCACCGCGCCCGGCTAATTTTTTGTATTTTTAGTAGAGACGGGGTTTCACTGTGGTCTCGATCTCCTGACCTTGTGATCCGCCCGCCTCGGCCTCCCAAAGTGCTGGGATTACAGGCTTGAGCCACCACGCCCGGCCTCACCTTATTTTTTAATAGGTCAACATTCATATGGTTCAAATTCAAAAGTTTAAAAAGTCATCTCATTATTTTTCCCAGCTACCTAATCCATTTACGTGGAATCAACTAATATAATCAGTTTTAGTATCCTTTCAGAGGAATTTTATGCATAAAATTCTTACCTTTTCTCACAAATGTTAGCCTAACATGTTTACTGTTTCAGTAAGAAAATCAACAACTTACTAAAAAAAGGTCTAAAACAATGAAGTATCTTTAAAAAGATACTTTCATAATTTTGCCATATTCATATATAAGATATTTCTAATTTCTAATTGTTTCATGGTTCAGAGTGTTCTGTTGTGTATGTGGACCCATAATTTACTTAAATTGTCCATACCAATAGACATGTAGATTACTTCTAATTTTTTGCATGTACAGGGTCATTCCTTATGACATCATTTGGCACATGCAGTTACATCTCTATCAGATGAATACCTGGGGTAGAATTTGTAGGTCAGAGGATATATGCATCTCTTATTTTGATAAGTATTTTTTTTTTTTTTTTTTTTTTTTTTTTTTTTTGAGACGGAGTCTCGCTCTGCCGCCCAGGCTGGAGTGCAGTGGCCAGATCTCAGCTCACTGCAAGCTCCGCCTCCCGGGTTCACGCCATTCTCCTGCCTCAGCCTCCCGAGTAGCTGGGATTACAGGCGCCCGCCACCTCGCCCGGCTAGTTTTTTGTATTTTTTTAGTAGAGACGGGGTTTCACCATGTCAGCCAGGATGGTCTCGATCTCCTGACCTCGTGATCCGCCCGTCTCGGCCTCCCAAAGTGCTGGGATTACAGGCTTGAGCCACCGCGCCCGGCCTTATTTTGATAAGTATTACCAAAATTGTCTTCCATGGTGTTTGTACCAACTTTTACTCCTATCATATTCCTTCACTCTTATCTCAAACATAATGCTCAACAAATATTCTCTCTCAAACCACAATGTGTTCATCATCATTTTGAGAAATTTCACAGGTGAGGCATGGTGGCTCACTCCTGTAATCTCAGTAATTTGTGAGGCCATGGCAGGCGGATCACTTGAGCTCAGGAGTTTGAGACCAGCCTGGGCAGCATGGCAAGACCCCTGTCTCTATACCATCAAAAATGAAAACATAAAAAAAGAGAGATTTCACAGATGAGTGCAGAGTGATAGGCCAGAGAGATCACAGATTGGCTTTCAAGATACTTTTTATTTTTATCTTTTAATTTTTATTTTTTAATTTTTGTTTGTTTGTTTTCTGTTTTTTTTTTTTTTTTTAGACGGAGTCTTGCCCTGTCACCCAGGCTGGAGTGCAGTGGCGCGATCTTGGCTCACTGCACCCTCCACCTCCCAGGTTCAAGTGATTCTCCTGCCTCAACCTTCCGAGTAGCTGGGATTACAGGCACATGCCTCCATGCCTGGCTAAGTTTTGTATTTAATATTAGTAGAGATGGGGTTTCACAGTGTTGGTCAGGGTGGTCTCGAACTCCTGACCTCGTGATTCACCCACCTCAGCCTCTCAAGTGCTGGGATTACAGGCGTGAGCCACCAAGCCCAGCCAATTTTTTAGTTCTGTTGAGACAGAGACTCAGTCTGTCACTCAGGCTGGAATGCAGTGGCGCATTCTTGGCTCACTGCAACCTTTGCCTCCTGGGTTCAAGGGATTCTCCTGCCTCAGCCTCCCAAGTAACTGGGACTACAGGTGCATGCCACCACACCTGGCTAATTTTCGTAGTTTTAGTAGAGATGGAGTTTCACTATGTTGGCTAGGCTGGTCTTGAACTCCTGACCTCAGGTGGTCTGCCCACCTCAGCCTCCCAAAGTGCTGGGATTACAGGCGTGAGCCACTGCGCCCAGCCCAAGATACTTTTTAAAATGAAAAATGTAGGCTCAGTGCAGTGGCTTATGCCTATAAATCCCAACACTTTGGGAGGCTGAGATAAGAGGATGGGTAGTCAAGAAAGGGGTTCAAGACCAGCCTGGGTAACATAAGGAGGCCCTGTTTCTCAAAAAAAAAAAAAAAAAAAAATCAGCCAGGCGTGGAGGCACACGCCTGTAGTCTCAGCTACTTGGGAGGCTAAGGCAGTAGGATCGCTTGAGCCCAGGAGGTTGAGGCTGCAGTAAGCCATGATCACACCACTGCACTCCAACTTGGGCAACAGAGTGGGACTGCCTCAAAAAAAAAAAGTACAAACAATAAATATGTTAGGCTAACATATGAGTGTGGCAAGAGAGAATAGAGAATACTCAATTTAAGAGAACAATTAGAGTTCAAGTGGAAGAGGAATGAGAAATGAGATTGGTGAGGTAAGTGTGGATGGGCTATTTGTAATGAAGGATGTTGTAAGCTACGTGGAAGACTATGGACAATGGAGAGCCACTGAATGGTTTTTACCATAAGAGCAACATGATCAGAGTTATGCTTTTTTGTTTGTTTATTTGTTTGTGAGATGGAATCTTGCTCTTTCACCCAGGCTAGAGTGCAGTGGCACGATCTTGGCTTACTGCAACCTCTGCCTCCCGGGTTCAAGCAATTCTGCCTCAGCCTCCTGAGTAGCTGGGACTATAGGTGTGCACCACCACTCCTGGCTAATTTTTGTATTTTTAATAGAGACGGGGTTTCACCCTATGGGCCAGGCTGGTCTCAAACGCCTGAACTTGTGATCCGCCCACCTTGACCTCCCAAAGTGCTGGGATTACAGGCATGAGCCACCGTGCCTGGACTTCTTGTTGTTGTTGTTGACACAGAGTCTTGCTGTGTCACCCAGGCTAGAGTGCAGTGACACGATCATGGCTCACGATAGCCTTGACCTCCTGGGCTTTGGATGATCCTCCCACCTCAGCCTCCCAAGTAGCTGGGACTACAGACACTCACCACCATGCCCAGCTAGTTAGAAACAGGGTTTTACCATGTTGCCTAGGCTGGTTTTGAACCCCTAGGCTCATGTAGTCCACCCACCTTGGCCTCTCAAAGTGCTGGGATTACAGGCATGAACCACCATGCCTGGGCAGAGTTATGCTTTTTAAAAAATTAATGTTGGCTTCAAAATGAAGAATAGATTGCAGGAGTTTAAACTGGAGACAGGCAGAACCAGTTAAGAGGTTATGACAGTGATTCAGGAAGAGGTGATGGGTTACCTGAACTAAAATAACAGTAATTTGGATGGAGAGAAGCCAGTGGATTTGAGAGACATTTAAGAGGTATAATTGGGGCAAGTGCTGTAATCCCAGCACTTTGGGAGGCCAAGGCAGGCGGATTACTTGAGCTCAGGAGTTCGAGACCAGCCTGGCTAACATGGTGAAACCCTGTTTCTACTAAAAATACAAAAATTAGGCAGGGGTGGTGACACACCCCTGTGGTCCCAGCTACTTGGGAGGCTGAGGCACAACAATCACTTGAGCCTGGGAGGAGGTAGAGGTTACAGTGAGCCAAGATTGTGCCACTGCACTCCAGCCTGGGCAACAGAGCGACTCTCCCTCAAAAAATTAAAAATTAAAATAATTTTTAAAAAGAGGTAGAATTAGGCCAGGCGCAGTGGCTCACACCTGTAATCCTAGCACTTTGGGAGGCCAAGATGGGCAGATCACTTGAGCCCAGGAGTTTGAGACCAGCCTGGGCAACATGGCGAAACATGGTCTTTACAAAAAAAAAATAGAGCCAGGCATGATGGCGCACACCTGTAGTTCCAGCTACTTGGGAAGCTAAGGTAGGAGGATCATCTGAGCCTAGGGAGGTTGAGGCTGCACTGAGATATGATCATGCCACTGAACTCCAGCCTGGTGGACAGAATGAGAAGGAAATAGTACTGCCATTACTGCCAGTGGAAAAGTAAAATAAGGACCAAGAAGTATTCATTGATTTAGAGCAAAGACACTATAGTGGTAACCGTGGCAAGAACCATTTCTGTGGAATGTGGTGTGGATAGATAGAAGTGGGTTGAGGAATTATTGGAAAACGAAGAAGTGAAAGTGAAAATATCAAGTATAGATTACTCTTTCAGTCTGGCTATGAAGGAAGGGGGAGAGAAATAGTAGGCTGTAGCTAGATATGTATGAAGTTGGCATCAAGGAAGGACTTTTATAAATTAAGGAAACTCGGCCGGGCGCGGTGACTTACGCCTGTAATCCCAGCACTTTAGGAGGCCGAGGCAAGCAGATCACAAGGTCAGGAGTTCGAGACCAGCCTGACCAACATGGTGGAACCCTGTCTCCACCAAAAATACAAAAAAATTCGCCAGGTGTGGTGGTGTGTGCCTATAATCCCAGCTATTCAGGAGGCTGAGGCAGGAGAATCGCTTGAACGCGGGAGATGGAAGTTGCAGTGAACCGAGATCACGCCACTGCTCTCCAACCTGGGTGACAGAGCAAGACTCCGTCTCAAAAAAAAAAAAAAAGAAAGAAACTCAAGCATGTGTAATCTGAAGAGGAAATAACTGGCAGGGAAAGGGAAAGCTGAAGACACAGGAAAGCAAGGAGATTATCCAGAGTGGGGATGTGTCAGATGAATGTTGTAAGAGAACAGTTGTAATAATGAATCATCGATTCTTAGCTGGATAGGGAAGGAAGTAAAGACATGAGTTTGCCTATAAGGAGAGAGTAGATGGGTTGGTTGACTGGACTTGGAAGTCTTTTAAGGACTGGGGAGAGAGAGAGAGAAAGATTGTCTTGTGCTTTGCTTTTTTTTTTTTTTTCCCACTTACCAATATATCTTGAAAATTATCCCATATCAGTTCACAGAGTTCTTCCTTTTTTTTTTTTTTAGGTAGTGTCTCTGTTGCCTGGGCTGGAATGCAGTGGCACAATTTCAGCTCACTGAAGCCCTCGACCTCCCAGGCTCAAGCAATCCACCCACCTCAGCCTCCTGAGGTAGGACTATAGGCACGCGCTACCACGCCTGGCTGATTTTTGTATTTTTTTTTTTTAATAGAGATGGGGTCTTGCTGTGTTGACCAGGTTGGTCTCGAACTCCTGGCCTCAAGCATTCCTTCTATTTTGGCCTCCCAAAGTGCTAGGATTATAGACAGGAGCCATCACGCCCAGCCCTTCCGCCCTTACTTATTATTTTACAGCTGTAGAGTACACCATTGTGTAGATGCACCAAGATGTATTCATTGAATTTCCCATGTGTGGGCATGTAGAGTTGTTTCTAAGAGTTTGTAATTATAAGAATAATTATTATAATCAAACTACCTTGTATTAAATACATAGGTAGTTTAGTATTGCTGGAGATGTATCTTTAGGGTAGAAAACTTAAAAGTGAGAGTACTAGTCAAAGGGTAAATGTATATGTAGTTTTGTTAGATATTGCTGGCCGGGCGTGGTGGCTCACGCCTCTAATACCAGCACTTTGGGAGGCTGAGGCAGGTGAATCGCTTGAGCTCAGGAGTTCAAGATCAGCCTGGGCAACATGGCAAGACCCCATCTCTACAAAAAAATACAAAAATTAGCCAGACGTGGTGGCACGTGCCAGTAGTCCCAGCTACTTGGGAGGTTGAAGTAAGAGGATCACCTGAGCCTAGGAGGTTGAGGCTACAGTGAGCTGAGATCGTGCCACTGCATTCCAGCCTAGGCAACAGAGTAAGATCCTATCTCAAAAACAAAGAAACAAACAAACAAACAAACAAAAACAGATGTTGCCAAATTCTCCACCATGGAATTTGCACCATTTTGTCTTCCCACCAGCAATGCATGAATGTGCCTGTTTTTCTATAACTCATCAGTAGACTGTGTGGTTGAGCTTTTGAATTTTTTTTTTTTTTATCATTCTAACTAGTAAAAAGTGTCTCAGTATAGTTTTAAGTTACATTTCTCTTATGAATGAAGTTTAATATATATTCCATATGCTTGAGGGCCATTTTAATATAATTTTTGCCAATTTTGGTGTAAAAAGGGAGGGAGAATAAGGATTGATATATGCACCTGCATGGTTTTTGTAAACAGAAGCACAGGATGGATAGGAGAAACTAATGAAATTAGTCACTGCAGCGGGTGGGAGGTATAAGATAGAAGAGTAGAGAAAGGTGAGTAACTCTTCTTTGGACCTTTTTGTAGTTTTTACATTTATTTATTTTATTTTTATTTTTATTTTGAAACAGAGCCTCTCTCTGTTGCCCAGGCTGGTGTGCAGTGGCATGATCTTGGCTCACTGCAACCTCTGCCTCCTGGGTACAAGCAATGCATATGCCTCAACCTCCTGAGTAGCTGGGATGACAGGCATCTGCCACCATGCCCTGCTAATTTTTGTATTTTGAGTAGAGACAAGGTTTCACCATGTTTGCTAGGCTGGTCTCAAACTCCTGGCCTCAAGTGACCTGCCTGCCACAGCCTTCCAAAATGTTTAGATTACAGGGACGAGCCACCATGCCTGTTTACTTTTAGAACCATGTTGAGACTTTACATTTTCAGAAAGTAAAATTAAATCAACGAAGTTGGGAAGTGGGATGCCAACTAATTCATGTAATTTACTTTTTGTATTTTATTTTATTTATGTTATGTTATGTTATGTTTTTTTTTTTGTTTTTTTTTTTGTTTTTTTTTGAGACGGAGTCTTGCTCTGTCGCCCAGGCTGGAGTGCAGTGGCCGGATCTCAGCTCACTGCAAGCTCCGCCTCCCGGGTTCACGCCATTCTCCTGCCTCAGCCTCCCGAGTAGCTGGGACTACAGGCGCCTGCCACCTCGCCTGGCTAGTTTTTTGTATTTTTTAGTAGAGACGGGGTTTCACCGTGTTAGCCAGGATGGTCTCGATCTTCTGACCTTGTGATCCGCCCGTCTCGGCCTCCCAAAGAGCTGGGATCACAGGCTTGAGCCACCGCGCCCGGCCATGTTATGTTATGTTATTTGAGATGGAGTCTCACTCTGTTGCCCAGGCTGGAGTGCAATGGTGTGATCTCGTCTCACCACAACCTCCGCCTCCCGGGTTCAAGTGATTCTCTTGCCTCAGCCTCCTGAGCAGCTGGGATTACAGGCGTGCACCACCATGCCTCGTAACTTTTGTATTTTTAGTAGAGATGGGGTTTCTCCATGTTGGTCAGGCTGGTCTCAAACTCCTGGCCTCAGGTGATCCACCCGCCTCGGCCTCCCAAAGTGCTGGGATTATAGGTGTGAGCCACTGTGCCGGCCTAAAAAATTTAAAAAAAAATAAAAAATAGACCAGGCGTGGTGGCTCACTTCTGTAATCCCAGCACTTTGGGAGGCCAAGGCAGGAGGATCACCTGAGGTTGGGAGTTCAGGACCAGCCTGACCAACATGGTGAAACCCTGTCTCTACTAAAAATACAAAAATTAGCTGTGCGAGATGGTGCATACCTGTAATCCCAGCTGCTCGGGAGGCTGAGGCAGGAGAATCACTTGAACCTGGCAGGCAGAGGTTGTGGTGAGCTGAGATGGCGCCATTGCACTCCAGCCTGGGCAACAGGAGCGAAACTCTGTCTCAAAAAAAAAAAATTTTTTTTTTTTTAGTAGAGAGAAGGTTTTGCTGTGTTGCCCAGGCTGGTCTCAAACTCCTGGGCTCAAGTGATCCCGCCTTGGCCTCTCAAGTACTCCCACAGTGCTGGGATGAGGCGTGAGCCACCATGCCCAGCCAATTTTTTAATGTAATACTTTGTATATATTTTCAGTATAAAGATAAAATGAACTTCAAAGAAATCTTGAGCTGTACTTAGTAGATTTGTCATTTGTAGTATTGCTGTAGCAATTCTGTAACTACTTCGTGTATGTTACAGAATTGAATAAAGAAGTCAATGTTATTGGGAGCCAGAGTTCTCATGTAAAAGGGAAATTCAAATATGGAATAGGGAAAGACGAGGAAGAACTCTGAGGTACTGGATTGGAATTAGCCTATTTCAATATAAACTCATGATTTTAAAAGCACGTATAGCTTGAGGCCAGGAGTTGGAGACCAGCCTGGGTAACATAGTGAGACCCCTGTCTTCACAAATAAAAAATAGCTGGGCATGGTGACACATGTCTGTGCTTCTAGCTGCTCAGGAGGTTGAGGCAGGAGGATCACTTGAGCCCAGGAGGTCAAGGCTGCACTGAGCTATGATTGCGCCACTGTACCCCAGCCTTGGCAACAAAAAAATAAAATAAATGTCTATAAAAAACATAAAAATAAACCACATATATAGAAATTTGTATTTATCTATTATTTCCAGCTCTGTCCACAAAATGGTAATTTAGAAGCAGTGATACCATAGTAATTATGGGTTGCTAGTTTCTAAATACCATTCTCTATTAAAAGGAAGCAGGGATTTTTGGAGAAATAACTAATTCTAGGGCTGGGACAGGGCAAAAGTTGATATAGTCTTCAAAAATGTCAGTGTCATAGGAAACAAAAAAGGGCTGAGGAACTGTCCCAGATTAAAAGAAACAGAAAATGACTAATTTTCTTAATGACATTAAGAAAACATAAACTAAATGCAGTGTGTGATCCTGGATTGGATTCTGAATGAGGAAAATAAAATGGACATTATTGGACAGTTGGTGAAATTTGAATATGGACTATATGTTAGACAACAGTATTGTATCAGTGTTAAATTTTCTGATTTTGATAAATATGCTCTGGTTAAATAAAAGAATGACCAATGTTCTCAAGAATTATACACTGAAGTAGTTAAGTGTAAGGGGTCCTGAAGTCTACAACTGATTTCTCAAATGGTTCAGGAAAAAAGGTACTTTGCACGTGTGTGTGTGTGTGTATGTGTGTGTATAGAGAGAGAAAGAGGAGAGGGAGAGGAAAAAAGATTATTTAATTTATGAATTAGGTAAAACGTATATATAGGCATTCTTATACTATTCTTGCAAACTTTTTATGTTTGAAATTGTTTCAAAATAGAAAGTTGAAGTTGTTCATTAGGAAAATACAAAGGGCTGAGCACAATGGCTCACGCCTATAATCCCATCACTTTGGAGGCTGAGGTGGGAGGATCACTTGAGCCCAGAGCTGTGACCAGCCTGGGCAACATAACAAGACCTCATCTCTACAAAAAAATACAAAAATTAACCAAGTGTGGTGGTGTGCGCCTGTAGTCCCAGCTACTAGGGAGTCAGACGTGGGAGGATTGCTTGAGCCTAGGAGTTTGAGGCTGCAGTGAGCTATGATCATACCACTTACTCCAGCCTGAGCAACAGGGGGAGACCCTGTCTGAACAAAAAGAGAGAGAGAGAGAAAGAAAAAACAAAATAAAATACAAAGAACTGGCTGGGACACAGTGGCTCATGCCTATAATCCCAGCACTTTGGGAGTCAGGAGAATCGTTTGAGGCCAGGAGTTTGAGGCCAGCCTGGGCAACATAGCAAGACCCCATCTCCATAAAACATTTTTTATTTTTTTTATTTATTTTTTTTATTTTTTTTTATTTTATTTTTTTTTTTGAGGCGGAGTCTTCACTCTGTCGCCCAGGCTGGAGTGCAGTGGCCGGATCTCGGCTCACTGCAAGCTCCGCCTCCCGGGGTCGCGCCATTCTCCTGCCTCAGCCTCCCGAGTAGCTGGGACTACAGGCGCCCGCTACCTCGCCCGGCTAGTTTTTTGTATTTTTTAGTAGAGACGGGGTTTCACTGTGTTAGCCAAGATGGTCTCGATCTCCTGACCTCATGATCCGCCCATCTTGGCCTCCCAAAGTGCTGGGATTACAGGCTTGAGCCACCGCGCCCGGCCCCAAAACATTTTTTAAAAGTAAAAGAAAATACAAAGAACTGTTGTAGTGGCAGCAACCAAGTAAGAGAGCCAAAAGGGAGGTTGAGATTAAACAACTTAAATTTAAATTAATGAGGATTAATTTTAAGCCATTCTAGTATATAAGACCCAATCAGCTTTCCACTTTCCTTGGACATTTTTGCTGAGCATTCCACATCCCTCTTTAGTTACATGTGCCAGCTCATCTCATGAGTTTTATTGTCACAACTGGACAAGAACCAAATATCCTGGGATTCCAGCCATGGCCTGCAGTCCTCACTTTTTTGGGGAGCTGCTTGCTTTCATTTTGTATGTATTACCAGGGATCTTCCAAGATCACCTTGGAAGTTGTGATCACACTTTGATTCCTGCTACTTCATTCACTTACGGGATTTCTTGGCACAGTATTAGATGCATGGTAGAGAGAAGAAGAAAGGAATCTCACTTTACAAATCAGAGTAAAACTGAGCATTTCTGAGGTCAGATAAGTGGTAGAAATAAGATTTTAAAGATTTATATCAGGCTTATCTGGCTCCAGAGTTCATATCCTTTCTGCCTCAACCATGTATCTGTTTTAAAAATGGCTTAATAGATAGTTCCTGGCTTGGTGGATTTATTCTCTTGCCTTATTAGTTTTCTTCATATTATCCTTAAACAATTGCAAACATTATGTATCTGTCTTACCTTTACAATCTGTCCTGCTTGCTTTTTCCATTTTGTTTCTTATATCATTTTAGCATAAATTCAAATTATGAATTTATGGAAACAAGTCGTATGAAACTAGATTGATTTCCTTTTTGAATAACTTTGGTAGATGAGAGCAGTTCCATAGGCATAGTGTAACCTTATTCTAACAAACACTTGTCAGAGCTTTTTAAGATAATACCATTTTAGAGAAGTAAACTAGATACCAAGTTCATTAAACAGTCATGTTTAAAGAAAAAGATGCCAGCCTGGCCAACATGGTGAAACCTCATCTCTACTAAAAATACAAAAAAGTAGCCAGGCATGGTGGCAGGCACCTGTAATCTCAGCTACTCGGGAGGCTGAGACAGGAGAATTGCTTGAACCCAGGAGGCGGAGGTTGCAGTGAGCCGAGATTGCACCACTGCACTCTAACCTGGGCGACAGAGTGAGACTCTGTCTCAAAAAAAATAAAATAAAAATATAAATATAAATAAAAAATAAAGAAAAAGATGGAGCGGGGATCTGACTTTGTGAGAGATTTCCTTTCGTGAGGACTGTCCTTTAAATCACAGATCAGCAATTTATGGCCAGTGGGCCAAATCCAGAATGTTGGCTGTTTACTTGTTTGTTATTTTATATAATTGAGTGGTTTTGACTATTCACAAACTATATTCACAAAGTTTTGCAACCATCCCTGCTCTCTAATTCCAGAACGTTTTCATCACCCCAAAAAGGAACCTCTTACCCATCTTAGCAGTCACTCCCTTCTCCCATACTGACCCTACCCCGAAACCACTAATCTATTTTCTGTTGCAATGGATTTTCCTATTCTGAACATTTCACTTAAATGGAATTATAAAGTTTGTGGCTTTTTAGCGTAATGTTTTTAAGATTCATCTATGTTATAGCATGAATCTGTACTTTTCTTTTTTGTGGCCAAATAGCATTCTGTCATTTGGATATACCACATTCTGTCTATTCATTCATCAGTTGGTGGAACATGGGGTTATTTCTATTTTTTGGCTATTATGAATAATGCTTCTATGAACATTTGTGTACAAGTTTGTGTGGACATGTTTTCTTCACTTTTCTTGGTATATACCCAAGGGTGGAATTGCTGGGTCAGATGGTAACTCAGTGTTTAACTTTTTTGAGGAACTGCCAAACTGTTTTCCAAAGTAGTACCACCATTTTACATTCCCAACAGAAATGTATGAGGGTTCCAATTTGTCTGCATCCTTGCCAACACTTCTCATTATCAATATTTTTTATTATAGGCCAGGCGCGGTGGCTCACGCCTATAATCCCAGCACTTAGGGAGGCTGAAGCAGGCAGATCACGAGGTCAGGAGATCGAGACCATCCTGGCTAACACAGTGAAACCCCATCTCTACTAAAAATATAAAACTTAGCCAGGCATGGTGGCACACACCTGTAATCCCAGCTACTCGGGAGGCTGAGGCAGGAGAATTGCTTGGACCCAGGAGGTGGAGGTTGCAGTGAGCCGAGATTGCGCCACTGTACTCCAGCCTGGGTGGCAGAGCAAGACTTCGTCTCAAAAAGAAAAAAAAAGAGGCCGGGCGCGGTGGCTCACGCCTGTAATCCCAGCACTTTGGGAGGCCAAGGCGGGCGGATCACAAGGTCAGGAGATCGAGACCACGGTGAAACCCCGTCTCTACTAAAAATACAAAAAATTAGCCGGGCGCGGTTGTGGGCGCCTGTAGTCCCAGCTACTCGGGAGGCTGAGGCAGGAGAATGGCGTGAACCCGGGAGGCGGAGCTTGCAGTGAGCCGAGATCGCGCCACTGCACTCCAGCCTGGGCGACAGAGCGAGACTCCGTCTCAAAAAAAAAAAAAAAAAAAAAAAAAAAAAAAAAAAAAAAGAAAATTTTTTTTATTATAGCCCTCCTGGTGGGTGTGGAGTGGTATCTCATTGTGGTTTTGATTTTCATTTCCCTAGTGACTAATGATGTTGAGCATGTTTTCATGTGCTTGTTGTCATATTTGTGTCATATTTTCTTTGGAGAAATGTCTATTCAGATCCTTTACTCGTTTTTTAATTGGGTTGCCCTTTTTTGTTGTTGAGTTAGATATATGTGGTTTGAAATTTTGTTTCTTTTCCTTTGTGTGTTGGTCTTTTTATTTTTTAATGATGACTTTGCATAAAAGTTTTAATTTTAATGAAATTCAATTTATGTTTTATCTTTTTTTTTAATTGATATGGGATCTCTCTCCATAACCCTCACTGGAGTGCATTGGCACAGTGATGGCTTACTGCAGCCTCAACCTCCCAGGCTCAAGCAATCCTCCCATCTCAGCCTCTTGAGTAGCTGGGACTGCAGGCACACACCACCATGCCCAACTAAACTTTTTTTCTTTCGTTACTGGTGCTTTTGGTATTATGTCTTAAAAAACATTGCCTAATCCAAGGTCGTGAATATATACACCTGTGTTTTCTTCTAAGAGTTTTATAGTTTTAGATTTTATATGTAGGTCTTTGATTCATTTGAATTAATTTTTATGTATGGTGTGAGGTAGGGATCCAACTTCATTCTTTTACATGTGGACATCCACTTGTCCTGTCACCATAAGCTGAAAAGACTATTCTTTCCTTCTACTGAATTGCTTAACACTCTTTTTGTTTTGTTTTGTTTTGTTTTTTTAAGAGACAGAGTCTGGCTATGTTGCACAGGCTGGTCTCAAACTCTTAGTCTCAAGTGATCCTCCTGCCTTAGTCTCCCAAATAACTGGGATTATAGGTGCAAGCCCCAGTGCCCAACCTGTCTTGACACTCTTATCAGAAATCAATTGACTATAAATTTAAGGATGTATTTATGAACTCTCAACTCTAGTCCATTGATCTAAATGTCTGTTCTTATGCCAGTACCACACTGTTTTGATTGCTGTAGCATTGTAGTAAGTTATGAAATTGGGAAGTATGAGTCTTTCAACTTTGTTCATCTTTTTCAAGATTGTTTTGTCTATTCTGGGTCCCCGGTATTTCCATATAAGCTTTATTTTATTTTAATTTAAAAAAATTTTTTTGAGGCAGAGTCTCACTCTGTCTCCCAGGCTGGAGTGTAGTGGCATGATCTCGGCTCACTGCAGCCTCCGCTTCCTTCCTCAACCTCCCATGTAGCTGGGATTACAGGCATGTGCCACGACACCCAGCTGATTTTTTGTATGTTTTAGTAGAGACGGGGTTTCACCCTGTTGGCCTCAAACTCCTGACCTCAAATGATCAGCCCACCTCAGCCTCCCAAAGTGCTGGGATTATAGGCATGAGCCACCACACCCAGCTTTTATAAATAAATTCAAATTTATTGCCACCTGCTTTTATAAATAAAGTTTTATTGGAACACAGCATACTCACTTATGTATTGCTTATGTTTGCTCTAGTGATTCAGTGGTAGAATTGAGTAGTAGTGATAGAGACCATATGGCCTGCAAGACCTAAAATATTTACTGTCTGAGCCTTTACAGAAAAGATTGCTAACCTCTGCTTTAGATGATGGAGTAAACTCATGCTTTGAAGTACCAGAGGGCAGAACTAAGAACTATTCATTAATTCAGTCATATTTTCAAGCAAATATTGAATGCCTGCTATATGACAGAAATGTTCTAGACACTAGGAAAAGAATATAGCAGTGAATAAGACCAACACAATTCCTGGCCCCACGAAGCTTCTTGCCATGACGTGTAAAACACCCTTAGGATTTGGCCTCTGCTCACCTTCCTGAGCCCATCTTGCTCATCTTACTCTGTCCCCTTCATCACTATGCTCTAACCACATTGGCTTTCCTTCTGTTTCTTCGGCATTATCAGGCCTGTTCTTATTTTTATACTCGTTCTTCCATATGCCTGAAATGCTTTTCCTTCAGATATTTGTGTAACTTGCTACTTCTCAGCATTCAGATTTCACCTCAAATATTAATTCCTCAAAGTGGCTTTCCCTGACCACTGTGTCTAAAGTATATCCAGGCCAGGTGCCGTGATTCATGCCTGTAATCCCAGTACTTTGGGAGGCCAAGGCGGGTGAATCACCTGAGGTCAGGAGTTCAAGACCAGCCTGGCCAACATGGTGAAACCCCATCTCTACTAAAAATACAAAAATTAGCCATGTGTGGTGATGCGTGCCTGTAAGCCCAGCTACTCAAGAGACTGAGGCAGAGAATTACTTGAACCTGGGAGGCGGACGTTGCAGTGAGCTGAGATTGTGCCCTGCACTCCAGCCTGGGTGACACAGTGATATTTTGTCTCAAAAAATAAAAATAAATAACGTATATTCATCACACTTATCACCATCTGAATTCATCTTACTGATTTATATGTTTGTTTATTTTCTCTCTTACCCTACTAGAGTTATCTTATTTACCACAACAACCTTTGCATGTGTAAGAATGCCTAGTATATAATAGGTGCTTGAATAATTATTAAAAGATTGAATTAAGGCCGGACACGGTGACTCATGCCTATAATCCCAGCACTTTGGGAGGCTGAGGCAGGCAGATCACTTGAGCCCAGGAGTTTGAAACCAGCCAGCCTGGTCAACATGGCGAAACCCCATCTCTACAAAAAATACAAAAATTAGCCAGGTATGGTGGCACGCATCTCTAGTCCCAGCTACTCAGGAGGCTGAGATGGAAGGATCACTGGAGCCCGACCAGAAATATAATTGCTCCTTTTCATGACTTTTAGGAGTATTTTTCTTTCTCCAATATAGTTCACATTGGGCTGTGCTTACGTTTTTTGTTTCTTGGGATTTTTTGGGGGTTTTTTTTTGGTTTTTATGAGACAGAGCCTTGCTCTCTTGCCCAGGCTGGAGTGCAGTGACATGATCATGGCTCACTGTAGCCTCCACCTCCCGGGTTCAAGAGATCCTCCCACCTTAGCCTCCCCAGTAGCTGGGACTACAAGCGCATGCCACCACACCTGGCTAATTTCTTAAATTTTTGTAGAGATAGCATCTGACTATGTTGCCCAGACTAGTCTCAAACTCCTGGGCTCAAGCAGTCCTCCTGCCTAGCCTCCCAAAGTGCTGAGATTACTGGTGTGAGCCACCATGCCCAGCTTGTGCTGTAAGTCTTGAACTCTCTTGGTACAATGGAAAAGACATATTTGGATTTTAGTTCTGATTCTGCCACTCAGCTATCAAAGTAGCCACTCAAAGTGCTTTACAAATACTGTTCGTTTCCCACAACAACCCCATGAGGCTATCTACAGTTATTATCTCTTTTACTGATGTAGAGCCTGAGACACAGAGAGGTTAAAGAACTTGCTCAAGGAAATACAGCTTGTACACATAAAACGATATTTGTTGTATTTTATGGACAACTTAATGGATTTTCAAGGGTAATTATGTGAAGTACTTAGGACAGGGCCTGACACATAGAAAGCTAAGTTTAGCTATTCTTATAATTAATACTACTCCATATAAGTAGTTCTTAGGCCCACTAAAATTTGAGAAAACATTGAGCTAGATTAAAGAAGGAACAAAAGGAAAGATTTTATGGAAATGTCTGGATATACAAATCATTCTGACTTTAAGACAACATATCGTTAAGTGAATAGTGAGTGAGGAATTTTTTAAAGTTTTATTTGCTGTCAGAACTTACTCCATTCTGTTAAAATATTGCACCTACATAACCTTAATACATGGTAATAAATATGTGTATTGTGAAGCTTAAATAAATTGACAAAAGTGAAAGCTTAGCATCTACCCTGGAATTTAGTAAGTGTTCTGTTAATTTTGCTGGATTTTAATCTAAATCTTGCTTGTTCAGACTCATTCATGCTGTTTTTTAAGAAGTTAGAGAGAAGCACTTGGCTGTCTGGTTCCTGTCTTTCCTAGTTGGCATTTTTTGTGGAGGCTTCATTAAGTATCTGTAACTTTCACGCTCTTTGACATTGACCCTTTAGGTTGAGCCTCATTACACAAGGGTTTAGGCCTGAAGTCAGCAGGTACGTTAAATGTGTATATGATGAATCTCACTGGGTTACAGTTAAGAGAGGGTCCTTATATGTAGCTACACAAACTGGATCACAGGCTTTGCCTGAAAGTCAGAAAATGTTCTCAAAGATCCTTTAAGCCTGTTCCTAAAGCCTGACATTCCTATTTTCTTCTGGTTTGTTTGGTATCTCCTTTTTCTTTTATATATATATATATATATATATATATATATATATATATATATATATATATATTTTTTTTTTTTTTTTTTTTTTTTTTTTTTTCTTTTTTGAGACAGAGTCTCTCTCTCTCACACAGGCTGGAGTGCAGGGGCACAATCTTGGCTCAGTGCAACTTCTGCCTCCCAGATTCAAGCAATTCTCCTGTCTCAGCGTCCTTAGTTGTTGCGTCCATAGGCATGAGCCTCCATACCCGGCTAATTTTTTTTTTTTTTTTTTTGAGACAGAGTCTCACTCTGTCGCCCAGGCTAAACTGCAGTGGTGCTACCTCGGCTCACTGCAACCTCCACCTCCCAGGTTCAACCTTTTTTCCCTGCCTCAGCCTCCCGAGTAGCTGGGATTATAGGTGTGCACCACCATGCCTGGCTAATTTTTGTATTTTTAGTAGAGATAGGATTTCACCATATTGGCCAGGCTGGTGTGTAACTCCTGACCTCAGGTGATCTGCCCACTTTGGCCTCCCAAAGTGCTAAGATTACAGGCATGAGCCACCGTGCCCGGCCTGTATTTTTAGTAGAGACGGGGTTTTATCATGTTGCCCAGGCAGGTCTTGAACTCTTGACCTCAGGTGATCCACCTGCCTCGGCCTCCCAAAGTGCTGGGATTACAGGCATGAGTCACCATACCCAGCTGCCTGTTTTTTCGTTTTGTTTTGTTTTGTTTTGTTTTTTTGAGATGGAGTCCCACTCTATTGCCCAGGCTAGAGTGCAATGGTGCAATCTCAGCTCACTGCAACCTCTGCCTCCTGGGTTCAAGCCATTCTCCTGCCTCAGCCTCCCAAGTAGCTGGGACTACAGGCATGCGCCACCACACCTGGCTAATTTTTGTATTTTTAGTAGAGATGGGGTTTCACCATGTTGGCCAGGCTGGTTTTGAACTCCTGACCTCAAATGATCTGCCCACCTCAGCCTCCCAAAGTGCTGGGATTACAGGTGTGAGCTACTGCGCTTGGCCTCTTTTTTCTATTATGATAGAACTTTGTCTCTTGTTGCTATAAACATGGACCTGTGTTATCCTACTGTTTACTCCCTTTTCTCTCATTACCTTATAAATAATGAGTATTGAATAAATGAGTTGCCTGTTTACTGCCTATATGACTTACTATTTTTCTCTGTGGACCCCACTTTTTTATTGATTGCTATCTACTAAATTGTATTTATTAATAACGTTTCCCATTTTAAAACACTTTTGCACAGCATGACTACTCATCAGAACTTCCTGAGCAGCATGATTTATAATACAGATTTTAAATATTTCGGTCAAATGCCAAAAATTATGGCATTGGGCCTAGTCTGGGCTGCCTAGTCACTGTAAATGTTCTTTTCTCATTGGATTTTTAAAATACATTGACTCACCAAAATCAGAACTGACCTAAATGTACAACACTAAGGGAGAAGTGAATAAATATGGCTTAATCTTTGGATGAATATTCTATAGCCATTTGGTTTTGGGTTTTGGGTTTTGTTTATTTGTTTGTTTGTTTGAGACAGAGTTTAGCTCTTGTTGCCCAGGCTCAAGTACAACAGCGTGATCTCAGTTCACCGCAATCACTGCAACCTCCGCCTCCCTGGTTCAAACAATTCTCCTGCCTTAGCCTCCTGAGTAGCTGGGATTACAGGTGCATGCCACCACGCCCAGCTAATTTTTGTATTTTTAGTAGAGACGAGGTTTCACCACATTGGCCAGGCTGGTCTGGAACTCCTGACCTCAGGTGATCCGCCCACCTCGTCCTCCCAAAGTGCTGGGATTACAGTGTGAGCCACCACACCCAGTCTCTATAAGCTATTTGAAGTGATGCTTGTGAGGAGATCATAGTAACATGGGGGAAAGCTAATGTTACAGGTTTGGAGAAGAGGGGGAGAAAGCAAAATCTCACCAGTTCCCTGAGGACAGAATATATGTTTGTCTGATTCAGTCGTGTCTCCCTGAGCCCAGTGCAATGCTTTGAGACAGCTTTAAGTAAAATAAAAGTAGTGTGACATCATGATTAAAAGTCAAGCTTTATTGAACCCAGGAGGAGGAGGTTGCAGTGAGCCGTGATCATGCCACTGCACTCTAGTCTTGGCAATGGAACCAGACCCTGTCTCAAAAAAAAAAAAAAGCCCTGGAAATCTTTACCATTTACAACAACATGGATGAACTCCGAGGACATTATGTTAGATGAAGTAAGCAAGCCACAGAAAGACAGATACTGTATGGTCTCACTTGAAATCTTAAAAAGTTGGTCTCATAGAAGTAGAAAGTGGCATCATGGTTACCAGGGACTAGAGTGGTTGGTTGGAGGCTGTAGTGCAGTGGCACAATCACTGCAACCTGAAACTGGGCTCAAACGATCCTTCCACCTCAGCCTCCTAAGTGGGATTACAGGTGCATGCCACCACATCCAGCTAATTTTTTTTTTTTTTTTTTGAGAGGGTGTCTCACTCTCTTGCCCAGGCTGGAGTACAGTGGTGAGATGTCAGCTCACTGCAACCTCCGCCTCCCGGGTTCAAGCAATTCTCCTGTCTCAGCCTCCCAAGTAGCTGGGATTACAGGGGTGCACCACCACTCCCAGCTAATTTTTTGTATTTTTAGTAGAGATGGGGTTTTGCCATGTTGGTCAGGCTGGTCTCGAACTCCTGACCTCAGGTGATCTACCCACCTCAGCCTCCCCAAGTGCTGTAATTACAGGCATGAGGCTTTTGGAGGCTATAGAGTAGAATCTATTTCCTTGCTATTCTGAGCTTTGGAGGCTGCTGTATTTCTTGGCTCCCTGCCTCCTTCCTCCATCTTCAAAGCTAGCAACAGCAGGTCCAGTTTCTTTCATACCTCCATCTCTCCAGTTCTCTACAACCAGGAAGGGTACTGTACTCCAATTTTAGGGATTCATATGATTAGATTGGGTCCACCTGGATAATCTAGGCTAATCTTCCCATCTCAGGGTCCTTAACCTTAATCACATCTGCAAAGTCCCTTTTGCCACCTAAAATAACATATTCATAGGTTTCAGAGGATTAGGATATGAACATCTGTAGGAGGCCATATTTTGCCACAAGTGCTCAGTTAGACACTGTGCCTTGCTTTTTGTAAGCCCTCAATAAGTGGTGGTCATTCAGGGTCCGTGGTGTTCCGGGAGATTCCAAACTGAAGCTGTGACATCACCTCTTGCCCCACTCCACCCTACCCCCACCCCTGGTACAAGTAATTTACAGCTTGTTGGAAAAATGAGAGCACTAAGGGCAGAGATGATTCTGACCCAGAGACACCAGAGTCATGCATGAGGTTTGATCCACATGCCATGGGAAGGTAAAAGACCTTAGATCAGCAAGTGATCTGGCAGGCTTGAACAAAGCAGTAATGTATAGAAGTAGAAAGCCTGGGAAGAATGAGTTTTACCTCAGATGAGATTCTTTACAGGACAAGGAGTAAAGAGGGAAGAAGGCCAGGCACGGTGGCGAACACCTATAGTTCCAGCTACTTGGGAGGCTGAGGTGGGGGCAGTGGCTTGAGGCCAGGCATTCAAGACCAGCTTGGGCAACATAGTGAGATCCTGTCTCTTTAAAAAAAAAAAAAAAAAAAAAAAAAAAAAAAAGGCCGGGTGCGGTGGCTCACGCCTGTAATCCCAGCACTTTGGGAGGCCAAGGCGGGCGGATCATAAGGTCAGGAGATCAAGACCATCCTGGCTAACACAGTGAAACCCTGTCTCTACTAAAAATACAAAAAATTAGCTGGGCGTGGTGGCGGGCACCTGTAGTCTCAACCACTCGAGAGGCTGAGGCAGGAGAATGGTGTGAACCCAGGAGGCGGAGGTTGTAGTGAGCCGAGATCGCGCCACTGTACTCCAGCCTGATTCTGTCTCAAAAAAAAAAAAAAAATGCTGGGTGAATAAAAGATTAGCCTTCTAGTTAATTGGCTGTCCTTGGATTGAATGTTTCCTGGCAAATTTTCTGTGGCTGAGAGGATGTCCCTTGAAGGTACTGTTTCAGACATATCTCTTTTTCTGTTTTTGTTTTGTTTTGTTTGAGACACGGTCTGGTTCTGTTGCCCCGACTGGAGTGCAGCAGTGCGATCTCAGCTCACTCCAACCTCCACCTCCCCGGCTCAAGTCATCCTCCCACCTCAGCCTCCCGAGTAGCTTGGACTACAGGCACATGCCACCACACCCAACTAATTTTTGTATTTTTTGTAGAGACGGGGTTTCGCCATGTTGCCCAGGTTGATCCCAACTCCTGAGTTCAAGCAATCTGCCCCAAGCAGATTGGGTGGCCTCACAAAGCACCAGGATTACAGGTGTGAGCCTCTGTGCCTGGCTGACGTACTCCTAATGGTAAAAGCAAAAATATGTTTGGATCTCACTTTTACTTCTTTGTACTGTCTGAACTTCAGTTTACTTTTCTGCAAAACGGAATCAATGAAACCTGTCCTTTATGGCTCAGAAGTACCTAGTATCAAGTGAGATCATCAATATGAAACTTTATATATTGTAAGACGCTAGTCAGTTTTAAGTCCACTCTGGCTACTCACATGCACTTGGGAAATATTGAAAATGGAAAGACTGGTTTACCTGTTCAGTTCCACTTCTTGGTGTTGAGTTCCCCAAGAGAACCCCTAACCAACTCTCTTCCTGTCCCTTTTCATTTGCTCCCGCAGGGTCACTCAGGATGTGTCAACTGTCTGGAGTGGAATGAGAAAGGAGAGTAAGTATGAGCTAGAGCACCTGAAGGGTGCTGGCTAAGGAAGTGAGGAGGGTGGAACAAGGGAGCTCCTGAGTGGATCCAAGGAAAAGAGTGGACCCAAATGAAGAGAGACTGCTGCTCTCTGCTGTTCTTCAGTTTAGCCCATAATTTTCAACACAATTAAACAATTAATCTCAGATAGATGGAAAGTTGGATGACCATCCAAACCCTGTTTTGTTTTGTTTTGTTTTGTTTTGTTTTGTTTTTAGAGACAGAGTCTCGCTCTGTCACCTAGGCTGGAGTCCAATGGCGTGATCTTGGCTCACTGCAACCTCCACCTTTCAGGCTCAAGCGATTCTCCTTAATCAACCTCCCAAGTAACTGGGACTACAGGCACGTGCCACCATTCTTGGCTAATTTTTTGTATTTTTAGTAGAGACAAGGTTTTGCCATGTTGCCCAGGCTGGTCTCAAACTCCTGAGCTCAGGCAATCCACTCGCCTCAGCCTCCCAAAGTGCTAGGATTACAGGCATGAACCACCGCACCCAGCCCAAAACCCTGTCTTTTTAATAAGCCAATGTGTTTAAGAATAATGGAAATTGGCCCGGCATGGTGGCTCACACCTGTAAACCCAGCACTTTGGGAGGCCAAGATGGGCGGATCTTGAGGTCAGGAGATCGAGACCATCCTGGCTAACACTGTGAAACCTCGTCTCTACTAAAAATACAAAAAATTAGCCGGGCGCGGTGGCAGGCTCCTGTAGTCCCAGCTACACGGGAGACTGAGGCAGGAGAATGGCATGAACCCGGGGGGCGGAACTTGCAGTGAGTGGAGATCGCACCACTGCACTTCAGCCTGGGCAACAGAGTGAGACTCCGTCTCAAAAAAAAAAGAATAATGGAAATTTCTCAGGACAAAGAAGAGAAGCAGCTGTTTACAAGGCATCCTTAAATTCTGTGACATTTACTGTTCTTCAAGTTCTGTAGCCTAGAAAATGGGATGGGGAAAGGGAGCCTAGAAATTAGAGGAGAGGTTACAATCCCTCACTCTGCTTTCAGCTTGCTGGCCTCTGGTTCCGACGACCAGCACACGATTGTGTGGGACCCGCTGCACCACAAGAAGCTGCTCTCCATGCACACGGGACACACTGCAAATATCTTCTCTGTCAAGGTGAGCAGGACAAGCCACAGAGCAAGCACAAGAGTGACTGGGCTGGGCTGTAGCCACGCCATGTTGGTATGTGTATGTCCCATATACCGCCTAGGGTCACAGACAACCTTAAGTATCTGTTGGTGATTCCTAAAACCTCATTTCTCTTCCATGTTCTTCTTCCTCTTTTAGAGCTAAGAGGCCAATTCTAGATGAATTTATCTTTATGTGAATGGTAGTGGTGGGGGAATAGTTCTGAACATGAACTTAGAGAGCAGGCATACCTGGGTTTGACTCCCTTATCTGCTTCTTGGGCATTGTGTGAACCGGGAAAATCACCTGACTTGTCTGAGCCTGTTTGCTCATCTGTGAAAAAGGAAGCAGCGAAGGAAAATCTCCCAGATTTGTAAACAAATGAATTTTTTAAAAAGGAAATAATAGTCTACAGGGTTGATGTGACAGTTCAATGAGATAATTGATAAAAATAAAGTCTGTGCCCAGTGCTTTTATCTGTTCTACCTCTTCATAGGAAATGAATATTTCGATTTGTTGGAGGAGGACAGTTGAACTAAGGAGAGGTGAGAAGGGGACTTACAAGTGTCTTCAGACCTTTGAAGCTCTTTTGAAGCCCTGGAAATGACATGAGACGGGTTTTTTTTGTTGTGGAAAACAGACCTAGGACTAGTGACTATAAGTCCACAGAATTAAATGTGGGCCTGAGGAAAGGAAGAACTGTCTAATGCTTAGAGCTCTTTGAAAAATGTAGAATGGGCCCCTGGAGGAGATGAGTAAATGTCCTGTCCCTGCACTTGTCCACTTGCCAGGTGCTTTATCTCCAAGGTTTAAAGTTGGAAGAAATGGCCTGCAAGGAAGGGCCTTTCCAGCTCTGAGATTCTAAAATGGATAGATGTGAGAATGAAGTTGTCCTTCAGAAAGTCTCACTATTCTTTTTTTTTTTTTTTTTTTTTTGAGACGGAGTCTCGCTCTGTCGCCCAGGCTGGAGTGCAGTGGCCGGATCTCGGCTCACTGCAAGCTCCGCCTCCCGGGTTCACGCCATTCTCCTGCCTTAGCCTCCCGAGTAGCTGGGACTACAGGCGCCCGCCACCTCGCCCGGCTAGTTTTTTGTATTTTTTAGTAGAGATGGGGTTTCACTGTGTTAGCCAGGATGGTCTCGATCTCCTGACCTCGTGATCCACCTGTCTCGGCCTCCCAAAGTGCTGGGATTACAGGCTTGAGCCACCGCGCCCGGCCAAGTCTCACTATTCTAAGAAATATTTTCCTAATTAATATCAAGAGGAATTACAAGATACCTGAATAAGACAATAGCTCCTAACCTACTTGTTTTCCTAAACCTTTTTTTTTTTTCTCAAGCTGTGATTCTCACCTTTAGAGACAGAACAGTGATAATTTACTTCTTACATGACTAACGGAAACTGCTTTCTGCCCCTGCAAAGAGTTTCGGTCCAATTTTAGTCTGTACAGTCAGGCCTGGGGAAGGGAACCTAAGCCATTAGTTTAGCATCAGAGCATAAGACATTAAGTTCTAATACCAGAATTTCACAATGGTCTTGATACTCCCTAACGGTAAGACCTTGGGAAAGGCACTTACACGCAGACTCTCAGCCTCCTCTTCCATTAAAAACAAACAAACAAAAAAAACCAAAGAGGATTCTTCTTTCTTTAGGTAGTGGAAACACTGCAAATTTGTATGTATTTAACTCATGCGCTCCCCCTGGTGGTGACTATGGTATGTGATGCGTGTGGCAGTAGCCACAAGATCATGACAAGAGCACCCCAGTTTATTTCTTATGTGCATTGAGTGTATGCCGTCTCTAGACAGGATTAAAGACTGCTGGTTGTCCCTAAAAAATGATTAAATCATGTCTATTTCATCTAGACCTTGTTCTTTTTTTTTCTTTTCTTTTCTTTTTTTTTTTTGAGGCTGAGTCTCACTCTGAATGTCGCCCAGGCTGGAGTGCAATGGCACAATCTTGCCTCACTGCAACCTCCAACTCCGGGTTCAAGCGATTCTTGTGCCTCAGCCTCCTGAGTAGCTGGGATTACAGGTGTGCACCACCACGCCTGGCAAATTTTTGTATTTTTAATAGAGACAGGGTTTCACCAGGCCGATTTCGAACTCCTGATCTCAGGTTATCCACCTGCCTCAGCCTCCCAAGGTGTTGGGATTACAGGCATGAGCCACAGTGCCCAGCTAGACCTTGTTCTAATGAGCCCTTAGAGAGAAGTCTATGTGGAAAGAGTGAATTGTTGCTCTTTGTGAACATTTAAAGTCAAGTGGGACATCAGCTGTTTCAGTGTAGGACATTGCCCCTCCCCCAATACTACCACTCAGCCTTGTTGTGGGTAGGGAGCAACTTTTCAATTAAAAAAAAAGATATTTCAATTTTTTGAACTTACACGAGAATTCAGCACCACTCCCAAATATTTTTCATTCTCAAAGTTATGTGATAGAACTACATACTTTCTGGTTGTTGTTTTGTTTTGTTTTGTTTGTTTTTTTGTTTTTTTGGAGACAGAGTCTTGCTCTGTCACCCAGGCTGGAGTGCAGTGGCACGATCTCATCTCACTGCAACCTCCGACTCCCGGGTTCAAGTGATTCTCCTGCCTCAGCCTCCTGAGTAGCTGGGACTACAGGCATACGCCACCACACCCGGCTAATTTTTTTGTAGTTTTAGTAGAGACAGGGTTTCTCCATGTTGGTAAGGCTGGTCTCGAATTCCCGACCTCAGGTGATCCACCTGCCTCAGCCTCCCAGAGTGCTGGGATTACAGGTGTGAGCCACAGTACCCAGCTGAGAACTGCATACTTTCTTTTTTCATTATTTGAAGCTATGGTTACAGCTGTTTTTTTCTTATCAGATGTCATCTGGAGCATTTTGTTCTTGCCTTTATCAGGATGGTGGTTTGTGTGGTTTTTTTTTTTTTTTTTTGAGACAGAGTCTTGTTTGCTCTGTCACCCATGCTGGAGTGAGTGATGCCATCTCAGCTCACTGCAACCTCCACCTCCCGGGTTCAAGCAATTCTCCTGCTTCAACATTCCAAGCAGCTGGGATTACAGGTGCACACCACCACACCCAGCTAATTTTTTTTGTAGTAAAGACAGGGTTTCACCATGTTGGCCAGGGTGGTCTCAAACTCCTGACCTCAGGTGATCCGCCCACCTCGGCCTCCCAAAGTGTTGGGATTACAGGTGTGAGCCACTGCACCCGGCCTTTTTTTTTTTTTTTTTTTTTTTTAATAAATACTGCACAGAGATGTATCCTCTAGATGCTCAGCCCTTCCTTATGGTCCAACATTTGAGCTGTTTCCAATATTTGCTATTACAAAAAGCATCCAAGCATTTCTGACCAGGTCCCTTTTTTCTTTTTGGATTATTTCTTAGAAGTGGAAGTTTTGAGTCAAAAGATGGAAATTGTTTTTAATCTTTGTTACTATTGCCAGATTGTTTTTCAGAAACAGTCAAACTAATTTAAAACACTCATTCCCAGCCAGGCATGCTGGCTTATGTGTGCAATCCCAGCACTTTGGGAGGCCAAGGCAGGTGGATCACCTGAGGTCAGGAGTTCAAGACCAGCCTGGCCAACATGGTGAAACCCTGTCTCTACTAAAAATACAAAAATTTGCTGGGTGTAGTGGTGCATGCCTGTAATCCCAGCTACTCAGGAGGCTGAGACAGGAGAATCGCTTGAACCCAGGAGGTGGAAGTTGCAGTGAGCCGAGATTGCACCACTGCACTCCAGCCTGGGCAACAGAGCGAGACTCTGTCTTAAAAAGCAAAAACCAACAACAACAACAAAACACCCTTAAAACACTGAAAGTCTTTTTCACTTCAGGACTAATTTATTACTCAATCTCTAGGTTACTAAGTAGTCATCATGAAGCAGGTAGGGCATATGGGAGTCAGACAGACTTCGGCTTGAACACAATCCTGCTGCATATTACTGCTGAACCTCAAGGGTTTTGTTTTGTTTTGTTTTGTTTTTTTGTGTGTGTGTGGTTTTTTTTTTGAGACAGTCTCCCTCTGTCGCCCAGGCTGGAGTGCAGTGGCACAATCTCGGCTCACTGCAGCCTCTGCCTCCTGGGTTCAAGAGATTTTCCTGCCTCAGCCTGTTGAGCAGCTGGGATTACAGGAATGAACCACCATGCCCAGCCTGAATGGGCTCATTCTCTTATCTGACATGGAGAGAGAAAACGGTGCAGACATCCAGGCTAGCCTCCTTCTGTAGCCATTTCTACTCTCACCACCCACCCCTTCCTCCATTTCTCCTGAATAGTTCCTGCCTCACGCTGGGGACCGCATCTTGATCACGGGGGCAGCCGACTCTAAGGTGCATGTGCACGACCTGACGGTAAAGGAGACCATCCACATGTTCGGAGATCATACAAACCGGGTGAAGCGCATCGCCACAGCGCCCATGTGGCCCAACACATTCTGGAGTGCTGCTGAGGATGGGCTTATCCGGTAAGAGTCTTGGGCATCTAGTGGGGCCTGTTGCTCCCCCATCCCATCATCCTATAGTGTTTCCTTCTACAGGCCTAGCTCTTTCCCTCTAGCAGAGGTCCAACCTCCTTTGTCTGCCCAGGGCAGTTGTCTGTGTACTAACTCCATTGGGAACATTTGCTTACTCTGCTTTCACCTTCCTCCTCCTTTGCCCTCCCTTGTACTACCTCTAGGCCCACAAGCCTTTTCTCACCACCTCAGGTGTCCACGGTCTCTTCTGCCTCTGGGCATTCACATTACGCTTTACTTTGAGATTCTCTGTCCCCAGCTCTTCCCATGTCGTACTCTTTCTTATCCTAAGGAGATCAGCTTGAGTTACCTCTTCAGAAGCACCTTCTCTGACCATCCTGTCTAAAGTAAACAAACATTATTGCTAGTTTTAACACACTAATTATATCCTCTATAACTCTAATTGCCACCTGTAGTTACTTTATTTTTATTAATTAATTTATTTTTTGAGACAGGGTCTCACTCCATTCTATTGCCGAGGTTGGAATGCAGTGGCGTGATCATGGCTCACTGCAGCCTTGTCTTCCTGGGCTCAGGTGATTCTCCCACCTCCACCTCCTGAATATCTGGGACTACAGACACGTTCCACCATGCTTGGCTAATTTTTTTTTTTTTTTTTTTTTGTAGAGGTGGGGTTTCTCTGTGTTGCCCAGGCTGGTCTGGAACTCCTGGACTCAAGTGATCCTCCCACCTCAGCCTCCTACAGTGCTAGGATTACTGGTGTGAGCCACCACACCTGGTCTTATTTTAATTTTTACTTATTGGTTTACTTTTTTGTCTGTATCCTCACTAAATAGAAAAGTAAACTCTCTTAGAGCAACTCCATGTCTGTCTTGTTCTTGGTTGTGTCCCTAGAGCCCAGCACAGTGCCTGGCACACAGAGCTGCTTCATACATTTCTCTTGAACAGTTGGTCAGTGGCCATATACCTGGGAGGGGGCAAGCCAGCTGGAAATGGTAAAATGGACTGACCCCTTTTCCAATGCCCTACATTGTTACACATTTGCCTCTACTTCCCTTCATTCTAAAATGGTGTTGTTGCCCTTCTTTAACTCCTTTCTTCAGATGTGACCTTAGAACTTCTTCCTTATCTCCCCAGCCTGCTTTAATCTGTCTCCCTTGAGTTCCTGTAGGACTTTGTGCCCTCTTTCCTTTTATAAATGAGGAATATCTAACTCATATATAAATTATAACATAGTCAAGAACAAGGCAATAAAGTCTGACAGACCTGGGGTCAAATCCTAGCTCTCTCACTCAGTATTTGACTGGGATAAGTCACTGCATCCCTGAACCTCAGAAGACAGAATGCACTTGGTCAGTGGCAGGTCCAGCTCTGTGTAGCACTTGTTGACCTTGGCTGACCAGATTTTGCCAGGGCCAGCTGGTAGAAGCTGAGCGTCTAGCACATCGGGTAGGATCCTAAGTGTTTAGGCATAGGCACAGTCAGAGAAGGTGTCCTAGCAGAAGGTGAACATAAGCTGGGCCTTCCAGAACAGACAGGATTTGGATGGGCAAGGAAAAGCAGAGTGTATTCCCCAGCTTGAGCAGAGTTTGCAAAGGCAGAAATAAACATGGCATGTGCAGGATAAAGAATTCTGTAGTTATAATTGACCCACATTTAGAAAACTGAGGAATAAGGTTGGAGAGAGATGTGAAATTGAGTCTTGAAAACCAGACTGAGGAGTTTGGTAAAAGTAAACTTGTGCTAAAAGTATTGAGGAATCTCTGCAATTTTTTGAGCAGGAGAGTGATGTAAAATAATATTTTAGGAAGAGCAACCTGGTGAAGATGGCTTAGAAAGACAAGGTGAACAGCAAAGAGGTGGTAGCAGATGTCCAGGCAAGAGGGGTGAGCATATGGGTGATGTCCCCACTACCCACCACTCTCTGAGGATACCTGTGTATTGGCAGCAGAAAGTTTCCCCATCTGGAGCAGTGGGAGTTTGCTGCTGTTTGGTAGCCTTTTTGGCATTACCTTTACTGCATGGATGAGACTTTTAGGCTTGCCTTGGCCCATGGTATATCTAGATAGCTCTTAGATGATCTGCAGATTCTCTTTTCTGTCACCTCCATACCTTGTTTCATGAAAGAAACTAGATTAGGTAGGAGTGGAGCAGAGTGTTTAAGATGCCATCTTAGAAAGCTTCCCCAGCTCTGCACTTACTAGCAGTATCATCTCAGTCAGGTTATTCAACATCTTTGAACCTCAGTATTCTAATGGTACCTAGAGATGACGTTAGGATTTAATTAAGGGGCAATACTGGACATAAAGCACATTTTCACTAAGTATTGGTAATCAGTAGTAGTATAATAGTAGCAATAATACTGACATCTGTAGAATATGTACAGTAGTGTCCACCTTAGGAGTTTTAATGGAATAAAATAGAATGTGTGAGAAGCCTACTACAGGTACCTGGCACACGGTGGGCACTCAAGAAATGGGAATTGTTTTTGACATTCTTATTTAGAAACAGGTCCAAAGTCCCTCCCAATCCTCTTGCAAAACAAGAACTTGTCTTTTCCCCTGCCTTCCACACAAGGACCCCAAGCCCCAATTCCCTAACTCTGTCCTCTCTCACAGCCAGTATGACCTTCGAGAGAACAGCAAACACTCGGAGGTGCTGATTGACCTGACAGAGTACTGTGGCCAGCTGGTGGAGGCCAAGTGCCTCACCGTCAACCCCCAGGACAACAACTGCCTGGCAGTTGGGGCCAGCGGGCCCTTCGTGAGGCTCTATGACATCCGCATGATCCATAACCACAGGTATGAATAGTTCAGCCTCCTGTCTCCTATGGGTAAGTCCCTGGAGAACCTGCTGCCCCTTTCCCTCACTGCCATTGCCATGCCCTCTTCTTCTATCACAGCTCACTGCAGCCTCGACCTCCCAGGCTCAAGCGATCCTCCCACCTCAGCCTCTCTAGTAGCTGAGACTACAGTCACAACGCCACCCCGCTTGGCTAATTTTTTAATTTTTTTATAGAGGCGGGGTCTTTCCATGTTGCCCAGGCTGGTCTCAAACTCGTGAGCTAAGGCAATCTTCCTACCTCGACCTCCCAAAATGCTGGGACTACAAGTATGAGCCACTGTGCCTGATCCCTTCTTTTATTTATTTATTTATTATTTTTTATTTTTTTGAGACACAGTCTTGCTCTGTTACCCATGTTGGAGTGCAGTGGCATAATCTCAGCTCACTGCAACCTCTGCCTCCCGGGTTCAAACTGTTGTCCTGCTTCAGCCTCCTGAGTAGCTAGGATTACAGGCACCTGCCACCATACCCGGATACTTTTTGTATTATTAGTAGAGACAGGGTTTCACCATGTTGGCCAGGCTAGTCTTCAACTCCTGACCTCAGGTGATCTGCCCGCCTCAGCCTCCCAAAGTGTTGGGATTACAGACATCACCCACCACACCCAGCCTGGCCCCTTCTTCTTTATGAAATGGACTTTGTTCAATTTTGTGATTTTTTAAAAACTTAATCCTTGCTTATGTTGGAAAATATGAAAAGTATAAATTACCCATAATCTCTTATATAATTTCTTATATAAATTCCTTATAATTTCCTTATATTTATTTATTCTTATAATTTCTTATACAAATCTCTTATAGTGTCTTTCTGAAAGAAATCACTGTATATAATATTTCCTGCTTGTTCTTATAATACTCAGAACCCCCACAGCACTCCCAGACCTGAGTTGCCTCTCGAGCCTGTTGCCCAGGCTTTCCATGATTCTTGGGATGGATACAGGAATGTCTGGCCTGCTTATTTTCATTCATGGGCTTGGTGACCACTGCTTCCCCTCACGCACTGCATGGCTTGGAGCGGGTCTTGAACCTTAGCTTGCTTGTTTGTAAAATGGGAAAGATAAGGTGGTCATGAAGACCCAGACAGCTTATAAGACCTACTTGGTAAAGCACTGTAACGTATGTGTCTGTAATTGTCTAGTTGGTGGGCCTTTGGGGTTGCTTAGGTAAGGAAGAAAAATACCTCCTGTATCTCTCAGATACAAATGTAAGTTTTCTTTTAGTGAGTGTGGTCTGGTCTAGCCAGGGGCAGTGCTGTGACTTTAACCTATATGATTTTCCTTCCTACCAGAAAGAGCATGAAGCAGAGCCCTTCAGCGGGTGTGCACACCTTCTGTGACCGGCAGAAACCGCTTCCGGATGGTGCAGCACAATATTACGTAGCAGGTAGTGCTCAGCACAGCTCTGGCCCCAAATTGTTGGCTAGATGCTGACTCTTTTGGGGGCAGTCCAGGGAGACAGCATGGCATGGTGGTCAAGAAGAAGAGTTTTAGAGTCAGACAGACCTGAGTTTTAATCCCAACTCTGCCATGGACAAGCTATGTCACCTTCAGCAAATTACAGAAAAGAAACTCATTAAGGTTAAGTAAAATGGGATTATAATGACTAAATGAGATTAAATATATAAAGCAGCTGGCCCAGTGCATATAGTAAGGGCTCAACACTTGTAGCTGCTTTTATGCTAAAGTTGATTGGTATCATTTTTGCTATGACTGACTTCACACAATCTCATGCCCCTTTGAAGAGGACTGGGACCCTAGTATGACTGGGCTATTCCCTGCAGGTCACCTGCCAGTGAAGCTTCCTGACTACAACAACCGTTTGAGAGTGCTGGTTGCCACCTATGTGACCTTCAGCCCCAATGGCACAGAGCTGCTAGTCAACATGGGAGGGGAACAGGTATGTACAGCATAAGGTGGTTCTGCCCCATCATCATTCCATGCCCAGCAGCCAGGGGCGTGTACCTTATGTTCACTGCTGAGGCAGACAAGACACAACAGCCTTATGGTAAATGATGTTACAGTGAAATGTGGCGGTGATGTGGCATCATTGGAGTTCCCAGAGAGGTGTCCTAGCTCAGTCTTTTTATTTCATTTTTTCTTAAGGAACTAGATAGAAATAGGATAGTATGGTATTTTGGTTAAGAATATGGAATTTGGAATTGGCAGACTTCTGTTCAAATGCTGGCCTGCTGTTTACCAGCTGTTTACTGTGACTTTGAGCAAATCTCTTTATTTTTCTGAGCCTCAGTTTCCTCATCTGCTATTTTCCTAGGGGGAAATCCCTGGGGCTCAGAGCATGCAGCACAGAGCAAGCTATGGGTTAGGGCCAGCTTTGGGAAGTGTTCTTTGATAATGGCAGGTTGCTAAACCTTCTGTTTGTGTGCTCTCAGGATATTTAGTAAGCCTTGCATACATTTATTTACTCTACCAACACTGAGCACTTACTCTGGGACTAGCATTATTGTCAATATAAGAGAGACAAGTGGGAAATATGATCCATCCCCAGGCTGATGGGAGACATGACAAATGAAACAGTTAATGATGTTACAAGGCAAGGCCCAAATATATACAAAGGAAATGGGATGCAAAATAGGTGAGGATAAGCCAGACACTCTTGCACCTGTCCAAGGAATCGTGAAAGGCTCAGGAGTAGTGCCAGGGTAAATGTAAAATGAGACCTTTGGCTTTGTGACCTTTGAGGACTTCTTCACCTTTTTAAACATATGACACGTGATTTTTTTTTTTTTTTTTTTTTTTTTTTTTTTTTGAGATGGAGTTTTGCTCTTGTTGCCCAGGCTGGAGTGCAATAGTGCAATCTTGTCTCACTGCAACCTCCGCCTCCTGGATTTAAGCAATTCTCCTGCCTCAGCCTCCCAAGTAGCTGGGATTACAGGCATGCACCAGCATACCTGGCTAATTTTGTATTTTTAGTAGAGATGGGGTTTCACCATGTTGGTCAGGCTAGTCTCAAACTCCTGACCTCAGGTGATCCGCACACCTCACCCTCCCAAAGTGCTGGGATTACAGGCATGAGCCATCGCACCTGACCTTCTTTTTTTTTTTTTTTTTTTTTTTTTGAGGCAGGATCTCACTCTGTCACACAGGCTGGAGTGCAGTGGTGCAATCTCGGGTCACTGCAGCCTCGACATCCCAGGCTCAAATGATCCCCCCACCTCAGCCTCCTGAGTAGCTGGGACCACAGGCACATGCCACCACACCTGGCTAATTTTTGTATTTTTTGTAAAGATGGGGTTTCGCCATGTTGCCCAGACTGGTCTCAAACTCCTGGGCTCAAGCAACCACCCTCCTGCCTCAGCCTCCTAAAGCACTGGGATTACAGGCTATGGCACCATGCCCAGCCAAATGTGATTCTAATTAATCATAGTATTTCAAGCAGGGCTTTGGGTAGATCAGATAGCCCACCCTGAATGCCAGAGCTAGGAAGATTTTCCGGCCTGAAGTTTGCTGGAAACACCTTCTAGTATAGCTTGATGGTTCTATGCTCAACACTCACTGTGTTCCAAGACCCTGGTTCTTGAGAAGCAGTCCTGGTTACTGGTTCAACCACATCTTTACCTCACAGCTTCCATCTCTTTTTTTGTCCCCTCAACTCTAGGTCTATTTGTTTGACCTGACTTACAAGCAGCGACCGTACACCTTCCTCTTACCCAGAAAATGCCACTCCTCAGGGGGTAAGTTCTCCCTTAGGGTATCTCTGCTGAGGCGGTGTAGGGGAGCTTGAGTGCATGCTACACCTGCTGAGAAGCCTGCCCTTTACTCTGGACGGTGATCTTCAAAAAGAGCAGATCTCTGAAATAATCCTGCCTATGCAGTAAGAAAGAAGATGACAATAGAGCAGAGATCTCTTAAAGAGCTTTGCATCACTGCCCTTTTTGCTTCCCTCTGGAAAGACAGGTTCCTTCCATGGCTTGGCTCTTGAGAACCTGAAGTAGTTCTCCTCTCCTTTGTATCCTGGCCCAGTGTTCTCATTGATTTCTTCCTGGGGCCTGCAGTTGATTTAGGCACATCCTCCCTCCATTCCCACCCCCAGCCCCAGCCCCAGCCCCAGCCCTAGCCGGAGCCCTAGCTGAGTAATGCCACAGTGAAGTTGTGTCTCTCGCCAGCCAGCAGAGGGCGCACGGGCTTTTCTTTATGTCAGAACTTGCTTTCTGGGAATGGATCTTACTCTGAGAGAGTAGTCCCACGATGGAACCATCAGACCCTGTGATGGAAGCTGGAGGGCTGCCAGGAAGAACTCTTCCTGAGTTGTTGCTGTCACTTTCTTACTATCTCCTGCCAGAAGTCCAGAATGGCAAGATGTCCACCAACGGTGTATCCAACGGTGTGTCCAATGGCCTGCACCTTCATAGCAATGGCTTCCGGCTGCCGGAGAGTAGGGGACATGTCAGGTGAGGCCAGCTGGCTTGTCCAACCCTCCAAGCCCCAGTTACACTATATGTACTGGAGGGAGGGACATAACCTGTAAATTTTCCTCCTGACCCACACCCACTCATGCATCCCAGAGAGTGAGGACCAAGGCAAAGAGGCTTCTTGGAGGGTGGCTAGTGTTTCCAGTGCCCCTCTGCCTGGCAGGACACTAGTCCTAGTCAGACTGTAGCTCTAGCCTGTTGGTACCAGTAACTGGGGTCAGGACCCAGGGGCTAGCTGCCTCTTGGCACTGAGCTCTCTCCAAAAAGGGGCTGCATACAAATGGGCCTCCCCATTATATTATTCCCCATCCTATAGCATATCCTTGCCTCTTTTCTCTGCCAGGCCTTGTGCTAGGCTTTGGATACAGAGGTGCTCAAATTCCCTAGCCTTGAGAGAAATAGAATTCTTTAGACAGTGATCCATAGGAGGGACTCGGGTGGTCATAAAGTTCAGCTCAGTATGGAGGCAGGTGGTGTCAGCTACTGCCATGCCCAGGAGTTTAAGTACAGCTTCGTTTCTGCCCTTCCTCTTTTCATTGGCTGAGAGTATTTGGAATGGTGTCTGTTCCCTATCATGGTAATAGGTAATAGCCCAGGCCAGGGTAGTGGTCCCCTCTTCCAGAAAGCAGTCAGATCCCAGGAGCCAAGAAAACCTGGGTGACCCTCAGGCTGTGTTACAGACTTCCTGAGGGGCTGCTCTGACCTTCTTTGACTGTTCTGACTTGGCTCTATTTCCCCTGCAGCCCCCAAGTAGAGCTACCGCCATACCTGGAGCGTGTGAAACAGCAAGCCAATGAGGCTTTTGCCTGCCAGCAGTGGACCCAAGCCATTCAGCTTTACAGCAAGGCTGTGCAGAGGGCCCCTCACAATGCCATGCTTTATGGAAACCGAGCAGCAGCCTACATGAAGCGCAAGTGGTGAGTGGCCACTGCAGAGGGCATCTGGGTCAGGATGAGGGACAAAGCAACTGGACCAAAAGGCAGGGGCCTGATGGAGCCAAGTTGCCAAGGCATCCAGGGAAGGTGGCAGGAACATATTGCTGCCTCTTAGGGCTTCTTGGCCTCTCCTCCCCACCTCCAGGCTAATGGTGGGCAGGCGCCAATCAAGCACTAAGGAAGCTCACAGTTATGTGGAACATGTTCAAAGCTAGTTCCTACATGGCATATTATTATAAAGTGCTGTGGCCCCTGGGGAAGTAGGAGTTGAGGATTGTTAGTCCCAACTGTTGGAGAACTGGACTTTGAAGAGCAGTGGAATCTTGCTAAGTGGAAATGAGGGGTTTGGTGAATTCAGTTGGTATGTGTCTAAAATATTCTGCAGTCCCTTGGCCCCACCTAAGGCTTGCTTTCTGTGTTCTTAGACCCTTTGGACTGAGTACAAACCATATCCCAGAAATCCAAAGCTGGCTGTGGGTCACGCTAGGGTATGGTGGCTGGTAATAAAGAAGTAGACCATATCCGAAAGAACTCCTCATCTTTGGAGACCATCAGGGCCCCCAGCCCTTCTGCCTGCAGCACCAGCAGGCAAGCAGACATGCAGACCCCGCCCCCCATCCCCCAGCCAGGGCCAGGACTAGAGATGGATAGAGCTGGGCCCACAGCCATTTCTACTCCGTCTGGCATCCGTCGGCTCTGCCCAGACAGACAGGCCAGCTGGTGTGCCATCGTCTGGCTGCAACTAGGCAGGCCAGAGAGGGAAGCTTAAGAAACCCACCCAAGTCAGCAGGATGGTAGTGCTAGGTAGGAGTGGGGAAGATGCTATCCCCCAGCCTTAGCTGAGGCATCAGGAGTTGGCCAAGGGCTCAAGTGGCAGCCAAACCCAGGAGATGACTGTTTTGGGTGAATCCTGAGTTGATTCACCTCTCTGTCCAACAGTTGGGTAGAACTCAGTGGTCCTCATCTAAGCTGTAGGCTGAGAGCTCAGCTTCACTCCTGCATTCTTGCTAAGTGAGGTTGGTGTTTTCCCAATCCATATGTGCCCTCAGCATGTTCTCTGAGCTCCTACTATGTGCTAGGTACTAGGAACACAAAGTTCCTGTGCTCCAGAGGAGCCGCCAGACAGTGGGTAAAGTAGTGGACATACTTCAGCATTAAAGAGATAGAAAGCAGTGAGTCTTGTAAATGGTCAGGTAAAGGGCTGTGGGCATCAAGAAAAGTTGGGTCGCTTTAGCTGGGGAGCAGGGAAGCATCAGAGAGACATGGCGTCTGAATGGGCTTTAAGTGTAGGCAGGCTTAGACAGGAGATGAAGGAGAGGAGGGGCCTGTGGGGGAAGGACATTCCAGGGAGATGAAATGGTGTGAACAAAGGCGTGGGGGTGGGGGACTGACTGAAGAGCTTGTTTGCAGAACAGCAAATCCATTTGGCTGGAGCAGAGGGTTCGGAGAGGGACTGGCAGGAGATGAGTCTGTGAGGTAGCCTGGGGCCGGCCTAGGGAGGGCTTGGAATGCAGAGCGGTGACGTTGGCCTCGATTCAGTGCATGATGGGCAGCTACTGGAGAGTTCTGAGCAGGAGAGGGATGTGCCGAGGGCTGTCCTTTCAGGGAGATTGATCTGGCAATGAGTCTAGGAAGGGTGAGCCCTGGGGCCAGCCTGCTCTCTACCCCCATCCCCACATGCCTGCCAGTGACCCCTAGAATGTCACATTCTGTCCTAGGCCAGTCTCCCCAGGGCTGCCATCTGCTCCTGGATGCAGTGGGAGCTGTCACCCTCTGGCTCCTGGCTGGTCTCTGGTCTGGCTCTCCCCAGGAGCTCAGAGGGGCACCTTGCAGGCAGTAATTGGGTTTCCACACAGTGCCTGCTCCTTCGTCACAGCCACTCATCCTGACGCAGGCCACACCATTGAAGCAGCTCTGTTTCCTGCCTGCCCCCACATGGGCTGAGCTGCTGGTTGCTGGTCTGAGCATGGCAGCTTCAAGGACTGGGTGCTCCCTCTGAGTGCTGCAGAAGGAGGCTCGGGAAGGACCTTCCCATGTCAGACCTGCCTTAGCCATGCTGGATTGTTGTGAGCTGTGCCCTTGGAGAAGGGGCCATTAACTCTAGGGGGTGTCTCTTACTGCTGCTTGGCACAGTTGAGTCGTAGGCCTACCCCAGCCCAGTTGGGAAAAAAAAAATGGCTTCCAAAGAAGCAGCTCCTGTGGGGCCCGTCTGGCTCTCCAGACAAGAGGCAAAGACAGGTCTGTGGGTGCTGGGGGAGTGTGCTTCCTATATTCTGGCACAGGGTGGGAAAAGGAGGGGCTTCTCTGACCTCCTTTCACTTCCTCTTTCCCCACTTCCCCACTAAAAGCACTCCCACTTCCCTTCATCCATGCTTCAGGAGGTTGGAGAAGTGAGTGGGGACGATTTGGAGCTCCTGGTGTGCACAACCCCCCTTACCATCAGCTTCCAGAGAGCCGACTCTGCCAGACTGTCAGGCCCCATCCTCCAGCCCCAGGAGGTAGAGGCCACAGCTGCTGTGGATCAGTCAGCCAGGACAGAGGGGGGTCTGGCTGAGGGCTTGCTGCCTGCTGATCAGACCCTGCGTCCCCAGCCTGGCACTTCTGGCTTCCCCAGACCACAGAACTGTCCTTGAGGGCCCCCTGCCTTGGACATGGCTTTGAAGGCCAGCTGGGGGTGATTTGAGGAGGTGGATGGGGGAAGAGAGAAGGAGGGCTTGGGGAGCCTGTGGTGGGCAAGATGCCAGGCCTTCTGCTGCAGAGCTGCGGGTGCCTGGGGTGAGCCAGTGTGCAGTTGCACTCTGTGCCCAGCAGAGGGCAGCCTGACACCAGCTTTTGCCACCCTCAAGACCTCAGGGTTTCCTGGCTTGCTCTTTAACCATACTGTCTCCTGATGGGGGAGGCCTGGGCTGAGCCAGGATTCTCTTCGTCCTCAAGTCCCCTTGCCATGAGATCTGTCAGTGGTGGGCCGGGGTGGCCACAGGAAGTAGAGGAGACTGAGTGGGGACCCCTTGCTTGCCACGTGGCTCCACCTCTAAACCACTCTTCCCCACCTTCCCAGGGATGGTGACCACTATGATGCCCTGAGGGACTGCCTCAAGGCCATCTCCCTAAACCCATGCCACCTGAAGGCACACTTTCGCCTGGCCCGCTGCCTCTTTGAGCTCAAGTATGTGGCTGAAGCCCTGGAGTGCCTGGACGACTTCAAAGGGAAATTTCCGGAGCAGGCCCACAGCAGCGCTTGTGATGCATTGGGTCGTGACATCACAGCTGCCCTCTTCTCCAAAAATGATGGTGGTGAGTGGGCACTGAGGAGGGGGTGCTGTTACTCTTTCTCTTTGAGATGCTGCATGACATTCTGGAGAGGTCATGGTTCCGGGATTGGAGAGGCCTGGGTTCAGATGTTGATTCAGAAACCATGCAACCTTGGGGCAGTTACTTGGTCTCTCTCTGAGAGTGTTTCCTTGTCTGAAAAGGACGGAGACATGCCAGCACCTCCCACTGAGCGTTTCTATTGAGGATCAGCATGTTTAAATGGCATGTTTAGAGCACCTGGGGGAGTGCCTGGTGCCCAGAATAGGAGGAAGCTGAGCTCAGTCAGGCTCCCACTAGGCATCCTCACCTGTTCAGACAGGGCCCTGGTGGTTCCACTTGGGCATCTGAGAAGCAGAAGCTGGTCGTTGTGTTTGTTCCGAGTGTACAAGTGCAGCAGAGACAATAGCGCAGAGCAGTAGAAATGCCTCAGGCTTGGAACGTGGGGCCTTGGTTCCAAATGCAGCTCCACTATGTGACTGTGTGGCTTTGGAGAAAGCACAGCCTCTCTACCTACTGCCTTACCTGCACAAAGAGCACGAAGCCCTGCCCAGCTCACTTCAATGTGCTGGAGAATGAACTGGGCCATTGGTGTGTGGTCTGTGAACATGAATGGTGAGCTCACAGGAGGCAGACATGGATCTTCACCTCTCTCCTTTGCAGTTTACCAACCATGTGATAAATTCATTTGTTTAATGAATAGTTATCAGACACTTGCCATGTGTCAGGCACTGTGCTGGGTCCTGGGAATAGAGCTGTGACTAAGTCAGATGGAATTTCTGTGTTTATGGCATGTACAGTCTAGTGAAGGAACCAAGTGATAAAGGAGAAACAAAAAGTATGACAAGTGCCATGGGGCCTGAATGGTGTGTGTGTTGGGGGGGCTTGATGGCATTCTGGGGTTCTTCAGGAAGAAACATTTAAGCTAAGATCTAAAGGATCCAAAGGAAGCATTAACTAGATACAAAATATAGCTGTGTGGCCTAGTGCAGTGGCTCACACTTATAATCCCAGCACTTTGGGAGGCCGACATGGGAAAATCGCTTGAGCCCAGGAGTTCAGTATCAGTCAGGACAACATAGCAAGATCCCATCTCAACAAAAGAAAAATTTTAAAAATTAGCCGGCCGGGCGTGGTGGCTCAAGCTTATAATCCCAGCACTTTGGGAGGCCGAGATGGGCGAATCATGAGGTCAGGAGATCGAGACCATCCTGGCTAACACCGTGAAACCCCATCTCTACTAAAAAATACAAAAAATTAGCCGGGCAAGGTGGCGGGCGCCTGTAGTCCCAGCTACTCGGGAAGCTGAGGCAGAAGAATGGTGTAAACCCAGGAGGCGGAGCTTGCAGTGAACTGAGATCCGGCCACTGCACTCCAGCCTGGGCGACAGAGTGAGACTCCGTCTCAAAAAAAAAAAAAAAAAATTAGCCAAGGATGGTGGCACACACCTGTAGTCCCGGCTCCTCGGGCAGTTGAGGCAAGAGGATCACTTGAGCCCAGGAGGTCAAGGCTACAGTGAGCCATGATCACACCACTGCACTCCAGCCTGGGTAACAGAGCAAAATCCTATCTCCAACAACAACAACAACAAAGTGTAGCTGTGGGAGATGCAGAGCTCCTGGCATATGGACCAGGATGCTCCAAGGCCCTGAAGCAGGCACGAGTGAGTCACTTTTAAGGAAATGAGAAAACTTGTGTGAATACCTGTCACTTAACTGATCAGTGTCTCTCATTTGGAACCCTAATAACTTGTCTTCCAGAGGGTAAGGGCATGGTCCTTACTGCCCTAAGCGCTACGAATCTGTTTATAAAAGTCACCCAGGCTGGGCTCGGTGGCTTACGTCTGTAATCCCAGCACTTTGGGAGGCAGAGGCAGGTGGATCACCTGAGGTCAAGAGTTCGAGACCAGCCTGGCCAACGTGGTGAAACCCCATCTCTACTAAAAATACAAAAATTAGCTGGATGTGGTGGCACATGCCTGGTAGTAATCCCAGCTACTCAGGAGGCTGAGGCAGGAGAATCGCTTGAACCCTTGAGGTGGAGGTTGCAGTGAGCCGAGATCATGCCACTGCACTCCAGCCTGGGTGACAGAGCGAGACTCCATCTCAAAAAGAAAAAAAAAAAAAAAAAAAAAAAAAGTCACCCATTCTTTCTTTGCTAGTGCCTCACTCTACCCTCCCCTGCCTCTCATCTCCACAGAAACACACTTTGAGTCTCTGCATCCTTAGGGCTGTCAGGCCCTCGTAGCATCAAAGGTCTCCTTGTGAACATCCTCAGGGGCTAGATCCAAAGATGCATCTTCCTCACAACCTTTCCCCAATTTTCCAGGATAAGGGTGGAGGCAGGTAGCTCTATGTTGTCAGACTTTAGACTGAAAACAGAGCCATAGGTGGGGGGAAATAGGGAAGCAGAGAAAGGAACAGGACGCTTACCTTTTCTGGATCTCTGCCCCCAGAGGAGAAGAAGGGACCTGGTGGCGGCGCCCCAGTCCGCCTCCGCAGCACAAGCCGCAAGGACTCCATCTCAGAGGATGAAATGGTGCTGCGGGAGCGAAGCTACGACTATCAATTCCGCTACTGCGGCCACTGCAACACCACCACGGATATCAAGGAGGCCAATTTCTTTGGCAGGTCCGAGGCCCTGAAGAGGAGGGTGCAGCCCAGTTGGCAGCAGGAGGTTGAGTGGGGAGTATTGGGGCATAATGGTTTTAGAGAAGAATCTCAAATCCCTGCTCTGCCTCTGTACCCTTGGGCAAGTGGCTTCACCTTTGTCAGCCTCTGAAGTTTTTTCATCTATGAGATGACCAACCTGCCATGCCCACTTATGAGGCCATAACAAGGACTAATAAGATAATCCAAGTAGAGCCTCCAGTACAGTGCCTGGACTACTCCTTCACCCCCCACCTCCTTCTCCTTCTGTCTGCATGTGCCAGAGCTTGGTTGCTTTATCTGCATTCAGGGAACCTCCCTCTGTTTGGGAGTGAGGCAGCAGCCCTCCAAGGCTGGGGATCTTGGCGCATCTGTTTTGTGCTCAAAACTGTGCCCTGGGTACTAAGGGACAAACTCTGTGTTTCAGACACCATCACCCCCACCCCTCATTTGTAGATGTACTTTCTTTGGGTAGGTGAGACACGTGAACATGAATCAATAATCTCTCCATAGGCAAGGCACAGTGGCTCATGCCTGTAATCCCAGCACTTGGGGAGGCTGAAGTGGGAGGATTGCTTGAGCCCAGGAGTTTGAGACCAGCCTGGACAGCATAGACCTCCATCTCTACAAAAAATTTTTTAAATTTTCTGGGTGTGGTGACATGCACCTGTAGTCCCAGCTATTCAGGAGGCTGACATGGGAGGACCAGTTAAGGCCACAGTGAGCCATGATCATGCCACTGTACTCCAGCCTGGGTGACAGAACGAGACCTTGTCTCTAAGAAAAGAAAGAATCCATCAAGATGCCCTCTAAATGTCAGTGGTGTGTGAGGGGCTACATGGGGATTCTGGATGCCAGAAGCCTGGGACTGCTCAGGGAAGGCTTAGAACAGAGTATTTTAGAGACCCGAGAGATGATGTAAGATGATCCTGGCCCAAGGAGGGAATAATGAACTGTGGGGGAGACTGTCTTGGAGAAATCCAGGCAGTTGCTGGCCCTGGGTTTAAGAGAACAGTGACCAGGGCTATGTACATGGAGTTCTGGGTCAAGTGCACACCCCAGCGTGTGGGGGACTGAGTGGCTGCAGACTTCCTTGCTCCCCCTTTACCTAGGCCATGCAGCCTCTGCTTGAGGCTATAGGGCAGTACCCCACCTGACCTCCCTGCCCTTTGCCCCCCCGCCAGCAACGCTCAGTATATCGTCAGTGGCTCTGATGATGGCTCCTTCTTCATCTGGGAAAAGGAGACCACCAACCTGGTCCGTGTGCTCCAAGGGGATGAGTCCATTGTCAACTGCCTGCAGCCACACCCCAGCTACTGCTTCCTGGCCACCAGCGGCATCGATCCTGTTGTGCGGCTCTGGAACCCCCGACCAGAGGTGAGGGTGCAGTCAAGGTGACCAAAGCCAAGCAGAGAGGAGGGCAGGGATTCTGTGGAAGGCTCCAGTGGAGCCTGCTAATGCAGGGAAGAGAAATGAGCCACCCAGAGGCTAGAAGCTGCTGAGTATCTCTTATCTTGGGGCCCAAGGCTGTGTCCTCAGATTCCAGAAGCTCCAAATGCAGTGGCAATTGCCTAGAAACTGTACAGAGGCCCTGGTCACAAGGGAGCTATGCAGGCTTTGGCATCTGGTAGGCCTAAGTTTGAATCCAGTCTCCTCACTGCCTGAGAGACTTCATCTCTGACCCAGGCTTTTAATCATCTGTACGTGGGGAATGGGAATGACAGCATCACCTTGAAAGGTTGCAGTGAGGAGTAAAGAAGAGATGCCTGTGAAGTGTCCAGCCCACAAGGACACTTAGGACGTGTAGTCTTCTCCACTCCCAGGGTGGGTAGCCAGGGAAGCTGGCTTGGTGCCTCCCCTTCCCCTCTGCCCTACTGCTTCCCTCTTCCCAGCTGGCAAAACAAAAGTCAAGTGGTATGTCTGATTCCCAAGATAATTTGCTGTGACTTTTAAAGGGAGGACTCCTGTAGGATTCCCCATTGAGGGGAGAGGAGAAAGAAAGATGAAGGAAGAGTTGCTGTGGCAACAAAACAGAGTGGGGTGGGGAAGTTGTGTCTGCCCCTTGTCCCAGGTGTCCCAGTATGTGTGTCCAACATATCCTGGTGTGTACTGTCCCCCACGTATATCCCAGCATGTTATGACCTGCCTATATATCCTGAGGTGGCATGTCTCCCCATATATATTCCAGTGTGAGCACCCCCAACAATATGTAGCACAGTTGTGTGTACACCTCCTGGCATGTACGTGTACCTCCCCCTATAGATAGTTAAGTCTGTGTATTTCCCTCCCCCGCCCCATACGTGTACCCTGGTGCCTCTCCCTCCCTGAGCCTCATGTGTGTTACCCCTTTCTCCACCACAGAGTGAAGACCTCACAGGCCGAGTCGTGGAAGATATGGAGGGTGCTTCGCAGGCCAACCAGCGGCGCATGAATGCAGACCCGTTGGAGGTGATGCTGCTCAACATGGGCTACCGGATCACGGGCCTGAGCAGTGGAGGTGCCGGGGCCTCTGATGACGAGGACAGCTCTGAGGGCCAGGTGCAGTGCCGGCCCAGCTAGACCCTCCAGCCCTGGTCCCCAGCCCCTGCTACTGGCTGGACCCTCCGCCCTGGGCAGGAGGTCAGGGGATTCTGTTTTGGTTTGTCTTCCCCACCCCACTTTTTTTCATTTCCCCTGTTTTGTTTGTTAGTTTGGCATTAGGGGTGGAGGTTGCTACAACTTGCTGGCTTTCAGACTCTGGGCTGATTGTCCCCTGACTATCCCCAGCCCTAAAAAAAAGAGCACGAGGGGATACCCCTCCATATGCCCCCCCCACCTCCTGCTTCCATGTCCCTGGAGGGCTCTGGCCTGCCTCAGAATCCCTTCTGCCTCAGGTGGGGAGGAACAAGCTGAACTGTCTTCAGGGACTGTCCTGCCCTTCAGCTGGCAGCAGGAGGGGGAGTGGGATTCCCAATTGGTAAGGGCTCACCTTGGCCTGTTGCCACTCTTGCTCCCAAGCCTGCAAGGCTAGCTCCCCTGTGGTCTTCAGGAAAGGTTTTGAAAAAGGATGGGTCCCACCCTCCCCCCAGAGCCACTAGTGTTAGAGCAGAACCAAAAGGAAGGACGGGAGCCCTGGAGTGGGCAAGACCAGGCTACCTGCTGAGGTCGCAGTGGAGCACCCTCACTCCTCTCCTGGCTACTAGCTCTGGCCCTGCACCTACTCTCACTGGCCACCTCTGGAGGCTCTGCCTTTCCCAAGGGCCCTGGCAGAGGGTGGGGCACTGCACCTTACCCCACCCATCCATGCCAGCACTTCTGCACTACGGCCGTTCTCCTCTTGGGCGCTCCTCAGCCTCACTGTGACCTTTCTGCCAGAGCTCCCAGCCAGGCCTACTCTGCTGAGGTGGCGCTTCCTGCTAAGGGCCCTTCTCTGTCCTTTCTGCCCGCCTTCCCATCCCACATGCTGAGCCGCCACAAAGACCAAAGAAGTGATGGCTTTTCTCTGTCCCCTGCTGCTCTGAGGGGAGAGGGGTGGGTCTCCTGAGCCACTCAGATGGGAAAGTCCCTTACTCGGCCCCTCCCTCCCCAGCAGCCCCAAGCTTTACACTGGATGCAGCGATTAACCCACCACTCACCAGGCCTCCCCTCCCCTCTACCCCCTGGCTCTTAGCTCCAGCTGCTCCAGGTAGTTGGTTCATCCTTCCCCCTCTCTCCCTCCCTGCTTCCCCTCAGTGCTTACTTGGCTCCAGCCCTCCAGCTGCAGCCCCTGGGGAAAAGCAGCCTCCCTTCTCCTCTCCCTCTCCTCCCTCCCTCCCTTCCTCAGCCCCTGTCTCTGCCAGGTGCCTCCTCTCATTCAGGCTTCAGAGCAGCCCTGGAGACAGGAGGGCCATGTTAAAAGCTTTTTCACAGTTTTAAGAAGACAAGGGGAGGGTGAGGATAGTGGTGGGGGGTCTGGCACCATCTCATTGCTTTAATCCCAGCAACACAGGTGGCAGCTTCTCCCCCTTCCTTCCCACCCCAGTCCCTCTTCCCATCCCTCTCTTCTAGCTTGGTAATGAAGTATATTTATTGGTGACGGAAACAGCTGCTGCTGCTTCTCCTGCTGCTGGGCCCTGCTCCCCTGTCTCTTCTCCGTGACCTTTCTCTAGCCAGGGAGAAGGGAGAGCAGGAGTATTGGGACTGGGCCCTGGGGCCCAAGTACCAGCTGGGTCCCCTTTGCTTTCTTGTGTTCCAGCCACCTGCCATTTCCTCCCTGCCTCCCACCCTCCCTCCCTGCCTCCTGTCCTGCTTCCCACCCCCTGCCTGCCCAGCCTGGGCCCTGCAGTGTGGAGAGACACATAAGCCTTACTGTCCTCTGGGGGCAGGAGCCGAGCCTTTTTGTTGCTCCGCTCCCAGGAGAGTGAGGGTGACGCAATTGATTAAAACCATTTTGTTCTAGGTGTGGCTGGTGGCATTTGTGGGGTGCAGATGGGTATTGGAACCAAAGTGAGGGCACCTGGTCCCTCACCTCTGTAGCTCTATGACTTTGAGTAACCACACCTCTACTGGGCAGAATCCTGCCTTGAAGGGTCACTGTGAGCAGTGACCACCCCGCCCAGCAGGACTGAGTGCAGAGCCAAGCTCTCATGGCTGTGATTTGTACTCATCAGCTTTCACTCTCCAGCTGTTTTTTCATCAGTAAAATAAGGGGCTTGGAATCTTAGTGGTTTTTCAAACCAATTTACATTGTGACCCAATATACACATGATTACTTGTATATATATGCGTGTGTGTGTATATATATATATAAAATGAACAAAAGTTTTACACAATAATATTTACCCTTGCTACATGCAATGTGCTCTGCTTACCTTTCTGTTTTGTTAGGGAAAAAAATATGGTTATAACCCACTAAATTGATTTCACATATGCAAGGTTTTGATGTGCCCTGGATTAAATAATGTCTTAGACTACAGGTTCCTGAACTTTCTCAGCTCACAGCACCATTACCATCTCAGTAATTTTTTCATGGAGCCTCTAAGCCAAAAGAAATACCTAACAGTTCAATTTATTAAGTAGTTAAGCCCAAATAACTTAAAAAGTATTTATGTCCTAACAAGTTAGTTGCCATTTAAAAAATAATACATCTGAATTGGAAGAAACAATATTTCATTCTTTTTTTTTTTTTTTTTGAGACAGAGTCTTGCCTGGCTAATTTTTTTTTTTTTTTTTATTTTTATTTTTATTTTATTTTTATTTTTTATTTTTATTTTTTTGGAGATAGAGTTTCGTTTTTGTCCCCCAGGGTGGAGTGCAATAGCGCGATCTCTGCTCACTGCAACCTCTGCCTCCCAGGTTCAAGCAATTCTCCTGCCTCAGCCTCCCAAGTAGCTGGGATTACAGGCGCCTGCCACCACACGCAGCTAATTTTTTGTATTTTTAGTAGAGACGGGGTTTCACCACCTTGGCCAGGCTGGTCTCAAACTCCTGACCTCAGATGATCTGCCCGCCTCAGCCTCCCAAAGTGCTGGGATTACAGGCATGAGCCACCGCACCTGGCCTTCATTCTTAAACAACTGCAATTACTAACGGAATCTATGCCGCCCATTGGGCACTGAACAACTTGTTAAATTTTCTAATGAAAGCAGATACTGCTACCTTCATTTCCTGTCCCACATCGACTTTCATTTGCTTTTTATCACAGCAACCACTAAAGACCCAGCTTCTTAAAGATGACATAATCAAAAGGATTGTGGCATAATCTAATAATGGAACTGTGAACTACCTTGAGCTAGTAGTTCACTCATTAGCCAAAGATGTTGAGTATCTTTCAAAATATCCTACTTTGCCCCCTGTGAATTTGCTGTGGGTGCCCTCAGGTGCCTTGATGCACAGTTTGGGAACTGTGGTGTAGTCTATGGGAACAGTAGTTTCACTACTGAAACTACTGAGAGGTCCTGCCAGAAATACCATAGGTGGTATTATAAAGCAGATACTATGGGCTGGTATTATTCCTTTGTGTACCCAAATTAACATCTGCAGAAGCTTCTTGAAGGCATTTCCAGACCAGGCAAAGAAGGGACAGTGTTCCAGACCAGGGAGTAGTGCAGAGTCCCAGGTTCCTTCATGAGCCCTGAATGACTCCATTTGGCTGGATGGTAGAGGGTGGACTGGAGGGGCAGTCAAATTGTGAAGGATTTCCTGTGCTTGCTGAGAGACCATAGACTTGATCCTGTAGGCAAGGGAGGCATTGGAAGACTTCACCAGGGTCTCCTTTTCATTTGGAGTTGGTACTCCATTTTTTTTTTTTTTTTTTGAGACGGAGTCTCGCTCTGTCACCCAGGCTGCAGTGCAGTGGCCGGATCTCAGCTCACTGCAAGCTCCGCCTCCCGGGTTCACGCCATTCTCCTGCCTCAGCCTCCCGAGTAGCTGGGACTACAGGCGCCCGCCACCTCGCCCGGCTAGTTTTTTGTATTTTTTAGTAGAGACGGGGTTTCACCGTGTTAGCCAGGATGGTCTCGATCTCCTGACGTCGTGATCCACCCGTCTCGGCCTCCCAAAGTGCTGGGATTACAGGCTTGAGCCACCGCGCCCGGCCTGGTACTCCATTTTTTAAAAAAATTAATAGCCTTTACTTTCTAGAGCAGTTTTAGGCTTACAGAAAATTGAGCAGATAGTATAATGAGTTTCATATACCCGTCTTTCCCCAGCTCAATTTTCCCAATTATCAACATCTTGCATTAGTACATTGTTATAATTAATGAACCAGTATTGATACATTATGGTAACTGAAGTCCATAGTTTACATTACGGTTCACTCTTTGTGTTGCACAGTTCTATGGGTTTTGACAAATGCATGTCTTGTATCCACCATTACATTGTCATACAGAATAGTTTCACTGTTCTAAAAGCACCTTGTCCTCAACCTATTCAGTCTTCATTAGCATCCCCCCAAAAAAGTACTTAGGAATAAATCTAACAACATATGTACAAGGTTTGTATGAGCAAAACTACAAAACTGATAAACCAAGGAAGATCAGGTAAATGGAGAGATGGTCCATGTTCACGTATAGGAAAACTCAATAGTAGGATGTCAGTTCTTTCCAACTTGATCTCTAGCTTCAACATGATCCTGGTCATAGTCCCAGCAAGTTATTTTGTGAGTATCACCAACTGATTATTCTAAAGTTTACATGAAAATATAGAAGACCCAGAATAGTTCCACTGTTCCACCTTCTTCTGCTTCTCCTGGTGCTGTTTGTGTGCTCATTCATTCTGTGCAGACCTGGTGCCTCATTTGTGAAGCAGCAGCTGAGGAGACTCCAGCACTCACGTGGCTAAAAAGCCCAAGGAAGGAGTCAAGACTGAGAATAACAATCTTACTAATTTGAAGGTAATAGGGCAGGATGGTTCTGTGGTGCAGTTTAAGATTAAAAGTCATATACCGGCCGAGTGTAGTGGCTCACGCCTGTAATGCCAGCACTTTGGGAGGCTGAGGTGGGTGGATCACCTGAGGTCTGGAGTTCGAGACCAGCCTGACCAATATAGTGAAACCCCATCTCTACTAAAAATACAAAAAAATAGCCGGGCATGGTGGTAGTCTCAGCTACTCAGAAAGCTGAGGCAGGAGAATTGCTTGAACCCGGGAGGCGGAGGTTGCAGTGAGCCAAGATCGCACCACTGCCCTCCAGCATGGGTGACAGAACAAGACACCATCTCATAAAAGAAAAAAAAGAGTCATATACCACTTACTAGAGTAATGAAAGCCTGTTGTGAAGGACAGAGTTTGTCAGTGAGACAGATCAGATTCTAGTTTGACAGGCAACCAGTCAATGAAACAAACACACCTGCACAGTTGGAAATGGAGGATGAAGATAACAATTGATGTGTTTCAGCAACAGACAAGAAGTATCTACTGAAAAAGGAACCTGCCTCTTTACTCTAGAACTTTGTTCTTATAGATCAAGATTATATTCTCAATTAGAAAACTGCAATTTGGTTCCACCACATCATGACTATTACTATAGTATAGTTTTCTCTATTATTTTTCCCTTACCTATTCCTTTACTGTACATAAAATAACGGGTGTATGTTCACAAGCAATATGCTGTCTTAAATATTAAATGGCCAGTGACATCCACTTGATGTCAATCAGAACATACCCGTGAGGAAAAATACTGATTCTTGAAAATTACCTCCCTTTCTCCATCAGTGGCATACTCATTCAACTCTTATATTGCAATGTTATTTTGCTGTCACTATTTTAACAAAAAAACAAAAATCCTTGCATACCTTATTCACCTGGAGAATTTTAGTGTTTTTCATTTATTAATTGTAAAACCAAGGACAATTTTATAACTTTTTTTGTATATAGCTCTTACATGTAGGGCAATCTGTCTGTAAGCAGGGATAAATTACTCTTTAAAAAAAAAAAAAAATCCTAAATAGTTTTCCCTTCAAATCAAGCATCTTGTTGTTTAAATAAACTTCTTGTTAGAAATGGAGAAAAAGAAGAAAGACCCAGAATAACCAACACAATACTTACGAAAAACAAATTCAGAGGATTAACACTGCTGACTTCAAGACTTACTATCAAGCTACAATAATCAAGACAGTGTGGTACTGGCAAAAGAATAGACAAATAGGCCAATGGAACAAATAGAGAACCCAGGAATAGACCCACACAAATATAGTCAGCTGATCTTTGACAAGGCAGTAAAGTCAATTCAATGGAGAAAAGATAGTCTTATCAACAAACAGTGATGGAACAATTGGACATCCATATGCAAAAAAAAATCTAAATACTGACCTAACACTGTTTACAAAAGTTAACTCAAAATAGATGACAGACCTAAATTTAAAATACAAAGCTATGAAACTTCTAGAAGATAACATAGGAAAAACATCCAACTTGATCTATAGCTTTAACATAATCCGAGTTGTAGTCCCAGCCACTTACTTTGTTGGGTTTGGCAATGAGTTTTTAGATACAACACCAAAACCTCAATCCAGGAAAGAAAAAAATTGGTAAGTTGGACTTCATTAAAATAAATTTGTCAGTGAAAAACACGGTGGAGAGAATGAAAAGCCAAGGACTGGGAGAAATATTTGTAAAACACAGATAAAGGATTTGTATACACAAAGAACTCTTTTTTTTTTTTTTTTTTTTTTTTTTGAGACGGAGTCTCGCTCTGTCTCCCAGACCGGAGTGCGGTGGTGCAATCTCAGCTCACTGCAAGCTCCGCCTCCCGGGTTCACGCCATTCTCCTGCCTCAGTCTCCCGAGTAGCTGGGACTAAAGGCGCCCGCCACCACGCCCAGCTAATTTTTTTGTATTTTTAGTAGAGACGGGGTTTCACCGTGTAGTCAGGATAGTCTCAATCTCCTGACCTCGTGATCTGCCCGCCTCGGCCTCCCAAAGTGCCGGGATTACAGGCCTGAGCCACCGCGCCCAGCGAAGAACTCTTAAAACTCAACAATATGGAAACAACCCAATTTCAAAATGGGCAAAAGATCTGAACACCACACCAGAGATGATTCCCAGGTGACTAGTAAGCATATGAAAAGATTTAAAATATTATGTCATTAGGGAATTGCAAATTAAAACAATGAGATACCATTACACATCACACACTTACTAGGATGGCTAAAATGTTAAAACTGTCCACAGCAAATGCTGACAAGGATGTAGAGCAACAGGAACTCTCATTCATTGCCAGAGGAAATGCAAAATAGTACAGCCACTTTGGAAGACAGTTTGGCAGTTTCTTACAAAGCTCAACATACTCTTACCATACAGTGCTGCAGTCACTCTCCTTGTATTTAACTAAAGGGGTTGAAAACATAACCATGTAAAGACCTGTACATGAATGTTTATAGCAGCTTTATTCATGATTGCCAAAAACTGGAAGCAACCAAGATGCCCCTCAAAAGGTTAATGGAGGCCAGGTGTGGTGGCTCACGCCTATAATCCCAGCACTTTGGGAGGCTGAGACAGGTGGATCACTTGAGATCAGGAGTTCGAGACCAGCCCGGCCAACATGGTGAAACACCATCTCTACTAAAAATACTAAGATTAGCCGGGCATGGTGGTGTGCACCTGTTGTCCCAGCTACTTGGGAAGCCAAGGCAGGCCAATTGCTTGAACCCAGGAGGTGGAGGTCACAGTGAGCCAAGATCATGCCACTGCCTGGGCGACAACAGAGCAAGACAACGTCTCAATTTAAAAAAACAGGCCGGGCGCGGTGGCTCAAGCCTGTAATCCCAGCACTTTGGGAGGCCGAGACGGGCGGATCACAAGGTCAGGAGATCGAGACCATCCTGGCTAACACGGTGAAACCCCATCTCTACTAAAAAAAATACAGGCCGGGCGCGGTGGCTCAAGCCTGTAATCCCAGCACTTTGGGAGGCCGAGACGGGCGGATCACGAGGTCAGGAGATCGAGACCATCCTGGCTAACACAGTGAAACCCCGTCTCTAGTAAAAATACAAAAACTTAGCTGGGCGAGGTGGCAGGCGCCTGTAGTCCCAGCTACTCGGGAGGCTGAGGCAGGAGAATGGCGTGAACCCGGGAGGCGGAGCTTGCAGTGAGCTGAGATCCGGCCACTGCACTCCAGCCCGGGTGACAGAGCGAGACTCCGTCTCAAAAAAAAAAAAAAAAAAAAAAATACAAAAAAAAATACAAAAAACTAGCCGGGCGAGGTGGCGGATGCCTGTAGTCCCAGCTACTCAGGAGACTGAGGCAGGAGAATGGCGTGAACCCAGGAGGCGGAGCTTGCAGTGAGCCGAGATCCGGCCACTGTACTCCAGCCTGGGTGACAGAGCGAGACTCCGTCTCAAAAAACAAACAAACAAAAAAAGTGAACAGATAAACTGATACAGCCATAAAATGGAATATTATTCAGGATAAACAGAAATGAGCTATCAAGCCACAAAATGATATGGAGGAAACTTAAATGTTTATTGCTTTGGGAAAGAAAGCAGACTGAACGGGCTACATCCTGTATGATTCCAAGTATATGACTTTCTGGAAAAGGCGAAACGACAGAAACAGCAAAAAGATGAGTGGTGCTGCGTTTTTGAAGAGTGTCCACATGTGTGACTCGTCCAAAGCATTCACGAGCCCTGCTGATAAGAGAGTCTACAGTAAAGCAGAGATGAGAAATTGAGACTTCTGCATTTGTGGAGGGCAGTTGTGGCCCCAGAGGGCTGCTCCTGTCTCTGCTTAGGAGCATGCCCAAATATTGTTGCAGAACTTAAAAGGTGATGAGAAGTCATCTAGCTCAGAGGCTCTCAGCCCTAGCTGTAAATCAGAATCACCCAGGATGCTTTTGTAACTTTCCATGCCCCACCCCAGAGATTCTGTTTTAATTGGTCTGAGGTGGAGCCCAGACATCTGTCCTTTTTTTTTTTTTTTCCTCCTTTTTTTAACTTAAGAGATGGGGTCTTGCTTTGTTGTGCTGGCTGGAGTGCAGTGGCTCTTCACAGGCGCTCCCACTACTAAACAGCATGGGAGTTTTGTCCTCCGTTTCTGACCTGGGCTGGCATCCATTGTTTTAAATCATCCCAGGTTCATTTTTAATATGCAGCCAGAGCTGAGAACCACTGATCTAGCTCTTTCTCCACATTGTACAGATAGGGACCATGAGTTTCAAAGAGGGGCAGGAAAAGGGATGGTGTTGCCTGAGGCCCCCTAGTGAATTAGAACCAAAGCCAGGACTGGATTCCTGATCCCTAATTCCTAGTCCTTTTTTTTTTTTTTTTTTTTTTTTTGAGATGAAGTCTCACTCTGTGACCCAGGCTGGAGTGCAGGGCGCAAATTTGTTTTGGCTTACTGCAACCTCCGCCACCCAGGTTCAAGCAGTTCTCCTACCTCAGCCTCCCGAGTAGCTGGGATTACAGGCATGTGCCACCATGCCCAGCTAATTTTTGTATTTTTAGTAGAGATAGAGTTTTGGCATGTTGGCCAGGCTGGTCTCAAACTCCTGACCTCAGGTGATCCGCCTGCCTCAGCTTCCCAAAGTGCTGGGATTACAGGCATGAGCCATCATGCCTGGCCTAGTACAATTCTTTATAAACCATTTTCTTATAATGTAATAGGTCACAATACTTTTTTTTGAGATGGAGTCTCGCTCTGTCACCCAGGCTGGAGTGCAGTGGCGCAATCTCGGCTCACTGCAAGCTCCGCCTCCCTGGTTTATGCCATTCTGCCTCAGCCTCCCGAGTAGCTGGGACCACAGGTGCCCGCCACCATGCCTGGCTAATTTTTTGTATTTTTAGTAGAGACAGGGTTTCACCATGTTAGCCAGGATGGTCTTGATCTCCTGACCTCGTGATCCGCCTGCCTCGGCCTCCCAGAGTGCTGGGATTACAGGTGTGAGCCACCGCGCCCGGGTTTTTTTTTCTTTAAATAGAGACAGGGTCTTGCCATATTGCCCAGGCAGGTCTCAAACTCCTGGGCTCAAGTGAACCTCCCGCCTCAGCTTCCCTAAATGCTGGTATTACAGGTGTGAGCCACCATGCCCGGCCCATGATACTTTTGAACTCCTACTCTGTGTCTGGCATTGGGCTAGGCACTGGCATAACAAAATTGTACACAACATATTTCTTGCCTTCCTGGGGCCTCCAGATTATCTGGAGGAGTAGCAAATACAGGGATTGTGCATGGTTGCTGAACACTGGATTTTACTGTGAAATGTGAGTCCTCCCCAGTATATTCTGCCATCATTCAGTGCCCCACACGTGCCAGGTTCTTTGTCAGGTCTAGGGATATTAACATGTCTGGCAGGGGTGGTGGCCTGAAGAAGGAATGTCCCACTTGGTTGCTCGGCCTCCTGCTCCCACTCAATTCTTTTTTACATATAAAATAAGGTCCTGATCCTAATGAGGCCATAGTTTACCCCTATTTTACAGTGATTTAGAGACTCTCACACTGGTCTCCCCTCATCACTCTAGTAAGCCCTAAAAGGGGTCGTCACCAGGCCACATGTAGTGGCTCATGCCTGTAATCCCAGCACTTTGGGAGGCTGAGGCAGGAGGATCACTTGAGGCCAGGAGTTCAACACCAGCCTGGTCAACATGGTGAAGCCCCATCTCTACTAAAAATACAAAAATTATCCGGGCATGGTGGTGTGCGCCTGTAATCCCAGCTACTTGGGAGGCTGAGGCATGAGAATCAATTGAACTCAGGAGGCAGAGGTTGCAGTGAGCTGAGATCGTGCCACTGCACTCCAGCCTAGGTGACAGAACAAGAGTTTGTCTCAAAAAAAATAATAAGAACTTAGGAACACAAAGGAGACAACACTGGGGTCTACTGGAGGGTGGAGGGTGGGAGGAGGGAGAGGAGCAGAAAAGATAACTATCAACATCCAGGCTTAATACCTGGATGATGAAATTAATAATGGCTCACTGGCTGGGCGTGGTGGCTCACGCCTGTAATCCCAGCACTTTGGGAGGCCGAGGTGGGTGATTACCTGAGGTCAGGAGTTCAAGACTAGCCTGACCAATATGATGAAACTCCATCTCTACTAAAATTACAAAAATTAGCCGGACATGGTGGCAAGCACCTGTAATCCCAGCTACTCGGGAGGCTGAGACAGGGAGAATCACTTGAACCTGGGAGGTGGAGGTTGCAGTGAGCCGAGATCACGCCATTGCACTCCAGCCTGGGTGAAACTCCGTCTCAAATAAATAAACAAACAAAAAAATAGCGGCTCACTGCGGCTCCTCCAGGCTCAAGCAATCCTCCCAAGTAGCTGGAATTACAGCAGGCATGTGCCACAATGCCCAGCTAATTTTTTTTTTTTTTTTTTTTTTAGTAGAGATGAGGTCTTTCTGTGTTGCCCAGGCTGGTCTCAAACTCCTGAGCTCAAGCAATCCTCCCCTCTTGGCCTCCCAAAGTGTTGGGATTACAGGTGTGAACCACCATGCCTGGCCTATTTCTCATTTTAGAGAGAAGGAAACTGATGCCCTAACAGGTTCTGCTACTTTTCTAAGGTGCGACAGATACTGACAGAGCTGAAGTTCAAACACTGAGCTGCCTGATTCCTGAGTCCACATGTATAGCCATCATGCTTTACTGGGCACCCCAAAGTGGGAGACTTAGATCCTGGTCCTAGCTGTGCTTTCTATAACCTTGGGTAACTTAGCCCATCTATAAAATGGAATGGAGGCCGGGTTTGGTGGCTCACACCTGTAATCCCAGCACTTTAGGAGGCCGAAGTGGACAATCACTTGAGGTCAGGAGTTAAGGCCAGCCTGGCTAATATGGTGAAACCCCATCTCTAGTAAAAATACAAAAATTAGCTGGGGCCGGGCACAGTGGCTCACGCCTGTGATCCCAGCACTTCGGGAGGCCAAGGTGGGCAGATCACCTGAGGTCAGGGGTTCAAGACCAGCCTGGCTAACTCAGTGAAACCCCGTCTCTACAAAAAATACAAAAATTTGTAGGTATGGTGGCACACACCTATAGTACCAACTACTCAGGAGGCTGAGGCAGGAGAATTGCTTAAACCTGGGAGGCAGAGGTTGCAGAGAGCCAAGATAGCGCCACTGCATTCCAGCCTGGGCAACAGAGCAAGATTCCATCTCAAAAAAAAAAAAAAAATTAGCTGGGCGTCATGGCAGGCACCTGTAATCCCAGCTACTCAGGAGGCTGAGGCAGGAGCATCACTTGAACCCATGAGGCAGAGGTTGCAGTGACCCAAGATGGCCCCACTGCACTCCAGCCAGGGCAACAAAGGGAGACTCCATTTCCAAATAAAACAAAAAATTGAATGGAAAAGGAAGTCGTTTTGTGAACTCTGATGTCTAAAGGGCCAGTGGGTTTGCTCTGAAATGGTTTCTTGCACTGAGTTGGTCCCCTTAATCTCCTCCCCACCATGGGAAGGCTTGGAGTCAGAATGGAGAGAGGCCCAGCTTCCAGGGGCCAGAGAGGGCTGAGCAGAAGAGAGGATGCTGCCCTCCCACATGCTGCGTACACTGCAGCATGCCCCTGGCTCAGGCTCTTTCCCTGGATTGAGGTGATTCTTCCCCAGAGCCCTTAAGGAGACCATCTACAGTCAACAAATAACTCCAGTGACATTACCTGAGCACTTCCTCTCTGCCAGTTGCCTGGTTGGATACAGGGACCAATAGATCCAGTTAGTCCCCTTCTCAAGGAGTTCACAGTCTCTTGGGAGCGACAGACATGTAAACAGCTAATGCTAATGCAAGTACACATGAATATTCAATAGGTGGAAACACAGCCTTCGTGCTCTGGGAGCAAAGAGGGAGCATTTGCCTGAAACCTTGAAAGTAGTGTAGAAGAGGAGAGGAAGGACGTCCCCGATGAGGGAACGGTGTGAGCAAACACACGAGGTATGAAGTGCAGGACTCATTCTGTGAAGGGCAAACAGGCCAGTGAGGCTAACTCCAGGCAAGTCCCAAAGGAGACTGTGAGAAATGAATCTGGAAAGAAAATTTGAGGGCATCATGAGGGGCCTTGAAAGCCAGTAGCGAGATAGCCTGAGAGAGGAGATTTGTGAGTCCTGGGGACTTATACATGGGGCCAATTGAGGGGGTGCTCTGACACCCACCAAGAGAGGAAATGCCCCAAGCTCACCCTTCAAATAAGCAGCATCTTACCCTCAAAGGTTTCCCAGCTTGACAGTTTCAGCTCTGGCATCCTTCCCTCCCCCAGCCAAACCCATAAGTGGATCCAGATGGTCATTCCTATTTTAGGTTGGGGTGTGTGTTGGGGGAGGGATAGCTCTGAAACCTATCAATCCTGTCCCAAGCTCAGCCATAACAGGAGCTTCCTCCAGGACCCTGCTGTGATCCTGTAAGCCTGGAAGGAAATATTAGTCTTTGATGGAGATTTCCCATCTGTTTATGGGTGATGAGGAAGCAACAGCAGAGGAGTCCAGGGCACAGGCCAGAGAGACTCTTACAATTGGGTGAGAGAACCAAGGTGTATATGTGAGAAGGAGCGTTCTGCAGGGATGAATCCATCATTTAAAAAAAAAAAAAAAAAAAAAGGCTGGGCGTGGTGGCTCACGCCTGTAATCCCAGCACTTTGGGAGGCTGAGGCGGGTGGATCACAAGGTCAAAAGATCAAGACCATCCTGGCCAACATGGTGAAACCCCATCTCTACTAAAAATACAAAAATTAGCTGGGTGTGATGTTGCGCGCCTGTAGTCCCAGCTACTTGGGAGGCTGAGGCAGGAGAATCGCTTGAACCCAGGAGGCAAAGGTTGCAGTGAGCCGAGATCATGCCACTGCACTCCAGCCTGATGATAGAGACTGTCTCAAAAAAAAAAAAAAAAAAAAAAAAGATCTTGTGGATGGGTTGTGGTGGGGGGCAAGCCAAACCTGGGAGACAGGCCCCAGAGGATCTGGCTTCTATCTCCAGGTACCTGGCTCTCCTCATGCCCCTGTTTCTGCAGCTGCCTAGGCCAAGGGTAGGATGATGTGGACCTTAGGAAAGGAGCCAGGGCTCTGTGGTCTGACCCTCTGCCTGAGCACTGTGCCCACCAACCCAAGCCCATTAAAAAGACTTGAGACACCAAGAGGTAGCAGGTAACAAGCTAGGTTCCTGCGTTTAGACTGTAACCAGCATGTGATACCAAGCCTGTAAGTATTTGCTTTTCATTCAATTTAACAAATATTGATTAAAAAAATACCATGTGCGGCCGGGCGCGGTGGCTCACGCCTGTAATCCCAGCACTTTGGGAGGCCGAGGCGGGCGGATCACAAGGTCAGGAGATCGAGACCACGGTGAAACCCCGTCTCTACTAAAAATACAAAAAAAAAATTAGCCGGGCGCGGTTGTGGGCGCCTGTAGTCCCAGCTACTCGGGAGGCTGAGGCAGGAGAATGGCGTGAACCCGGGAGGCGGAGCTTGCAGTGAGCCGAGATCGCGCCACTGCACTCCAGCCTGGGCGACAGAGCGAGACTCCGTCTCAAAAAAAAAAAAAAAAAAAAAAAAAAAAAAAATACCATGTGCTAGGCACTATACTGGGCATTGGGTATACACATGTGAGCAAGACAAACGGAGTTTCCAGTCAAGTGGGGGAGGCAAATAGTACACAGCTACAAAGAAGCTATGAAGAAAAAGAACAGGCGATTAACAGAGGCTTTCTCATTTAGATTGGGAGGCCAGCGATGGGCTCTCTGAGAAAGTAGTATTTTATCTGAGACAGGAAGAATGAAAGCTAGCCACTTTAAGTGGGTAGGAGTAGTATTTCAGGCAGAGGGGAACAGTGTGTGCCAAGTCCCTGGAATATGAAGAAGTGCATGAGAGGAACTGAAAAAAAGGGCCAGGATGGCTGTAGTATAGTAAATAAGGAAGGGGCGTGGTCCAGATGGTGCAGGGCTTTGTGAGCCATGGTAAGATATTTGTGTTTCATACTAAGTGCAATGAGAAGCCATTGAAGGTTGGCAGATTAAATGTGGTACGTATATTAGTACTACCAAACTTATGGCAGGTCCTGAGAGACTTACTTTGGTTGGTTATTCATCAATACCTACAATAAATGTTTAAAGGGTACCCAGCAACCCTATGCTAGAATTATGGGTTGACCGTCATGGTAGAGAGATGTCTAAGGCACAGACCTTCCTCACAGCCTGTGGTCCAGAAGAGATTAGATAACTACAGTGATTGAATCAAGAAGTAATGTAATTTATTCTCAACAACTGTAAACTACACACCTAATCTATTCCAAACCCTGTGCTGGATGCTGGTTGTTGCCCTTCAAGGATCACACACTGCACAGGGGTCAAGGAGAAGTACAAATGTGCTCAAAGAATTGAGAGTGGGTTATAATCACTTTCTAACCCACCATAATCATTATCACACCTGTGAATCCGTGAGGTCTTTATAAAACATCAATTTATTCAATCATTTAATAAATCAGTAAACATCTAGTGGGCATATGCTTTGCACCAGGAACTGTGCCAGCTACTGAAGTCAAGGACCTTAGAGTTCCATAGCAGAGGCAGACATCCCCCACAAAAAAAACATGAAAATATTAGGTGCTACAAACAGGACAGCAAGCTCTCCACAGATCAGCATTGAGGGAGGGTAATTCAATGGAAGAAGGACCTTCCCCAAATGGGAAGCTCCTAACTTCCTGAGTGCATTTGTCCATACCTTCCTTTACCTGATTACTCTTTCTGTTCTTTTTTCTTTAAGCCTGATTTTTAGTGGCAGTCTTCCTTCTGACTTTGGACTCTCCCCCACTTCCCCTCCCCACCCCAGTAGACTTCATTTCCTTTGTCTGTCTTGGTATCCTTTAAAAAGCCAAAAGGCTCCAACATTTGAGCCTGGCTTCTCTGTAAGTATGGTTGTGTGTGATCTCAAACAATTAACTTTCCTGAGCCCGTTTTCCCATTTGTACAATGAAGGGATTGGATCACATCTAAGGCTTATCATTTATTCCAGTAAGTATTCACACTCTTGTACATAGTGCTCTGCACGGCCTTCCTTTCTTTGCACCGCTGCACCCATACCCCCACTCCCGTGCCACATGGCAGACATCAAGACTCAATAATATCCTATCGGCCGGGCGCGGTGGCTCACGCCTGTAATCCCAGCACTTTGGGAGGCCGAGGCGGGCGGATCACAAGGTCAGGAGATCGAGACCACGGTGAAACCCCGTCTCTACTAAAAATACAAAAAATTAGCCGGGCGCGGTTGTGGGCGCCTGTAGTCCCAGCTACTCGGGAGGCTGAGGCAGGAGAATGGCGTGAACCCGGGAGGCGGAGCTTGCAGTGAGCCGAGATCGCGCCACTGCACTCCAGCCTGGGCGACAGAGCGAGACTCCGTCTCAAAAAAAAAAAAAAAAAAAAAAAAAATATATATATATATATATATATATATATATATATATCTCCTATCTTCCAGCAGGTCTTCCCTGTATATACAATAAAATACATACACACACACACACACGTGCGCACACACAATCGTAGTCTCTCATTACGCTACCACTACCTCGTGAGAGGACCACAGAATGAAAAGGGCAAGGGAGGTATAAGACTTGGGTTTGCGCCAGACGCGGTGGCTCACGCCTGTAATCCCAACACTTTGGGAGGCCAAGGTGGGCGGATCACAAGGTCAGAAGTTCGAGACCATCCTGGCTAACATGGTGAAACCCCACCTCTACTAAAAATACAAAACTTAGCCGGGCGTGGTAGCACACGCCTGTAATCCCAGCTACTCGGGAGGCTGAGGCAGGAGGATCGCCTGCACCTGGGAGGTGGAGGTTGCAGTGAGCCGAGATCGTGCCATTGCATTCCAGCCTGGGCAACAAGAGCAAAAAATTCCGCCCCCCCCCCCCAAAAAAAGACTTGGGTTTGAATCGTGGCCTCTCACCTCACCTCTTGAGCCTCAGTTTCTCACTTGTAACAGAAGGGAAATACCTAATTTGGATGTCTAATCAGTTTATGGGGATTAGAAACAATTCTTGTCAAGTGCTTGGCACCTAAGAAGTGCTCAATAAATAGCGACTGTACCACACCTCCTAAGAGCCCTCAGCGTACTGAATTACAGAGTTCTTTATAAGTCTCCGGCGCTAGACTGCGAACTGCCTGAGGGCATCCTTTCTGCAGCCGCGGGGCGTAAGCTGCAAAGACTCTGGCAGGCCCAGATGGAGTGGGGCGGGGCTGGCCGGGCCCAGAAGGACGCGGCTCGGATTCCCGGGGGAAAGCAAAGCGGAGCGGACCCATCTCCCGGAAGTGACGCCACTAGAGCCGGGGCCAGTCGCAGCGGGGCGCGCGCAGCATGGCGGAAGCGGAAGGGGGTTCTCCGCTCTTGTTGCCGCCGCCGCCACCCCCGCCCAGGATGGCGGAAGTGGAGGCGCCGACGGCGGCCGAGACGGACATGAAGCAATATCACGGCTCCGGGGGCGTCGCCATGGACGTGGAACGGAGCCGCTTCCCTTACTGCGTGGTGTGGACGCCCATCCCGGTGCTCACGTGAGTCTCTTCCGGCATCCGCCTGGGGACGAGGAGGGCCCAGGGAGAACCGGAGTCCACGCGGTGTCCCTCGGCTGGCCCGGGCTAGCCTCCGGCCCCGACGCGCAGCAAGCCTTTTCCTCGGGTCTGGCCCGCACGTCTCGCCCAGTCACCAGAACCCCGCCGTCCATGCAGTGCCAATTTGTGCACACCGTTGGGACACGCTCCCTGCTCTCAATACACCTGGTGTAGCCGGGTAGAGAGTTGTAGGCCAGCAGGAAAGGGCAAGTGGCTGGGAGACTCGAGCTGTGAGTGTGTAGAAGAGGGAGTCCCTCATCGGATCTGAGGAGACATTTTTATTAATTCACTGGTTTATTCACTCATTGAGCAAATGCTTACTGGTCGCTTACCATATTCGACATCCTGCTGGGTCTGGGAGCAGGAGTGGGAGTTTGGTTGGGACCACACAAGATCCTGGGATGTCAACATTGGAAGGGCCCCCAGAGATCTGGAAGTCCAACCCTTTGTCTCACGTGCCATCTCAGTTGCAAAGCGGGTTTAGATCCCAGGTTGTCTGCCTCACAGACCAAAGTTCTTTCTATAACGTCAGCCTTTGTCAGGGGAGAAGCAGGTGTTCTGGTACCGCTTGCCGCCTTTTGGGAGGAGCTCTCATAAGGGGAGAGGTGGTTTGCCCTCCTGCTTCAGCCTTGACAGCTGATAAATATAACCTCTCCTCACCGTGCTGGAAAGTTTGCCAAGCTCTTAAACATCCATTTTCTCAGAATTAAACATCCATTTTCTAAGGTGGGTTATCTTCTCAGATGGTGAAGCTGAGCTGCTTGTAGCATTAAGTGTCTTGATCAGGTTCGTACCCCAATAAGCAAAGGCATTAAGAACTCAGTTTTCTGATCTAACTTGCTCTTTGCCCTATGTTTTATCCACTCTCACCTGATGGGATAACTTGTTCCCCTGATATCAGTAACAGCCAAGTGGTGATGTGGAGAAGGGATCATTTGGGGCCTTAGGTGTTGCTGATTCTAAAAAGATCGTAGTTTTTGAATTATGTTAAAATACTTGAATTATTTTGTGTTTTCAAATACTTATGCACATAAGAGCATCCAACTGTTCTTTAAAAATAAAATCTTGGGCCAGGCGCCGTGGCTCATGCCTGTAATCCCAGCACTTTGGGAGGCCAAGGCAGGTGGATCGGGAGTTTGAGACCAGCCTGGCCAACGTGGTGATAAATTAGCTGGGCATAGTGGCACGTGCCTATAATCCCAGCTACTCTGGAAGCTAAGGCAGGAGAATTGCCTGAACCCGGCAAGTGGAGTTTGCAGTGAGCCGAGATTGCACCCCTGCACTCCAGCGTGGGCAACACAGTGAAACTCCGTCTCAAATAATGAAATAAAATCTTAGGAAAATGTGTACATTAATTCATTCAGTGTTCTTTTAACACATGTGCTAAGTGACCCCTGTGTTCCCAGATAGTTCTAGGTGATGCGAATATACAGTGATGAATAAAGGAGATATGGTCTTTACACCTTTGAGAGTTTAAGTCATAGTGGAAGGAGATAGACAGTAAATAAGCTAATAAAAGAGCACCTGATAGTGATTAGTGATGTGAAGAAAATAAAATATTAGTGTGAAAATAACAGGGAGGGGCCGGGTGTGGTGGCTCACGCCTGTAATCCCAGCACTTTGGGAGGCCAAGGCAGGCGAATCACCTGAGGTCGGGAGTTCAAGACCAGCCTGACCAACATGGAGAAACCCCATCTCTACTAAAAATACAAAATTAGCCGGGGTGGTGACGCATGCCTGGAATCTCAGCTACTCAGGAGGCTGAGGCAGGAGAATCGCTTGATCCCAGGAGGTGGAGGTTGCGGTGAGCCAAAATTGTGCCTTTGCACTCCAGCCTGGGCAACAAGAGCAAAACTCCGTCTCAAAAAAAAAAAAAAAAAAAAAAAAAAATAACAGGGAGGGATACTCAGGAAATGTATTGATTTTCTTAAAACTGTCTTGTGATCCTAAACTCTCTTTAGCCTTTCTTATTCTCAAAAACACCATTTGTGGCATGGTCCTCCACAGAGGGTGGTAGCAGCGTGAGGTGGAGGCACCACAATGCCTGATCATCTGGGCCGAAAGCAGCTCATAGCCCATTTCTGTTCAGATCTGTGTACAGGTGTTCATAAGACAAGATGAATAAGATGCTCTGTTCCTGTCAAACGGTTCATGTTCCCTTCTGTGTTAGTCCGTTCTTGCACTAATACTTGAGACTGGATAATTTGTAAAGATAAGAGGTTTGATTGATTCATGCTTCTGCAGGCTATATGGGAAGCATAGCGGCTTCTGCTTCTGGGGAGACCTCAGGAAGCTTCCAGTCATGGTGTAAAGCAGAGGGGGAGCGAGGCATCTCACATGGCAGGATTAGGAGCAAGAGGGAGTGAGTGGGGAGATACTATACACTTTGAAACAACCAGATCTTAGGAAAACTCACTACCACGAGAACAGCACCAAAGGGATGGTGCTGAACCATTTATGAGAAAGCTAGCCTCATGATCCCACCACCAGGCCCCACCTCCAACATGGGGACTGCAGTTTGACAGGAGATTTGGTGGGGACAGATCCAAACCATGTCACCTTCAAAGGACTTACCTCCAGCAGGAGGGAGGTAAAGGTCAATTAGCCATCGTAGTATTAGTGTATAGTGATGATTGCAGAGCTAGGCGTAGATGTGACACAAGGAACTCTCACCTGTCTTGAGGAGAGATCAGAGGAGGAAATGGAACCCAAAGATCTGTCTACCCTCTCAGAGATGTTGGTAATTCTGCATGAAAAACCAGTTTAGTGCTCGCCTCGGCAGCACGTATACTAAAATTGGAACAATACAGAGAAGATTTGCATGGCCCCTGCGCCAGGATGACACGCAGATTCGTGAAGCATTCCATATTTTTGTCACCCTGGACTTCGAGCAGGAGATGGCCACTGCTGCATCCTCCTCCCTGAAGAAGAGCTACGAGCTGCCGGATGGCCAGGTCATCACCATCGGCAACAAGCGGTTCCAGTGTCTGGAGGCGCTGTTCCAGCCTTCCTTCCTGGGTATGGAATCTTGCGGAATCCACGAGACCACGTTCAACTCCATCATGAAGTGTGACGTGGACATCCGCAAAGACCTGTACACCAACGTGGTGCTGTCCGGCGGCACCACCATGTATCCGGGCATCACCGACAGGATACAGAAAGAGATCAACGCCGTGGCACCCAGCACCATGAAGATCAAGCTCATAGTGCAAGTACTCGATGTGGATCAGCGGCTCCATCCTGGCCTCACTGTCCACCTTCTAGCAGATGTGGATTAGCAAGCAGGAGTACAAGTCAGGCCCCTCTGTCGTCCACTGCAAATGCTTCTAAATGGACTGCGAGCAGATGCATAGCATTTGCTGCATGGGTTAATTCAGAAGTGTAAATTTGCCCCTGGCAAATGCATACACCTCATGCTAGCCTCACGAAACTGGAATAAGCCTTCGAAAAGAAATTGTCCTTGAAGCTTGTATCTCATATCAGCACGGGATTGTAGAACTTGTTGCTGATTTTGACCTTGTATTCAAGTTAACTGTTCCCCTTGGTATTTGTTTAATACCCTGTACGCATCTTTGCTTTCAACCCTTAGTACATGTGGCTTGGTCACTGCATGGTAAGGTCAGAACGTGCTTGTGGAAGACAAGCCTGTGGCTTGGTGAGTCTGCATGGCCAGCAATCTCCAATCTATGCAGGGCATTAATATATCATGGCTGAGTGTTCTGGGATTTCTCTGGAGGCTGGCAAGGGCTCCTGAACCAGTTGTTTCTGTCCTGCGGGTCTGTCAGGGTTGGCAAGTCAAAGCCATAGGACCCAGTTTCCTTTCTTAGCTGATGTTTTCCTGCCAGAACACTGTGGGCCGTTACTTGCCTTGAGTTGGAAGCGGTTTGCATTTACACCTGTAAATATATTCATGGTTCTAATTTATGTAAGGTTTTTTGTATGCAGTTCTCAATTCTTTAAAGAGATGAGAACAGATTTTGTTTTTCTACCGTTAAGTGAGAACATTAGGCCCCAGCAGCACGTCATTGTGAAGGAAAAATAAAAGTGCTGCAGTAACCAAAAAAAAAAAAAAAAAAAAAAAAAAAAGAAATAAAAACCAGTTTAATGGCTGCTGCTACTAAAAAAACAGCTAGATTAGATGCTTCCTCTGTCCTAAACATTGTATGTTCACTCACTCAATCCTTATGTCAACCTATGAAAATAGATACTGTTGTCCCCATTTTATAGATGAGGAAGTAAGGCTTAGAAGCCAGTGTGGGGCTTTTTTGCTGAGTTAGCCTACCTTCCCAGATTGAGCTCCAGGGTGAGTGAGTCATTTATTCATTCATTAAATCTTTATAAAGCACCTATTATATACTAGATCCTGAATAGAAGGTAGTCCACAAAGCGGCTCTGGACCTGCCTTCCTGGAGCTTCCAGGCTGACAAACCACTTTGAGGGTTTCTTCTCTGGGGCTTCCAGCCTTTACTCTGATTTCCATCAGCTGCTGCCAGCACAGCTGTGGCGTGTGGAATCCTGGTTGGACCCAGACTTCCTCCCAAGCAGATGAAAGGAATGGGGGCAGAGATGGGAGTGGAGGGCAGTCCTGAGATCAGGATGAGCTACTTTCCCATAATCCTGAGTGTTCATCCTGTGGCCTATGGATCTTCTGCAACTTATTCTATGTTAATGCAGTCAGTCAGATAGTGCTTATGTATTGAATACCTCGAGATGACAACACTGAGCAGCTGCCAAGCAGAAGGCAGGGTCCTAGGCACTGTGTAAATGGATACGTCTAGCCATTTAATCCTCACAGTAGCTCCTCATTAAGGTAATTTTTACTATCCACAGAGAGATGAGAATGAGTAACTTGCCCAGAACAAAGTCAAGCCTCAACCCAGATGATATCTGAGCATGACTTCACTCTTGGTGTGTGTTTGTTGTTTTTAATTTTTTATTTGTTTGTTTATTTATTTATTCATTTATTTAGAGACAGAGTCTTGCTCTGTCACCCAGGCTGGAGTGCAGTGGCGTGACCTCAGCTCACTGCAACCTCCGCCTCTGGGGTTCAAGTGATTCTCGTGCCTCAGCCTCTCGAGTAACTGGGACTACAGGCACACGTCACCATGCCCAGCTAATTTTTGTATTTTTAATATAGGCAGGGTTTCCCCATGTTTGCCAGGCTGGTCTTGAACTCCTGACCTCAAGTCATCCACCAGCCTTTGCCTCCCAAAGTGCTGGGATTACAGGCGTGAGCCACTGAGCCTGGCCTTGGCTTACTGCAACCTCAACTTCCTGGAATCAAGCGATCCTCCAGCTAATTTTTAGATTTTTTTTTAGATACAGGGTCTCACTGTGTTGCCCAGGCTGGCCTCAAATTCCTGGGCTCAAGCAATCCAACTGCCTTGGCCTTCCAAAGTGCTAGGATTACAGGCGTGAGCCACAGCACCCAGACCCTGACTCCACTCTTAAATGCAGGATGTTCATTCATTATTTAGTCAACAAATAGTGAGTTGCAGCTATATGCAGGCACTGCCGTAATAAACAAGACAAAATCCTTGCTGTCTCCGAGCTTATGTGCTAGTGGAGAGACAGCATGTAAATAACTGAGATAATTTTGGATAGTAGTAGATACTATGAGGGAAGTAAAGCATTGTAGTGGAATCTGGGATTGGGTGGCTGTGCAGGAAGACACCGTTCAGGCAAGACCTCCGAAGCTGACAGTGAGGCTGAGGCCTAATCAGTGAGGAGTTAGCTGTGCCATGCTCTTGGGGAAGAGTGTTGCAGACGGTGGAGAGGGCAGATACAGAGAAAGCATGGGGTGGGAGGATTCGGCATGTTTGAGGAGCCACAAGCAGGCAGTGTAGCTAGAGAGGGCAGTGAGAAGAGGTTCGAGGGATAATTACCGCCACAGTGTTGGAAGAAGTTTGAAGTGTATTATAAGTGTAGTAGGAAGCCATTAATGGGCATTGAGCAGGGGAATGATGGAATCTGAATTCAGTTCTCAAAAGACCACTCTGTCCCCAACATCCTCTCAAGCGCTGAAGCTGTAGACCCGGAAGACCCCTGTCCTGTCAGTCGTAAACTCTCCAGTCTTCATTTGAAAGATCTTTTGAATCCATGTGCTTTTCACCACCCTGCCCGGATCCTCTAGTCAGGACCTCCGTCATCTCTTGCCAGTGGTACAGCAGCGGCCCCTGAGCTGACCTCTCCCCCTTTCATTCTTGCGGGCACATGCACCACTTTCTTGCTCTGCAGTGGTGTTTTCTGCCTGTCGATGTTCTGTCCTTTCACAGGTCAAGGTTAAAAGTCACCTCCTCTGTGAAATCTTTACTGACTCCACCCCAGTCCCCTGTAACTGCTTTTTTGAACTGCCTCTCTGGAGGCTTGGCCTCCACCCCTAGCCAGGTGCTTTGTGCTCGTGCCCAGACAGCATTGAGGCCAGGACCTGGCCACTGGCCCTGTGAGTTCTCCTTAAACTGGATCAGTCTCTCCAGCACCCGGGTCCTGTAGGGCCATGGTTCTTAGAACGCAGACAGGTCTGGGGTTCCTATGTGTGGCATATTGGGGTGCATCTGGGATTTGTTGTTGTTTTTTAATGCCCATGTTTTTTTTAAAAAGGAACTTTTATTTCCTGGCATACACCATGCTTCTGTTCCAATTTCTACCCTTGCACATTCTGTTTCTTCGTTATTTTCTCAGGGAAGCCTTTCCTGAACCCCCCACCCACATTGGTGTCATGTCCGCCCACCTTTTTTTTTTTTTAACTTTCTTATTGAGGTATAACTTATGTACCGAACGGTGCACGAATCTCAGGTATACAGCTGAAAGAATTTTTGCATATCACACACTCATGTAACCACCACCCAGACAGAGGCTAGAAAGCATTGCCAACACCCACAGGACCCCCTTGTGCCCTCCCAGTCAGTTCTACCACAGATTCCACCCTGCTGTGGACCTCTAGCCGTAGATCAGTTTTGCCTTTTCTTGGACTTCGTGTAAACAGAGTGCTGTGTTATGTACTCTGTGTAAGATTTCCTTCATTCACCCTTATGTCTGTGAAAGCCTATGTTGTGTGTATCAGAAGTTACACTCCAAAAAAAAAAGAAGTTACACTCTTTTTCATTATTATGGACTATTTCAATGTATAACTATACCACACTTATTCATTGTACTGTTGGACATTTGGATTCTTTATAGTTGTCTTTATCAATTTTATTGAATTATAGTTTATATACAATAAAATGTACACATTTTAAGAGTACAGTTCAATGAGTTTTGGCAAATGTTATTTCCCAGGGGTGAGGGCAAAGAGGGCTCCAAAAGTGAAGCTGCTGAGGCATAGAGTATAGTGCCAAACTGTTTTCCCCAATGGTAGAAACAGTCCAGGCGTGGTGGCTCACGCCTGTAATTCCGGCACTTTGGGAGGCTGAGTCAGGCAGATCACTTGAGGTTGGGAGTTCGAGACCAGCCTGGCCAACATGATGAAACCTCGTGTCTGCTAAAAATACAAAAATTAGCCAGGCATGCTGGCATGCACCTGTAGTCCTAGCTACTCAGGAGGCTGAGGCAGGAGAATTGCTTGAACCCGGGAGGTGGAGGTTGCAGTGAGCCAAGATTGTGCCACTGTACTCCAGCCTGAGCGACAGAGTGAGACTCTGTTTAAAAATAAATAAATAAATGGTAGAAACAGTTCATCCCTCCCACCAGCAGTGAATGAGAGCTCTGGTTTCCCTTGCCCTCACCTGCATCGGTGTTGCTGTAGTTTGAGTTACAGCTGTCCTGGTGGGATGCCGAGGTATCCCATTGTGCTGTCAGTTTGCAGTTGCCCTTGTCTGTGCTTCCCCAGCCCTCTGAATCACCCGAATGGCCATTCATCAACGAAACGTAATATTCACATGCTTCTGTGCGGTATGAAGCGTCCCCAGCATCTGTCTTAACTGGCTGAAAGATCCCCTAAGCTCTGTCCCTTCCCTGTCCTTTTCCTCACAGGTGGTTTTTCCCCATCATCGGCCACATGGGCATCTGCACATCCACAGGAGTCATTCGGGACTTCGCAGGCCCCTACTTTGTCTCGGTGAGTCCCCATTCTGCCCACCCTGGGGGGTCCAAGGTTTAAGTGGAAGGCTGTCCTGTCTTGCCTGCAGGCTTCCTGTCTCCCCAGACCCAGGAGAACACAGATAACCCGAAGTCCTGGCCCTGGCCCTGTACCCCTCACCAGTGTTTGACCCCTTTCCCCCTTCTCTTGCCTCCAGGACAGGCCGGGAGGGCAGTGTGGCCAGAAGGATTCTTAAGTAACTGACCCAGCCCTTTGCCCCCACCCCTGGGGTACCGAGACATGGGTAGGGATTAGAGGCAAGAGTGGAGAGTCAGACCATCCAGGAACCACATCTCTGGACCTTCAGAAGGTGGGAGTCAAGCGGGGGGGACAGGGGAGGCTGATACGGTTCCCTGGGTGTGGTCATGGAGAAGAGGGGGTGGGGCTTTAGAATGAACCAGCTGTGTTCTCAGGTCTGTTCCCTGGGGATGTGACCGAGACTGGTCCAGTGGGCCAGCAGCAGAGAAGCATGCATCATCCTGTCTCCAGGTGTCAGAGACTGGACTGAAGGGGTGTGGTGGCACCAACCTATTTATATTAATAGTTGTCATGATCATCTTAACACGACAAAGGTCTGTCACTTTGTACTTAAAAATACTTTCACATCCATTACTTTGTCATATATTTTTATGGTGATTAATCATTGGCCAGGTCTGTCAGCAGGGTCTCCCTGATCTGAACCCAGAGTCTGTCTCTGTGTAACTCCTGTACCCCAGGTCTAATGTGATGAGTCCAGGACTTCACTGCAGAGTCTCCCTCACAGGAAGTCCCTCTGGGCCCAGGGCCTCCGCCCTGCTATGAATGCAGTCAGACTGCTGGGCGCGGAAATGTGCTCCATATGGGCCACCACTGCTGAGTCTGGAGGCCAGACCATGATGGAAACCTCCTGCTGGTCCTCAAAGATCAGAGAAGACTGACCAGAGAACTTGGAGAAAATGAGGCCCAGAGAGGGCAAGAGAATTCCAGGGTGCCACACGAAGGGACAGTGGCAGTTGGAGCCCTAGGTCTTTGATCTCTGATGCAGTGCTCTGTGCACTTGTGCCACACTGCCTTCTTCCTGCAGAACAGCAGCTAGCTCTTCAGATGCCATACCAGCCCCAAGGCAGGACCCAGGCACCACTTCTGGCCCCCCCACCCCAGACATACCCCCTTCTAAGTCACTGCGCTTCCACCACCTACCCAGGTTTGTCATCTGGCCCCAATGTAAGTTCTTTACTGACCTCTGCTTTTGTCCCTCAACAGGAGGACAATATGGCCTTTGGAAAGCCTGCCAAGTAAGTGATGAACACCCATGTGACTGGCTCTAGAGGCAGGTTGCTCCTGCCCAGGTGGGCCAGGCCTTCTGGGGCACAGTAGGGGACAGCACCCTGAGGATAGAGTATTTCGGGTGGAGGGGGAGTCAGCCAGGGTCCACCAGAGCATGGCAGCCCCGTACGGAGTGCCTACCGCACCAGCCCCTGGCTAGGGCCTTTACCTGTAGACCATCTGGGCCTTACCACAGCTCTTCAGGTTTGTATGTTCAACTCCATGGCAAGGGTGAGGAAAGGGAAGGGACTTGGTCACGGTCACACAGGAAGTGGCAGAGCTGGGACCCACACCCAGATCTGTCTCCCTCGAGACTTACTCTCCTGCCCTTTGGGAACAAATGAGCTATGGAAGGTAGAAGAGAGGCATTGTTTGGAGCTCTGCTGGAAAGTTCTGGTTGGAGAGAATAAAAACTGTTCAGCCTTTTGGGAGCTATTGCTGGTTTGGTTTTGGGACATTTTGTCTTCATCTTTGCAGTCTTGGGTGCCCACCTCAGCTGCGGGCCTGGTGACAGTGCCTCAGTCATCAGTGTCCTCAGGTGACCTGTTGCCCAAGGCTGCACTGGGGGGAGGGACTGGGCCAAGGAGGAGTTGGTGTCCCACACAGCCGAGATGGCCTGGAGCAGGGCTTCCTGCTGCCTGCTCTGGCTTCCTCCGGCAGGCGGCAGTGTGGTCCAGGAGCCTCTGGGCCGCCAGGTATTCGCTGCCAGCTGCTCTTCAAGGACAGCTTTAAGGGCATCATTTTCCAAGCAGTAGCCCCTAAGCAGCCCCAGTCCAGGCCGTGGTCTCTAGACTCCTCCACCAAGCCATTCCCCTACACAACAGCCAGGGGGCACCCTGACCTCCTAGCTCTCCTTGGCCTGAGACCCACCAGGCACTCTGGTGCTTGGAGCCTCACCCACCTTGAGGTTTATGGGCTTTCGCACCATCAGCTTCCCTCCCACTCACCCTGGCAAGCTGCATGGGAGACGGGGAGAGTGCTTGCTGCTGGGTAAACTCCCCACATGATGTGGCCTCACCTGCATCTCCAGCCTTAGCTGCCAGCATTCCATCACCGTGTTCCTCCTTCCGCATCCTCCAGGAGGGCTCAGTCACTTCAGTTATGGGACACACTGCACAATTTTATGCCTCTCACTTAGCTTAAGCTGTTCCCTTGGCCTGGAATGCCTACCTCTTCTTTCTTTGCCTGGCTAACCCTCTTCCTTCAGACTGGACCCAGGTGTCACCTCCAGGAAGCCGCCTCACACCCCATCTTAGTCCTTCTGGCTGCCATAACAAAATCTCATCGATTGGGTATCTTAGAAACAGCAGAAATGTATTTCTCACAATTCTGAAGACTGGACAGTCCTGGGTGCAGGTGCTGATAGAGTCAGTGTCTAGTGAGGACCTGAGGTGCCTTCCCACTGTGTCCCCCCGTGGTGGAGGGGTGAGGGGTCTCCCTCAGGGCTCTTTTATAAGGACATGGATCCCATTCATGGGAGCTAATCACCTCCCAAAGGCCCCACCTCCTCATACCATCACCTTGGGGGTTAAGATTTCAACATATGAATTTGGTGGGGACACAGACTCTCAGAGCATAGCACCCCTAACTTCATTCCATATCCCCCCAGGATCCCCCATGGCACCGGCCACCTCACCCTATGTCACAGTTGACTGCCACGTGACACCCCAGATGTGGTTCACTGCACACCTTGGCACCCAGCTCAGGCCCGGGCACAGGGCAGGCCTCAGACGACATGCGTAGAGCTGAGGGCACAAAGGAGCCAAGTCAGTTTCCAGAGCCCTTCTCTCCCACCAGGTACTGGAAGTTGGACCCTGCTCAGGTCTATGCTAGCGGGCCCAACGCGTGGGACACGGCTGTGCATGATGCCTCTGAGGAGTACAAGCACCGCATGGTAGGTGGGCCAGGGCGGCACCAGCACTCCCCAGGCTGGGACCAGGGGGGAGACTCCCTTGCAGCCTGTCCTGACCAGCCCTTCCGGTGCCTCCAGCACAATCTCTGCTGTGACAACTGCCACTCGCACGTGGCATTGGCCCTGAATCTGATGCGCTACAACAACAGCACCAACTGGAATATGGTGACGCTCTGCTTCTTCTGCCTGCTCTATGGGAAGTACGTCAGGTGAGCTGCCCTCTTGCCCGCCCACCCACACGCTGCGCAGAGGCTGCTCTCCCAAGGATCCTAGAAAGACCATTCCTGGCGAACTTCAGTCAGCCGGGACAGTTGGAACATCTAGATGCCAGTTGGAGCCGTGGTGGTTCTAGAGTGACGAGCTAAGGGCCTGGTGGAGAGGGAGGTGGCTGTACTGGAGTCCAGCTCCACCTGGGCCCCAAATGCAGCTCTGGCACTTACCTGCTGTGAGACCATGGGCAACTGCCTTGGTCTCTCTGAGCCACAGCTGTCCTTGGTGAAATGCAGACAATGATTCCGGCGCCTCAGGGAGGCTTCTACAGATACCTGTGCTCCGGTAGAGTGAGCAGATAGATCCTCTCAGAATGACTGCCCCCACAGGTCCCTTCCCAGGCAGAGAGGTTGAGTGAGTCGCCCATGGTCCCCACAGCATGGCCACAGCAGAGCCCAGACTCGTGAGCCAGCATAGGCTAGTGCTGATCTGGCCGCCTCTCCAAGCTTTCCTCTTAGCCATGTTCATCATTAAGAGCTTCTGAAAAGCAGACTTTTAGGGATATTTTTAAGTACTGCATGGCTTTTAGAAGTCCCGTGAGAATAACTGTGGTCACACATAGGTTGAACTCAGGCCGCCGGCTCCCAGCTGCTTTGCTGCAGCCACAACACTGCTGACCCCTGCCAGCCCCAGACCTCCCAGCAGTCCCCATTATGAAGTCCGTGGGCAGAGGGCACATGTGGCTTCCATACCGAAACTGCAATTCCTGGTCCTCTTGCTGGAGACCTCACCCCAGAGGTGGGTGGCTATAGATGGAGCCAGTGAAGCCTAGAAAGGGGGAGCATGTCTCCTGTTCCCAACCATCGAGGTGTCCGTAAATCTCCACCAGGAGCGTGGAGCAGCCCCTGACCAGGACCATAGCTGGTGATCCCCCATAGTGAGCAACCAGGCCCACCCTGCTTCCTTGATTGACCAAGTTTGGGGTGAGGGGTTGGTTGTAGGGTTTTCCTTAGGGATGGCAGCACCATCAGGGTCTGTGGGTGCACAGGGCTGTGGGCCGCATACCTGCTCACCAGGCCCTGCCCACCTATGCTCTCTCCTTTCTCTCTGTCAGTGTTGGGGCCTTCGTGAAGACCTGGCTGCCGTTCATCCTTCTCCTGGGCATCATCCTCACCGTCAGCTTGGTCTTTAACCTCCGGTGATGGCTGCTCTGTGGCCCCGCACCCACCAGGGTCCCGAGGAAACAGCCGCCATCCCTTTTGGTTCCAGATTTTTTTCTCCTCACCCCAAAAGGCACGGTTGGGCCTGCTGTTGTGGACCGGGGATCGGGGCTGGCAGGATGGAAGGGCTGAGGACCAGCATGAGGCGGGGGTTTGTTGTCTCCCTGCCTCTCAGAAGCACCCTGTTCCCTCCTCCCCAGGCCTGTGACTCCGGCCCTGGAAGCCCCTTTGTTCTTCTGTTGAAAGGCCTTGTCTTCCCTCTGTAAAGCTGCTCCCGTCACTGCCTGCTGGGGTCCTGCCTCAGCCCAGCCCAGAACGGGGAGAGGAGGACATTTGGGCTCACCTGTCAAGGTGGCCTTGGGACCAGAGCTGGATTGGGAGCCTGTCCTGCATTAGCTCTGGTCCCAGCATGGGGTGGGATACACTTAGTAGTCTCTATAAGCCAAGCTGCCCTAGGACCTTCACCAGTGGCCTCTAGAATGGTCCGGAGGGGCTGGCTGGTCCCTTTGTCAGACTTCTGCCGGCAACTGCCCTGGGGGACGTGTGTGCCCACCTGGCATCCTCCAGCCCATGCAGTCCTCTCTTCACTGTCCCACGGCCTCCCAGTGCCTCCCAGCATTGGACCCATCTACCCCTGCAGTTTGGGGCCAGAGAGGTGAGTGGACCTGACAAGTGCCAGAGTGACTGTGTAGACAGAGCAGTGTAGACAGCACTCAGCCCCAGCCCCAGGTGTGGACGTCACGCTGGTGATGGCTCCCCTGGGTGGCCTGCCAGCACAGCCAGTGCCATCAGGGAACTGAAGGGGCTGTCCACCGCCTAACTCCAGCTCCCCCTTTCTTCACGTCACCAAAGCCCTGTGCCGCCCGCCTCACCCCTCTGCTCTGTGGATTCCTTTGGGAAGGGTTCCGGGGCAGGACAATAAAGACTTTTGACTCCAGTTGGTGCCCTGTCATTGTTTTCTCCCTCTCTGGGGCCCCCTCGCCCCTCAGCTCATAGCGTCTTGGTATTCTTGGGACCCTCTTACCCTTGACAAGGGTCTGGTTGCCAGCACCATGGTTGAGTCTGTGTCCAATGCCTGGAGCCATCAGCATCCCTCAGGTATATCCCGCCCCTGCAGTTTGGGAATTCCCTGCCATTCTACATTCCCTTCCAAAGCTTTCCTCTTGAGGCAGGTGAGCATTGAAACCCCTTCCATTGTCCCTGTTGGGAAGGACTTGTAGGATTGGGGTTAGGGCTGAGTAGGGCCTCCACTGCTGTCCCCACCGCCCCCAGGGGTGCAGAGTTGGGGATGAGCTAAGAGCACTGCCAGCCTCTGGCCCCTGTATCCATCCAGCCCTCGCCTACCTCTGATCCTTTGCTCTCCACCGTCCCTCTCATGGCGGCCCTGCCTAACCAAGGCCCAGCTTAAAAGCTGCTTCCTCCCTGAAGCCTTTCCCAATCCTGTCCATGCATCACTTAAGTTGAACTAGCCAAGGATTTGGTCTCGAAGGTGACCTTGAGGACATGCTCTAGCAGCTGACCATGGAGTCCCTGGTCAGGCATCTGCCAGCTCACCCCAGACCCTGTAGTGCTGTGGTCTCCAAGCCTGAGACTTCTCCAGGGCAAGGCAGAGGTGCCCTCTCCCCACTTCAGAGCAATTCCATTTACTTTTCTTTTTTCTCCTTTTTCTTTCTTTATTTTTTGGGAGACAGAATCTCACTCCGTTGCCCAAGCTGGAGTGCAATGGTGCGTTCTCAGCTCACTGCAACGCCTGCTCCTGAGTTCAAGTAATTCTCATGCCTCAGCTTCCCAAATAGCTGGGATTACAGGTGCCTGCCATACAAATATTAATTTGTATTTTTAGGAGAGGCAGGGTTTTACCATGTTGGCCAGGCTGATCTCAAACTCCTCAGGTGACCCGCCTGCCTCAGCCTCCCAAAATGCTGAGATTATAGGCAGAAGCCATTATTTTCAGTAGAGACAGGGTTTCACCATGTTGGCCAGGCTGGTCTCAAACTCCTGACCTCGTGATCTGCCTGCTTCGGCCTCCCAATGTGCTGGAATTACAGGTGTGAGTTACCGTGCCCGGCCTAAGTCCCTGTCTCTCAAAAAAAAAAAGTCACCAACAGCGAGTGCTTACTCTGTGTTAGGCCTTGTGATGAAGTAACGTCTTAGCCTCACAACAGCCCCACAACAAGGTAGATGCCACCATCCCATTTTACAGATGAAGAAGTAAGCAGAGAAGTGATTTGCTCCAGGTCACAGAGGTAGGAAAAGTGGAACTATGGTTCAAACCCAGCAGCTGGGCTTCAGCGCCCCCACTCAGAGCCACCCTGTGCGATGCCCTCACTGGAGCACAGGAGTGGAAATGAGAGGTGCTGTGATGCGAAAGGAGAATGACCGCGGAGGTGAAAAGCTCTCCTGGCGGCAGCAGGCCTGTGAGATGGCTATTGTCCCCGCTTCATAAAGGAAGAGAGTGAGGCTTACAGGGATTGTCATTGATCCCAGGCCACAAGGGAACCATGCGGCAGAGCCAGATTTTAACCCAGATCTGCTGGCCTCTAGCACCCTGCCTCTTAACAGAGGGACGTTGCCTAGAGACTGGCTGCAGTGCAGGGGCACTGAACTCGAGGAGGCTGAGCGAGTCCTAGAGCTGGGGAAAAGTATTCCCACAGGGAGCACAGAAGGCCCAGGGGTGTTGAAGGACAGGAAATAGTCCGTAGCTAAGGCTCTACGGGTATAGGTGATGAAGGGGAGAAAGCCAGAGTAAGGGCAGCAATCCTGAGGGTCAGGCTGAGGGCCAGGCTGTCCTGGGAAGTGGTGAGGCTTCCATCTCAGGACGTGTCTAAATGGGACTGGACTGGTTTGGAAATGTGTGAATGGGCCCGAGGGATGGCCTGGCTGTCTGCTGGCACGTTCCAAACCAGAGGATGACAAAGAAAAGTATGTTCAAAAGCTGTGCAACAAAGGGCCAGAGGGGCCTCGTGTGGCCACAGGGAGGCAGGAGAAGAGGAGGCTTCCAGAAGAGGCTGAGCGGGGACTGAGACCTGGGCAGGGGGAGGACAGTGGAGACAGACAGATGGGAGGGCACCTGGAGTGAAGTGTGGACAGCACCCGGAGGTGGCAGGAAGCAGCAGGAGGCCAGGGGCCAGGATGATGGGGGCTGGTTAGAGGTGGAAACTTGGAAATAGGTTTCAAGTGGTGAAGAGGCCAGATGAATGCAGGTTGAAACACAGCAGGAGAGATGGCTGGAAGTATCAGCGTCAGGGAGTCACAGCTATAGGAAGGACAGGAGAACAGAGAAAGGAAGGGAAATTTAGAAACCCGAAGACCAGATAATGAAGTTTCATGCCTTCCAGGAGGGAGGGCTGCTGAGAGGTGAGAAGGGGGCAGAGAAACATCATTGCAGGCGCCGGGACCAGGATGGCAGGAAGGCGTGAGGATGCTGTTGGCCACTCTCCTTCCATTTTGAGGGCCTTAATGGAGGAGGCAGCATCACAGTAATGGTCCCACAGCAGCTGCTCAATGGGTATTGCATGTGTGGGTGCATAAATGCATTAATCAAGAGTCTACTGGGGACTGGGCAAGGTGGCTCACTCCTGTAATCCTAGCACTTTGGGAGGCTGAGGCAGGTGGATCACCTGAGGCCAGGAGTTCAAGACCAGCCTGGCAACATGGTAAAACCCCATCTCTACTCAAAATACAAAAATTATCCGGGCATGGTGGCGGGCACCTGTAGTTCCAGCTACTCGAGAGGCTGAGGCATGAGAATCACTTGAACCCAGGAGGTGGAGGCTGCAGTGAGCCAAGAACGTGCCACTGCACTCCAGCCTGGGCAACAGAGCGAGACTCCATCTCAAAACAAACAAACAAATAAATAAAGTCTTCAAGGATCTCACTGAATTTTAGTGAAAATCCTCTGAGGAGGGATTATTACCCCCATTTAACAGATGAGAAAAATAAGATTAACTTGCAAAAAATAAGTAGGGAAGCCTCAACTGTGGGCTGAGATGGAGGAGGGGCCCTCTGTCTCTCAGTGGTGGTGGGAGCCAGTTCTGATGACGGGGAGGAAGAGTGGGTTTTTTGTTTGCTTTTCTGAGACGGAGTCTCGCTGTGTTGCCCAGGCTGGAGGGCAGTGGCAAGATCTCAGCTCACTACAACCGCCGCCTCCTGGGTTCCAGCGATTCTCCTGCCTCAGCCTCCCGAGTAGCTGGGACTGCAAGCACTCGCCACCATGCCCAGTTAATTTTTGTTATTTTGAGTAGAGATGGGGTTTCACCATGTTGGCCAGACTGGTCTCAAACTCCTGTCCTAGAGTAATCCGCCCACCTCGACCTCCCAAAGTACTGGGATTACAAGCATGAGTAACCGTGCCCAGACCGGTTTTGTTTATAAACCACCCCTTGCCCTACCTCTCCCAGGGGTCTATGAGGAGCCCTCTAATCTTTAATCCATGGCCCTAGGTTCAGGGGAGGGGGTCGGGCCAGGGCAGGCCATGGAAAGTGAAGTGGACTTGGGGGGAGTCAGAAAGCTTTGGTGTGCCTCTTGTGCCCAAGACAACCCAGGAGGTTCAGGGTCCTGAAGCCAATGTAATCTAGGGCCTAAACCTTCTAATCTCAGGGTGGGCAGAAGCTGGGTGTAGAATGGGGTGCTCAGAGGGGCTCAGGGTGTTCAGGGTGCCAGTGTGGGACCCTCACCTTGGCACTCGAAGATTTCAGGCCTCCTCAAACAGATGGGGCCCAGGACAGCAGAGGGGACAGAGAGGGCTGCTCTGCTGTGGCCAGCATGTCCCAGAGGTACATGTGGATACAGAGGGCAGCCGCTGCTGAAATGGCCATGGGCATTGGACTATGCTGGAGTGGGGACACCTCACCCCGACTCTGCCAGCTCACACCGGGCACTTTCACTTCCCTTAGAATAGGCCCCTTGCACACTGCTACCCACAGTTTGCATCAGAAGAAATGGAAGAGACCTGCTTAAGGTCGCACACCCAGTGGCAGAGCAGGGACTCTGCGCAGGGCGGCCTAACTGGGGAGCTGGGGCCAAGCCCGGCCTCTCCAGTCAGCTGCGGGGGCGCACCCCGGGGCGCTGGGAGTCCAGGCCCGGTTTTGCATCAGGCCCTGCCGAGGTGTTTCCTCCTCCTCAGTGTGGGGCAGCTGCTGGCTGGGCTGCCTGTTGAGTCAGCCTTCTTCCCTCACGGCTCTTCTCCCAGTCCCTGAAACTCGGCTGCCAGGGGAGCTGGAGTCACCTGCGAAGGTGTCCTCCCATACTGGACCCCTACAGGTAACACATGTCGGTGCCAGGGTCCCCTGCCAGGGTCCAGAGACGCAGGCACTGCCACCTGGTATCCTGAGCACCCTCCAGCACCTTGGGGTTGGGGGAGGTGGGCGCATGTCTGGAACTGGAACAGCCGGACAGATGGACAGACCCTCCTCTTGACCAATGGGTCTGTCCCACAGTGTCAAAACAGCAGGGAAGACCAAACACTTGATTCTGCCTCTGGTAGGAGAGGGGACTTCAGGGAGGGGAACTGCTGGGACTTCAGGGAGGCTGGGCTGATGCCCATGGCCCAGCTCAGGCAGGCCTGCAGGACAGAAATAGGCCCAGTTCTGCCAAATGTCCTCTCCCACCTCCATCCACACTCAGACACACATACCTGGTGGCCCCCAAGGCACCAGGGGACACCCCACAGCACACAGCCCAGTCACACGTACAGCACAGGAGGAAACGCACAATGCATACTGCACACACCCCACATGGCGCTGTCACCTAGAACGTCACTGAACACACCGCACAGACAATATAGTCACCATGCAGCATCACACCGCAGCAGGACACAAAGACACACTCACACAGCAACTACACAGCTCACAGACCCACACTACGCAGACATGCCCACCAGACTCGGACCAGGGCACAGAGAGGGACATGGGTTCACACACCAATCCACGGGGGAGCCCGAACTGTGCGTTTGCAAGACCCACACCTTGGCCATAGAAGTTCAGGGACACTGCTGTTGTGGAGCACACAGGTATCCACAGAGCGAATGCACACCGGGCAGCCAGGCCGAGGCCTTCAGCTCCTGAGGGTGTCAGGAGGGATCGCTGGGACTCGGCCACTGACTCAGCTGGGAGGGGACAGAACATAGCAGGCGGTGGACACAAGCCAGGACCTGCCTGCCAAGCTGCCTCCACCGGTCCCGGCCCCACCTGGAGCCCTGGCATGGAAGGGGCGGGGAAGAGAGGAGAGGCCGCCCAGTGGGCTCAGGACACAGCCCTGACCAAGTCATGGGCCCCTTGCCACGTCTACATGCCCCTCAGCGCTGGGCAAATGTTTTCTTTCCGGAGTCACTGTGGTACCTGAGCATGGGCTGCTGTGCCAGCTTAGGCCTCCACCGCCGGGACCCCACCCTGGTCTTGGGAGAACCGTGTGGCCAGAGCAGAGGGGCCCGGTGGCTCCAGGCAAGAGGGCAGGGCTGGCGGCGGGGGCATCCCTGGGTTGGAGGCCTCGGTGGGAGTGTGTGCGGCAGTTACCTCAGGGGAGGAAGTTGGGGGTGTGGGCTGAGGAGAAGGTTGCCTCAGACAGGAAGGCCAAGTGGGCCAGGGCAGGGTGGAGGTGAAGGGTGGCGGGAGGGGACCCAGGCTGTGAGGTTCCTGGCCCAGGGGAGTGAGCATGTGTGTGTGTGTGCGTGTGTGTGTGCACGTACGTGTGTGTGTGCGCGTGCATGTGTGTGTGTATGCGTGTGTGTGTCTGTCTAGGTGGGTGGTTGTATGTGTGCATTCCCATGTATGTGCAGGCATATTTCTGCATTTAATTAATCAAAATTTTACCAACCATCTGTTGTGTGCAAAGTACTGGCTTTGAGGGTCACTCCCTCTCCCTGCCTCCAAGGAGCTCACAACTCAGATAGCTGGACAATGTGTGTGTGCCAGAGTCTGTGTGATTTTTATGTATATCTTTATTGAGGGACACATTTGTCCCCAGACTTGTTCTTGTCTAGGTGAACCCATCCGGGTGGGCCCATCCCTGTTGGTGTGCATATGCTGTGTGCAGGTTTTTTTGCTTGTTTTTGTTTTGAGACAGAGTCTCACTCTGTTGCCCAGGCTGGAGTGCAGTGGCACCATCGCAGCTCACTGCAACCTCCACCTCTCGGGTTCAAGAGATTCTCCTGCCTCAGCTTCCCAAGTAGCTGGAATTACAGGCATGTGCCACCAAGCCCAGCTAATTTTTCTTTTCTTTCTTTTTTTTTTTTTTTTTTGGAGACGGAGTTTCGCTCTTTTTGCCCAGGCTAGAGTGCAATGGTGTGATCTTGGCTCACCGTAACCTCTGCCTCCCAGGTTCTAGCAATTCTCCCACCTCAGCTTCCCGAGTAGCTGGGATTACAGGTATGCACCACCACGCCCAGCTAATTTTATATTTTTAGTAGAGATGGGGTTTGTCCATGTTGGTCAGGCTGATCTCAAACTCCTGACCTCAGATGATCCGCCCGCCTCGGCCTCCCAAAGTGCTGGGATTACAGGGGTGAACCACTGTACCCGGCCATAATTTTTGTATTTTTAGTAGAGATGGGGTTTCACCATGTTGGCCAGGCTGGTCTCAAACTCCTGACCTCAGGTGATCGGCCCACTTTGGCCTCCCAAAGTGTTGGGATTACAGGTGTGAGCTACCACGCCTGGCCACTGTGTGCAGATTTAAGAACATGTGTAGGGCTGGGCGTGGTGGCTCACATCTGTAATCCCAGCACCTTGGGAGGCCAAGGTGGGCGGATCACAAGATCAGGAGTTCCAGGCTAGCCTGGTCAACATGGTCAAACCCCGTCTCTACTAAAAATACAAAAATTAGCTGGGCGTGATGGTGTGTGCCTATAATCCCAGCTACTCAGGAGGCTGAGGCAGAATTGTTTGAACCCGTTGGGTGGAGGTTGCAGTGAGATGAGATCGCGCCACTGTACTCCAGCCTAGGCAAAAGAGCAAAGCTCCTTCTCAAAAAAAAAAAAAAAAAAAAAAAAATGTGTGTGCATGTCTCTCGTGGGCACGGGTCCAGGTCTGTGTCTGTAGAGGGCCCTTTCTGGGGGAACAGCTGTACATGCGCCTGTCTTTATGCAGGTGTCTATGTGCATGTGCGGCCATATCTATGCCTACGTGGATCCGCGTGTGCACGTGTGTCTGTGTGTTCCATCGCTGCAGTTCTGTGTGGCCCTACCTCAGGGTGTGTGCATGTGTGTCTCTTGCGTCTTCCACTGTGTCCCTGAGTGCGTTCAAGGGCCAGTGTATGCATGTGTGCATGAGTGCCTGGCACCCCACCTTGAGCTCAGCCGTCCTGGGGTGGCACCCTACCCATACCTGGCCAAGTGTTTGGGGAGAAAAGGGCTGTTGGTTCCAGGATGTGCCAAGCATTTGTGCAGGGCTTGACCTGACCCTTGGTCTGCCCCCAGGAAGCTACGTGTGCCCAGCTGGGGCACAGCCCCAGCTGATGCCCCAGAGGGGCCACCCATCTCAAGAGGGGCTTTGGGCTCTGCCCTCCCTCCCCATGGCGCATGGGCCAAAGCCTGAGACTGAAGGACTATTGGACCTCAGCTTCCTGACAGAGGAGGAGCAGGAGGCCATTGCTGGTGTCCTCCAACGAGATGCCCGCCTGCGCCAGCTGGAGGAAGGGCGGGTCAGGTAAGGCAGGGCAGACCCTGGCCAGGGAGCATTGAGAGGCTTGAGTGGCCCCCACCCTGCTCCCTACTGACACCACTGCCGTCAGATGTCTGCGTGGTTCTTGGTTTCGCCCTTTAGTCTCCTCTGGCCTTGGCCAGCTCACAGCTTATCACTTCTCCAGGGGTGACTGCACCAGCTTTCTCGCCAGCCTCTCTGCCTCCAGGCTTGCCTCTTGGGCCCACCTCCTGCAGCTGATGCTCCCCAGATCTGTCCTTTTTTAATTTTAATTTTAATTTTTTTTTGAGACAGAGTTTCATTTTTTCGCCCAGGCTGGAGTGAAGTGGCACAATCTTGGCTCACTGCAAACTCCGCCCCTCCGGGTTCAAGCAATTCTCCTGCCACAGTCTCCCAAGTAGCTGGGATTATAGGTACATGCCACCACGCCCAGCTAATTTTTTGTATTTTCAGTAGAGATGAGGTTTCACCATGTTGGCCAGGCTGGTCTCAAACCCCTGACCTCAGATGATCCACCCGCCTCGGCCTCCCAAAGTGCTGGGATTACAGATGCGAGCCACCGTGCCTGGCCAGATCTGTCCTTAATGTCCCCGCTGAAACTTCTCCTGGCTCCCCAGTGTCAAGGACAAGCTCCTAGGCATGGTCCACTGGGCCTCCCTGGTCGGTCCTTGCCAGCCCCCACCATCTCCTCTTCCACCATAACCCCCACCCAACACACAGACACAAAGTGACCCCTCCAGCCACTCAGGTGCTCCCCAGTCCCTGAACCCACACTTCACTTCTATGCCTATGCTGGTACTGGAAGAGCACGGTGGTGGAAGAGCATGGGTGTTACAAGCAATGTTTGGGGACAGATACTTCCTAGATTTGTAGCCTTGGCAACTCACCTGACCTCCTTGAGCACCATGCTCCTTGTCTATAAAATGGGGCTAAGGAGTCCTACTTCACTGATTTAAGAGGAATTGGCCAGGGATAGTGGCGACTCCTGTAATCCCAGCACTTTGAGAGGCTGAGACGGGAGGATTGCTTGAGCCCAGGAATTCAAGACCAGCCTGGACAACACAGTGAGACCCTATTTCTACAAAATATAAAAAAATTAGCCTGGCGTGGTGGTATGTGCCTGTAGTCCCAGCTATTTAGGCAGCTGAGGTGAGAGGATTGCTTGAACCCAGGAGGTCAGGCTGCAATGAGCCATGATCATGCCACTGCACTCCAGCCAGGGCAACAGAGCAAGACCCTATCTCAAAAAATAATAATAAAATAAAAAGTGTAATAACTATTATCCTTCTCTACCTGGAGAATTCCAATTTGTCTTTTAAGAAGAAATTCAAGACTGGGCACAGTGGTTTACAACATTTTGGGAGGCTGAGGCAGGTGGATCGCTGGAGTCCAGGAGTTAGAGACTAGCCTGGGCAACATTGAAAAGCCCCGTCTCTACAAAACAAAATAAAAAAAATTAGCTGAGCAAGGTGGCACGCGCCTGTAGTCCCAGCTACTCGGGAGGCTGAAGTGGGAGGATCACTTGAGCCTGGGAGGTGAAGGTTGCAGTGAGCTGAGATTGCGCCACAGCACTCCAGCCTGGGCATAGAGGGAGACCCCATCTCAAAATAATTAAGTAAATAAATAAATAAAGGCAATTCAAATGTCACCTCCTCTGGGAAACCCTCCCGGATTCTCCCAGGCAGAGCTGGCTCTTCTTATTTCTATCACATCATCCGGTTCACTATAGTGTACTTGTCTCCCCAGCAGCCCGAGCTCCTCCACAGCACAGATCAAGTCTGATTTGCTGTTGGGTCCCTGGCCCCTGGTCCCAAGCCTGGTACCATGTGGGTGGTGGAATGTTGCTTGAGTGAGTCATGACAGCCACACCTTCCCCCTTCCTCCAGCAAGCTCCGGGCCTCACTGGCAGACCCTGGGCAGCTGAAGATCCTGACAGGGGACTGGTTCCAGGAAGCACGCTCCCAGCGGCACCACAATGCCCACTTCGGCTCTGACCTTGTCCGAGCCTCTATGCGCAGGAAGAAGAGCGCCAGGGGTGAGAGATCTTCGGGGCAGGGCAAGCCATGTGCCGTCCAGGGCGCTGTCTGTATGTGGACAGGGAGAGAGGACCACCGGGGCTCCAGTCCTGACTGCCCTTGGTACTGTGTGTCTTTGAGTGGGCAATGCTCCTCTGTGGGCGTGGGGCGGGTGGGCATCTCCCAGGGCCTCTCTCGAGTCACAGCCAGGCTTCCTGAGCATGGGGGCTCACAGAACTTCTCACCTGCGCCCAGGAGACCAGGCTCCAAGCAGCGACGGGGAGGCTGAGGCTGCTGTGAAAGAGAAGGAAGAGGGGCCAGAACCCAGGTGAGGAGGGGTCTCGGGAAGAGGGAGATGGTGCCCACCAGTAACCAGGGTCCCTCCCTCTGAGAGCGTCCTCTTCCTACTCCTAGGCTCACCATTGATGAGGCCCCTCAGGAGAGGCTCAGGGAGACTGAGGTAAGAGTGAATGAACCAGCAAGTCAGTACAGTGTCCCTGGAGGGAAGGTGGAATGTGGGGGGGGGGGCAGGGGGGAAAAGAGCCCCAGCCTGGGAATGGGGAGACCCTGGACATGTCCCTTGCCGTGTCTGCACCTCATCATCTCCTGGGTGGAACAGTGGTGAACAGTGGTATGGATCCAGCCTCTAAGGGAACTTCTGAATCTGGCTATTAAGGGGTGAAGTGGGGCCAGGCGCAGTGGCTCATGCCTGTAATCCCAGCATTTTGGGAGGCTGATGCAGGAGGATCGCTTGAGCTGAGGAGTTCAAGGCCAGCCTGGGCAACATAGCAAAATGCCCCCCATCTCTATAAAAAATAAAATTAAAAAAAAAAAAAAGGGCCGGGTGCGGTGGCTCAAGCCTGTAATCCCAGCACTTTGGGAGGCTGAGACGGGCGGATCACAAAGTCAGGAGATCGAGATCGAGACCATCCTGGCTAACACGGTGAAACCCCGTCTCTACTAAAAAATACAAAAACTAGCCGGGCGAGGTGGTGGGCGCCTGTAGACCCAGCTACTTTGGAGGCTGAGGCAGGAGAATGGCGGAAACCCGGGAGGCGGAGCTTGCAGTGAGCTGAGATCCAGCCACTGCACTCCAGCCTGGGTGACAGAGCGAGATTCCGTCTCAAAAAAAGGCCGGGCACAGTGGCTCACGTCTGTAGGGGAGGCTGAGACGGGTGGATCACCTGAGGTCGGGAGCTCGAGACCAGCCTGACCAACATGGAGAAACCCCGTCTCTACTAAAAATACAAAATTAGCCGTGCATGGTGGTGCATAACCTGCAATCCCAGCTACTCAGGAGGCTGAAGCAGGAGAATCGCTTGAACCTGGGAGGTGGAGGTTGCGGTGAGCCAAGATCGCGCCATTGCACTTCAGGCTGAGCAACAAGAGTGAAACTCCCTCTCAATTAAAAAAAAAAAAAAAAAAAAAAAAAAAAAAAAGGAGTGTGGAGGGACTGGGACTGGCCTGGCCTGGCAGAGGTGCAGGACTCAGGTACCAATGCTCTCACCAATGGGAGCAGGGAGTCAGGCGGCACAAGCCCTGCGGGGTGGGCTGTGAAGCCCCGGTCCCACCGCTCCTGCAGCTTGCTGCCAGCCCTGCCCCGTGGGCTGCCCTAAACCTGAAACTGGGGTAGCTGGCTGGAGTCTGTGACCTCTGACCCCAATATGACCTTTGACTCCTTCTTCACCAGCCCCCACACTGTGACCTCTATCCCTTCCTTCCTTCAGGAACCTGATTTCCCATCGCCTTCTGTCCCGCTAAAGGGTTCAGATCCTGAGGAGGCGTCCCAGGCCCAGGAAGGTGAGTGGGAGCGCCTGTTGGGGAGCACAGAGAGGTTTCAGGGGTCAGAGGCAGCTCTAAAGGGCCCCAACCACCTGCGTTCACCCTCCTCACCCCCACTCCCACCCTGCCTCGGAGGTGGGGACGATCCCAGGGCAGCACCGGGGCCTGAATCTGCAGCTCGCTGGGGTTGTAAACCAGTTCCTCCAAATTCGTTCAGGGGCGGGCAGGAGAGGGCTCGCTTAGCGTCTCATGCCCCACCCCAGACCCTGGCCAAGGAGACCTGCTGGTCTGTGCCGAGAAGGCGGACCCGGAGCTGGAGCCCGCGTGGAGGGGAGGGCAGGAGCCGCGGCCCCCGCAAGCCCAGGTAGGCGGGAGTGGCCCGCGGCTGCTCTCAAGATCCGGAGCGGATTCCGGGCGGGGAGCGCTCCTGCCCAGGGCTGCGAGCCGCCCGCGACCCAGGGCGCTCCGGGCAGGGGCGGGGAAAGAAGGGGCGCCCCGTCACTTGCCCCCTCTGCAGACCAAGGCCGAGTCCCAGATCCTGGAGAACGGGGAGGAGGCCCCGGGGCCGGACCCCTCACTCGACCGCATGCTCAGTAGCAGCTCCTCGGTGTCCAGCCTTAACTCCTCCACGGTGAGGCGGGAGGGAGGGGACCCGGGCGGCCGGGGAGGTGGACACGTTCCGACGCGTAGCCCCTGCCTGCCCCTCCCTCGCCGCGGGACCCAACGCTGCAGCCCCCTGGCCTACCACCCATAACTCCGGTCTGAAGCCTCCGCGCTGCCCCCGGCCCCGACGTGAGCCCTGCGAGCGGCCCTGACTCCCACCCAATCCCGTCCGCAGCTGAGCGGCAGCCAGATGAGCCTGTCCGGCGAGGCGGAGGCGGTGCAGGTCCGCGGCTCCGTGCACTTCGCGCTGCACTACGAGCCGGGTGCCTCCGAGCTGCGCGTGCACGTGATCCAGTGCCAGGGCCTGGCCGCCGCCCGACGCCGCCGCTCAGACCCGTGAGTGCCCGGTCGGCCAAGCGGGGCGCGGCTGTCACAGCCCAGCCCACCATTCACAGGGTCTCGGCCGGCCTCCTCGTTCTCATGTTCAAAATGGGAACAACAGCGTTATTGGGAGGTGTGGGATTGAGACAATCCCTGTAAAGCGCTTAGCACGAGGCCTGGCATGTGTTCAGGGTGGTGGCTGGGGGAGCCCACAGGCAGGGGAGAAGACTCTGGGAGGGCCCCTCCTCACCTCGGGTTCTCACCTTCCCAGCTACGTCAAAAGCTACCTCCTCCCGGATAAGCAGAGCAAGCGCAAGACGGCAGTGAAGAAACGGAATCTGAATCCGGTTTTCAACGAGACTCTCCGGGTGAGGCTGGGACCACGGTGCGGTTCCCCGTTAATGAACAGGACGCCCCTTCCTGCGGGGCGAGGTGGCAAGGGCAGCCTGGAGGATCGGCGGGGGGGCTATTAACTCGTTTTCCAGTGTGTCAGCCTTGTGGTGGGCGTGGTGATAGTCCAGGCCCCCATTAATGCCCTTCGGGGCTCCCCAGAATTCCTTCACGGTAGGAACGCGGTAGGACCCGCCCCAGCCAACTCGCGCAGCATCTACGCGGGCCACCAGCAGTGCTCCGCTAAAGTGCACCTCCTGTCCCCAGTACTCCGTCCCGCAGGCCGAGCTGCAGGGCCGCGTGCTGAGCCTGTCCGTGTGGCACCGCGAAAGCCTGGGTCGCAACATCTTTCTGGGTGAAGCTGAAGTGCCCTTGGACACGTGGGACTGGGGCTCTGAGCCCACCTGGCTCCCCCTGCAGCCCCGGGTGAGGCAGCCAGGCCGCGTGGGGAGACCTGCGGCTCGGGTCTCCTGCATTTACCCCACCAGGCTCTCCCGCAGCCCCCTCAGACCCCTCCTTCGACAGAGCCTCCCCTCAACCTCTTAACCTCACGGCCCCAGGTGGAGCCGGCCTGCCACGGCCCCTTCCATGAGGGCACTGGGACCCCTAGGTTCCGCCCTGCAGGCCCCGCCGTTTCTGCTAACCGCACCCCTTCCGGGTCTGCAGACCCCACCCTCCTGAGACCCCTTTCCATTAGCCCCTGCTCCACGACAAGCCCACCTCTCGCAGGTCCCACTCTCTCCCGACGACCTTCCGAGCCGCGGGCTACTCGCCCTGTCCCTCAAGTACGTCCCCGCCGGCTCCGAGGGTGAGTGATAGCCGGAGAGGCCAAGCTGGACACGCCCTGAAAAGCAGGAGACTCCTGTCCCTGGGTTTAGGGGTGGTGGACTTGCGGGCCTGAGCCGAGCCTCTCCGCAGGCGCTGGACTGCCCCCGAGCGGGGAGCTGCACTTCTGGGTGAAGGAGGCTCGGGACCTCCTGCCACTGCGGGCAGGATCCCTGGACACTTACGTACAATGGTGAGGAGTGCTGGCCCTCGGGGCTTCCCTTTCTTTTGACTGCAGTGGAGTGCCCAACCTCGACAAACCCCTACTAATCAACCCTTGATCACGCAGCCATGGCTTTCCCCACTGAGCAGGGGTGAAGGGGATGGTTTGAGCAAAGGCCTGGAGTCAGGAAAGTTGAGGACACCTTTGAGGAGCTGCATTTCAGTGTGACTGCCGCCTGTAGGACTTGTTGAAAAGCTGAGGCTGAGGGCTGCAGGGGTCCTTCCACAGAGAACCTGAGAGGTCAGGCTGTGGGGCTTGGCCTGGAACTTACAGTTCAGTGGTCTTCAAAGTAAGCTTCCAGGGGACTTCTAGGGGTGCCTCCAGGTGCTGCCCCCACCCTTAGAGAGTGAAATGGCCGTGGGCAGATCACTTCTGGGTGTCCACCCTGATGCAGCCAGAGGCGTTCTTTCTTTCAGGTATTGTACTTCTGAGCAACACTGTATTTTGAAGAGGGGGTTCCCAGGCTTTGAAAACCTTGGAAACAGGCCAGGCATGGTGGCTCACGCCTGTAATCCCAGCACTCTGAGAGGCTGAGGCAGGTGGATCACTTGAGGTCAGGATTTCTAGAACAGCCTGACCAACATGGTGACACCCCATCTCTACTAAAAGTACAAAAAATTAGCCAGGCGTGGTGGCGGGCACCTGTAATCCCAGCTACTTGAGAGACTGAGGCGAGAGAATCACTGGAACCTGGAAGGCTGCAGTAAGCCAAGACCATGCCACTGCACCCCAGCCTGGGCAAAACAGAGCGAGACTCTGTCTCAAAAAAACAAGAAAGGAAGAAAGAAAGAAAAACCTTGGAAACTGCTTGAGGAGGGGTGGTGGTGGAGCAACAGGGAGATAATGAAAGTCACTGAGCCAGCGAGAGTAGCAGAATTGCATTTCAGAGACATCGCTCGGCAGCCCTGTGAATAGGAGTTGTAATTTTTTCTTTAGTATTATTATTATTATTATTATTATTATTTTTTTTTTTTTTTTTTTTTTTGAGACGGAGTCCCGCTTTGTCACCCAGGCTGGAGACTCGGCTCACTGCAAGCTCCGCCTCCCGGGTTCACGCCATTCTCCTGCCTCAGCCTCCCGAGTAGCTGGGACTACAGGCGCCCACAACCGCGCCCGGCTAATTTTTTGTATTTTTAGTAGAGACAGGGTTTTCACCATGGTCTCGATCTCCTGACCTTGTGATCCGCCCGCCTCGGCCTCCCAAAGTGCTGGGATTACAGGTGTGAGCCACCGCGCCCGGCCTAGTATTATTTTTTTTAAGACGCAGTCTCGCTCTGTTGCCTAGGCTGGAGTGCAGTGGCACGATCTCAGCTCACTGCAGCCTCAGTTTCCTGGGCTCAAGCGATTCTCCTGCCTCAGCCTCCCGAGTAGGTGGGATTACAGGTGCACGCCACCGTACCCAGCTAATTTTTGTGTTTTTAGTAGAGATGGGGTTTCACCATGTTGACCAGGCTGGTCTCGAACTTCTGACCTCAGGTGATCCACCCACCTCAGCCTCCCAAAGTGCTGGGATTATAGGTGTGAGCCACTGTGCCCAGCCAGGAGTTGTAACTTTTAAAGCCAGGAGACCTGAGAGGAGGCTGCTGCAAAGGTCCCAGGGCAGTGAGGGTCTGAGGTCAGGCAGGCAGGAGCCAGGGGACATGGTGACTGGATGACTCTAGGGAGTGTGAGGGGTGGTCACCTGATGCCAGGCCACCTCCCGCACAGCTTCGTGCTGCCTGATGACAGCCGGGCCAGCCGCCAGCGTACAAGGGTTGTGCGACGCAGCCTCAGACCTGTGTTCAACCACACCATGGTGTACGATGGCTTTGGGCCTGCCGACCTGCGCCAGGCTTGTGCTGAGCTCTCCCTCTGGGACCATGGGGCCCTGGCCAGCCGCCAGCTGGGGGGCACACGCCTCAGCCTGGGCACCGGTAAGTGGGGTAGCTCCCTGAGACAGGCCCTGGGAGATGGGGACTCAGCATGTGGCCCTGGATACCTCTCTGTCCTTTCCTGAGCTTTGATATCTACTGAGAACTGAGGGTGGTAATGGGGGACAGTGCATAATCTGGGACCAGGCAGATTATGTGTTTGGGGGCCCCAAGGTGTCCAATGTGATCATGCCCTCAACCCCTGCCCACCCACATCCAGGCAGCAGCTATGGGCTGCAGGTGCCCTGGATGGATTCCACACCAGAGGAGAAGCGGCTGTGGCAGGCCCTCCTGGAGCAGCCATGCGAGTGGGTGGATGGCCTTCTACCCCTCAGAACCAACCTGGCCCCCAGGACGTAGCCCGACCAAGCCTCTCTCTCTGGACCCCCATCTCAGGGCCTGCCCTTGGCTAAAGTCAATAAAGTCTGCTCTAAGGGCAATAAAAGGCTGGTGTCTGCTGGGGCAGGGAGGAAGAAAAGTGATTGCAGGAAAGAGCCAGGGAAGTAAGAGGGGCCAGATTAAGGAACTTTAGACTCCGCCACAAAGACTTCAGAGAAGCCAGGCACAGTGTTTCACACCTGTAATCCCAATGCTTTGGGAGGCTGAGGCAGAAGCATCACTTGAGCCCAAGAGTTCAAGACCAGTCTGAGCAACATAACAAGACCACATCTCTACAAAATTTTAAAAATTAGCTGCAAGTGGTGGTGTCACATGCCTGTAGTCCCAGCTACTCAGGAGGCTGAGGCAGGCAGATTGCTTGTGCCCAGGAGTTTGAGGCTGCAGTGAGCTATGCCACAAAGCAAGATGTTATTTCTACAAAAAAAAGTTTAAAAATTAGCTGAGTGTGGTGGTGCACACCTGCGGTCCCAGCTACTCATGAGGCTGAGGAGAAAGGATCGCTTGAATCCAGAAGCTTGAGGCTGCAGTGAATATGACTATGCCACTGCACTCCAGCCTGGATGACAGAGTAAGACCTTGTCTCTAAAAAAAATTTTTTTTTTTTTTTTTTTTGAGATAAAGTCTTGCTCTGGAGTGCAATGGTGTGATCTCGGCTCACTGCAACCTCTGCCTCCTGGGTTCAAGCGATTCTCCTGTCTCAGCCTCCTGAGTAGCTGGGATTACAGGCACAAGCCACCACACCCAGCTAATTTTTGTATTTTTAGTAGAGACGGGGTTTCACCATGTTGGTCAGGCTGGTCTCGAACTCCTGACCTCGTGATCCACCCGCTTTGGCCTCTCAAAGTGCTGGGATTACAGGCGTGAGCCACCACACCCGGCCTAAAAAAATTTTTTTTTAAAAGACCTAGGAGGCTCTTCCCAGGGTACCCCTCCCCCCATACACCTCCAAAATTGCCAGGACAAAGGTTCAAAAGTGTTCTGTTTAATACGTTTTGTCTGGTAGTGCTTGGGTGCCTGTGGTTGGTTTCTCTCACTGGAACCAGTCCTGGCCCCCACTCGCCTGGCTTCCTCCAGTCACCCCAGGTCCTGGGGCTGGTGTGTCAGAAGCTGCCTTTGTCCTCTCCATTCATCCATCCTTGGATCTGTCTGGCCTCTGATGCCCTCATTCAGCCTCTCGGGGTCCAGGGGTGACTGGCGTGGATCCTGCTCGCTGTGCCAAGATGGCCCTCCAGATGCGGCATACCATCCCTCCCCTGGGGGTAATGGACTCTGTGTGGGTCAGCCAGAAGGTGGCCCTGGACTCTCTCTTGCACCCACTGTCTGCCCAGTGCCCCCTCTGTCCTTAGGGGACCCAGGTGCCCCTTTGGTTTCCAGGAAGGAACCTAGGCAGGCCTGCAGTTGGCCAGGATGAGGCCACATGCATGGTTCACCCTTGGGGGACCCAGGATGTACCTGATGCGGGTATAGATGAGGTCATCTCGAGTGGCATAGGTGAGCAGGGTATGGAGGGTGAAGCTATGGTTCAACAGCTGGATGTGGACAAAGACCCGCAGAAACAGGGAAATAAGAAATTACAGAAAGATGTGTCCAGAGACCCAGGTACTAGCTCTGCTCTGCTGCCAAAATACTGAGGCAGATCACACCCCCCTTCTGGGCCTCAGTTTTCTCATCCATACAATGGGAAGAGAATACTAAGTGTTCTTCCAGTATTGAGATTCTCTGCATCAGAGGGCACAGTGAGAAGAGCGGGCAGATGGACAGAGATGGAGGCTTTGGCTGGTGAGGTCAGAGATAGCCAAGCACTCCCCACCTCACCATTTGGATGGTGCCTGAATCCACATTCAGTTCCTGTAGCCATTGCACCAGGCCCTGGTCCGTTGAAAGAGTGGCTGTCAAGAAGCAGTCAGGTGATGAGCCCAAGAGTGCCTCCTGCTAGAAGCTGCCTCGAACCCACCAATAGTGTTCTCCAGCCAAGGCCCACTCACCTGGGGGCTCTGGGGTCAGGGCATAGGTCCGGACTTCCTCATTCAGCCGCTGTAGAGCCCGCTGCACCAGGGCCTGGTACTCCCGTTCCTTCTCCGCCAGGACTTCCCGCAGCCTGTGGGGCAGAGAAGAGTAGAATGGAGTGGTGAGTCGGGAGTGAGTTGAAGCCCGGCAGAGGCTATGAGCGATTCCAAGGGGCTTTACCGATCAGTCTCTGCCCTCAAGAGGCTCAGCTGCACCATCAGAGGAGCGGGGCCCTGCTCAGGCTCCACTGGAAGCAGGCTCTGCTGGCCTGGGCTCTGCTGTGGCCTCTGCTGGGAGTCCCCTTCTTTACTCAGCTCCTCTGACCTCAGTGAGACCGCCTCCTTCTCCACCTCTGCAGCGGGGTGCCGTGAACTCAGGCAAGGCTACAACGCCTGTTTGGGACCCCTAGACCCCAGCAAGGGAGTGCGGGGGTAGGGTGCCCAGCTCTGGGCAGGCCCCAGGCAGTGCCGGTATGGGAGATGTCCATTTAGTCACGCCCCCACCGGCGCCTGCCTGCCCCTGTCCCGCCTGGCCCCCACCGGCCCCATTCGATGTTCACCGCGCCCAGCAAGCACCACACCCTCGCTGGCAGGAGGCCCGTGGCACTCCCCTCCTACCCGGGCCCAGCACAGCCAGGGCTGCCCGCACAGCACGGCTGAGCAGTGAGTCCAGAACGAACATCCAGTGTGGACGGATCTGGCGCCTGCGGAGGATCTGCTTCACCTGCAGGGGAAGGGAGGGCGCCGCTGAGACAGCTGAGCCTCAACTAGAGGCAGGGCTTGAGTTGGAAAGGCCTAGAAAGTCTTCGGCGGGAGGCAAGTGGGATGGGCGGGCTTGAGGTCCAGGGAGGGGCTGGGAAGCTAGGACTGGGCAGACGGTTTTTTGCTGCAGGCCTGATCTTCAGGGAGGAGACAGGGAATCTTGGAACATCAAGTCCTGGCACCTCCCCAGGCACAGGGAGCTCACTACCTGTTGTTGGGCAGCTCTGACTACCAGAAGGCGCCCTCACCGCATCCGGGAAGGCAAAGAGCGGTCCGTGCAGAAGTGCAGGCCCAAGGCCCTGGGCCCTCAGCCGTCCTTGCAGAGCCCGCAGCTCCTGGGCCAGCTGCCGGCGGTTGGGAGTGTGGATGTGTGCCCCGAGGCATCGCAGCAGCTCTTCCACATAGTTTCTGCCCAGACGGGACCCCTGAGAAGGAAGAGAGGGGTGGTCAGCGAGTGTTCCAGCCAAATGAGACGCTGCCGCGGAGGTGGGGTGGTGGGGTGCGGGGACATCAACAGGTGTCCTGACCCCGTGCTACCACCAGGGGGCGCTAGGGTGGGCCGCCCACCTGCTCCTGCTCCTGCTCCTGCTCTTGCTCCTGCTCCTGGTGCAGATTCTCCGCCAGCGCTGGCAGCTCCTGCTCCAGCACCGCGGCCAGCATGGCCCGACGCTTGCTTTCCTGGTGCAGCAGGCTCAGCCCTGAACTCTCCTCCGGAGATGCAGGCTCCTCGGCCGCAGGCTCCTCGGGCACCCTGGGCACAAGGGCGAGCGGCTGATTGAAGACCGGCAGCAACCAGCCAGTCACCTCTGCTGCCGGGTTTGAATTCTGGCTCTCTTACTTTTATGCCTACCTCACAGGGATGGACATAGATAAATCCCGCACTGAGAGGACACAACAAGTCCAAGTTAGAGTTGCCAGAACAGGGCATGGGGAGGCACCAAATGCCACATTCACAAGTGGTCAAGGTGCCCAAGTCCCCAAGGAGGGCTTTTGTAGGAGGGGAGAAAAAGGCAAAACCAGGCAAAGGGAACCCATCCCAGGAGCCTAGGTCTCACCGGAGCTGGCTGATGCCCCCATAACTGAGGCAGCGCTTCGGGGGGCTGGGCGGGTGCTGAGACGGTGCCTGAGGGCGCGGGAATGTCTGAGACTGGGTGGTTGAGTCGGCTGAAGGAATGGGACTGGCGGAAGGGGCATCTGAGGGAGGGACAGAGCTGTCAGCAGGGCCCTCTTCCCCCCTCACAGCTCCACAACTCCTCTGCCCTCCAGTGTGTCCATCCTGCCACCTCCAAGCACCTGAGGGCCGTGGAACATGTTGGGGGGAGCTGGGGCTGCGGCTCCTTTTCCCAGGCTGCAGGAAGGGGTCCCCCAGCAGTGCTTGGGCGCTGGCTCGGAGGCGGGGGTCTGGCTCAAAAGTTCGAAGGAGAAAGGCTTGGGCCTCAGCCGACAGAGAGCTGGGCATTGGTGGATGGACCTTGTACATACCCACCTGTTGGGGGAGGGTGAACAAGGGTGACATTCAGAGGTGTCCAAGGCCCAGCCTGGCCCTATGCCACTTCCATGTGCCAGGCCCAAAGGGGTCTTACCTGAAACATGGCAGCCTGTGGGCTCCCTAGCTCATGGAAGGGGGGGCGACCCGTGGCCATCTCAATGACAGTGCAGCCCAGTGACCAGATGTCAGCTGCTTTCCCATACCCGCGTGGGCCCTGGTCAATGATTTCTGGGGCCATATACTGCAGAGTTCCTAGGACAGAAGCAGGAGCACTGATGCCCATCTAGGCTTTTTTTTTTTTTTTTTTTTTTTTGAGACGGAGTCTTGCTCTGTCGCCCAGGCTGGAGTGCAGTGGCCGGATCTCGGCTCACTGCAAGCTCTGCCTCCCGGGTTCATGCCATTCTCCTGCCTTAGCCTCCCGAGTAGCTGGGACTACAGGCGCCCGCCACCTCGCCCGGCTAGTTTTTTGTATTTTTTAGTAGAGACGGGGTTTCACCGTGTTAGCCAGGATGGTCTCGATCTCCTGACCTCGTGATCCGCCCGTCTCGGCCTCCCAAAGTGCTGGGATTACAGGCTTGAGCCACCGCGCCTGGCCCCATCTAGGCTTTAACATGGGGTTGGAGAGGGGAGGGGAATGCCATCATCCTCAGGCCGACTGCACCCATACTGAACCTATCATCCAAAACGTACCTCAACACCTATCCTGGTCATCAAACATCTATCCTGAGTTCCATCACCACCCGAGGCTCCATCACCTGCCAAGGCTTCCATCATTCACCCTGGGCTCCACCACATTCGCAGACTCCATCACCCACAGTAGCGCTCCAGCGCACATCCTGGATTGCATCGTCCCCCTGAACTCCATCACCAGCTTTTTCCTCCAACTCCCACCTTGGCCTACATCGACACTCCTCAAGTGCTAAAGTCAGTTTCATCACTTATCCAAGCTCCAGTTCTAGATGCCATCACCTCAGCCCTGGCCCAATCACTCACCCTGGGTTTCATTCCCCATTAGGACTCTAACTCCATGCCTAGGAGCAATCCCATTCCCTGGAAAGTTCCAAGACATCTTCTGCCCCAGGTCAGCATCCCCACTCAGCACCCCCACACCTTGTTACCTGTGAAGGTCTCAGTGCAAGGTGTGATTCCTGCCAGTCGCTTGGAGGTGCCAAAGTCAGAAATCTTGAGCAGCCCACTGAAGGTGTTGATCAGCACATTGTCCCCCTGATCGATAGTCATTAGTGGACACTGGGCTGGGCCCCTGCCAGCAGAACTAGACCCTCTTTCTGGGATCCCATCTCCTGGAGATCCCAGCCTGGTCCTGCCTCTGTCAACACTCTCCCCTTGCCATCCCACTTACATGGCCCTCTGGGGCTGGGAGCTGACAATTGGTTTGGCTTCAGAGCTGAACTTCTCCCCTCCTTCTCTAAAGAGCCTCCCTGATTAATTTCCTACCCTTTGCAACAGGTCTGCTCACTTAATCTGCCAGCCTGCGTCTGAGACCATGTCCTCCCCTGCCACCCCCAGCAGATGAGGGCGGGCCAGCCCCAGGGCTTACCTTAATGTCCCTGTGTACGATGTGGTTGTCGTGCAAATAGCCAAGTCCCTGCAGGATCTGGCGGGTGTAGAAACTGATGGTGCTCTCGTTGTCCTTCAGGGGTCCCCACACTGACCGCAGCAAGGATGACAGGCTGCCTGGGTGGGGACAGTCCAAATTCATTGTTCCCACCCACTGGCTCCAGCCCACATCTCTGCTCAAGGCCCAGACACACCCATGTCGTAGCCCCAACTCCATCACCCAGCGCCACTCCTCAGCTAATTCTAGGCTACACCACCCACACGCACTAGGGTGCATTTCCCCCTGGGCTCTCCAACCCTGCCTGCCTCGGTACCATGCCCCACACCTCGGTTTCATTCCCATCCCACACAGGGCAGGCACCTCCAGGCACTTCCTCCATAAAGATCTTAAGGTAGCCGCCCTGGCTAGCTGAGCCCAGATAGCGCACTATGTTCTTGTGGCGCAGGCGTTTGTGAAGAGCGATTTCTTCATGCAGGGGCTGAGAAAACCTGGGGGGTGGTAGGGGAGAGAGGAAAGGGACCGATGTGGGCAGAGAAGCCCAGCCCATCCCGCCCCAGCCTGGCCCCGCCCCAAGGACCTGCCCCGCCCACAAGCCCTCTCCCAACCTCCGCACCCTTACTACCCTGCCCGTAGGACCCTCCAGACCTCAATCCCGCCCGCACGGTCCTGGCTGTTCCGCCCACGGGCCCAGTCCACAGGGCTCGAACTCTCAGGTCCTATGAGCCCGCCCACTAGGCCCCGCCCACAGGAGCCACTCAGCCCTCACAAGCCCTCAGCCCCGCCCGCGTGGCCACGCACCGCACCTGCTGTCCCGCTCCGGGATCTCCTTGATGGCGATGCGCACCCTCGTGTGGCGATCACGGCCCGCGTACACCACCCCATACGTGCCCTTGCCCAGCACCAGCCGCTCGCCCGTCTCCGTGTACTCATAATCAAACTGCCGGGCACGGAGTGAGATGGGGTTCAGCAGGGCGCGCGGCCCCTCGCCCTCCGCGAGCTCCCAGTCCCGCGTCCTCACCTCCAACACCTCCCCCACGCCCTCTGCCTCCTCCGCGGGCGCCGTGGAATCCGGGTTCGTTACCAAGGCCTGGATCAGGCCGCAGAACCTGAAGGTGGGGGAGGTAAGACTCACGGGAGGGGCATCTTGGTCCCCACATAACCCGGGGCACCCGAGGGACGTCGTCCCTTTCTTTCCCCCACTCCCCCGGGCATCCTGGTCCTCAGAGTACCCTGACCATGAAAGACTGCGCACCACTGGCAATGCCCTACGCTGGGGAAGCACAGCTGGACGTCCTGAGCTGGGGGCAGTGCATAGAGGAAGCAGCAGCGCTCGTCGCGCTTGGAGGCGCTGGGAAGGGATGAAGAACCCAGTGAGTGTCAGGCTGGGTGGCAGCGACCCTCACCTCCCGTCTTTCCAGTGGCCCCAGGTCCCGCCTATCACCTGACTCCACATATGGAGGCGACTGGGAAGGTCCAGCTGGAGGGAATGTCCTGCAAGAAGAAATGGGGTGTGATCAGGGGTGCTGGGGACAGGAGAAGGGTCTGAGAATGGGAGAAAGGCTCCACAGAAAAGGTCCCAGCAGAGGTGAGTGAGGGGCCTCAGCAGCGACTTCACCTGGGTCTCAGGCTCCAGCAAGCTCAGGGTCACTGTGCTCACTGGGTCAGTACCCCGAACCTCGAGATTTGCAGGCAGCAGCACCTTGTTCATCTCCAGGACCAGCACCTGCAGGCAGTGGGAGAGTAGGGTCGGTCAGAAGGGGCTTACCCCTTTCCCAGGTCCACCACCCCTACAAGCCTCACCAAGCACTGGTCACCCTGGGGACAGGCCATCTTGAATGGTTGGCAGGACTGTAGCAAGAAGTGGAGCCAGAAGTGGGCACGGCGTGGTGGCCCTCCACGGGGCTCTGCTGGCATGGGCCTAAAGTGCTGGTAGAGCAGGAAGGTCTCCATCACGGACACCAGGTACCTGCATGCAAAGCCGCATCCTCAGTTCAGCGCAGGCACCAACCAGCACTGCCAGGGAGAGGAAACTGGCCTGGATATAGCTAGAACGTTGGCATGGGGTGCCACGGGCACTGGTCTAAAAGTAGCCAGGTCATTGCCTCAGGGTTCAGTCTAGCATGCCAACAGACATAGGTGCAGGAGCTGACAGCCCAGGTCAGGCCAAGAATGCAGAGGGGGCCACCTACCATATGGGGGCATTGAGCTTATACAGCTGCTCTGCAGCCAGCACCACCTGGGTGGGGTCATTGGCGAGGATCTGGGCTCCCAGGTAGAAACCCACATCCCAGTAATACTGCATCTTCTCCACGCAGCCTTTGCGGGCCAGCAGGCAGCCCAGCTTCATGCCTGGGGGAGAGGGGCATGGGCTCCAGTGAGTGTGGGTGCAGGGGTGAGTGAGGCCCACCATTTTTGTGGGCCCGAGTGTGGACATGAACATAGATATGAGTAAACCATTGGGTGTGGCAAGATCTCGGGTGGGAACAGGAGCTCAGGCACAGGTATATGAACATGCAGATGTGTTAGGGAACATTTGTGGGTTTGAGGGCTCCTGAGGGCCCAGAACAGGTATTAGGACCCAGGTGTGGGTATGGGCAGGACAGTCCAAATGGATGAACTCGTCCTAACTCTTACCTAGTGTGCTCTCTCCCTGCCCTCTTCCCAGGCCCCTCTGAACCCCTGTGGGTGACGAGACAAGAGCCAGGATCTGTGCTCACCTATTAGCCGGAGCTCCTTGGAATCCTCAAAGTGCTGCCCGGCAGCAATGAGGAGCACAGCTGCATTGATGCCCGAGTGGAGGCTGGGCTCTACATCAAAAGCCTTGCGATACCTGGGGTGGGGGTAGGGGGCACAAGGCTGGACCGATGCCCACAGCACCATTCCTCATCTCATAGCTCAGCCCACCAGCCACTCACTGTGCTCCTTACCAGTGATAGGCCTGCTCCCGGTGCCCGGCATCCTGGAAACCTGAACTGAAGAACATGTCCTTGTAGATACGGCCACACATGCAGTACAGATCAGGTGCCACGGAGCCCTCAAGCTGTACCAGTGGCAGCAGCACGGCCAGGGCCTTCGCCCGGTCCCCAGGCCTGTTCCTCCTAGGAAAAAGATGGGGTCAGGCCCTCCCTGATGGCCCTGGCCTACTCTGTTCAGGGACCTCCAGACACTGAACAGCAGGGACCCTTCCATGGGCCTGACAATAATGACCTCAAAATGATAGTGACCCTGGCCAGCACTGACCTCTCTAGGGGTAGTGACCTCAGATAGAAGTGATTCCTAGATGCAATGACCCTTAGAAGCAGTGATCTTGAACAGTGGTGACCATACCACAGGCAGCACCACTTCCCCCACCCCGACCAGGCAGCAGTAACTCAGAACAACAGGGACCTACTGACATCAGTGACCCTGGTCAGCCAATTCCCCGAACAGCAGTGATCCCAGACAGCAATGGCTTTGCACAGCAGAGACCCAGGTTTCGGAAACCTTTATGTGGCTATGACCTAACCCTTGCTCTGCCACTCACCGGTTGAGGGCAAAAGTGTAATGGAAGCAGACATTATGCTGCTCGGCCACATCACAGGTGGGCAAGGCCTGCAGCGTCTCCACCAGCTCAATGATGGCCGAGTAGTCCTGCATCAGGGAATGGCAAGTACTGGCATCATGGGCCTCCAGGCCCCGAGGAACCTTGGGCCAGGGTCCTTTCCCACACCTGACATCCCACCCAGCCACCATCTTCTGCATGCCTCCTCAGGCCCAGCAGACACCACACCTCACAGGGAGAACCTGCTGTATGCCCCATGTTGGGCATTCCCAACCCCACAACGGCCCCAGGAGGCAGCAACATGCTCATCCTGTCTAACAAATAAGGAAGCCAACACTCAGAGACGTTTGATCATTTGCCCAAAGCCACCAGTGAGCAAGTGGCCCAGCCAGGACCTGAACTTGGGTTTGTCTGACCTCAAATGCCAGCTGCCCTACTGCCTCTCTGAGCACCACGCACTTGCACATCGCGGTAGGAGAGCAGCAAGTTCATGATGATGTCGGGGCTCAGCAGCTCCACGCTGTCCAGTCTCCGCTGCAGCCGAGCCAGCTCCTGCCGCAGCTGCGGCCCACTGAACCGCTCCCGCGCCTGCCGGATGTCCTGCCGAATGGTCTCCCGGAAATAGCCACTGATGCCCAGGGCAGGGGAGGCAGGGAGAGAGAATGGTGGGGCCTGCACCTCAGCCCCAGCCCACTGTACCCTCACCAACCCCCTCCTGGAGCACCCTCCCTGGGGGCCCTCATTACCAAGAGTCTGTGGGTGTGGCCTCCAGCAGGCGGGCAAGCCGGCCCACTAGGGGAGTGAGCAGAGCCTCGGTCCCCACTCCAGCCTGTACCAGCCCATCAGCCAGGCCCCGCAGAAGGCCTGCATCGCCACACAGCACCCGACCAGTGGCCGTCACCACATAGGGGATCAGTGTGTAACTGCCAACGCAATCCTGGTGGGAGGGAGGCAGGAATCAGTGAGGTCAGAGGTCAGCACAGGGCTAGACAAGGGGAGTGAGAGCATCAAAGGTCAGCACCAGTGGGAATTGGAATCGCAGGAAAGGGGCACCCGTCATGAGAGGAGGCAACAGGAAACAGAGGAACACATGGGATGTCAGGGGGGCGTTAGGTGACTGAGGAAGCCAGGAGGATTAGTGGAGGTCAGAGGTCATAGTGGAAGTCAAAGGGCACTTTCGAGTGAGAGGTGGATTCTGCTCACCGAGTTCTTCTGGAAAACATCCTCCTGCAGGAGGCAGACAGTCAGATACTGGTGTTCTGTGTAGGCCTTACCCCAGCCCCGTGCCTGCCCCCACCAGCCCCAGGCCACCTACCCGCAGGGCCTGCAGGTCAGGGAGGTCGGCCTGGGAGCAGAGGAGCACGTTGTTGGTCATGCTGAAGCTCTCACGCACACCAAGGTGGTAGAACAGGGAGGGCTGTACCAGCGAGCTGCTCACCTCCAGCACCACCACGTCTGCAGGCACAGAGAGGGCGGCGCTGATCCCTGAAGCCCAGCTTGATGGGGAAGGAGCTGGGGTCCATCCTGGCTTGACCTGCCTTGCTGTGGGACTCCAGTAGGGTCTGTTTCTGCTTTGGGCTTCAGTCGGCCCTTTTTAGGGGCCCCCGGCACTTTCACAGAACTGATCTCTGTGGTGTTGCAGGAGAGGAGTTGGGCTCACTGGGCTGGGACCCTCAGGCCACGGTTCAGAGCCTGTGAGCACCTGGCATGGGGGAAGGGAGGCTGTGGACCAATTGAGTCTGTTCCAGGACATTTGGGAGGTGGGAGTTGCGCAAACATAGAAGTCCCCTCCCTTTGGTCTTCAGCACAGTCTCTTGAAAGGGGCTACCATCAGTGTGCATGGACAACGCTGTGCCTAAATGTATGTATGTGTATATGTGTGACATGTACAGCTTACTATGTCTGACTGTACCTGTGTGTATGACAGCGTCTGCTAGGGCCTGAACGAGTCAACATGTATGCGATTTGTGTCTGTCGATAATTGTGTCTTTGTGTCCGAGTGGTCGTCGGGTCAGCCTTCATTTTAGGCTACGATTTCATGGACATCCAGGAAGCACAGCTACCGGACTCCAGCATGAGCAAGTAAGTATGGGGGCGGAGCATCCGGGCTGGTTGGAGGGAGGAGTGACCCGCGGGGGAATAGCCTCCTTCTGGCCCCGCCCCTGGCCCATCCTTCCCCGCCCACTTCCCCGCCCATTCTTTCTTGGCCGCTGAGGCCACTTAACCTAAGCTCCCTCACCCAGTATCCAGTCCCGTTGGGCCCCTTCGCTTCTCTGTTTACTTCTCCAGCCCGATCCTCGGAAACAGTATGCTAGGACTCCTCAACTCCAGCCTCCCGGGTACAGCCCCTTTCCCTAAGTCCAAGCTCCTCTCCCAGTAATTGTCCTCAAGAGATCCGCGTGACATCCTCCTGAGGCTGAGGCTGAGTCCAGCCCCGCGCCGCTCCCCGCCCCGCCCCAGAGTTCCAAAGCCCCGCCCCATCCTCTACCGGCTCGCTGGGCACTGCTCCGACTGAAGGGTGCCTAAGCCCCAACCCCGAGCCCTGGAGCTGCGCCCAGATCCCTGTCTCGTCCCGAGCCTGGCCGCGCCCCAGATCCCCTAAATCCCACTTTTTTCACGGCCCTGTCCCAAGCCCTTCAGCTGCATCTCACTTTAAGTCCCCTAGACCCGGTAACCCTCTCGGTCCCTCCCTTGAGCCGTCGAGCCCGGCTGGGTCCCCTCCCAGGACCCTGAGTCCCGCCCGGATCCGGCCCCGCCCCCAGCGCGCTCACCCGCGTTGTAGAAGGCATCCAGCGCAGCGGTGTCGCCTAGTGCCAGCGTCCCGAAGGGCAGGCTGCGCAGCTGCGGGGGCGGCCGCGGCCGGGGGAGATGCGCGCAAGCCTCGCGCAGGCAGCGCAGGGGCAGCGGCTCCGCCTCGGTTCCCTCTCCAGGCTCCAGCCCGGGCTGCGGCTCCCGGGTCAGCACATAGACCACGCTGAGCGGCCGGCTCCGCGCACAGCCCCGGCCCGGGGGCGCCGCGAGCGGCCGGCCCCGGCTCAGCGCCACGGCCAGCGGGTCCTGCCAGCAGCTGCCGGCGCGCTCCGCCCCGGACCGGGGACACTGCCCCGCCATGCGGGGGCGCTCAGGCGCTGGGCGCTGCGCACTGGGAACCCGGGGAGGGGCAGGAGCCTGGGCCGGCAGATCAGGAATCTTGGGACCTGGAATCCGGTCGGAATCGGAGAATCTCCCACGGGATCTAGGGATCCGGAATCCGGCCTGACGTCCCTTTCCAGAAATCTAAAGTCCAGGGAGAAATCCGAGCTCGGACTTGCAAGGTCCTGAGGTTCTGAAATCCGGGATTGGGTCCTAGGAATCTGGGGCATCCGATGGTCGGCAGCTCAGAGCCACTTGAGGGATCCTGGGAATCGGCTCGGAGGTGCCCGCCACCTGGACTCCTCAAGGGAGCGCCCGCCAACGCTGTCCTGCCTTCACTTGTAGGCTGAGCCCAGCCCTTTCCCGGCCGACCCAGAAAGCTCCACCCTCGGCCCTGGGGCAGCGCCGCTCCCTAGCGGCTTGAGACTCAGCCTCTCCCCTCCCTTCTCTCCCGCCAGAACTTTGGAGACTGGCGGCTTCCGGAACAGCCTGTGCCCCTGTGCACGCCAAAGATTGTGGACTGCTCACAGCAAGCGCACATAAAATGTGTGACGAGGCCGGGGCTATAGGGAAAAGGTTCGATCCTCAAGGCCTGCCCTGCAGGGATCTGTTGAATGAATGGCTCTCTAGAGACATTAGGGTGCTCAGAGCATGATGAACAGTGGGTGTCCTCCCGGGCCCAGTGAGTGCAGGCAGGGAGGGACTGGGATGGGGGAAACCTACACCTTAGGCTGCTTGTCCGAAAGCCTTCAATCCTGGAGTGGGACTTGGCATCTGAGCCTTTACTGTCGCTAGGGGGCTGCTTTCCCCAGGACCCAACCTGCTATGGACCCCCGCTGACCTTTGACTTCTATGCGAAAGGTGACCATTGGACCTGAGAAGCACTTCCCACTCTTAAACATTTCTTAAGCCACCTCTTGAAGGAGTCAACCCCAGCCCTTTGCACTACAAAGCTTCTCAGCTTCAAATCCCCAAGAATCCCCAACTTTCTTGGTGAGGCAGCAACCTGGTATAAGCCTCAGTGGACCCTGAAATCAAGAAATGGGTACTTAAGTTGAATAATTTCTCCAAGATCACTCAGCACATGACAGAGCAGGGTGCAAACCCAGGACCGCCTGTCAGGCTCTTAACTATTTAATTCTGCCACTTACTAGAACGTGGCTTTGGGCAAATAAACTGCTTAAATGCTACTCAATGGCTTTTTCATTGCCCTGTTGCCTTGTGGAAGAAAAATGTACCTTCCTTGGTTTGACCTTGGATTCGAACTAGCACCCAATGGGACAGGCAGGAAGTGGCAGAGTTTGAGAACTTGGCCTGCAACAGAGGCTGGAGTGGAAAACGGACAACTTACAAGGGACAAGCATGAGCAACTGACAGGCTGAGAAAGCTGTGCAATTCCAGGTGGCTCACACCTGGAATCCCACTTTGGGAGGCCAAGACGGGTGGATTACGAGGTCAGGAGTTCGAGATCAGCCTGGCCAACATGGTGAAACCCCGTCTCTACTAAAAATACAAAAAAAAGGAGCAGGGCATGGTGGCATGTGCCTGTAATCCCAGCTACGTGGGAGGCTGAAGCAAGAGAATGGCTTAAACCCAGGAGCCAGAGGTTGAGGTGAGTGGAGATCGTGCCACTGCACTCCAACCTATGCAGGGCGACAGACCGAGACTCCACCTCAAAAAAAAAAAAAAAAAAAAAAAAGAAGGCTGTGCAATTGTGCAATTCCTGCCACAAAGCCATCCACTTGCAGGACACAGAGGGCCTCAGGAAATTGTCAATGGATGCTTGAATCTCCTCCACTCCTTCCACCATATGCCCCTCTGGCCTTGTCTTGCACACCTCCAGAGAGAGAAGCCTCACTACTTTAGAGGCTGTCCTTTCCGTCTTCCTGACTGGAAGGAAATTCTTCCCTGAAAGGAGCTGAAACTTGTGTCCCTGCTCTGCCCTCTAGGGTTTTTCCCAGTAACTGAAAGAGTCTTGAAAGGGCTAAAATGATTTTATTTTTAAATGTGGACAGGCAAGCAGAGGTGGTTGGCAAAGGCAAGGTGGCTGAGGATCTGGAAGCTGCACAGGAGAGGTAAGGACAATGGCTGCCAGAGGGACCTATCGAAGCATCATCCGAACCCTGCGGTAGGGGTGGCCCACACCACGGCCTGAGGCCCAGTCAATGCCATATTTGTGAGCGGCAGCCTCAGACATTGCGTAGCGACCATTGAGATTTGATCGGTAACAGGATGCATACCACCAGGCGCCGTGGACAATCACAGCACAGTTGCTCCCGCTTGAATCGTGGTCAGCGTCATAGGTGGTGAAGGGCCTCCCACTGTGGAAGCTCAGGGAATCCCCTGGCAGGGAGGGGATGGAAAGCACCTTGGTGCCCAGCACCATGCCTGGCACCTTTGGAGATATAATCCCATGGGAGTCTCAAAGCAGCTACGAGTTGAATTTTATCAGTCCCCACAAGCAACACCAAGGGGCCAGGTTGTTTGCGCAGGGTCACTCAGCTAGTTGAAGCAGCAGCAGGACTTGAACTTGGGACTGTCTGGCTCCAAAACTCCCAGCTTTTCCTCCCGTCTTACCCCCTCCAGAATCCCCAGCCTCTCTCTAGCTCCTTTGTCTTCTCTCAGCTCCCATCCAGTCTGAGCAACTCTGCTAGGAAAAGCTGGGAGGAACCTCTTAGGTGCCTGGTCAGGAAAGGTGGTTCCCTGAGGCACTCCCTCATAACCACTTCCCTCTTTTAAATCTCTCCCCAACAGTCACTGTTTCTCTAAAAGAAGACTTCCCTGGTTCCTCTTCCAAAGCAGAGAGTGCTAACATTCAACAGAGCCTCAGGCGGTACCCAAAACCTCCTCCTTGCCTCCCTGCCTTTTTTTTTTTCTTTTTCTTTTTTTTGAGATGGAGTCTCATTCTGTTGCCCAGGCTGGAGTGCAGTGGTACTTTCTGGGCTCGCTGCAACCTCCGCCTCCCAGGTTTAAGCAATTCTCAGCCCTCAGCCTCCTGAGTAGCTGGGATTATAAGCACCTGCCACCACACCCGGCTAATTTTTTGTGTGTGTATTTTTAGTAGAGACAGGGTTTCACCATATTGGCCAGGTTGAGTTTGAACTCCTGACCTCGAGTGATCTGCCCGTCTCGGCCTCCCAGAGTGCTAGGGTTACAGGCATGAGCCACCACGCCCAGCCTCCCTGCCCATTTTATAGAGGAGGAAACTGAGGCTCAGTGGAGGGGTAGGACTTGCCCAAGGTCACATAGGTGCTACGTGGCAGAGATGGATTCAAACTCAGGTCTGTTTGCCTCCAGAGCCCAAATTCTTCACTGTTGCACCATCCTGTTTCATGATTGCCATTTCTCAGATGCAGAAACTAAGGCCCACAGAGGAGACAGGATTGCCCTGGGCATTCATGGGGGCAGTGGCAGCATTGGGAAAGGATCCGGCCTCCTTCCTCTGCTGCCCTTAGGCTCACTCACCTGCAGTGCCCTCTGAGAACTTGCCCAGCACCAGCTGGTAGTGGTCTACCTCACCGAGGAGGCGGAAGGTCGCATAGTGGGCAAAAGTACGGTTGCCATTAAAGTCTTCCAGCTCTACCCGCAGCTCCCAGGTACCTGGGAGGAAGAGGAGGCAAGGATGGAGGAACCCTCAGATCTTGGGAGTGGGGCAGGGATTCAGGATGGCAGACAGTAACCCCCAAACTCCAGGTCCCTGCTGGGAACTCACCCTGGAGAGTAAGCTGGTGCAAATTCTCATTTCCCAGCCAGAATTCAGACTCCTGGTTCCCAAAACCTGCTTTGTAGGAGGACCAAGGGCGGAAGAAATCCACAGAACCATCCTGGCGCCTCTGAAACACCTAGCCGGGGGCGGGGGTGGGGAGGTACAGCAGCTATTACTCCAGGCTGGGCACCAGCTGCTGAGGATGCAGGAACTGTGAGGGGTGGGTGGATACCTCTCTCTCTTTGGATTGGGGCCTGTTGATAAAATGGGGATCCTTCAAGTCAGTTTTGAATATTTCTATGAACTCTACATTCCTTTATTAGCTTTCACTGACACTCAACTTCATGTCACAGGCTTGCAAGCCCTGGGAAGATTGAATTGACAGAAACACTGTCCCCACCCTCAGGAGATGGCCAGCGCTGCTGGGAGTCAGTCAAAATAACCCAATTTCATTTACTGTAAGAACCAATATATTTGGCCAGGCGCGGTGGCTCATACCTGTAATCCCAGCACTTTGGGAGGCCCAGGCGGGCAGATCACTTGAGGTCAGGAGTTTGAAATCAGCCTGGCCAACATGGTGAAATCCCATCTCTATTAAAAATACAAAAACAATTTAGCTGGGTGTGGTGGCATACACCTGTAAGCCCAGCTACTTGGGAGGCTAAGGCAGGAGAACTGCTTGAACCTGGGAGGTGGAGGTTGCAGTGAGCCAAGATCACACCACTGCACTCCAGCCTGGGTGGCAGAGCAAGACTCCATCTCAAAAAAAAAAGAAAAAAAGAATCAAGATATTTAAATTAGAGAGGCCACCCCCACAGCCCAAGTTGGACCCCTGGCCTTACCCTGATGTCTTCCACCTCCCCCTCCAAGACAAGCAGGCCCCAGGCCCTATAGAGTTTTCAACCTAAGTACCTCTATTTCCATTGCTCCACTGTCTTTTTTTTTTTTTTTTTTAGCTAGAGTCTCGCTCTGTCACCACGCTGGAGTGCAGTGGCATGATCTCGGCTCACTGCAACCTCCATCTCCCTGGTTCAAGCAATTCTCTTGCCTTAGCTTCCTATGTAGCTGGGATTACAGGTACCTGCCACCGCGCCCAGCTAATTTTTTGTATTTTTAGTAGAGACGGGGTTTCACCATGTTGCCCAGGCTGGTCTTGAACTCCTGAGCTCAGGCAATCCGCCCACCTCGGCCTCCCAAAGTGCTGGGATTACAGGCGTGAGCCACTGCGTCAGGCCTGCTCCACTGTCTTTACTGCCTGGCTCCCTGCTGTCTTCCTAAACCACGTCCCTGCCTCCACTGGTCCCCCAGTGCAGTGCATCTTTCATAGTGTAGCCCAAATCATCTTTTTAAAACAGAAGTTCTACTTGGCCCCTCCCCTGCTTAAAACTCTCTTGGGGCTACCCATTGCCCTGCACACTTCTTCTTTTTTTTTTTTTGAGACGGAGTCTCGCTTTGCCGCCCAGGCTGGAGTACAGTGGCCGGATCTCAGCTCACTGCAAGCTCTGCCTCCTCGGTTTACACCATTCTCCTGCCTCAGTAGCTGGGACTACAGGTGCCTGCCACCTCGCCCGGCTAGTTTTTTGGGGGTTTTTTTTGTATTTTTTTAGCAGAGACGGGGTTTCACCGTGTTAGCCAGGATGGTCTCAATCTCCTGACCTCGTGATCCACCTGTCTCGGCCTCCCAAAGTGCTGGGATTACAGGCTTGAGCCACCGCGCCCGGCCTTTTTTTTTTTTTTTTTTTTAAAGACAGAGTCTTACTCCATTGCCCAGGCCAGAGTGCAGTGACTCAATCTTGGCTCACTGCAACCACCAGCTCCTGGGTTCAAGCAGTTCTCCCACCTCAGCCTCCTGAATAACTGGAATTACAGGTGCGCACCACCATGCCCAGCTAATTTTTATATTTTTAGTAAAGACGGGGTTTCACCATGTTGGCCAGGCTGATCTCGAACTCTTGACCTTAGGTGATCCACCCACCTCTGCCTCCCAGGGTGCTGGGATTACAGGTGTGAGCCACCGCGTCCAGCCAGCCACTGCGCCTGGGTGCCCTGCACACTTAAGTTGATCATTTAGTGCCTTCCATGAACTGGCCATTACAGAGGTCCTCAATCCACGCTCCTTCAGTGCTGGCAGACTTTAGCCGACACCCACGCCTGCTCTCAGCTCAGTCACGCGTTCCCTGCAAACCTTCTTGTACTCTGCTGCCTCCCTGAGTTTATCTTTACTTCTAGCTGGAATGCCCCTCCACACCCTTTTTTTTTTTTTTTTTTTTTTTTTTTTTTTTGAGACAGAGTTTCACTCTTGTCGCCCAGGCTGGATGCAATGGCAAAATCTCGGCTCACTGGCTCACTGTAACCTCCGCCTCCTAGGTTCAAGCGATTCTCCTGCCTCAGCCTCCTGAGTTGCTGGGGTTACAGGCACCTGCTACTGCACCCAACTCAAGGTCCTTTCAAATGGCACCTCCTCTGTGAAGCCCTCATACTTCTTCAGGTCCCATTGGGGGTTCACTAAACATTTGTCAGTGAATTCCTCTAGGAAATGCCTTACTCTGGTGGGCTCTGGCTCCCCTAGGGGCCAAGGAGGAGAAGTAACCACTGGGCCTGGCCTGTTAGCCCATTTCTCAGACACTCACCAGCCAGCCACCCTCCTCCGTGTCCATGTCACAAAAGACTGGGAGGGCCCTGCCCTCAGGTAGGCACAGATGGTACCAGCCACTCAAGGTGGCGCCCTGGCTCAACAGCTCCCGGCAGTTTCTGGGGCCTGGGAAAGGGAAGATGGACTCGGGAGGTGGTGCCCAGGTTATTCCCTCACCCCCACCCCCAGGCAGTGGAACAAGTATGGGGCCCCAGGGATCCTCTTGGCTCCTTCAGGTCGCTGAAGTGGGGTTCTAAGGAGGCTGTGGGGAGGGGCTTGGCCACACTTGGGGGTCTGCCAACACCTAACACCATGTGATCCCAAGTTCCCACCTCCTGCAAGGGCTGCCTCACCTTCCTGGCACCGAAGCAGGTTCGCTGGATCTCCTGCTCCAGAGGAAGGATGAGTGTTGGCTCTGATGTCTCAGCACCCCAGCACTGAGCCACCAGCGGAGCTGGTACCCAGGCTCTTTTCCAAATCCTTCCCACTCCTCCCAGCCTTCCATACCCTGTGGGAGGGCCATCATAGGGTACCCGGGCCCTTCTCCTAATCCTTCCCACTCCTCCCAGCCATCCATTCCCCCGTGAGAGAGCCGTCATAGGCGCAGCAGTCAAGCAGAGATCCCACCCTAGAGTCCAGAGACAGGGGCAAAGAAAGCAGGGAGGTCTCCAGCCCCACTTACTCACCTGGCTCACCCTTGGGGCCCATCTTGCCTGGTGGTCCAGGTTGCCCTGAAATCTCAAAGGCAGAGATGCCCTGAGTCCCACCCCATGCCCTGGACCAAAAAGAAACAAGAGACTTGGAGCCAGAGGTTCAAATCCCAGTTTCACCCTTCACTCACTTTGTGATTGTGGGCAAATATCTTATCCTCTCTGAACCTCCCTTTCCTCCTCAGCAGAATGGGGATGAAACCACCTAGCTGGCAGAGTTGGTCTTAGGATGCCAGGTGCCCAGCCTGGAGCTGGCACAGAGTAGGTTCCTTGCTTCTTTGTCATGGCCCCTCAGCACAGACAAAAATTGCTGCATTCCTGCCTTCCCTGTTCCCAAGATCCCAGCCCACTCCCCAGCCTCTCTCACCTTGAGGACCTGGGGCCCCCTTCTCCCCAGGACTTCCTGGAGCTCCGGGACAACTGGGCAGGAGGACAACTTTGCTGGCTTCCAGTTCCCTGGGTCCTACAGGGAGACACAGGCAGGGTGGACACAGGGTAGACTGTCTCTTCCAGACCCCTCTTCAGTTCTCTTCCTGTCTCCCAGATTCCCTCTGTCAGGATGCTTGTCTCCTGAGCTGGCAAGGTTTCACATGCTTTGCATGCATTTGCATATATTTACATGCAGAGCCCAGATTATGAAACTCCCATCCTGCTCCTTGAGGTTGATGAGCCTTGGTGGAGGGACACCCAGTGAGGGAATGAGGAGTGGGTTGGTGAGGAGGGCACCCTAGGTACCTACCTGGGCAGCTGGGGTGTTCCTGGGTCTTCAGGCAGGCAGGTCCCCCAAGCAGGAGGAGCCACAGGGAAGGCAGGATCCACCGTAGACCCATCTTGCTGGGGCCACCAGGGGAAGGATGCCAGATTATAAGGCGGCCAGGCTGGTGGGAGGACATGAAGTAAGACTTCCTTCCATTGTTCCCCAGGGACACCCCACCCAGACTGGAGCCAGCAGGGAGTAGGAGTATTTCCTTCCTCAACCCCAGAGAGAAAGGGCATTATCCCTGCCCTATCCAACCAGGATGGAGTCCAACATCTTCTTTTCTTTTTTTTTTTTTTTTTTTGAGACGGAGTTTCACTCCTGTTGCCCAGGCTGGAGGGCAATGGTGTAATCTCAGGTCACTGCAACCAATGCAACCTCTGCCTTCTGGGTTCAAGTGATTCTCCTGCCTCAGCCTCCTGAGTAACTGGGATTATGGGCGCCCATCACCATGCCCAGGTAATGTTTTGCTTTTTTTTTTTTTTTAGCATAGATGGAGTTTCACCATGTTGGCCAGGCTGGTCTCGAACTCCTGACCTTAGGTGATCCACCCACCTCGGCCTCCCAAAGTGCTAGGATTACAGGCGTGAGCCACCGCACGCTGAAGGAGTCCAACTTCTGATCCTGGCTTCCAGGGCTCCCCAGCCATCTCTCTAGACCTCTACATTCACAGTCATCTCTACCTATGAAGGCCCATCTGTCCATGAAGGTCTAGCTCTACAGCCATCACCACTGGGAATCCTTCCTCAATCCTTGTCAATGCTATGAATAGTGACAACTGCTACCATTTACTGGGCATCTACTGCATTCCAGTGTCATACTGATGTCACCTCCGATCCTTACACGGACTTGCTATTAATCCTTATTATTGCATTATGGGCCTGGTACAAAATGGGTGCTCAATAAAAAATAGTTAAATGAATAAGGAAAGAGAAACTGAGGCCCATGGATGGGACGTGACTTCTGTTCTCTTGGCCACTTATATGCTGAGAGCCACAGAGTTTTACCCAAGCCCCATGACCCCCAGTGAAAAGCACCATTAATAAAGTGATTCTGGCTGGCTGTGGTGGCTCATGTCTGTAATCCCAGGACTTTGGGAGTCCAAAGCAGGCAGATCACCTGAGGTCAGGGGTTCGAGACCAGCCTGATTAACATGGTAAAATCCCATCTCTACTAAAAATAAAAACATCAGCCGGGCTTGGTGGCATGCACCTGTAATCCCAGCTACTCGGGAGACTGAGGCAAGAGAATCACTTGAAACCAAAAGGCAGAGGTTGCAGTGAGCCGAGATTGCACCACTGCATACCAGCCTAGGCAAAAGAGCAAAAACTCCATCTCAAAAAAGAAGAAAAAAAAGAAAGTGACTCCATGCTCAACCTTGAGTCCCGTGAGGCTTGGGAAACAGCTGCTAATGTAGGCCAATCGAGCAGGAAGCCCTTGTAGGAAGGCCGGGAGGCCGGGAGGCCGGGATGACGCAGCAGCCAGGGTCCAGATGTGAAGGATGAGGCCTGAGCTGGAGAGGGACCTCAGGTGATAAGGGAGGAGAGGAACGGCTCATTCATTCACTCATTCAGCAAACCCTCCCTCAAGGCCTCCTCTGCACCTCCCCAGTGCTTGTGGGGAGGGCTGAGGTACAAGAGGTGTCAGGGGGAGTGGAGGCTGTGTTTGCCTGATAGGATGTGCCAGCGAGACGGATGCCCTGAGATTGCAATTCCAGTTCTAGGAATCTGTCTTCCCCAGACTGTCCCACGAGTGTGCCAAGATCTGCAGATAAGCCTATTTACCACAGTGCTGTTTGTAAGCATCAACGTGGAAATGACCCAACCAGCCACTGATAGGATTCACATGAATTAGGACCATTCAGACAACTCATAGGGTAAATCTGATCTAAAAATGAGAGGGGCGGAAATGCAAGACAGTATGCACAGTGTTGTGTTATCCCCCTTTGTATTTTTAAAATGCTAGAGGTGTGTGTGTGTGTGTGTGTGTGTGTATAGTAAATTCACAGAAAAAGTTCTGACACAGACCTTGTGAACTGTGGTTATTTCTGGAGAGTAGGACCAGGGAAGAGGTGGTTCTCATTTTTTTTTCTTTTTCGGAGACAGGCTCTCACTCTCTCACCTAGGCTAGAGTGCGGTGGTGCCATCATAACTCACTGCAGCCCTGACCTCCTGGACTCAAGCAGTCCTCCCACCTCATTCTCCCAGGTAGCTGGGACTCCAGGCAGAGCCACCACACTGGGCTAAATTTTTATTTTTATTTTATTTATTTATTTTGAGACAGAGTCTTGCTGTGTTGCCCAGTCTGGAGCGCAGTGACTCGATCTCGGCTCACTGCAACCTCCGCCTCCTGGATTCAAGCGATTCTCCTGCCTCAGTCTCCCAAACAGCTGGGATTACAGGTGCATGCCACCATGCCCAGCTAGTTTTTGTATTTTTAGTAGAGATGGGGTTTCACTATGTTGGTCTGGCTGGTCTCAAACTCCTGACCTCAAGTGATCCACCTGCCTTGGCCTCCCAAAGTGCTGGGATTACAGGTGTGAGCCACTGTGCCCGGCCTACATTTTTATTTTTTGTAGAGATGGGTTCTCACTATATTGCCCAGTCTAGTCTCAAACTCCTGGCTTCAAACAGTCATCCCACCTCAGTCTCCCAAAGTGCTGGAATTACAGGTGTGAACCACTGTACCTCCTGGCCAGTTTTTTTTTTTTTTTTTTTTTTTTTTTAATATATATATAGGGTCTCACTCTGTCACCCAGGCTGGAGTGCAGTGGCATGATCTTGGCTCACTGCAGCCTGGACCTCTCAGGCCCAAGTGATCCTCCCACCTCAGCTTCCTGAGTACTTGGGACCACAGGTGTGCACCACCACACCCAGCTAATTTTTGTATTTTTAGTAGAGATAAGGTTTCGCCATGCTGCCCAGGCTGGTCTCCAACTCCTGAGCTCAAGCAATCCTGCTGCCTGGGCCTCCCAAAGTGCTATGATTACAAGCATGAGCCACCACACCCAGCCCAGTTCTCACTCTTCATATAAACTTCTGTATAGTCCTTTTTCAAACCCTCACAGGCATTTACTACTTTTGCAAGAAAAAGAAAGCATCCAATAAAGGAGGAGGGTGAAGAAGAAAACTCGTGCTGGGGGAGAAACAAGGGCAGGGTGACCCAGGCAGGAGGAGCTGCTTATGCAGAAGGCTGGAGAAGAGAGAAGGCAAAGCAGATGGGATGTTATCATATCCCATAGAGGGGAAGCAGCAGGGGCTCTAGGAGGCCAGCGGGGAGTGCACAAAGGGGAGGCTGATTTCCAGAGGCTGGGAGCTTTGGCGGAAGTGAGGGTTCGAGGGAGGGGTGAGGAGGTGGACTGTGGTTGGCAGGGGGAGGTGGAGGTTGCAGTGAGCCAAGATCTTGCCACTCTAGCCTGGGCGACACAGTGAGGCTCTGTCGCAAAATAAATAAATAAATAAATAAAAGAAAAAATAAAATAAAATAAAATAAAAAGTTATAAGATTCGCAGCTACATGCCTGGCTCCTGACAAGTACCCATCCGTGGGAGATGTTACCATCAGGGAAGACTTCGGTGTCTGGGGACAGAAGGCAGGGCTTCCCAGGAGGGCCTGAGAGAGGAAGGCCAGAAATGGCTACTCGGAGTCCCTGGGCACTTCCACCTTGGCACTGGGACAGAGACCTAATTATTGGAGGCCGAGCAAGCCTGGAGATGCGTCTGGAATGCTGTTCTGCTCACTCTGGAGTCAGAAAAGCCTGAATTCATTTTATTCTTTATTTTTATTTTCCTTTTCTTTTTTATTGATGGGGTCTCAACTATGTTACCCAGGCTGGTCTCCTGGACTCAAGCGATCCGCCCGCCTCAGCCTCCCAAAGTGCTGGGATTCTAGTCATGAACTACGACGCCCAGCCCAGAAGAGCCTGAACTGAAACCCCAGCCCTGTCCTGTCCGGCTGTATGACTTGAGCATGTGTACTTACCTGAGTCTCTCATCTGTAAAAGGGCAGGGGGTGGGGGTTAAGCAGGTGTCAAAGATGAACCTTTTTTTTTTTTTTTTTTTTTTGAGACAGAGTTTCACTCTTGTTGCCCGAACTGGAGTGCAATGGTGCAATCTTGGCTCAACGCAACCACCGCCTCCCAGGTTCAAGCGATTCTCTTGTCTCAGCCACCCAAGTAGCTGGGATTACAGGTGTGCACTACCACGCCTGGCTAATTTTGTATTTTTAGTAGAGTTGGGGTTTCACCATGTTGGTTAGGCTGGTCTTGACCTCCTGACCTCAGGTGATTCACCCGCCTCGGCCTCCCAAAGTGCTGGGATTACAGGCGTGAGTCACTGCGCCCGGCCAGGTGAAAATATTTTAAAAGGTAACAGCGAGAGTCCTAGGTGGAATTCCCGTTAAGAAGAGGACAATGGCCGTACCCTCACCCCATCCAATCCACACACAGCCCAAGACACAGGACATGAAGCGCAGTGCAGAGTTCCTTTATTTGGGGGCAGTGCCCAGGCCAGTTGGTGGAAAGAGGCAGGCACACAACCCAGTGCCAGGCTGGGGGGCCCAGCAGGGGTGATGGAGGAGACGAGGCGGTTGAGGGATGCTCTCAGCTGCAAGTTCCAGGGCCAAGACAGGAGGAGATGTCAGGCATCAGACACTAAGCCTGCTTGGTGCCCACAGGAGCCAAAAACTGGTGGCCAGAGTTTTACCCACCCCCGCCCCCCACTTGCCCACAAGGGGGCCAAGAGGCCAGCCTCTGCATCCTCCTTTCCACTCAGAATGGAGTGCAGGCCCAAGGGGGTCAGATTCTGCGGAGGCCAAAGAGGACACTCAGGGAGGTGACCCTGCCTCAGCCAGCCAAGGACCCCCTGCCTCGAGAGGAGGCAGCAGAGGAAGAGCAAACACTTTAACACAGGCTGCGGCGAGCCGCCCCACAGCACACACAGCACGCAGAGGGCCTCAGGCACAGCTCCCCTTCTCAGAGCAAAACCCAGCTAGACACACGGCCCAGCTCCTGCCCACAGCCACACAAATGCAGGCCACAGGCTTGCCTGGGCTGGCACCTACTGGTTCTCTTCCCTGCTGGCAGCATGAAGGGAAAAGACATGGGAGGGCTCAGCTGGGCTCCTAGGCCAGCCCAGGCTGAGTCCTGGTTCCAGCCAACACCTGACAAAGAAAGCCCCGCAACTGGAGGAGACAAAGGGGGTGCGGCTCACGTGGGGCATGCTGTCACTGTCCTGAGGGCTTGCCCATGGAGAAGACAGCACCCTGGGTACTGAAGGGGAACGGTGGGGCAGGAACCAGGAGGTGAGCTGGGACTCAGGTACTGCTGGCCAGGTACTCACAGCGTCTGGTAGGTGCTGTCCTTGGCCTTGAGGAAGCGCAGCACAAAGAAAGCCACCGCCTGTAGGCTCAACACCAGCACGACACCTCCGATAAAGCTGGCCCCGTCAAATCCAGGGCTGTGGGCCTCAGGGACTGGGGGGCTTCCTGCAGGGGGGAGGCAGGGCAGGGGTCATAGCAGTCACTGTGAACCAGGATCCCAGTCCCACCCCCACAACTGGCACAAGTAACCTGGAGGCCCCGGTCCTCAATATGGGGTCCTTGAACCCCGGGCTCAGAAGTTTAGTCCAGATCCTGCAGGCAGTTGGGAAGCGCCTGGTGGGAGGAACAGTGGCAGGGGAGGGTGGGGTGCTGTCCAGCCCTGGCTTTGCTCCTGGCTTGCTCTGTGGCTTTTATGCCACCCACATTCTCTCTGGGCCTCATGATCACATGGTCCAATAGGTGTCTTGGACCAGTGACTGGGCTCCCACCCTCCCTGGGCCTCACTAGCCCAATAGGGTGAAGACAGAGCCAGAACTCAGACCCCCTGCTCAGAATTCCTTTCAGTCTTGGACCTCAGGGTTCAGAGCCAAGATGCAGATGATATAGTCCCTTTTTAGGACCCCTAAGCCCTAAGACCCCAGTGTCACCCAACGTCAGAGCCCTCAGAGCAGGGGGAGAAGTGGAAGGCCCAGCTGTCACCCTGCTAAGTGGGTAAGCGAGAACTGGACAGCATGTGTTGGGGGGAACAGGGCTGAGGGACAGGCTTGGCCAAAGTCACCTCACAAGACACAGTCAGACTCACACAGGGTCCCCTGACCATTTCCTCTGCCCCTTAGAAGGTAGAGCCTTAGGGCCATGGTTGCCAGGCTATGCCTGGGTGGCTCCCAGCTGTGCCACGGTACCTGTCCACTCCTAGCAGGGATTCAATTTCAGGCCCTGGGCTGGGTGCCCAGAACAGGGCAGGGCTGGTGGATGGAAAAGCATTCTGGGACAGTGGAAAGGGGCCCAGCCTGAGCTGGGTCCACCTCCCAGAAGGTATAAGGGGTGGAAGGAGTCTGACAATATGAAGGGCAAACAATGGTCCCAGCTCCCGCTCAGGGAGCCCCAGAGAAGGAAGCTGGGGGATGAGGAGCAGAAGAGGGGAGAAATGAGCTGCACGAGGCCGATCTGGGGCTCCAGCTGAGGGAGCTGAGCCATCAATAATTCAGCTTCTGAGATCAGTTTCTGGCTTTAATTAACCAAGGGCCTCTTCAGCCATCCCTGCCAAGTCTGGTGACCTCCAGCCCCTGAGAGGGAATGGGAAGCAAGGGGTGGTGTTCTCGCCTCTGCTCTGCCAGGAATCCACCTTGTGACCCTCTCTGGGCCTGGAGGATACAGTAGGCAGGCCCTGAGGATGTCTCCTGAGCAACTCGAGCTGCACACCCTCACCTCCAAGGACAAGTCCCGAGGGGTCACCTTGAGTTCCCAGAACTGGCAATGGGGAGGAGGGATGGGAACTGTCATTTCTTGATTGCCTTCAGTGAATCAGACACTGAAGTGGGCACCATACAGCTTCTCATAAAACCTGCACAGCAACTCTATGAGGAAGGCATCATCCAGCCCATTTCACAGATGCGGAGACAGGCTCCGAGGGAGAAGGTGCAGGGCTGAGGTCACAGAGCATGTCAGTGCCTGAGCCCAGAGCTGTCTTCCCCTGCACCTATGCTCCTCCCACTGCCCCGTACCCAGGGAGTACCCACCTGTTGTGACTGTCTTCGGTTCATAGGTGGGGTGGTGATGAGCAGCTGAGGAGACAGGGGATCCATAGCAAAGCAGCCTCCTCACCCTGACTCCCATCAAGACCCCAGCCCCCACTCACCGCTAAACTTCCGATTCAGATGCAGCCCTGTCCCTGCTCTAGACATTCAACATACTTGCAAGCCCCAGTCACACAGTTCCCTCCACCAGATGTGCTCTCTCTCCATCTCTACCTTCCAGGCTCATTACTGATGCCACTTCCTCCAGGAAGCACCCCCTCTCATTCCCTCTGAACTTCCAAAGTCCTTGCTATGCCTTAAACTAGAAGAAGAGCTAAGGCTCCCATCCCCTCCATACACCTGTACTAATTTTCAGATGAGGAAACAGGCAGAGAGAGGAGGGGACTTCTCAGTGAGCTAAAGGCAGAACTGATACCGGGCCCAGGTATTGATGAGCACAGTCCACCCCTGAGAGAGGCTGTTTCCTCCTGGGGGGCAGGCTATGGCTGGGGAGACCCATGCAACTTGGCGTAGGCGCAAGAATCCCCTTACCTGGACATGCCTCTGAGCGGTTGTAGATGGAACAACCTTCCTTGACCACCTCAGCTTGAGCCACACAGTGTCCTGGAGGAAGAAGGTGCAGGGGGGAGATTTAGGGAGAGGGGCCAGGTCCTTGGGGTTCAGAGCTGGGGGTACTCAACCTAGGGAGGGCTCAGCTCCCTACCTGGCTCCTCTGGCTGGCACTGCTCCCACACGCAGCCGGAGAGATTGCGCGCTCTGTCTCCCTCCACGCAGTGCTCACAGACCTCCAGCTGTTTGCAGGCCCCTTGGACAGCCGGCCAGATGTTCAGGCGGATCAGGGCTCCGCGTCCAAAGCCTCGAGCTCCTTTACCTGGTAGTGCGGTAGAGTGGGAAGGGAGAACTCCTCGAAGCCAAGCTGTGGCATCCGCCCACCCTCCCACCCAACACTCCGGCGGCCCTCGCCCCTCTGCACACATCTGGGCTCTCACATACACTCGCCCCCGGATCCCCAAGCCCCAGTGCACACCTGTAGCTTCCACAGAACAGATCTACACACACCTAGAGCCTCCCCACATTCACCCAGAGCCCCTCCCTTTGCATACATCTGGGGTTCCCAGATTCAGTTGGAGCCACCTCCCCCAGACCACCTGAAGCTCCCTAGGCCCCTACACTTGGGGCCTATATTTACACACAGGGCTCCACACAGAGCTGGAGCCCCCTCTTCCACCCCTGGAGGCCTGCACTCGTCCAGAAAGGCCCCTCCTCTCAAGCCCAGGCTGCTCCTGGGGAGGCGGCTGGCTGAGGTGCAAGCTCCACCCGCCCCCGTCAGGCCCCTAACCAGACCCTGCCGCGTGTTACCAGCCACAGCCAGCTGGGCACACAGTAGGAGGCAGCAACAGCCGCCACAGAGCGCAGTCCGCAAGGCGCGGGGTCCCGACGCCTCCATGGGCTCCGGGACGGGGGCCGTGGGCGGCGGACAGCGGCCGTGCGCGTCCCTCCCAGACTGGGCTCAGCTGAGCGTGTGCGGAGCGAGACCTGGGCAACCGGGGCGTGGCCAGGTGGGGGCGAGGCCAGTGGGAGCGGCAGGTGGGGCAGGGCTCGTCGGTCGGGGCGGAGCCAGGTGAAGGCGGGGCCAATTAGGGGCGTGGCTAGTGCTCGCGGCCAGGTGAGTTCGGGGGTCTGGGGCGGGGCTTGGACTAAAGCAGGCGGGGTCCAGGACTGGTGGCTGGCATGGTTACTGTGTGCCTCCAAGGGCAACTTCTTGAAAATTCTAGTAAGTAGAGACTACTTTGATCCCTGATTCACAGGTGAGGAAACTGAGGCTCAAACAAGATGAGTGACTCGTTCGAGGTCACAGAGAGAGGCAGTGGCAAAAATCTGGATTCGAAACAAGGTCACTTCCTGTCTTTAGGGCTGGGTGCAGGCCCCGCTTTCTCGGGTACACCCTCCACCCAGGCCCCATGACCGCTGGGCCAGGCCCCAGCTGGCCCCTGCCCTCTGGTTGCCCAAGCTCAGCTCCGTTGCTCCCTCTCTGTTCACTGCACCCCTCCATCTGCCTCCCTTCTGCCCCTCATCCGCTGTGTCTGCCTCCGGCCTACCACATCCTCTGGCCAGGTCAGGGGTGACGCCATTACTAGGCCAACTGGGCCTCTCCGCAGCCTTCCCCACGGCTACGGCTACCACTCCTGCCCTGGCACCAGCCTCGTTTGGTTCTCCTCAGGCTCCTTAGGGGGCACTTCCTCTCCCTCCTCTTCCTTCTCCCCTCCTCTCCCCTCCTTCCCCCATCTGCTTCTCCTAACCATCTCTTAATCGATGGTGGCCCAGGTTAGTCCCAAGCCCTGTTCCACACTCTCCTGGGGTCATCCTGGACATTCCACTGCCATCAGTCCCCATCTAAAAGCCAACAGCTGAGGCAGGAGGATCGCTTGAGCCCAGGGATTTGAGGCTGTAGTGAGCTGTGATCATGGCATTGCACTCCAGCCTGCGCGACAGAGCGAAACCCTGTCTTGAATGAATGAATGAATGCATGCATGCCAACAGGTCATTTATGCCAATAAATATATACACCCACTATGCACCCATTAAAAAAAATTTTTTTAAAGCCAACAGGTCTCTTAATCATCTCCAGGCCGGTTCTGACTTCACAGTTGCCACACCTGTAACTGACAATGTATAGCTAGCAATTATTGACCCCTTACTAGCAGAATGTACATTTTGAGAGCTTTTATATGCAATTTCATCTCATGTCCACATCTCATGTCCTTGGCATCCCAAAGTTCTGGGATTACAGGTGTGAGCCACCATGCCTGGCCCCACTTAATAACTTTTCAACAATGGCTTGACCTCCACAACCCTTTGATTTCTGGCTCTAGAAATCTCTCTATCCTGGCCTGGGTGCTTCCCATCACCTTCCTACCCTCTAAGAAGATAGAACAGTGCCTTCCCCCTATATCTCTCTTCCTTTATCCTAGCCGTTCTCTCTCTTAGAGGGTCCACCTCAACCCTGGACTTCATTTGCCTGGCAAACTAATTCTTCAAGACACTACTACAAGACCACTTCCTGCAGGAAGCCTTCTGTGACTGCCACAGAATGAGGCTGAGCTGCCGCAGCACTTAGCTAGAGATCTAAATCCATCTGCTTTTCCACTTCAGAGCCCTCCCCATCTCTTGCCTGAATGACTGCAGTGGCCTCCTAGTGGAGGCCTGCTCCCCATTCCAGTCTGTTCTGCACTCAGCAGTCAGAGTGACCCTTTGAAAACGTGTCAGGTCAGATCACAACACTTCCTTCCCACCAATGACATCTGTCTCACTGATCTGGGATTACAGGCGCCCGCCACCATGCCTGGCTAATTTTTTGTATTTTTAGTAGAGACACGGTTTCATCATATTGGCCAGGCTGGTCTCGAACTCCTGACCTCAGGTGATCCACCCGCCTTGGCCTCCCAAAATGCACGAATTAAAGGCATGAGCCACTGTGCCCAGCCAGTTGTTTATTAAGTAACCTTACTGTACCATGTTGTGACCCTCTGTGTACATGTTTGTCTGTCCCACCGGCCTGTGAGCCCCCAAGAGCTCACTTCTGTCTCACACGATCTTGCCTCTGCCCACCTCGCCTCTCCTCCCTCTCCCCTTTGCTGATTTAGCTGCAGACACACTAGCCTCCTCTCTGTGGTCCTCACACCCATCAGTGCTTTCTCTTCTTGGGGACTTTACACTTGTCATGTCCTCTCCTTAAGACTCCTGTTCTCTCTTCACGTGACTTGCTCCATGACCTCTCTTCCTGAGAGGCCACCTGGTGATTCTACATCCCAACAGCTGCTCTTTTCTTCAGAGCATGTATCTAATGTATAATTAATTACTCATTTGTTTCCTAGGCTGTAAGCTTCATGAAGGTAGGAACCACGTTGATCTTCCCTCCTCAGTGAACTCCTTGCACACAGTAAGGGCTGAATAGATGTTGGAGTTTTTGTTTGTTTGTTTGTTTGTTGAGACGGAGTTTTGCTCTTGCTGCCCAAACTGGAGTGCAGTGGCAATCTCGGCTCACCGCAACCTCCGCCTTCCGGATACAAGCAATTCTCCTGCCTCAGCCTCCCGAGTAGCTGGAATTACAGGTGCCTGCCACCATGCCCGGCTAATGTTTTGCATATTTAGTAGACAGGGTTTCATCACATTGGCCAGACTGCTCTTGAAAGCCTGACCTCAGGTGATCCACCCACCTCAGCCTCCCAAAGTGCAGGAATTACGGGCTTGAGCCACCGTGCCCAGCCAGATGTTTATTAAGTAACCTTACTATGCCATGTTGTGACCATCTGTGTACATGTTTGTCCCACTGGTCTGTGAGGCCCCCAGGAGCTCCCTACTTGAATAGATTTTAAGGATCTATTTGTAGATTGTCCATCTCTCTGCATTAAAACTGAAGCTTGGCCTGGCACAGTGGCTCATGCCTGTAATTCCAGCACTTTGGGAGGCCGAGGCGAATGGATCACCTGAGGCCAGGCATTCGAGACCCGCCTGGCCAACATGGTGAAACCCTGTCTTTACTAAAAAATACAAAAATTAGCCAGGTGTGGTGGCATGCCCCTGTAGTCCCAGCTACTTGAGAGGCTGAGGCAGGAGAATCGCTTGAACTTTGGAGGCGGAGATTGCAGTGAGCTGAGATCGCACCTCTGCACTCCAGCCTGGGCAACAGAGCAAGACTCCGTCTCAAAATAACTAACTAAATTAATTAATTAATAAAACTGAAGCTCACTGAAGATGGCAGGGATTTTTGTTCACTGCTGTATCCTCTGTGCCTGGGAAATAGTAGATACTCAATAAATGTGTCTATTGACAGTTGAAAAGGCAGGAATGTGGCCAGATCATCTTTCTGTCCCTAACACCCACTGAACAAACCCTAAGCCCAGGGGAACTGCCAATAAATAATGGCTGAATGAATGGGTCTATGCTAAGAATATGGGCACTGATGATGCCTAGACCCTTGGGTCTTAGACAAAGGACTCAGGTGTGGAGATTATCTATGACCGACACACACACACACACACACACACACACACACACACACACGCACGAACACCCGCTTCCCACCAATTCCTCCCTCCCCAAGGGATTTCTCGGACTGGTGAAGACAGAAGAGGCAAGGAAAAAAGTCTCACCTGGAAGTGAGTCCTCACAGCCATCTGGTGGCCACCTGGAGAACTGCAGATATTGTCAGCCCTAGTCAAACTTTAGCCTCAGCCCCTTCTGGGAAGAAGGTGACATCTAGGCCAGAATGGAAGGCACACTGGACTTGGTGACAGATGGACCTGGCTTCAGATCCCAGCTCTGCCATTTACTATGTGATTTGCGGCAAGTCCCTTGGCTTTCCTGGACTTCACCCAAGAAATGGGGACATGGTCCCTCACTTTTGCCAGGTTGTTGTAAGCCCTGGGCTCTGGCCCGGCACCTGGTAGGTGGGAAGGGTTGGAGGAGGTATCAATGAGGTAGGGACAGAGGAGAACAGGAGAGAAGGAACTATCTCTTCCTTTAGAGAGCAAGTATGCAGGGAATGGAGACCTGATTGGTATGAGCAGTTTTGGTGCGTGAGGGAGAGCACATGCAGTTCATGTGAAAACACATAGCCCCCCCGTTAGTCTCTTGGCTCTCCTGGGTTTCTTGGGGTTAGAAATGTCACTGCATGCCGGGTGCTGTGGCTCACACCTGTAATCCCAGAACTTTGGGAGGCCGAGCAGGGTGGATCACCTGAGGTCAGGAGTTCGAGACCATCCTGACCAATATGGTAAAACCCTGTCTCTACTAAAAAAAAAAAAAAAAAAAAAAAAAAAAAAAAAAAAGGCCGGGCGCGGTGGCTCAAGCCTATAATCCCAGCACTTTGGGAGGCCGAGACGGGCGGATCACAAGGTCAGGAGATCGAGACCATCCTGGCGAACCCGGTGAAACCCCGTCTCTACTAAAAAATACAAAAAACTAGCCAGGCGAGGTGGCGGGCGCCTGTAGTCCCAGCTACTCGGGAGGCTGAGGCAGGAGAATGGCGTGAACCCGGGAGGCAGAGCTTGCAGTGAGCTGAGATCCGGCCACTGCACTCCAGCCTGGGTGACAGAGCGAGACCCTGTCTCAAAAAAAAAATAGCTGGGCATGGTAGCGGGCACCTGTAATCCCAGATACTTGGGACGCTGAGGCAGGAGAATTGCTCGAACCCAGGAGGCGGAGGTCGCAGTGAGCCGAGATTGCGCTACTGCACTCCAGCCTGGGCAACAAGAAGGAAACTCTGTCTCAAAAAAAAAAAAAAAAGAAGAAAAACAAAAAGAAAGAAAGAAAAGAAATGTCACTGTACTCTTTTCCTCCCTGGCTGCCTTGGGATCAACCTCACTTGCAAACCACAGGATAACTATCGGGATCAGGAAGTTCACAACCAACCAGTACTTCAGCGGAAATAAATGGTTTTCCGTGTCCTTCGCCCTGGGAAGGCAACAATGCCTAATACAGAAAACCACTCAAAAAGTAGAAGACCACACTGGATGTCATCTTTGTATTTAGAACCCATTTTGGGCCGGGCGCAGTGGCTCATGCCTGTAATCCCAGCACTTTGGGAGGCCAAGGTGGGCAGATCGCTTGAGCCTAGGAGTTCAAGCCAGCCTGGGCAACGTGGCGAAACCCTGTCTCTACAAAAAATTCATGCCTTAGCCGGGTGTGGCGGCGCGTGCTTGTAATCCCAGTCACTCTGGAGGCTGAGATGGGAGGATTGCTTGAGTCCAAGAGGTTGAGGCTACAGTGAGCAGTGATTGCACCACTGCACTCCAGCCTGGACGACAGACTGAGATCCTGTCTCAAAAAAATAAAATAAAAACAGAACCTATTTTGGTGGTGTTGGCTTGGGTATGATTTATGATTCCTTGGATTATGCAAAGAAAAATTAATCCAAACGCAGACTTGCAAGACATGAAAGAAAAAGACCTCGAGGCCGGGCGCGGTGGCTCAAGCCTGTAATCCCAGCACTTTGGGAGGCCGAGACGGGCGGATCACGAGGTTAGGAGATCGAGACCATCCTGGCGAACACGGTGAAACCCCGTCTCTAGGGGCCGGGCACGGTGGCTCAAGCCTGTAATCCCAGCACTTTGGGAGGCCGAGACGGGCGGATCACGAGGTCAGGAGATCGAGACCATCCTGGCTAACACGGTGAAACCCCGTCTCTACTAAAAAAAATACAAAAAACTAGCCGGGCGTGGTGGCGGGCGCCTGTAGTCCCAGCTACTCGGGAGGCTGAGGCAGGAGAATGGCGGGAACCCGGGAGACGGAGCTTGCAGTGAGCCGAGATCCGGCCACTGCACTCCAGCCTGGGCGGCAGAGCGAGACTCCGTCTCAAAAAAAAAAAAAAAAAAAAAAAAAAAGAAACCCCGTCTCTACTAAAAAAAAATACAAAAAACTAGCCGGGCGTGGTGGCGGCGCCTGTAGTCCCAGCTACTCGGGAGGCTGAGTCAGGAGAATGGCGGGAACCCGGGGGGCGGAGCTTGCAGTGAGCTGAGATCCGGCCACTGCACTCCAGCCCGGGCGACAGAGCCAGACTCCGTCTCAAAAAAAAAAAAAAAAAAAAAAAAAAAAAAAAGACCTCGAGAAAAGAGCTAAAGGAACTCAAGAACAGAATGAAGATAGTCAGGGAGTCACAAGAGTGTGGTGCCGGTGCTGGCAAACAGGAATGACTTTAGCTGCAGCGACGGTGCAGATTTTTCACCAGAGGATTAATAAACTACGAAAACTTAAAAAATATATAATCGCCATTCAGAGTAGCAGAAGATAGTCCCCCATACCCCCCTTTGATGCCAACCTCCCCGCAGCCTTCACCCATCGCTGAGACCAGAACTCTGTAGGGACCTAGCTCTGATGGGAGAGAAAGTGGATCCCTGAGGCTTGGGGCCCTGATGCCCTTGGATCCTCTCTCTGACACCCCCACCTTCCTGGGCACCAGGCATATTACTACTCTCTCTGTTTTCCTTTTTCCTCCAGTTGCTCCCTTTTAGGTCAATCATCCAGTCCATGATTATTTCTTCAACACCCATTACATGTCAGGCACTGTTCTCCAGCAGAAATGGGATATAGTCACTATCCTCTTGGAGCTTAGATTCTAGTGGGGTTGACACGTAGTAAAACAAACAAACATGAATTTATTTATAATTTCAAGAGCACTTCATCCTCCGAAAACGAATAAATCAAGAGAAGGGGAGGGAGAGTGATGGGGAGGTCAGTGGCGATCTGAGAGTTCAGAGCAGCCTGTTTCAGAAGTGACTTGGGAGCAGAGACCTGGATGAAGAGAAGGGTTGTAGGCAGAGGGAACAGTCAGGAGCAAGAGCCCAGGAACAGGAACCCCTGAAGCCCCTCCTCACTCTCTGCTCCCGCCCCTGGTTGATGTCCTCTACCCCTAAAACTTTAGGCAGGTGTGCCACCTGCACACCTACACCGCCAGGTGTGTCCCTCATTGGCCAACTGTAACATTGATGGCCAACGGCGTGCAGATCCCACTCAACAACCCCATGAGGCCAGAACTAATATTATCCCTATTTTTTAGATGAGGAAATAGGCACAGAGAGCTAAAGAAACTCTCCAAAGTCACACAGCTAGGAAATTGAGATTTGACCACCTCCGCTCCCTAAGCCCCCTAAACTCACCACATCCAACCTGAAATGAATCTTCTTCTCCAGCTCCAACCCCTCCTCTTCCCATGTTTCCTGCCACTTGACCTTCTGCTGCCTCACACTCAAACCCAAAACCTGCCTGGTGGAGGCTGACCATGGGGCTGCAGTGATAGTGCTGTGATGGGGGTGTCCAGTGGGGCCTGGGATCCTCAGGCCTCTTAACCTCATCTTCCCTCCCACAGGCCTGCATGATTCCAGGGAGCATCAAGGCAAGGAACACAGGGAGAAAGAGCAGTCAGTCCCCCTGCCACAGGACTGGCCACATCTGTCACATCTGGAGAAATCTGCCCAGAGTGGTTCCCCTGGACTAAGGGCAGTCGGCGTTGGGGAAGAGGGAGCTCCTTCTTGCTCCAACCATCAGGATGCCTAAAATGAGAGGCTGAGAGGGGCCTGCCCTGAGGACTGAGCTGCCAGGCTTTCTGCTTCCAAGTTCTTCCCGGCTCCCCATCTCCTCCTGCTTCGGGGAAGTGCACCCCCGACTCCCTCCCCTCTGGCTTTCTAGATCCTTGAATAAATAATTCAGGTTTTGAAATCTTGCCAGGCCCACCCCTCCGGTGCTGTGAGGGCGCTATTGGGCTGACATGAGTGACGTCACCCAGCTCTTATCCCAGCCCCAGCATCATGGGACCTGCCCTGGCACCAACTTACCTGCCTGGTCACTGTCAGTCCAGACGCTCTACCCTGTGCCCCTCACCCTGGAGCCCACTCACCACGGCCACCTGCTATCTTCCTTCCAGGGCCCCACGGCCCTCATGGCTTAGCATTGTTGCTTCAGTACCCCAGCCCTTCTGACAGGGTCATAGTGACCTGAAGTCACCTGGACACTCCATGTTCCCAGGCTGCCGCCTCTGCCATCCCGGGGTCCCTGAACTCCTCCCTGCTGCAGAGTCACAGTCACACTGCCATGGTTGCCCTGGGGGTTTCCTCTCTACCGTTGGTGTCCCACGGCCATCACGCCCCCCAAGATTCTGTCACCATGCTAATGTCACTGCCACCCACCTCCCCGCTCCCTCGTGCTCCCCGTCATCGTCACCTCAGGGCCCCATCATCTTGGCAACCCTGTCATCCTCACCAGGGACGCCCAACCAGCCCCATCACAAGCTCTTCCTTCGTCATCTGGATCTCGTCAGCCTCTCTGCCACCCAAGGGTCCCATCACCCCACAGCCTAGCCGGGTCCCCTTCCACCACGTTCCCAGCAGCCTCCCTGAGACTACAAGGCTCTCCCACCGGCGCCGCTGAAACCCCCGGCCCGCAGAGGGCGCCGCGTCAAGGACAGCGCGGGCCGACTCGGGAGGAGGCGGGGCCGCAGCCATGGTCGCTTTTTATGAATGGGGGAGCGGGCGGCGCGAGGCCTCATTACTATGCCGCGCAACGCGCTCTGCGCCCCAGCGCTCCGCGCCCATTGGCTAATCGGGCCGCTGACGTCACCGAACCGGTGGCCGGGGGCGGGGCGGGGTGACTCACGCCGCTTCTCCCGCGGCCGCGGGGGCTTCTCGGGGTCCACGCACGCCCTGCGCCGCCAGGACCCGAGCGGAGCCTCCCCGCGGCCTGGCCGCGCCTGGTCCTGAGCGGTGAGTAGTGGGCCCCGCCGCGGACACTAGGGGTCCTGGAGGGCACGCAGGATGCTGGGGCACTGGGCCGGCGGAAGACTCCTAGCGGCCGGCCAGGGTCCGAGTTCCAGGTGGGAATTCTGGGTTTAGGCGATTCTGGGTTAGCAGACGTGGGCCTAAGTGCTTGAGTGCTGGGGCTCAGTTGGATGACCCGGCGAAGGGTGAGCATTCCTGCAGGGACCCGAGGCCCTGGAGGGACTGATGGTCATCTGAGGTTAAGCCGGCAGGAGGCGTCTGGGGCAGGGACCCAGGCGTCCGAACAGCAGGAGGTGTCCGACTTGGGAATCCAGGTATCTAGACAGAAGGCGGAGTCAGGCCCCAAATCCAGGTGTCCGGGCAGAAGAAGGCATCTGACTCAGGGATCCGGGCTTCCAGCAGGGGGGTCTGCCTAGAGACCTAGAGATGCAGGCAGAAAGAAGGGTCCAGCCAGGGACAGAAGCCTGGGAGGGTGGCGGGTGGGGTCTGAGTTCCCAGGTGTTACCGCGGGAGTGCGGGGTGGTGGCTGGTGGGAGCTTCACGCGCATTCCCCGGGGGCGGAGTCTAAGGCTGGCAGTACTGAGAATCGTGAGGGGTCTGGGAGACTCAGGCACGAGCTAGCATCATCATCTCCGATGGGAGGGAGCAGAGCCACTCAGTCTCCAGATGTTTCCCTACCCCAATCTTGAGCCTTTGGGGGCATCCCCTGGATCCTATGGCCCTCATCCGCTTATAGTACCCCTTCTTCTGTCTCTCCTCTGGTCACACACATGGAAAAAGAGACGTGCAGGACCTAGGACAGGGATCCCCAGGAAGAGACCCCTGTTTAGAGGCCTGGGGGCATTGGAGAGGACAGCGGTATCCTGGGAAGAGCCCCAGGGGATGAATGTGGGGATAAGGCGTTGGGACCCTATAAGGTATCCTGAGGAGAGACTCCCACCATGTATCCTGAGGGGCACCTCACCCCCTCCAGACCCCATCTCGCATCATCCAGCTTGGTCAGCTTCTCACAAGGCCTTTCTCCTACAGGTACCATGATGTGGGGTGCAGGCAGCCCTCTGGCCTGGCTCTCAGCTGGCTCAGGCAACGTGAATGTAAGCAGCGTGGGCCCAGCAGAGGGGCCCACAGGTCCAGCTGCACCGCTGCCCTCACCTAAGGCCTGGGATGTGGTGCTCTGCATCTCAGGCACCTTGGTGTCCTGCGAGAATGCACTAGTGGTGGCCATCATCGTGGGCACGCCCGCCTTCCGTGCCCCCATGTTCCTGCTGGTGGGCAGCCTGGCCGTGGCAGACCTGCTGGCAGGCCTGGGCCTGGTCCTGTACTTTGCTGCTGTCTTCTGCATCGGCTCAGCGGAGATGAGCCTGGTGTTGGTTGGCGTGCTGGCAATGGCCTTTACCGCCAGCATCGGCAGTCTACTGGCCATCACTGTTGACCGCTACCTTTCTCTGTACAATGCCCTCACCTACTATTCAGAGACAACAGTGACACGGACCTATGTGATGCTGGCCTTAGTGTGGGGAGGTGCCCTGGGCCTGGGGCTGCTGCCTGTGATGGCCTGGAACTGCCTGGATGGCCTGACCACATGTGGCGTGGTTTATCCACTCTCCAAGAACCATCTGGTAGTCCTGGCCATTGCCTTCTTCATGGTGTTTGGCATCATGCTGCAGCTCTACGCCCAAATCTGCCGCATCGTCTGCCGCCATGCCCAGCAGATTGCCCTCCAGCGGCACCTGCTGCCTGCCTCCCACTATGTGGCCACCCGCAAGGGCATTGCCACACTGGCCGTGGTGCTTGGAGCCTTTGCCGCCTGCTGGTTGCCCTTCACTGTCTACTGCCTGCTGGGTGATGCCCACTCTCCGCCTCTCTACACCTATCTTACCTTGCTCCCCGCCACCTACAACTCCATGATCAACCCTATCATCTATGCCTTCCGCAACCAGGATGTGCAGAAAGTGCTGTGGGCTGTCTGCTGCTGCTGTTCCTCTTCCAAGATACCCTTCCGATCCCGCTCCCCCAGTGATGTCTAGCTGAGTCTTCGTGATCCTTCAGCCCTGATCACTACAGAATCCCAGAATGTTAGGCTCTCCAGGGCTTCTTTCCAAACCCCCAGCTCCACACCCCCCAGACCCAGCTGGTTCTGGAGTTCTAGGACATTGGGTGTTTGAAGGTTCTTGTTCAGATCCCTGTGGGGGTCCAGCTGGCTCCATGGTTCCAGAATGTTCAGGTGGTCAGGGATCTACTCAGAAATGTCTCACAGCCCAGCTGGTTTGCAATTCCGGAATGCTGGGAGTTTTACAGTGCCATTCCAAGTCCCAGATGTCCCTCCTCCCCCACACTTGACCTTAACCATGTCACTTTACGTTTGAATTTCTGAACTAAAGAGTCAGAGAGATTAGTCACATAGTTGCCTAAATAGGAGAGAGAAAGATTATATACGCGCACATACAAAGAGAGTGTCTATTTATGATTTATTTATTTATAAATTTACTTATGGGTGGTAAGGGGGGAAAAAGATACCCACACCTTGATATCCAGGCCATACCAGGGTACCCGTTGTCCCCTCACCCCCATTTCTGACCTCAGTTCCTGGAGGGGGGAAAGGGAGAAAGAGAAACCACGTATTTTGTTATTATTTTGGATTATTTTTTATCGAAGAGATCATAGAAACCAGAGCCTTCTCCCCAGGCCTGCCCTCTTTGGGTTTGGAAGGGGAACACACCAGCCTCTGGTTTTTTATTTTTTTAAGAAGCCATCACCTGAGCAACCAAAAATTCCTCTGCGCTGGGGTCCGACTGCCCTCTGGTGGCCATTTGGGGAAAACTGCAGCCCAGCCAGGCAGCTGGGACCAGAATGCAACCCCAGCTCCACTCCAGCCTGGCGTCCAGCGCCATAGCCATGGCCCGGGGGCCAAGCCTCATCCTGCGGTGCCCTAGAAGAGGGGGGGCACGAGCCAACACCCCACCCCTCTGCCAACCGGGGTATGGCCCCCAGTGCATTCCCTGTTCCTGTCTCCAACCTAACTCAATAAAAAATGATTTTGTCATAAATATGTTTCCCTATGTGTGTGTGGAGGGCATGGAGTGGGGCCTGATGGAGGATGGCCTGGAATGAGAGGGTCAAGCCAGGCCTGGGGGGGCTGTTGAGGGACCTGGGGAGCTGGACAGAGGGTGGAGGGTGGCTGGCAGGTGACTCCCTCTCAGATGTCAGTGCTCCTCTGCTCAGACCTGGGCACTGACTGGCAAGGACCTTACCTCCCCCTGGCGATAGGAACCTGGGTGCTTGGCTCTTCCTGGGTCAAGGATGCCCACATCCTGCCCACATTGGCCATTGTGGGGCTTAGGCATGATGAATGTGCTCAAAGCATGTGTTTCCTTAATAATAATAGGTCCTTCTAATTGTGGGTGCCTACTGTGTGTCTGGCACACATGCCACCTCGCTTATGCGTAATAAGCATCCCATGGCACAGGTAGTGTCTTCTCCATTTTACAAACGAGGTAGCTGAGGCTGAGTGAGGGACAGTGGCTGGCCCAAGGACATAACAGCTAAAAAATGGTAAAGCCAGGAGCATCTGTTTCTAGAATCTGTGCTGTGTAGTGAGCAATTTCCTTCCTTCCCAAGCCTGGAGCTTAGGGCATTCTGGACCCCTGATTTTTTTTTTTTTTTTTTTTTTTTTTATGGAGTCTCACTCTGTTGCCCAAGCTGGAGTGCAATGGCACAATCTTGGCTCACTGCAACCTCCGCCTCCCGGGTTCAAATGATTCTCCTGCCTCAGTTTCCCAAGTAGCTGGGATTACAGGCACCTGCCACCACGCTGGTTAATTTTTGTATTTTTAGTAGATTTGGAGGTTTCACCATGCTGGCCAGACTGGTCTTGAACTCCCAACCTCAGGCGATCCGCCCGTCTTGACCTCCCAAAGTGCTGGGATTACAGGCGTGAGCCACCGCGCCCAGCTGAACCCTGATTTGTTTTGGGGTTCATTTTTAGGGCCACATCTGGGAAATGGTCAGAGGGGGTCTGGTCATTTTGGAGTCAGAAGAGCTTTTCTACGCAAAGGTGGGTGACTATCAGTCTGTGCCTTTGGGGACATATGTGTGCAGGACCCAGAGTTTGGGTATTTGGGGAGAGGAAGCTGACCCCAGAAGGAAAGTGTCTATCATGCCAGGGCAGCAACAGGTTTGGGGTGTGGCTGAAGAGGAAACTCTGATTGGCCAAGCCTCCCAGCTTCCCAGGCCTTATTGTTGGGCAAAGCTTGGAGGTGGGGCTCTCAGAGCATTTCTGGCTCACCCCTCCATATACAGACAGGGAGCCTGAGGCCCAAAGAGGAGCAGCCATTTGCTCAAACTCGCACAGCTGTGCCAGGCTGGGACACAGGCCTTTCTCCATTTCTCTGGCAGAGCCCTTTTGTCTAGTGTAAAGACCCCTCCCTTGGCCAGGTGCAGTGGCTCATGCCCGTAATCCCAGCCCTTTGGGAGGCCAAGGTGGGCAGATCACCTGAGTCAGGAGTTCAAGACCAGCCTGGTCAACATGGTGAAACCCCGTCTCTACTAAAAATACAAAAAATTAGCCAGATGTGGAGCCTGTAATTCCAGCTACTCAGGAGTCTGAGGCAGGAGAATCGCTTGAGCCTGGGAGGCAGAGGTTGCAGTGAGCCGAGATCGCACCACTGCACTCCAGCCTGGGTGACAGAGCGAGATTCCGTCTCAAAAAAAAAAAAAATTCCTCCCCAACAGTCTGAAGAGGGTCGTCATGCCAACAGGCCCAGGCACAAAGTGGTGAGGCTGCACCAGGTCAGGCCAAGCTTTATTCTATCCCCACCCTCCTGACAGGTCCCTGGGAAAAGCTCCTACTCAGCAAGCCCCTGCCCCACGCCAAACCTTCCACACCATCACTGTGGCTTCGTCAGATGGATACCATTGCTCTTCCCCATTTTACAAAAGAGGAAGTTGAGGCTCCAAGAGTAGTGGGCCTTCATTCATTCACTGCTGTCCTTGTGGACAGCTTAAATTCTAGCTGGGAGAAATAGTAATACAAAGTTTTTCCAAAAATGTAACATTACACAGTGGTAAGTCCTCAGAGAAAGAGCAGAGGAAGAAGGATAGGGAAGATGTGAGCAATTTTTAAATGAGGGTGCCCAGGAAAAGCCTCCCTGAGAGGTAACATTGGATTGGTCCAAAGTCAGACGGTTGGTAAGGAGTTGAGCTGGGATTTGAACCCACGTCCATTTGACTCCAAATCTCTCTTTCCTGGATGAGGGAGGGTGTTTCAGGAACAACCCAGAAACATCAAGCAAGGAAACTGGGACAAATCCCCAGGCTGGGGGAAGCAGGGGGTCTCCGGGTTAAACCCAGACCTCTGGAGGCACGGCACAGGGCAGGGCCTTGTTGCTGCCCCCACCATCATGCTCCTGAGGAGCCCTCCAAGGTCCAGAGGAGAGGGGCCAAGTGCCCGTCCTACGTTGGGTGAGGCTCAGCCCTTTGCTTCCCCAGCCCAGCTTCCAGCTCCAGGGCCCAAGAAGAGACCTGCTGCCATCCTTGTGTCTGGGAGGGCCTGTGTCAGGCCCCTGCACCGAGGGGCTTCCTCTGTCCCTCTGGGGGTGGCTGTGGGCTGGAGCTGAGGTGTTTCTGGCAGCCTGGATCTGGGGTCTCTGCCTTGGGTCCTGGGCCTACTTTGAGGGGTGTTTGACTCTGTCCCTCAGGTTGGGCCCTGTGTGTATGGTGGGGCTGGCTGGCTTTTCCCTCCTCTCAGAATTCTGCCGATCAGCTTAGCGCTTCTTCCCAGTACCTCCACTCCCTGCTTCCTCCAGGAAGCCTCCCTGCCTGAGCCCTTTTGTGGCTGTGAGAATGTGATCCATACAATATGACTTACTACACCTCCCCTGAGTAAACATGTATAGAGAAGTCTTCCCCCGTCCTCAGAATGGAGATGGGGCTGCATGTCCTTCTCCAGTTGAGGGTCCCCGAGAGAAGGGGTATCTGTCTCCTCAAACCGAAGGCTCCTGAAGGCAGATCTTTCTCTCTCCTCAGAACTAGGGGCTCCTGAATACAAAGTCATGTCTCCCCCGTCAGGCTGGGAACTTCTGAGAGCTGGGCTGTCTCCCCCCTCAGGCTGGGGGCCTCTTGAGAACAGGGTCATGTCTTTTGCCTCAGATTGAGGACCCCTGAGGGTAGGACTTTGTCTTACCCACTCAGACTGAGGCCTCCTGTGTCTCCTTCAAGCCTCAGAGTCCTCTGGTGCTCAGCCTGGAGCTGCTTAGCACCGCATGCTTGTGTGTGTGTGTGTATGTGTGCGTGCGCGCGTGCACGCGTTTGCTTGCGTGTCTCTCTGCCTCTGCCAGCTTTCCAATCCCCATGCCTGATCCCACCCAGCTACAGGGGTCCAGGAAGGTCAGCTGGGGTGTGACATGGCCCCCTGAATTGGGGTAGGCAAGGCTAGGGCCAAGAGCTCCACCTTCCTGCTGGGGTAGGCCCTGGGATGGGGCTGGAGCCCATCTCTCCTCCCCACCTCCCTTGGTCCTGTGTGGGTGTGTGGGGGCAGCCCTGAGTGCTGAGCCTCCGCAGGGGCCATGTCCGCCTCTCCTTGCAATAAGTGAGGAGACAGCAGCTATTAATATAAGATGAGTTCACAGGCTCACAGCTTCTGCAGGCTGGAAAACAGGCTCCTGGGGCTGGGGGCTGCGGCAAGGCTCGGCTGTCAGATTCCCTCCGGGAGCCTGGAGACCGCCGGTCCCACATCCCCCAGCTCCTTCCATGCTGAGACCTGAGGGCACAGACACACACTCATGTCACATGCAGGCACACATGTCTAGGCCCCTGGCTGTTCTGAGCACACACATGCAGACACACGTAGGTACACCCATACCTACACCAGCACACTAGCACACACACACTTGTTCAGATACATCATTGTACATGTGTACACTGACCATGTCAACTTTCTGTGCATGTTTAGTGCTGAAGCACACATATGCCCTTGCACACCCTTGTGTACAAGTGTGTGTACACAGACACAACAAACATGTATGCATACCTAAACCCATTAGCACATTCACACATACACACAACTGCACGTGTATATAATGTCCATAGTCATGTATACACATTTGCAAGCAGCACCAGATTCAAGGACTTGAATGCATGTGCACGCGCTTTCACACAGCGTACACACACTCGCACATGCTCCCTGCTGCTGGCAGTGCTCAGCAATCCTGAATTTACAGGCTGACCCTCGGTTTCCAGAACCAACCAGCTGGCTCAACCTCCGTTCCTTGTCTCCCCTCTCCCCTTGCCTCATGACAGGCAGCTCATGCTCCTGCCAACCCCAATGCCTGCCTTCAGCTTCCCGCCCCCCGGGGAGCCCCCGATCCATGATTAACCCCCTCGCTAATTGGCCACCAGCCCCTTGACTTTGCTGCAGGCCTTCTCAGGAGCTGGGAGCAAGAGGCTGCAAATTGGCCAAGCAGGATTGGTCTAGGGAATACTGTGCATATAGAGGATGAGGGTGGGGGCACTGCAAGCGCAGTGCCTGGGTGGAGCCAGGCAGTGCACCCCCTATTCCAGGGCTGGGCAGAACAGTGGCTTCCTATTCTCTTGGGAGGGTACTCCTATGATTCATTATCTACATAGTCACCTGAAGCCAGCCCTGCATGCACATTTACACACACTCACCAGCCATGTGTGCAGACATATTCCACCCCGCTCGGCACACTAACAGGTGAACATCTGCACATACCCAAGTACACTCAAAAATGTACCAAGTATGCATGCAAGCAAAATTTTACATGTTCATAGTCACCTGCCAGATATGCAGACATCATTTATATATTTACATCCAAACACACATGCAGTTGCATGTATATGGGCTCACAAACATACACATGCCCATGAAGGTCCTAAGTGTACTTGCAGGCATGCACCAACATCCAACTACTATCCACATTGTGATATATACATGTGGAGTCCAGATATGCATGCACATACATCCATGCACACAGCTCACATGTGTGTATATACCCTGATGAACAAGCTACCAAGTGGCCACATGCTAGGAAGAACGCTCTTTAGCTAGCCTCTGGCTTTACATAAAAGCTTGAGGTTTGCTCAGTCTACTAGTGGGGAGAGGGAGTGATGGAACCTACTCAAGTTCCAACCTGTCTCTTCCCAGCCTCCATGCTAAATACCTAAGCCTGGGACCTCCTCTGGGTTCCCCCTAAGCCTTCAGGCAGCCACAGGGACCCTGTCATGGTTCCAAGACAAAAGGCCAGAACTTCTGGCTTCCCTTGCAGTTTCAGTCTCCTTGGCTGTGGCTCAAGCCCACAAGGTGTTACTGCTCTCGTAGGCAGTCTAGGGCATTGGAAAAAGGAAGGTTTCTATTTCAAATGTCTGCTGCTAGCTTGCTGTGTGACTTCAGGCAAGTTGCTGTGGCTCTCTGTACCTTGTTTCCTCATCTATACAATAGAAACAAAAGGCGTTGTATTTGTAATATTTCCAAGACTCATACTCTGGGAGTGGCATCAGTTCCCAAGATGGTGCAAAGCCAGAGTGGAGGGGCTGCATACATCATCACAGTCAACTCTTTGTTGAATAGGTGAGGAAGCTGAGGCCCAAGGTGGGAGCTAGATCTGACCTCTGACTTCTCAGCCAGGAAGTCTGCTCCTTTTTAACGATGTGTGCAGTGTGAGCTCGTGTGTGCATACTGTGGACATGCATGGACAGCTTCTTTGGTAAAGGCAGGGAAGGCATCTAGGCAGGACCCCTTGCCCCCAAGTATTAACTGCTCTCCTTGTCATCAAGGGACTGGCAATTCTCCCATAAAAGATTCCTTTGGATGTGAAAGGCTTTTATTTATTTAACTTATTTTTTTGAGATGAAGTCTCACTCTGTTGCCTAGGCTGGAGCGTAGTGGCACAATCTCAGCTCACTGTAGCCTGCACCTCCTGGGTTCAAGCGATTATTGTACCCCGGCCTCCCGAGTAGCTGAGACTACAGGTGCACGCAACCACATCTGGCTCGTTTTTGTATTTTCAGTAGTGATGGAGTTTCACCATGTTGGCCAGGATAGTCTTGAACTCCTGACTTCAAGTGATCTGCCCGCCTTGGCCTCCCAAAGTGCTAGGATTACAGGTGTAGGCCACTGTGCCTGGTCCACAAAAGGCTTTTTGTCCTTAAGCTTCAAGAGCACCCTCTAACCACCCACACCTCCTGGGGCTGAGGAGCAGTTCAGGGGGAGCACCTGAAACTGCTCCCAGCCCCATGACCTAGGAGGGAACTAGTTAACTAGTCCAGAGCAGAACTTCCAGGAAACAGTGCCAGGTTGCCCTGGCCACTGGGCAGCCAGGAGGGGGCAGTGAGGAACTGGTGGAGGCAGCAAGTAGGGAGGACAGCTCCTGAGCAATGTGTGAGGGCTGCCTGCGATTATGGGTTCCTGTAATCATGTGCTGGTTTGTGTCCTTGTGTAAATGACAGGGATCTGCGCACAATATGTACACTGGTCCTCATGTGTGCCCACTCGTGTGGCTCTATGAAGCCCCAGCCCATACCCAGGGAATCCACTTTGTTCTTAGGCAGCCAAGGGTGCAGACACTTCTGCTCTAACAGTCTGGGATAGGCAGGCCCTCAGCCAAGCTCACTGTATTTCAAAGCAAGAGCAAAAATGACCATCACCATTTACTGCCCTTATAAAAGTGGGCACCAGGGAGTGGGGCAGGTTAAGAATGGAAACCTTTAACAGGCTCCCTACGACGTTAAAGCCCTCAATGATTTTGGATGGAGACTCTTAAGCTGTTTCAGTTGCATGGTAAACACAGCATTGGGCTCTGGCTAGAGCGGGGCCTGTGTTTGAACCACGTTCTGTTCCTGGCCAGCTGTGATCTCAGGCAACTGTGAACCTGTTTCTCTCCTGTGTAAAATGGGGGACCCTTGCCTCTTAAGAATGAAATAAAAGATATGCCGTCTTTGGCAGGTAGTGGGCGCTCAATAAATGCTTATTCTTCTTAGGATCAGCCCAAGGAGGTGAAGAGACTTGCACAGGGTCACAGCTCCCGAGTGGCAGGGCCAGAATTCAAGCTCAGGCCTCTTTCTTCCCAGAGCCACATTCCTTCCCTCCAATTCCCTAGCAAGGGCGGCTCCCGAACCACCATTTTGTCTTCTGCCAGGGCGGGCGTCTGGCTGCCTGTCAGTCACCGGCCTTGGGAAGCCAAGTGCTGACTAAACACAGGCCTGAGCAGACGGGTGGAGGGAAGGGGCTTTGCAGGGGCGAACTGGCTCCGCGGCCCCCTTCTCTGCACCACCACCTCCAGCGATGAGCTCAGAGCGGCTGGCGCAGCAGTTGCTGACAATTCAAAACTTCTGCCCCCTCTCCTGGGACGCCAGTGGGTGACTCTCCGAACAGCAGGCGTGACCCGCAGAGTCACCAACTCTGCTCCCGCCCCTCTCCCGGGGGCCACTACACTGTGTCTGCTGGGTCCGGAACTGGGTGTCTGCTCATAAATTACCCCCAGGGACAGTTACCCGCAGCAGCTGTGCTTGGAACAACCGTTGCTTCCTGGGTAGGTCATTTTTTGGGTCAGAATACAAACCCAGCCCCCTCGCCTTCCTCAGGCAGAAGGGGCATGCAGCAGCCTAAACCTTTTATCGAATTCCATTGTAAATCGTTCTATTTAAGGTAAGTTGCTTGGGTCTGAAAGGCAGACAAGATGCCGGCCAGATGTTGGGCGCAGCATCAGCATTCAGCCTGTACTCCTCTCCTGCTTGATGCAAACAGTTGCCAGCAGATTGTCTCCTGCGGCCCCAGCACACCCCCTTTCTCATGGTGAGAAGGGGACTGGGTATCTGGGCCTGCAGGCCCTCCAACCTGGGTCTCCTCCTAAATTGAAATGGTTTCCAGCCTTCTGCACATGGTGCACTTTCTGCACCCAAAAGCCTCCTGCCCTTCAGGCCCACCCACACTGGAGCCCCCTCCTGAGCTCTGGCCACCACCTGTGACTATTAGTATCACTTCCTTCTAATCTCTTGTCCCATTAAAACAATACCACAAACACCAGAGGTGGCTGAGTGGCTACAAAGACTTTATCAAATTATTTAAAATGTTGGCATTTAAGTATTCATGTGTATCCAGTTACATGGAACCTTCAGGTCAATGGGGCGCAAAGGTGGTATACACACGATGAGCCTGGCAGGGAAGCAAGTAAGACCAGGCTTGGAGCTACAGGGCTTTAAAAAAATTGGATGTCTTTCTGAGGGTCTGAGAAGAACAGGGCAGAATAGGAAAGGGTCACTTTAGGGGTCTGGCTTAACCCACTGCCCAGATCTCCAACTGAAGAACTCCTTTCCCATCCTCAAGGGAAGAGGGCCTGTTTTCAAACAGCGTCCCTACTACACATACACGCATTCCCTAAAATCTTGATGTGGCAAACACACCCAAGAACCCACTGGAATACGTCCTTATAAATATGTTTGTATCAGAGAAAACAAGGCACTTCGGGAGCATTATGGCTTACTCTACTACATGTACATCATTCTAGACAGAAAGTAAAACTTGGTTAGTTCCTCAAGTGAATTAACTGAAGAAACTTAATACAATAACAAAATTGTTCCCTAACCCACACTGAGGCACGGTTAAAGTGAACCCACACTGAGGCACAGTTAAAGTGAACACGGCAGGAGGCACACAATGAGGCACATCTCTGTGCGACACCTGGTCCCAGGTCAGCTGGACCCCAGCAGGGCTCAAAGCCTGATGCCTCCAGGAAGCCTGACATCTCTCATGAGCAAAGCCCCCTGGCCTTGGAGCACTGGCTCCCTCCCTCCCCATGCCCTGAGGTCAGGTGAGGGGCCACAGTGGGAGGTAGTCCTAGAGCAGAGCTGGGACACGGTGGGAATGCTTAAGCAGGGTCACCAAAACCACAGAGACCTCAATCTGTCCAAGTTGGCGCTGCAGAGTCGGAGGATCGGCGCCACGGGAAGAGATTTCACATTAGCCCTGACAACACCGCCTCGGCTATGCAGTGACATTGGCCAGGGTCGTTTCTGAGGGCGCTCGAGCTTCCACTAGAGGCGAGCTGGAGCCTGGGCCGGCTGCTCTGAGCCTCCAAGGGCTGGCTGAGCCCGCCTCCTCCCCCGAGCTGCTCCTTTGGAATGTACCCATCTCACAACCAAGGCAAAGCCACAAGTCGCTTCTGACACTATTGGAAGCTGGGCCCCAGGGCCACAGGAATGGGGGCAGGTCCCCTGGGCGGGGTGAACCAGGAAGGGAGGAAACTCCTTGGCTTCAGCGCTTAGGAGTCCTTATGGTCCATTGTTCCGTACTCTCACTAGCTTAGGCCCAGATTAAATCATCACTAAACTTTGCATTCTGTGTTACGTGAGTCCAAAAACAGGATTACCTGCATTGGGTCCTTTATCATCTTAAAGGGCTCTGGGTCTAAAGAAGCCATTTTTTTTTTTTTTTTTTTTTTTGGTGCATATGCATAAGTGGAGCCCAGAGGGCCTCTCAGCTCACTGGGTCCCCGGCCCCCCGAGTTGAGGAGGCTTCGCAATGCCGGCTGCTACAAAGTGCCGAGCTTGGCTGCATAGATTTTAATGAGAGCGTCAGGCAGAGCTGTGCTGTTGCTCTCCGGGACTTGCAGATCATTACCAAACCAGCTGTAGGATGAGAACACAGCACATCGAAACCCTAGGAGGTCACTGAGCTAATGATCTAATCCTACCTTCCACAGGCAGTGCCCCTCCCCACCTCCTCCTGCCCCCAGTCCTTTCCACGATGGACTCAGTCCATTCCAGAAGGCAGGCCAACACCGCCCCCTTCAAGGTCAGAGCAGAATGACAGTGAGTGGCTCTAGCTCTCCCTTTTCCGGAAAGGAGGAGGATGGGGGTAATTCAGTCAAAGCCATTAGGTCCAAACCCTGGCCTGGCCAGGCCCCAGGTCTCCTATTTGGGAGAACCACTGCCCTCTGCCTGCCTCTCTAGCTACTGCTGGGCTGTGGCCCAGACGCCTTCAACGGCCATTTTAGGGTTCTGATGAAAGCGCCTTCGGCTTCTAAGGTGCAGGCTGGGAAACAAGGTGGGGGTCCACATAGCCTGGTGTCTCAGCATGGAGCTTGGTGCCAAGTCCTGTGCCAGAGACACCTGATCTGGAGAGAGGGAAGAGGGCACACTTGGGAGTGGCCACGGCAGGAGTGCATCCTGGCCCCTACAGGCTCAGTCCCCACACCCTGAGCTCCAGGAAAGAAAGCAGAGGGGAAGCGGCCAGCAAGGGCACAGAAGCAGAACCCATGACTACACTCTCCCCTCAAGCCAGAGGGCTTTACGAGGGCTTTGGCAATTACTACGACTATTTGCTGTGCTGGGTAGGGACAGATCCTGTTTCTCTTTGTTTCAGGGCTCTGAAAGCCGGAGAAGCCAGCAGAAGCCGATTTCAGCATACGAGGCTACACAATAGTTAGGGCAGAAGAGAAGAAGCCTCACTGTTGGCTAGAGCTGACCAGTTTTTTTCTGAATAATAGCACCTGTGTATTAGCTCTGGGAAAAGCAGGGAGGGAGGCAGGGAGGGAGGGAGCTTCACCATGTGCAGTGAGGGGAGCTGGAAACAGGACCTGGAGCCCCTCTGCCTTTCAGCCTACTTCACGGCTGCCAGGTCCCCCAAGGCAGGTACCGGCACGGCTGGCAGCCTGAGGAACTGAAGTTTCCACAGTTGGCAGAATCTTTGTTTAAATTGGGGAAATAAAAGGGGGAGGAGTTGCAGAGGAATTGAAAACAGCACCTGTCACAGCTGCCTATCCCCCTCCTTCTCTCACTACTTCTGGTCCCCCAAAAGGGCTGGTCCCAAGGCTGTGTGGTTGGTTGGTGACAGAAAAGGGGCAACAAAGAATGACAAGAGAGGTTATGAAGGTTTGAGCAGCACTGACAGGGCTGGCACAGACCCTGAGCCCTCCTACTGGGACCCCAACCTATGGTGAGGTCTGGAGTAGCAATACAGCCGAGAAAGCTCTGCCCAGACTCCAGTAGGTGCCCATTCTTTGGTCCCAGAAAGCACGGGTGACTTGGAATCAGGAACTCTGGGCTCTAGCTATGTCACTATCCAATTGTGTGACCTTGAGCAAGTCACTTCCCATCTCTAGGCCTCAGCACCCTTAAAGGGTGGGACCCATGGGGCTCCACTGTTCTTCCAGTCCTGCAGCTCCAAGTCTTCAGGCTTTGCTCCTGACAGCCAGAAGAGGCCCCTGTTCTCATGTGTCAGGGACAGTTTGGTCATGGATACTAGAGGTTAAAACTGGGCTGTGTTGCCTGAAGGCATCTAGAGGTGGTGGTGGTGCATCCTGAACACCATACTCACCAAAGGGATCCTGGGAGGGAGGCAACAACTCCAGCCTACAGAAAGGCATCATTTTTGGGCAGAGGAGGTGAGACATTCTTTAGAGGCTTGATGCCTTCTGGAATAAAGGGCATCCCAGGCATAAGAGATCGTTTAGCACAAGGCAGGCCCACCCTGCTGATTAGGGCAAAGGGTGAGGCAGTCTGGCCGTTGGAGCCTTCGGCCTGCTCTGCCCTTTCAGGGCACAGGAAAGGGGCCAGCTGTGTCCATTCAGGCCACTCCCCCTGCTTTAGAACCAGAGAGTGGCTGGCATTATTTGAAGTGGCTGAGGGCACGGGTTTTAGAAGACTGTAGTTGAATATGGCTCCTAAGGGAAGGCCCCATCTCCAACGGAAACCTGATCAAAGGAATCTGCTTTGGGATTTCTCCTTCCCTTCAATATGCAACAGGCACTTGAAGGAAAGAGGGAACATCCCAGCTACTGAACTTCAGGAGCCCCAAAGGGCCTGACAATGGGGAGAGGAAATACATGTTGATTTGGAGGAAGCACTTGGATATATCTTTGGTTGCTTCAGGGAAAGCTTTGGCCCCTTAAAATTACTTTTTTCCTCCCCTTTCTCCCCTACGGATCTGTTGGGGTTGGCATCAAAGAAGGCAGGTAGGAAGGAAAGAAAAAGAAGGTGGACAGCAGGCAGAAAGCATTAATCCGACCAGTCGTCCTCATCAAATTCAGAGGAATCATCTTCTGAGTCACTGTACTCAACAGCAATGCGACGAGACAAGATGGTGGCCACGTCATTGCCCACGACATCCCGCTTCTCTTGTTCCCGCTGCTCCTCAACCCTGCGCAGCTGAAAACCTGGTGGCAAAGAGACAGAGGGGTGAGGAAGGCGTGTCCTCAGCCTTGGAATCCATCTGGAACTGGGTAAGGGGGAGTGGCCACCAGTGGGTAAGGGGTATTGCAAAGGACAGAGAAAAAGAAGGTTGTTATGGAAAAGCAGAAGATGAGTGTATGAAACTGGTGAGGTGTGTCTGAAAGGCAGCCTGCTGTCCTTTCTGGTTTACACACTTTCAGGCTGGTAAGGACTTCTCATGAGGCTTTGAAGTGGGGAGCAGGCACCACATTCCATCCAGCAGATCCTCAGCCTGCCCAATTCCATCAATTATAATGGGGCTCAGCTGCCATAGACTGTCCTCTCTAGACTAGAAGTTTTTTGAGGATCGCAAACAGAACAAACCACGATAACCCATTGGGACCACACCTGGCCCCTTGATAGAACAAATGCTCCAATGTTCCAGGAGGGTGAAATGATGAAGCGGGAGGGGAGGGGAGGGGAGGGAAGAGGAGAAAAGAGGAGAAAAGAGGAGATAAAAGAAAATGGGAGAAAAAAGGGGTGAGAAAGAGGGCAGGGGGCAAGGAAGGAAGACACAAAAGGCAGAGCAGTGAAGAAGGCTGGGGGTTGCTGAGTCCAGTTGAACAAAGGCCCACTAGGACAGTGATTCTTGTTTTTTTCGAAGGCACAAAACCCTTCAGAGAAACTGATGAAAAATGGGGATCTTTTCCCAAGAAAAAAAATGCATGCAAACACGCATAAGCATACATTTCCAAGGACTTCAAAGATCCCAGCTTAAGAATCCTTTACTGCCGGGCGCGGTGGCTCACGCCTGTAATCCCAGCACTTTGGGAGGCCGAGGCAGGCGGATCATGAAGTCAGGAGATCAAGACCATCCTGGCTAACACGGTGAAACCCCGTCTCTACTAAAAATACAAAAAATTAGCCGGGCGTGGTGGTGTGCGCCTGTAGTCCCAGCTACTTGGAGGCTGAGGCAGGAGAATGGCGTGAACCTGGGAGGCGGAGCTTGCAGTGCGCCAAGATCGCACCACTGACTGCACTCCGAGTGAGACTCCATCTCAAACAAAAAAAAAAAAAAAAGAAAAGAATCCTTTACTTTTAAACCAAGGTGGAAAGAAATCTAAATCTCCATATTTTCAGGGTGAAGCCTTTTCTCAGGCTGCTCCCAGACCTAATGTCCCAATCTCTCCCCACCCAATGAAAGTTGTTTCCTGGGAAGGGCAAAGGGACCCCTTCACCCACCCCCCAATCAATCATCCCAGCTTCAGAAAGACAAGGCTCCACAGTCCCAGACCCACCACTGAAATTTACCTTGACGGATGGCTGAAAGCAGGTCGCTACGGGCATCACTCACAGCAGGCAAGGAGGACTTGGGCTTGGTGGTATCAGAAAGCGGTGGTGGTACAGCAGGCTGGCCATCTGCACCAGTGAAAGGGGGAGGAGGGGGCCCCGGAGGAGGAGGAGGAGGAGGGGGAGGAGGAGGTGCTCCTCCTGTTGGCTGAGACAAGGGAGGTGGTGGCAGAGTTGGGTAGTCAGTTGCCGGTGGTGGAGGAGGAGGTGGAGGGGCAGCAAAATCAGGGTGAGGTGGGAAACATGGGGGTGAGGGTGGTGGAGGCGTCCCTGGAGACCCAAATCCTACAGGTGGTGGTGGAGATGGGATGCCTATCATTGGAGGCGGAGGTGGCGGAGGGGCAGGTGGTGGAGCAAACCCAGGTTTAGGACCTGCTGGAGAGCCTAGAGGAGGAGCTGGTGGTGGATGGCTTGGGCTGACCACACTGGATCTTTTGGGTCCAGCCAAACCAGATCCTCTTTGGTTGTCCACTGGGTAACTAAAAGGCCAAAGAAAAAACACTCACCATCACCCTTAGAATGCAAACACCTACCTACAGTTAGCCTTGTCTATAAGCCGAGGTTTATCTTGGTTGACTATACCATTTCACTTTGGCTTAAACAGAAAGAAAAACCTACAGATGGTCAGAACAGACAAATAATGAAATAAGCAGCCTTGTAAGGTAATGAGCTTCCCACCAGTAGAGGAGGATAGCCAGATTGAGTAAAACTACCTGAAAGAAGTGGACTTGAGATTCCTCTATCAGGTAAGGGCTAGCTGAGACATCTCTCAGACCCTTCTGCCTTTCCAGCTCTAAGGGGAAGGCACCCTCCCTCCCTTTCTCTAAGAAGGATGGTCCATGGCAGTTGCTAATTTAATCCTGGAGCCAGGTTAAGGGTGCATGCAAGAAAGAACTGGAATAAAAATTCAAACACCACCCACACACTAGGCTCTGTTTCTCAGGCTATTAACATTCACCAGCATTGGAAAGGGCAGGAAACCCAAGCCAGGCTGACCACACCTGAGTGGGATATAGATTTAGGTGAATGCATCTTCAGTGCTCATGTGGGAAAATCTTGAGAGAGAATGAATCTCAATCTGAGAATCCGCAGAGATGGGAAATGAATGTGCCACCAGACTCTTGACCCAGGCCTGAAAGAGGATTACGGCTACACCTCTCCTGGGATCAGATTTGCTTGGCTGCAGCTGCAAGGTCTCAGGCCATGTGTGAAGCAGAAGGTTTTCTTTTTCCACCTTTGTATCTGCCCTGCACTAACAGCTACGCCTTAGAAAAGCAGCCATTTTGGAATTTTCCACAGACCTTCCAGTCTTAGCTGCATCTGACAGGGCCACCAGCAGGAAGTGATTTGGGAAGCAGGAGATTTGGGATTAATGGTTTCTAGGGCCAAGAAGAACGAGGGGAGAGGAGGAGGGCAGCACTGCTTTAGGTCTGCATCTGAGGGGTCCTCAACATATTCAATCTCTAATTAAGCAGTATCCAAGGAGAAAAGTGCATCTTTCAAAGCTCTCATTTATCAGGCATTAGAAGGGACAAAAGTAACGGAGAAAACAGTGCAATCTGAACAATTCTCAGATCTCTTTTCAGTCATTACTGCCTAACACTTCCATTGTACACCTCTGCCAGGGACACTGACAAATATAAAAATGGACGAATTTGGAGTTTCATCCCCCTTTTCCCTTTGTTTCATTGTTTCTGGAGATTCAACATAGCAGTGAAACTAACCAGCACTAAGAGAGGAAGTGACTCTATGCTAGGTTCCTAGACAACTGGGCAAGGTATCTGCTAACTATTTCCTGAAGAGCGGATTGTAACACTTCATTTCATGATGAGTTAAAGTTAAGGAAAAGGCCTGTGCGGCAGAGTGGCTCATGCCTGTAATCCCAGTCCTCTGGGAGGCCGAGACGGGCAGATCATGAGGTCAGGAAATCAAGACCATCCTGGCTAACACAGTGAAACCCCATCTCTACTAAAAATACAAACAATTAGCTGGGCGTGGTGGCGGGCGCCTGTAGTCTCAGCTACTCGCGAGGCTGAGACAGGAGAATGGCATGAATTCGGGAGGCGCAGCTTACAGTGAGCCAAGATCACGCCACTGTACTCTAGCCTGGGTGACAGAGACTCTGTCTCAAATAAATAAATAGGGAGGCCGAGACGGGCGGATCACGAGGTCAGGAGATCGAGACCATCCTGGCTAACCCAGTGAAACCCCGTCTCTACTAAAAAAATACAAAAAAAAAAAAAACTAGCCTGACAAGGTGGTGGGCGTTTGTAGTCCCAGCTACTCGGGAGGCTGAGGCAGGAGAATGGCGTAAACCCGGGAGGCGGAGCTTGCAGTGAGCTGAGATCTGGTCACTGCACTCCAGCCTGGGCGACAGAGCAAGACTCCGTCTCAAAAAAATAAAATAAATAAATAAATAAATGAATAAAGTTAAGGAAAAAACAAGAAAGAAGGTGGTAACTTCTATTTGTTTGGGTCTAGGCTAAACAGGAGTAGTTAAGAATATAGGTTCTGGAGTCCAACTGACCAATCATGGCTCTGCCCTTACTGGCTGTGACCTTTGGGTCATTTCATTGACTCCCCCTGTGCCTCAGTTTACTCATTATAACATGAGAATAACAGTACCTATCTCAAAAGAGGACTCCAATGGGAATGAAGCAACATATATATAGAGTGTTAATTATTTCTATGATCTAGACAGTCTTGTTTGAAGTTATTTTAGTGATCCTGACCTAGGGTTTTAACTCTTTTTTTTTTTTTTTTGGTCTTGCTCTGTCACTCAGGCTGGAGTGCAGTGGCATGATCATGGCTCACTGCAGCCTTCACCTCCCAGGCTCAAGCGATCCTCCTACCTCAGTCTCCTGAGTAGATGGGACCACAGGCGTGTGCCACCAAGCCTGGCTAATTTTTTTGGTTTTTAGTAGGGATGAGGTCTTGCTATGTTAACCAGGCTGGTCTTGAACTTTTGGCCTCAAGAGATCCTCCCACCTTGGCCTCCCAAAATGCTGGGATTACAGGCATGAGCCACTGCTCTTGGTCCATCCTTTTGTTCTTGAGTGTATAACCACCGACAGTGGATGGAGTAGGTACCACCATTTACCTGAATTCTGCTGGTGGAGGAGGCAAGTTGTCCTCGGAGAAGGAAGGAGAAGGTGAAGAAGCAGAGTCTGACTGTGGTGGTGGCGGATAGCTACTTGCATCCACGTTTTCAACACAGCCAATGCTGCCATTCTGGTACACCAAGGTGGGTGGATACCTGTCAATGAACCGAATGCCAAAAACTGTCATTTAAAGAGCCTGAGTGGGTTTTTTCTTCTTAAAAGGTACTACAAAAATGCATTTGATACAAAAGCTATTAGGGAGAAATAAAATAGGTATATTTCCCACATATTTTCTGTTACACTGAAATTTTATTTTAAGACTAAATATTCTATTGTCAAATATATCCCAGATATTTCTGCTGAATTGTTTGTAGTAACAGGATTCAACCCAGATTATCAAAACTGCTCCTTGCCCAGTGTTGGCCTTGTCAAGCCCAGCAGTTCTTTTAAATTATCTCCCCAGTGTCAGGTGCAGATATACCTGAATCCCAAAGTCCTGTGGCAAAGGGTGAAGCCAAATCCCAGAGGCTAGTGAGCTGCAAACACGTGACTGGCACACAGCCTGATTTTGAGGTCAGCAAGCCTCTGGAAAGCTGGAAGGCCAAGGAGGCACTGGATTGCAAAATCAAGCTCAGGATGAATGCAGGGTGCTATGTGGTAGTAAATGTGGTCTTTCTGCCAGGTCTCTTATCAAACAAAATGAGCTGACGATTAAAGTAGGGTGCTAGGGCTTGCCTCATGAAAACCTGTCCCTCAGTGCACTGGGCCTTGGGTGAATTTGTTCTGGGTGAACAACAACAAAACTTCAAACAAGCACAAATACACCAAGCATCAGCTAACAAAATCTGGCCTGCTCTGCTCCACTTCCCCCTCTTTCCACTATTGTTGGGGTCTAAAGAACTCATCTAAAACAGACCCCAGGGAGAACAGAGTTGGAGGAAACTAACTGAATCAAAAGATGCTCTGATGTGGAAAATCCCCAAGGCCTGGAGCCCTGGAGCCTTGGCACGTCTCTTTATAGGTTCACCAACAGGCATGTCCAGATAGACTAACCATGAAGCCCCAACTCCAAACCGCCTGGACAACAGGAAAATGGGAGACAAATCCTCATCTTCCTACTCCACAAATAAAAGACACACATGGGTAGCTGGCATTCTGAACACACAAGCTTCTGGCCTTAGAGTCACTGAACCTATGACAAGTGCCTGTCTGAACAGTGCTACTGACCCTAGCCCCACCCAATCAGTAGTGAAAAGGGGTCCATGGAACAAAATGGCCCCCTTTACTGGGAGGTGAAGGTAATGAAGGTACCCTCAGGGCTGATTTCCCAGTAGAGAAAAAGGTTCATTTTTTCTTTCACCATCTTCATCACTCTTTAAAACAGATCTCTTAATCCACGAAGAACAAGTGTCAGAAGTGTCAAGATTTTTAAAAGTCGAGATTTTCATGGTAGAGTTATTTCTAAAAGCAAGAACAACTCAACTCTTTTCTTTTATCATTCCTAGACACCCAGCATAGGCTGGCATGGTTCTCTGACAGCCATGATGCAATGTATTTAGAGTAAAAACCAGGGCGACATTCATGCCAAGCAGTCATGGTGACTTGGCTTTGAATGTCAACCAGGTCAGACACCAGGATAAGCATCAAACCAACCTTTAAAACCATCTTTTCCCCCCTTTAAACCTCCAGTGTGATTTGGTATTGGGAAATGGGGTCAGACTGACACCTCTTATTTCTCCACAGAGATATATAGCTTCAATACTGGCCGAGCAACCTTTCCCACACTGTCTATGAGGTCTGCATTCAGTCCCTTGGCCAGCCTCTCTCCCAAGACTGACAAAGGCTGACTGAAAAGTTGCTTTGGTGATGTGAACAGCTTTCTTGCCTGGCCCTCCCCAGCCCTGAGAGTGAAATGCCCAGTTCTTAGGCATGACCTTCAAATCAATGCTCTGGAGGCAAAGGATTCCCAAGACCACTTTTCTTCCCTTTCCAGTCTTTCCTCTGGGGCCCTTAGATGTGTGTCTCGCAGAGTAAGGGCACTAGGAGTCATGGGCTTTCTTTTCCAGACCCCTCCAGTCACCTCATTTAAATTGCTGAGTCTCTTGATTTATTTAGCAAATTTTAATCACCAGAGGGATGCACTTTAAAGTAGCTGATTAACAGTGGTATTGATCTAAGCCACAGAGACAGACTTCAGGGGGTGTGAAAGGTGTCACACCAGAGCTGTCAGACTGTTGTCCCCACTCCCTTCAAAGAATGCTACCAACAGTACAAAAGCATTACCTACCCAGAAGTCCCCAGCTTTTCTTTGGACTCCACAAATTCTTGTCCCATCTTCATTTTCTCCCACTCTTCCTTACGTGTCTTGATTTTACGTGGGTTTACATTCCCTCGATTTGGATTATCTTTCTTTTCTTTCTATAATGAAAAGGAACAGGAAGGTCTTTGTAGAACATTTTCCAAAGTTCTTCATTAAAATTCTACCCATCTTCATGGATGCATATCTAAGAGATGATTTGCCTAGACAACACATAATAACTACAGAACTTACAGAATTACTGGGTTTGAAGTGACCTAGAGGCCATCTAATCCAAACCATCCCTGGGTGAAACATTTGCTCAATCCCACACTCAAATGCCTCCAGCAACGGGAACCCCACTTCCTCTTTGGATAACTCATTCATATTTTTGAAAAGCTCTAATTGCTAGAAGTTAGTGAACAGCTATTTATTATTTGCTTGGCCCCAAAGGTCAGTCAAGAGAGATGAGATGTAATGAGACCTGCAGTTATCTGGGGCATATATAAGGAAATAGTTTAAATAAAACAAAACAAAACAAAACCCAATGAAGAATTTTTCAGCCTGTGCAGCTGCTCTTGCCCCTGGCACTCTCCTGGGCCTCCTGGCAGCCATGCTAATGGGATTGAGGTTGCAACTGGTAGGTCACATACATACCAGGGAGAGTCTATGGGGAGGGAGAATCTCCGAAACCTACATATATATCCCCCCACCTTAGCCCCATCCAGTCAGTAGTGAAGGCATTAAACTGCTCCTTTTGCAAATCAAACACTGCAGAACCTTGTGCTGATCTCTGAGAAATGAGCTGCAAAACTGGCGGAGAAGGGACTAGCCTAGCTTGAGTGTCCAGCAGAGTCAGGTGCAAATTGCAAGAGAAATAAATGGTGAATAGAAAAGTCAATTTCTAAAACTCAGCCTGAATATACTCAATTGTTAATAGCACTGGGGGGAACAAACACATTTTTGGTGTGATTTATACTTTCATCTTGGTTGTGCTTGGTGTGGACACATTTTTTTAAGAGTTTCACCTGGCATCCAAGCAAGCAGCCACTCGAAATGATTACTTCACATAAGACTGGCTTCCTTTTTATCCCCCTCCACAATCGTGCCTACTGATGTGGAGAACAGAGGCCCCTTTCCCCTCACCCTATGCTTTCTCTTCTCTTTCATGATATCCTTGGTGTCCTGCAGCATCTTCTCCTTCCAAAGATCAAAGAAGTATGAAGGGTCTGTGTAGAATTTGAGTGCCTCTTTTCCATCGTCCCTGGGATAGAAATGAAGACAAGTAGCTGTCAGTAGACAGATGAGCTCCCAAACAAATCCAATATTCCAAACACCTACCAGTTAGCAGTTTTTACACCAAGGAATCAAGAAGTCATTTGAATCGATTGCATACCTCCTCTCCCATACCAGCATTTCAATGCCCCCGAATGGCACCTCTCTACTTATCAGACTTTTAAAGAACCTTAGCCTTACTTTCAATTCCTGGTAGATGAATTTGCATTGTCAGGGCAAGAACAGGTGATAGCAGCAGGGATCCTGATTACTTCTAATGATCTGCATGGCCACAGAGAGCTCCCTGAGGATATTCGGATATCCTGGTACATCAGAGGGGATTTCTACCACTGGTTCCTCTTTTCCCACCAGTTCCGCAGGACTCTTTAGGAAGCATCAGTAGCTTCCTACCCACCGGAAACCTGTGTACACATATGGGGGTTCATGTGTATGCATATGTACACATATATACATGAAAAGTGTGTGTGTACGGCTGTTATTTCTCTGCACACACAGAAAACCAGCCACAGCACTCCACCTTCTTGCTCCCTTCTAGAATAGCTCAGCATCCACACACACCCCAACCACAAGGGGGCTCCAGTGAGAAAAGACGGCCAGCTGTTTTAAGACCACAAGGTTTAATCACCGGTTCCTAATTAGTGGCTGTGCCAGTGGGACAGAGTAAACTATTGAGTGTCCATATAAGGGCTATCTGCCAGACTCAACGGTCCTGGTTGGAATCTTGCACTTTGGCATAGATAAGGTCCTCTCACTATCCAGAAAGTATGTGCTTAGGAGTGAACATTTATCTTAACATTATTCTGAACTAAAAAGAAATGGAAAGGCAATTCTATTCCCTGCCCTCCAATCCTATCACAACACAGAAAGTGCTTCCAAATAAAACATTAATAATTTCTATATTAAATCTTCTCCTGAGTTAGATACACCACTACTCATTTCTGTTGGGCCAAGTTCAGATAACTGAGAGGCCATGCTAATTCTGATACTATATGCTAAAAAGAAAAATACCATTAACTGAAGAAAAAAATTCTCCTAATATCATTTGTTTATCTAATCCCACTACACAAACCCTATGTCATACTCCTATGTCAAACCCTATGTCATAATATTGTCATACAATATTATCAGTTGTATGACCCCTTTCTGCCCAATAACTCCTCTGCCCAAACCCAACTAGACTCAATAATGGAGGCTGCAGAGTCAAACCTCTGTCCTGCTGTGCTGGTCCCTTTGAAAGCCAAGGGGCAAACATAATTTTACACAGTAAAATGAAGGACAGATGCCATGTACTTTGTATCTGTGTGAGAAGGCTCCCTGAATTGGACTGGTGTCCTTGAATTTCACATGGGTACACACACACACACACTCTACCTTGCAGTGTACACGTCTGATAGAAGACATCCGCCTCCAGCTATCTGTAATTATTTTTTACCTGCTTCAAAGATATGTACGGATGTAAGCAAGATAAATATTCACCTTCTGTCCCTCTTCAGTGGTTTTTTGCAGGATGACAATACTACCAAACCACTAGAGGAGAGAGGCTTTAAGTTGTCTATAAGGCTATGTTCTTTTTCAAGTCCAGGGACAGCAGAGTAGGTCCTTTCAGAAGGAAATGTCCAAAGGATGCTCAAAACAAAGTGAACGATGCTCATTTGGAAGAATGCCAATTACTCCTTAAGCTTTGGAAAGACCCCTCTGAGGCCAGAGCAGCCAGTCCAAGAGGCTGGCCCCACTAACACACCCAAACATCTGGTAATCTAGTGGTTTCCAAGTAAGTGGGAGCCTTGCTAGAATGTTGCCCCTGGGATCCATGCTGTAGGACCGCCTTGTAACAAAGTCCTTTTGGTTCTATAATAACTAAATTCCTTGGATGGAATCCAAGATGGACCTGGTTTATATGAAATTAAACTCTGTAGCATGCTATGGTTACAGTAAACTTTCAATATGTATTACATTCACTGTGAATTTCAGAAACCAAACAATAATAAGTGACAAGTGTTTATGGGGTAAATTTTAGTTTCTGCTGCCACAGACAACTTTGGGGTAGGCAGTAAGCTTTTAGATACAATCCTCTCATGTAAACAACTGCTTCAGATAAAAAGACAATTTAGTGTTATTAAACCACAGGTTGAAAAAGGGAGGAGCTAGCCAGCCATTACCTGTAAGGGGTAAGATTGTTGAGAGGGGGAGGAGTATCACAGGTATTGTATGTTTCTAAGACAGGCACCGGGAGAGAGTTTCTGTCAAAAAGCTTCTGGTCTTGAATGGTGGAGCTTCTGAAGGCTTTTCGGGTGTTGATTCCTTGTAGTGACACTGAGAGAAGATGGAAGGCGTTAGAAAATGGACGACAGGCTATTTGAGCAAACACTGAGTCACACCAGTCAGAGAGGCCTCAGCTGCTGCATTTCTTGGCTGCGGCTGTCTGCAGTCAGGCTTTTTTTCCCTCCCCCTCTGGGGAAGCCCCACAAGGCTGTCAGCAGCCCAGTCATTTCACGACTGAACAAAATGAGGCAACACAAAGGTTTACTATGTGGCCAGATCTAGCAGGCCTCTCCTTAGGAGGAATGAATCTTCCAAGTACTTTTATGGTAGCAAAATACGATTGAGGGAGGGGAAATTTGAGAAAGAAGGAATTGGGGGAATGGGAGAAAGGAGTGCATGAGGGTGTGGTGGAGCTAAAAAGGTTCTTTCCAGCACTCAGGCTTGTGTCACTTCAAAGCAGAACTCTATAGGTCTCTGTGATTTCTCCCCTCACTTTTTTTAAAATAAATCAGGGGGAAAAAATTCTATAAAACTGCTCAGCAAAGCCTGCAAATGCTGAGCTCAGCTTTCTTACCTTCTTCTTCCTTGGGATCCAGCTGAGTGACTTTAACTTGTAGTCGGTCGACCCTCTCAGCAAGGGAGCTTACCCGAGAGGCAAAGGTATTTGCCTGAGTAAAGAGCTCTCCAAAAATGTCCTCTGCATATTTACCTGGAAAGAGCAAAGAAACCAAGTCACTAGTGCATAGAAGTAATGTAAATGGTCAGAAAAACTGGCTACTAAAGATTGTATTCCCTAACCACCAAACACATATTACACACACACACATACCCTAAGACGGTTTGGGCTATATGCAGATGACTGCTCTTAGAGAAATACTCTTCATAGTTTAGGAAGTCTGCATATGTTCTATAACTAATAGAGTCTTCTTGACAGATGTGAACAGTCATGAGACTCAAAACAGGCTGAATAAAACTGAAAGGTGTAATGCAAAAAATTAAGCCTGGAAGAACAGATAATATTTCTACACATTTCCAGCCTGGGCAACACGGTGAAACCCCGTCTCTACTAAAAATACAAAAATTAGGCAGGTGTGCTGGCAGGCACCTATAATCCCAGCTACTGGGGAGGCTAAGGCAGGGGAATCACTTGAACTTGGGAGGCGGAGGTTGCAGTGAGCTGAGACGGAGCCACTGCACCCCAGCCTGGGTGACGGAGTGAGACTAAAACTAAACTAATAAAATAACACTACACATTTGCCCATAGCCCTTAGCCTCTTATTGTTCTGTAAAAGTACCTTATAAAATGGTTCTGAAAAACAGATTGGGAGTTTAGAGGACATTCTAGGTATCTAAAATTAACATGAAAAGTAAGAAATTAGTTCCTCAATGGAGCCTTGAAAGTACAGTGAACAAATATGATTAGTGTGTTAAATGTGAGGGGCCCTGAGCTTATCAACAACCCATAGCAGAGATGTACAACTTCTTTTAAGAGGTAGAAAGGTTACTTTATGTTTTATAACTTATATATTTTTTTTCTTTTTTTGGAGACAGAGTCTCCCTCTGTCACCCAGGCAGCAGTACAGTGGCATGATCTTGGCTCACTGCAACCTTCATCTCCTGGGCTCAAGCAATTCTCATGTATTAGCCTCCCGAGTAGCTGAGATTAAAGATGTGCACCACCATGCCAGGCTAATTTTTGTATTTTTGGTAGAGACGGGGATTTGCCAGGTTGCCCAGGCTGGTCTCAAACTCCTGGCCTCAAGTGATCTGCCCACCTTGGCCTCCCAAAGTGCTGGGATTACAGGTGTTGAGCCACCATGCCCAGCTTGTCACCTACAACTTTCAAAGTCTTTGCTCTAGGTTACAATCCTTCAAATCTACATCTCAGGAACCAAGTGAAAAGCTGAAACTTTCAAGCCCTCTGAAAAGCAGCATACCAGTGGTCTCTTTCCACAATGTCTTGTTTTTTAGAAAAAGAAAAGTTCCGTACTTTCAACCCTGGAATGCAAGGAGAATCTGCAGCCAAAGAAACATAACAGCAATTTGACACTACCTCTATATTGTCATTCCAAGCCACAGGCACATTCTTACTAGGAATGAAAAGTAGTGCATATGAATAAATATACCATCTGAGCTTTTTTTTTTTTTTTTCCCCCAGACAGAGTCTTGCTCTATCCCCCAGGCTGGAGTGCAGTGGTGCAAAATCTCGGCTCACTGCAGCCTCTGCCTCCTGGGTTCAAGCGATTCTCCTGCCTCAGCCTCCCGAGTAGCTGAGATTATAAGTGCCTGCCATAACACCCGGCTTGTTTTTTGTTTTTAGTAGAGAGAGGGTTTCATCATGTTGGCCAGGCTGGTCTTAAACTCCTGACCTCAGATGATCTGCCCACCTCAGCCTCCCAAAGTACTGGGATTACTAGCACGAGCCACTGCGCACAGACCTACCATCTGAGCTTCTTGCAAGGTGAAGGCAATCATAAGAGACTGTGCCCAATCAAATGATAATTTTTTTTGAGAACTATTTAAAGTAGGCTTTAATTTCTAGCTTCGAAACTACATTTATGCTTAGTCCATATTTGAGGGGAAAAAAAATAGCCTGAAAGGCCAAAACCACACCTTCAGGGTGAACTGCAGCTCACCTTCCCAGTACAACCTGAAGAGTGGGGATAAGACCAATCAACTGCATATTTTGAATTGCTTATTAAGTCAATAAGGACTTCTAATCAAGGAAGAAGCAAGTCCTTGCATACTGATCATTTGTGACCTAAACAATTATGGGAAGCTCCTGGGCGCAAATAACTCAAATCAGCTGATAAGCATTTCTACTCTGCAGGTTGAGGATTTTATCTGATCCCTATTCATAATATGGCTAAGTTCCTACAAAAACCATACTGTATCATGCTTGTCTAGGTAATGGAAAATTGTGTTTGGAAGGCTAAAACAGAGAAATATGCAACATTATGTGTGGAAAATAAACCAAGCTCAAAAATATCTGTTAAAAATAAAAGGCCAGGCCGGGCGCGGTGGCTCACGCCTGTAATCCCTGCACTTTGGGAGGCCGAGGCGGGCGGATCACGAGGTCAGGAGATCGAGACCATCCTGGCTAACCCGGTGAAACCCTGTCTCTACTAAAATACAAAAAATTAGCCGGGCGCGGTGGCGGGCGCCTGTAGTCCCAGCTACTCCGGAGGCTGAGGCAGGAGAATGGCGCGAACCCGGGAGGCGGAGCTTGCAGTGAGCCGAGATGGTGCCACTGCACTCCAGCCTGGGCGACAGAGTGAAGACTCCGCCTCAAAAAAAAAAAATAAATAAAAAAAAAATAAAAGGCCAGTCGTGGTGGCTCATGCCTGTAATCCCATCACTTTGGGAGGCCAAGGTGGGCAGATCACTTGAGGCCAAGAGTTCGAGACCAGCCTGGGGAATATGACAAAACCCTGCCTCCACTAAAATTACAAAAAAATTAGGCCAGGCGGCCGGGCGCGGTGGCTCAAGCCTGTAATCCCAGCACTTTGGGAGGCCGAGACGGGCGGATCACGAGGTCAGGAGATCGAGACCATGCTGGTTAACACGGTGAAACCCCGTCTCTACTAAAAAATACAAAAAATTAGCCGGGTGAGGTGGCGGGCGCCTGTAGTCCCAGCTACTCGGGAGGCTGAGGCAGGAGAATGGCGTGAACCCGGGAGGCGGAGCTTGCAGTGAGCTGAGATCCGGCCACTGCACTCCAGCCTGGGTGACAGCGCGAGACTCCGTCTCAAAAAAAAAAAAAAAAAAAAAAAAAAAAAAAAAAAAAAAAAATTAGGCCAGGCATGGTGGCTCATGCCTGTAATCCCAGCACTTTGGGAGGCCAAGGTAGGCGGATCACCTAAGGTCAGGATTTTGAGACCAGCCTGGCCAACATGGTGAAATCCCATCTCTACTAATAATACAAAAATGAGCTGGGCATGGTGGCGGGCACCTGTAATCCCAGCTACTCAGGAGGCTGAGGCAAAAGAATCGCTTGAACCTGGAAGGCAGAGGTTGCAGTGAACCAAGATCGCACCACGTCACTCTAGCCTAGGTGACAGAGCGAGACTCCATCTCAAAAAAAAAAAAAAAAAAAAAAGCTGCGTGTGGTGGTGCACACCTGTAATCCCAGCTACTCAGGAGGTTGAGGCATGAGAATCACTTGAACTTGGGAGGCAGAGGTTGCAGTGAGCCCAGATCGTGCCACTGGCTCCAGCCTATCTCAAAAATAATAATAATAAATAAAATGAAATAAAAGAAAAAAGAAAAATATCAATTAATCTTCCAGCTATTCTGGAGGGGAAAAAAAAATACCAATCAACTTACACCAAAAGAGTCACCAAGAGTACCTAGGATTTCCTGGTCCTTAAGTGAAGAGGGTAGTGATAGTAGAAGTAGAGGCTCTGTGTGGCACAGTGGTTTTCAAGATAAAATCTTACAAAGAACCTCAACATATAAAACTAGTAAGTATAAGATCTCTATTTTAAGAGGAAGTGAAGTGGTGTGAGGGCTTCCCCACTGTCTCATCACCTCAGGCCTGAGGCAGACTTAGAACTACACTATGAGACATGGAAGGAGCAGTTGACTTCAAATCAGAAAATCTGAATCAAAGTCTCAGCTCTTTCTATTTATACTTGTGTACTCGTCAGCAAGTCACAATCTCCCAGTCTTAGTTTCCTCATCTGTAAAGGAGGGATAATACTACCCCATCAAGTTACCATAAGGATTAAGTGAGCTAAAAATGTGAGTTGTTACAATGATATTCTTCCTTATACTCCTCAACCACATTACATGACTTAATGGTATAAATACCTAAGGCCAGGCACGGTGGCTCATGCCTATAATCCCAACGCTTTGGGAGGCTAAGGCAGGTGGATCACTGAAGGCCAGGAGTTTGAGACCAGCCTGGCCAACATGGTGAAACCCTGTCTCTACTAAAAATATAAAACTTAGCCACGCATGGTGGCATACCATCTTGTAATCCTAGCTACTCAGGAGGCTGATACATGAGAACTGCTTGAGCCCAAGAGACATAGGTTGCAGCGAGCCAAGATCACACCACTTCACTTCAGCCTGGGTGACAGAGTAAGACTCCATCTCAAAAAACAAACAAACAAACAAACAAACAACAAACAAACAAAACAAAACAGCGTAAATTCTAAATACCTTAAGTTTTTGTTTTTAAATTTTTTTTTTATTTTTTAGATAGATACTTGCTCTGTTGCCCAGGCTGGAGTACAATGGCACAATCTCAGCTCACTGCAACCTCTGCCTCTCTGCCTCCTGGATTCAAGAGATTCTCCTGCCTCAGACTCCTGAGTAGCTGGAAGTACAGGCACATGCCCAGCTAATTTTTGTATTTTTAACAAAGAAGGGGTTTCACCATGTTGGCCAGGCTGGTCTCAAACTCCCAACCTCAAGTGATCTGCCTTGGCCTCCTCAAGTGTTGGGATTACAGGCGTGAGCCACTGTGCCCAGCCTAAATATCCTAAGTTTTAAGTTTAGAGGAAAATTTTAAATATAATTCCAATTAGTAATTTGATAGTCTCTATTCTTCAAGTGCTAAAATTTACTCCAACTTTTGAAAACAGAAATGTGATATTGAACTAGGGAAAACCAAAGTGTCTTGTTCAGAGTTAAACTTCACTCATTCAGATTACCAAGAGAGACCCAATATCCATCATTATCCAACATTCATAACGGATACCACATTTTGCAGAAGATTCTAGGAAGCAGTCTTCAATTTTTGTTTTTTCCTTAGCAGAACTCTTCAAATGAAATGTTACGTGGAAGTAGAACAGGTAAAACTGATTTTTAAAAATGTGAAGTTGCTCTTATTGAAGTCTGAGTGGGAGTCTTGGAGCTCCCCAATGGCATGCCCCACCCCCTCACCCACGCTGCAGTCAGTTAGAAACCTAATATCTAGCTTGATTTTCTAACGACCCAAGTGGGGGTTCCATTCTCCTGGGTGGCCACAATACTGATACAAAGTGCTGGCTGGCTGTGCCTGTATTTTCTAAGATACAGCAACCGAATATGCGAAATGCCATCTCACTGTTCTGAGAAAAAAATAAGAATTCTGGATGTGCTGTCACGGAGCAATCTATGGCTGTGGGATTTTTAGTTTTATGCTTTATCCATTCCATAATCAGCCTTTCAGTACTAAATTGAGAAGTTCCACCCAGGTACAATGCACATGAGGCCAAGGTCATGAGCCTGAAGCACATATGAACCCTTCCCTGCACTCCTCTCAGCTAGATGAAATCCCAGTCATCTTTCAAGGTCCCATTCAAATGTAACCTCTTCTATGAAGTCTTCCTTGACCCTGCCTATCCCTACCTGTGCCCCCACTACCCACAGAAAGTATTATTTCCATTCCTACATTCTTTGTGCATCAACAGCACGGAATAGTGGGAGATATATAGGCGTGAGTTATTCGACATTTAATGACCTTCTACTGGGTGACAGGTACTACACAAGGTAGACACTGGGGTTCAAAGACAAATAACACATGATTACTACCTTCAACAATTTTCTTTTTTGGTTACCCAGGCTGGAGTGCAGCAGCGCCATCTCAGCTCACTGCAGCCTTGACCTTCTGGGCTCAAACGATCCTCCTACCTCAGCATTCCATCTCAGCCTTCCAAATAGCTGGAAGTACAGGCTCATGCCACCACACCCAGCTAATTTAGTTTATATTTTGTAGAGAAAGGGTCTCACTATGTTGTCCAAGCTATCTCAAACTCCAGGGCCCAAGCAATCCTCCCATCTCAACCTCCCAGAGTGCTGGGATTATAAGCATGAGCCATTGTGCCCAGTCAAGAATTTTTAATTGAGTATGAGTCATAGGTGATTTGTGATATAATGTGATAGGATAATACAGGCATATAATGGGAGCTCAGAGGAGCACTCTTAGCCCAACCTGGAAGAGAAGATTCCTGAGCTGGACCTTGAAGGATTAGCTACAGGCAGCCAGGCAGACAAAGATGGCAAGGGCTGTTCAGCCAGGGAGGATAGCAAGAGCACTGTTTGGAAATATGAGAGAGCATGGTCTGTCTCAGGAGAACTACTAGTAGGTGATAATTCATTCTTTTTTCCTTTCCTTTTTCCTTCTATTTAATTAATTTATTTGAGACAAGGTCTCGCCCTGTTGGCCAGTGCTGGAGTGGCATGATCATGGCTCACTGCAGCCTTGAACTCCCAGGCTCAAGCGATCCTCCCACCTTAGCCTCCCAACCAGCTGGGACTCCAGGTGTGCACCACCACACCTGGGTACTTTTAAAATTTTTGTAGCAATAGGGTCTCAGTATGTTGCCAGCGCTGGTCTCGAACTCCTGAGCATAAGCAATACTTGTGCCTCAGCCTCCTAAAGTACTGGGATTACAGGTGTGAGCCAGTGTGCCAGGCCCCCTTTTTCCATTTTAAAAGACTAAAGTGAAGGCTGGGCATGGTGGATCACGCCTGTAATCCCAACAGTTTGGGAGGCCGAGGCGGGTGGATCACCTGAGGTCAGGAGTTCGAGACCAGCCTGGCCAACATGGTGAACCCCCGTCTCTACTAAAAATGCAAAAAACTGACCAGGCGCGGTGGCTTATGCCTGTAATCCCAGCACTTTGGGAGGCTGAGGTGGGCAGATCATGAGGTCAGGAGATCGAGACCATCCTGGCTAACACGGTGAAACTCTATCCCTACTAAAAATACAAAAAAATTAGCCAGGTATGGTGGTAGATGCCTGTAGTCCCAGCTACTCAGGAGGCTGAGGCAGGAGAATGGCATGAACCTGGGAGGCGGAGCTTGCAGTGAGCCGAGATGGCGCCACTGTACTCTAGCCTAGGCGAGACTCCGTCTCAAAAAAAAAAAAAAAAAAAAAAAAAAAAAAAAATTAGCTGGGTGTGGTGGCATGCACCTGTAGCCCCAGCTACTCGGGAGGCTGAGGCAGGAGAATCACTTGAACCCAGAGGCAAAGGCTGCAGGGAGCCGAGATCGCGCCATCACACTCCAGCCTAGGCAACAAGAGCGAAACTCTGTCTCAAAAATAAAAAAAATTTTAAAAATTGTTAACATGGGCCGGGCGCAGTGGCTCACGCCTGTAATCCCAGCACTTTGGGAGGCCGAGGTGGGCGGATCACAAGGTCAGGAGATCGAGACCACGGTGAAACCCCATCTCTACTAAAAATACAAAAAATTAGCCGGGCGCGGTTGTGGGCGCCTGTAGTCCCAGCTACTCGGGAGGCTGAGGCAGGAGAATGGCGTGAACCCGGGAGGCGGAGCTTGCAGTGAGCTGAGATCCGGCCACTGCACTCCAGCCTGGGCGACAGAGCGAGACTCCGTCTCAAAAAAAAAAAAAAAAAAAAAAAAAAAAAAAAAAAAAAAAAAAATTGTTAACATGGAATTGTAGAAAATGAGGCTAGAAAGGAAGACAGGTCTTGCAGGGTCCTGAATGCTAGGCCAAGGAACTTAAATAACTCCACATTGAAGAAGAGGGGAGAGAAATAGTTGAGATGTGTACTCTGACTATAAAAACACTTGTTACATTATAAAAGTTAACACAGAATTAACTTTCAAAGCTTCAGAAATTCAGAATAATAAAAGTAAAAAGTAAGATTTGATTTTTAGGCAGATCACTCTTGCAGGGATAAAGAAACAGATTTAAGGGGGCTGGATCAGAGAAAGAAGGTAGAGGGAGGCTTGGTGAAAGTCAATGAAGTCTAAAATAGGGCAATACTGGCAGAGACAGAGAGTCAGGGACAGAGTTGAGAAATTTGTAGGAAGTCTGAGTTTAAACGTGACTTTGCCTCTTACTGGCTGTATCTCTTTAGGCAAGTTACTTTTTTTTTTTTTTTTTTTTTTTTTTTGAGACAGAGTCTCGCTCTATTGCCCAGGCTGGAGTGCAGTGGTACAATCTCAGCTCACTACAACTTCCGCCTCCCGAGTTCAAGCAATTCTCGTGCCTCGGGCTCCCAAGTAGCTGGGATTGCAGGTGTGTGCCACCATGCCTGGCTAATTTTTATATTTTTAGTAGAGACAGGGTTTCACCATGTTGGCCAGGCTGGTCTTCAACTCCTGACCTCAACTGATCTACACCCTCCGGCCTCCCAAAGTGCTGGGATTACAGGCGTGAGCCACTGTGCCTAGACAAGTTACCTTACTTTTCTGAGCCTTATTTTCTTTATCTGAAATATGGGAATACCACCACCTAATCTCATAGGATTACTGAGAAGATTAAATGAGATAATCTATGTCAAGATCTTATCCAAACCTTGCATAAAGTAGGCAATCAACAAATGTGGGTTCCCTTCTCACTCTCTCCCCATTCTCTCCTCTTAGGAATTATTTATTTCTGCCTCCCCTTATAGATTATGAGCTCCTAGAGGGCAGAGACCATTTCTTATTATTGCTGTATCCCCTCAGCATCTGGTACATAAAATATGTTCAACACATGTTTATTGGATGAATAAAGGGTCAGTTAGCCCCCACAATGTAAGAAAATCTTGTTTCCTTGGGCATAAGGTGGCTTTGGCCCTCAGATCAGCTTCCTCAAGATAGGAGTGGTCTGATCACAAGTGGGAGTGTGAGCAACGGCATCCATCAACACCACCCTGGAAATATAGCTGAGAGAGAGCATAACTTCAGTAAGTGGAAATAAGAAGCATCATTAGCTAGATGTTCTTTGTCCTATGAAGAAGGAACCAGTGTGTGATTGATTGACTTCCACCCATTTGGCCTTCTCAGAGAGAGAGGCAGAAATTATGCCTTTAAAAATCAGTGAGGTCTCTGCAGCCTTGATGTGCTTCCTTGTCAGCTGCACTGCTGTTGCGCTACTGTCAGTGTTCCTTTGTATAAGACATGCACCGGCAGGGTTTCATTTCTTCATGATGCCCCATCTAGGTTTCTCTAAGCCCTGGATCAACTGAGATGGTCCCTGAGGTACGTGAAGGCTTAGGAATCTCAGACTCCATACATCATCTGGTCATAGAGTTCTGTCTCCTCAGGCTCCTATTTTAAAGGCTGGGCCTATTGCTATACAGGGGAATGCAGGCTTTCTTGATATTCCACTGCCTTCACTAAGGGCAGTGATGCGATAGGAGGCGTGAGTATCTGAAATAATTCACACCAAAATGCCTTTGCTAAGGAAGATCACTAAAATGGCATTTTGACGGAGGTTCTTATGGGAGCTGGAGTGGCACTAGACAAATGCAGAGCCAATCCAAGCATCTGCCCTTCCCATATCTCAGCTTCAAGCAAACAAAGTCAACTTGATTCAGAATGAAATCCAAACCACATGCATGTACCCCACCCAAGGCAGTCTCATTCATTCTTGCCAATTAAAAAAATATATATAGTTGAGCTGGCTTTCCTTCAGCTCCAAAACAGTCTGGGCTAACCCCCATCTTCCTCCTAAGGAAGAATGGCTCCAGCTACTATTTGTGTCACTGTATGTTCACACAGCTTGCAAAACTCCCAATACCCCAGAGAATGCAGAAGTAATTTGTACCCTGAACTTGGACCTGGGGGCTTGCAGCACAATTAAATGTGTACCAGGGTGGACAAGACAGTCAGAATCTCTCCAAAGGCATGTTTGCTTTACTCCTCTTTGGGAAGAAAAGGGGTGGGGGTGTTGGGTAGATAAAGACTATTGGCACATTTGAGGCTTCAACAAAGTCAAGCTACATCGAACAGCTCGTGTAATTACAGGCACATTCCCCAACCCAAGATACTGCTCTGTGAACCTCCCACTTTACACACACAGAATTCTGCTCTGTCATTCCGTCTGCAGTTTTTGCTGCAGCCCTTCCTGCCACCCTTCCCACAGATTTCTGTTGAAGCAGGTGGAGGGGGAGGGGGGAGGGAATTTAGAGGGTGGTGGTAGATAAAGAAGGTTGAAGAGGAGAAGCTACACCAAAAGGGAGCCTCTCTTTGGGGAGGAGAGGGAGGATACATTTTCGCATTACCTAGGGAAGGCAGATGGGGGAGAAACAGGAACGCGGGAGGAGAAGGAAACTAAATAAAGAGCACCAACGACCCCTGAGGGCAAAGCATAGGCTCTCCGAGGCACTCACTCAGGCTGCCCAGCTGTCGGATGACATTTGCCAGGGTGATGTTGGTCACGCATTCCAGCTCGCTTCTAACGCTAGGCAACGTCTGACGGCACAGGTGCCTTGGCTCGATGTTCCTCGTTACTAACGGCATGGTGGACCTGCTTCAGGCAATGTTCTGAATGATGAAAAACAACCTAAAAAAGAAATAACAGGAAAGTATTACTCAACCACAAATTCCAAATTCCAGGCACACTAGGGCTGTGTGAATCTTTCCTTTTTTTTTTTTTTTTTGGTCTTACTCTGATCTAAAACAGCTTTTAAAAAAATCTTCACTCCCCCTATCTTTTTTTTTCTTTCATTTTTAAGTCCTCCCTCCCCTGCCCTTTTAAAGGTTTGCTATTAGAAGATCTGCTATGTAAGTTTAGAAATTCTGGACTGGTGATAGGCAGCACAGAAACGTTAAAGTGCCAACTACTGCTCCAACCAACAAGAGTCCCCAGAGGCAAGGAGGCATGGTTAGAAAACAGCCCATTCAGCAGACACTGGACGGTATAGATCCTATCCTTGGGGTGTTCATAACCAGGACAGATCAGATTCTAGGCCACCAATTATAAAAATCAAAAAAGAACACTCTCACCTGATAATCTCCACAATGAAATCAAGCTGCCAATAGTGACTGATATACATTAGGATATAACTTTTCCAGTCCTTCCTTGGTGAATGGCTGTTAATGTACAGGTAACTGCTAGGCTAGGTACGGTGGCTCACACCTGTAATCCCAGCACTTTGGAAGGCTGAGGCAGGTGGATCACCTGAGGCCAGGAGTTCGAGAGTAGCCTGGCCAAGATGGTGAAACCCTGTCTTTTTTTTTTTTGAGACGGAGTCTCGCTCTGTCGCCCAGGCTGGAGTGCAGTGGCCGGATCTCAGCTCACTGCAAGCTCCGCCTCTTGGGTTTACGCCATTCCCCTGCCTCAGCCTCCCGAGTAGCTGGGACTACAGGCGCCCGCCACCTTGCCCGGCTAGTTTTTTGTATTTTTTTAGTAGAGACGGGGTTTCACTGTGTTAGCCAGGATGGTCTCGATCTCCTGACCTCGTGATCCGCCCGTCCCAGCCTCCCAAAGTGCTGGGATTACAGGCTTGAGCCACTGCGCCCAGCTGAAACCCGGTCTTTACTAAAAATACAAAAAACTGGCCGGGCGTGTCGCAGGTACTTGTAATCCCAGTTCTCAGGAGGCAGGAGAATTGCTTGAACCCGGGAAGCGGAGGTTGCAGTGAGCTGAGATTGCACCACTGCATTCCATTCTGGGTGACAAGAGCAAGACTCCGTCTCAAAATCTAAAAAAAAAAAAAAAAAAGTATAGCTAACTACTAATGCCAGTATCTCTGAAGTTTAGTTTGTAAATTGACAGAATGAGAGAATATAAAGTAAACATTTTACACGTTCAATATGTCAAACATGATGCTGAGTAAACTGTGCTGTAAGATTCCCTGGTGCTTTCTCTTCTACCCAACAGCTCCCTTTCTCGCTCCCATCCGGTTCAACACACCTGGGCCAAAAGGCTCTAGAGACAGCAGGAAATGTCTGGAGCAGATCCGGAAACCTTCCAGTTACTGTTTCTTATCCGGTGGGCTGAGCCCCTTTCCCTAGGAAATCCCCCAGCACTTCAGGTTCATGCTGAGCTATTGTTTTAGATTTAGATCACCAAATTCCCAGTTTTATAAGGATAGGAGAGAGTTTTAATTTCCACAAAATGGATATGACTACAGTCAAGGCACACTGGACTGGTCCTCTTTCCACATCTTATGAAACTAAAAAAATCTAAAACAGCCTAATGGTTTTCATGCTAGGGAAAATGACAAATTCACTTCACGTGAAAAGGTGAAGCATAAAGTTAACATATCTAAGTCCTCAATTTTTTTTCTTATTTTTTATTCTTTTTTTGAGACAGGGTCTCGGCTCTGTCACCCAGGCTGGAGTGTAGTGGCACGATCTCAGCTCACTGCAACCTCCAACTACTGGGCTCAAGCGATCCTCCCGCCTCAGCCTCCCGAGTAGCTGGGACTACAGGCATGCACCACCATGTCCAGCTAGTTTTTGTATTTTTTGTAGAGATGAGGTTTTGCCATGTAGCCCAGACTTGTCTCGAACTCCTGAGCTCAGCCTCCCAAAGTGCTGGGACTATAAGCATGAGCCACCGCGCCCAGCCTTTTTGTTGAGACGGGGTCTCACTCTGTCGTCCAGTACAGAGTGCAATGGTGCAATCACAGCGCACAACATCCTTGACCGCCTTGCTCAAATGATCCTCCCACCTTAGCTTTCTGAGTAGCTGGGCCAAGTCCCCAATATTATAAACTCCTCTTTATATATAAATATATAAAGCAAAACAAGGGTTTACTTACATCAAATCTTAAAATACCAGCTCATCACCAAAAAGTTGATTGTGAATACAAAATGCTTAAATCAAACTAAACATTACAGACATATTGTCTGACCAAAAGAGAAAAAAAAAATCTTTCAGGCTCAAAGGGGGAGTAGAACCCTTTGGAACAGACTGCTCCTTGTTATGGACATTCTGATCTGCTACAAGTAAAAATAAAACAGGAAGCCAGCAGCTTGGGGAACAAGATTTCCTGTCACCAACAGCAACAGCCCAAGAACCAAGAGAATCAGCTGTTTGCTTATAACTTTGAACCTCCCTTTAATAGTCACTGTGTGGCAGCTGTGCCTATCTTTGGGGTGCAGAGGTGTTTCCTGAATACTTGTCTACTGTCTAAGGAAATGATTTCCATTCCACTCCTCTGCTAAATTCTCCCTTTGACCCCATGGGTTTTCTAGTCCAAATCCTGGACTTTCCAATTTAACTCTTTCCCTCTTTTATTTAATGTAAAGGGTATCAGGTCCTAAGATGCAATCTTCAGCAACACATGGTAAAAAGAGTTTAGAACCGGAAAGGTGGGAGGAGGTTACACATGAAAGAACCTTGCAGGGCTCTGAACACCATCCTCTAGGTGTCCTTAGATTCCCAAATTTCAAACTTTCAAGATCAACCAGAAATTTGGTGTACAGCCAGGAATGACTGAAAACAGCCACTGTGGCTCTTCCACTGGTAATCATTTGAGTACTCATTCCAGTTTCTCAGAAGAGCTAAAAGAACCAGACCACCTTGAAATGCTGTGCTGAATGTGACCAATGACAGAGCATTCTGGACTTTCCCTCTGGATACCTAATGGAAACTAGATTCCAGATGGCTACATAAATTTCAGATTGAGGGTGGGGGGCAAATTCTAACACCTTGGTACTTTAGCATTTGTGGTTTTCTAAGTGCCTTGGATAAGCAGAACAAAAAATTCTGTTTAGGGTTTACCTGGAACCAAGTTTTCAAAAGCAAATGGCTTCTTGTCAAAAAGGCCAGTTACTACAAACAGCGGGAGGGTACTCAAGAAATAACAATATGTCAATATCTATTAGGGCAAAACAATTAGAAAAGTTTATCTGCTATTGTTTAAAGTGATTTGTTTCAAAGCCACCAAAAAGAGACAAAATTCCTTGTTATGTGAAATTACATGCACCATTGCTCATTTTTCTTTTGGATAATCAAGGACTGGTTTGTACAAGAAGTATGGAATTATGCATGATCTGAACCACAACAGTAACTTGACCAAGAAGAAAAAATCTTACATTCAGGTGAAGATAAACTTAGAATTGGGCAAAAAGATTTCCAGGCTTTCTCTCTCACACTTCAAGTTATAGAAAATGTATGGGCTTTATGGAGTCAAGACATTCTTAGGTTAGTACCCTGACTAGTACACCTTACTAACTGTGTGATCTTGGGGGCAATTTTCCTAGAGACATTAAATAATATATATAAAATAAAATACCCACTACAGGGCTTTAAAAAAAAAAGGCAGTTATTTGTGGTTCCACAGACCCTAGGCAAATCCTCCTGTAGAATAAATCCTATTCACTGATAAATATTTTATTTTATTATTTAAGAGACAAGGTCTCACTCTGTCACCCAGGCCTCAGTCTGTTGCCCAGGTTGGAGTGCAGTGGCATGATCACAGCTCACTGAAACCTCAAACACCTGAGTTCAAGTGATGCTCCCACCTCAGCCTCCCACGTAGCTAGGACTACAGGTACACACCACCATGCCTGGCTAATTTATTATTTTTTATAGAGATGGCGCCTTGCTATGCTGTCCAGGCTGGTCTCTAACTCTTAGCCTCAAGGAATCTTCCCACCTTGGCCTCCCAAAGTGCTAGGATTATAGGTGTGAGCCACCATACCCGGCCCCTCATTGATAAATATTTAAAAATACTTTTAACCATAGACATGTGGTGGAATGCAATATTTACATAAAAAATTTAAAGACAAAACTGTAGCCTTCAAAGGAATTTGGTGGGTTTTTTCCTGGAGGCTGTTTCCAGCTGTGATCCTGGACCTCCTGAAGAACATATACTATCTCTTTCTTCCAGTCTTTCATAACTGGATTCCTCATGTGAACCACAGAAAAAAGATGATTAGAATGACAGTTTTCTCAGTTCCCCTCAAGACTGTACATAACTAGCACCATTCTAGGCGCACTGGAGGAAAGTTAATATATTACATACAATGAATGCCTAATGACATTAAGATTTAATTCTTTCATGGAACTCCAGTTGAGAAAGGCTTCTCTATCATCAGTAGCACTTTACTGGTATAGTGCACTGGGTGTTGGGGAACCACTGAATTAAGGAAGTACAACAGGGCCACATTTGCATTTTAGACAAATCATTCTGCATAAGCACATAAGTTATATTTGGGCAGGAGAAGGCTGGAAGTAAGAAGACCAATTGGGAAATTCTTCACAGGCTGAGAAGGAGAAAGTAGAAATGTAAAGGCCCACCCCACCATAGCTAGCAAATATGAACTGAGAAACTAGACAGGTGGCAGTTGCAGGGGTGAGTCCAGCCCTTCAGCCCCACCTGCTGCTCTCTTTAGTTTTATACAGTTACACTCACAAATGATAAAATGTACGTTTCTTTATTAAAAGCGTCAGAAAAGAGCTGAATGCTAGCCCCAATGAAGGAAAACGAAGAGAAAGTGAAGAAAACCAATGAAGTGGTGTTTCTTGGTCAAAAAAAGAAATTCTGGATACACAAAAGAGTGGAATGCCTTATCTCTATGGAATCTGTGAAGGTCTTTTTCAGACATCTTTTACTTTGATTAGGGAAATTATATACTATAGTGATATCTGCTAATTTGGGGATTTGAGAAGGTCTTACCTTGGGAGATGTTAAATAGGAAAGGAATTAAATTAGAACTGCTGAGAATATAAAAGTTACAGGGAAGTAGATTTCAATTTATCTAGGTCATTTTAATTAGAATTGTCCTATAGTAGAATGGCTTATCTTTAGATAAGGTTATGAGTTCTCCAGCCCCATGCTCTGGATGATCAGCTATCAGGCATGTTGGGGGAGAAATTTCTAGCACTTATGAAGGCGCTGGAAGGTCAGACTAGATGACCTCTACAATGCCTTCTAAATCAAAGATGTTATAATGTTTATTCTGGGCGTTAGTGTCCTCATCTACAAAATAAACGGACTAAGCTAAACAATCTTTTAGAAGCTTCTCAGCTCTAAAATTTCTAGATGTGCTTCTACCCAAGCTGCCATAATCTCCTCACTCAGCCAACATCCACTTGCATTCTGAACACACAATCAGAGGCACATTTAGGGACTGTAGAGAAGGGTGGATTATGGCCACGAATCATGCCCCTTCTCCAGGTCTACATTTGTCTAATTACCAGGACCTGTGAGATCTAGAATGGCCCAAAGGAAGTTCCAGACAGAGCCCTGAGGTTATTTATACCCAAGAGGCTCCTGGACTGATGGGGGAGTTAGCTACCCAAAAAAATTCCAAAGGAAAAATTGTATTTTGGACCAGCTCCAAACATCCAGGCCAGATTCAGCAGTAACCCCATCTTCATCTGTAGCAAGTTTCAGCCTAAGGGACTTGAGAATGAGTGTGAAAACAAATAAAAGACTGCCAGGCCTTTCTAGCCATGGCCTGGCAGTATACTGACCAGTCTGGACTGTTAACGCCATGATGGTATTCGTGCTTTGAAATGGAAACTGGATGAGGCCCTTTAAGGTCCCCTCAAACAGTGAGATTCTTCAAGTCTGTGTATTTGAAGTTATCATGGAATTTTTTTTTTTTTTTTTTTGAGATGGAGTTTTGCTCTTGTTGTCTAGGCTGGAATACAATGGCACGATCTCGGCTCACCACAACCTCCGCCTCCCAGGTTCAAGCAATTCTCCTGTCTCAAACTTCCCGAGTATCTGGGATTACAGGCATACATCACCATGCCCGCTAATTTTTGTATTTTTAGTAGAGACAGGGTTTCTCCATGTTGGTCAGGCTGGTCTCGAACTCCTGACCTCAGGTGATCCGCCCACCTCAGCCTCCCATAGTGTTGGGATTACAGGCGTGAGCCACTGCACCCGGCCTATCATGGAATATTTTTATATATCATATTTGGTCAGTATAAAGTTAAAAAGAGACTCTGGGGCCAGGCACAGTGGCTCACACCTGTAATCCCAACACTTTGGGAGCTGAGACCAGAAGATTGCTTGAGCTCAGGAGTTCAAAACCAGCTTGGGCAACAAAGCAAGACCCTGTCTCTGCAAAAAAGATTAAACATTAGCTGGGTGTGTGGTGCTATATGCCTACAGTCTCAGCTACTCGGGAAGCTGAGGTGGGAGGATCACTTGAACTCAGAAGGTTGAGGCTGCAGTGAGCTGTGATTGTGCCACTGTACTCCAGTCTGGGCAACAGAGACTCTGATATCCACCCTACTTTCTGAACTCTCATGACTCTGCTCCCAACAGCCTGGGGTGGGGTGGGGTGGGGTAGGATGAGGTGAGCTGGGGGTTAGAGGGTAGAAGAAAATACAACGGGAGGCATATCTGTGAGAGAAGGGCGGATACACTCATCTGTGCCCCACACTCTTAATTCCTGTTATTACCAGGACAGAAGACAGATGACTGCTCATTCTGGCTATGTTTATTACTAGCTGTTCATGACAAATAAACAATGCTACATTTTGAGCCAAGGTCACTGATAACACCTGCAGATTTCTATGGTCATATCCAAAAAGCAAGCATATTTGAGCTATAGCAATAACCGTCACAACAGAAATGCTTCTCAAGGCAGTTCCTCTTTGAAACATACCCCCAAAATGCTGATCAGCAGTAGCAGGGGATGGAACATGTGGGGATGTTGCATGTGTGGCAATTAGGACTTCTGCTTTCACTTCAGCGTTTCCCACTGTTCTGTAGTTAACAGCACTTTGGATGGGGACATATGAGAAGAGGTTTACTCTCGAGTTACCTCTTTCAAGAGGTACATTTCTTTATGTTAAAGAATATGGCTGGGTGTGGTGGCTCACACCTGTAATCCTAACACTTTAGGAGGCAGAGGCAGGAGGACTGCTTCAGCCCAGGAATTTGAAACCAGCCTGGGCAACAAAGTCAGACCTCATCTCTACTAAAAACAAAAAGATTAGCTGCGTGTGGTGGCACACGGCTGTAGTCCCAGCTACTTAGGGGGCTCAGGCAGGAGGATTGCTTGAGCCTTGGAGGTTGCAGAGAGCTATGATCACACCACTGCACTCCAGCCTGGATGACAAAGCCAGACCCTGTCTCAAAAAGAAGGCAACAAAAAAGAAAAAGAATATGCATTTCACCAGGTTTAAGAATTTCAGTTGGAAAGTCGAATAGTCATTTGACTTCAAAATGATAGACAATACATGGTCTTACTGTAATTTAAGTCTGTATATTAAAATGTTTAAAGTATGAATTTACTGTTGCATATAGCAGTCCTCATTACGATACAGCAACTACAAGGAAGAACACTTCATTATAGGCTTATGTACCCACCCACTTCCTGTTGAAATACAGGGTGGGGCTGAACTAACAAATATAACCACTCTCTCTCTCCAAGCACAAGGAATGACAAATCCGTTTAGGTCACTAAAACAACGTCCAAAGGAGCTAGTAGGACAGAAATGGAACTCCTGCGGGTAGACACAGAAAGTATTTGACTGGGAAAACTGAGAAAAATAGATTACTTGTGATCTAAAAGAGATATTTCCAATTTAATAAAGGAATGACACACCAATTCTGTGCCTACATCCAATCAATGTAGGGATACTTCTTGTCTTGATAAGGCTTCAAGACAGTAGCTGAGGAAACAGAACTTCTACACTCCAGTATCTTACTCCTTGAGCACAAGGTACATCCATGAAGGACCATTCATTCACACCTGGTAATTCCGTCACTTTTTATTATCTTTTGGGGGCAATAGCACCTTTTGTTCTTACCTTTTTACACTTCAGGGTCTAATCATAGTTTTGTTCTTAAAACTAAAATTGGGGGAATCTCTTTAACCTTCAAAATTGGTTTCTTCTAGTATCAACTTTTTCATAGAAAACTGTCTTCTAAATGGCCAAAATTAGACTCTCTTTTTAGCAGGATCCATCTGGTTGTCCAAAAGAAAATACATTTAAACTATGAGTTGGAAACCTGGATTCTAGCTCTTAAGTCTAATGATGACAGGCAATCGGGGATAAAATTTCAATTCATCCCTCTAGTCCAGCTGTAAACTACACTAAAAAATGCTTGAAAGATGCTATATGAAACAGAGATTTTATATGCAAAGTATTCAGAGCTCTGAGGAAAAGATTTACCCGCATAAAATATTTCTTGTATCTCCATCTTGGCCCAATTCCCTGTTATGGAGCCACTTAAATGACACAGGATCTACAACGTGGTCACTGATGATTTTCAGTTACAAAGTTCATTTTACTTTCCCAATCTAATGCCAATTTCTAGTAAAACCCATATCACCAAAATTGTATGGTTTGAAATACTTCAAACTACCCATCTAAATGGGGTTTTACTTTGATTGGATAAATATAGATTACGAATAATTATACTCATAAATGGAGAAATCTTACCCTTTACCCCTAATAAAGTACCAGATTTCTTTCAGCCATTGTCATCAAGTGAACATTAAATTTACATAGGAGTTTAACATGAAAAACAACTAAGCTGTTCTGAAAAAACAACACCCACACACAAAACAAAAAAAGTATCAAACCTCAACAAATCAGTTCACTAGATTACTAGATATATGTCAATAACTCACACAAGCCGCAATAAAATACCCTTCATATTCAAACACTTCTTTTTAAATTTATAGCCAATGACAGAAGAGAGTGCTCTCCAATTAGTGGTACCCAGAAATTTGAGATAAGAGGACAGACACAAAATGCATTACCTCTCCAAGAACCTGGGAGAAAGCCAAACCTGGGCATGTATTCTCCTAGACAAACAGCCAAAAGTCCAATACACAGCCTGGTTTTATGGAAGGGTCTAACCCCATTTTACTATCCTACTCTGGGATGGAGAAGATGGGGCTAGACTGCAACCTCTCTTTCTTGGCTCTTGCAAGTTGCACTGAGTACTGTACTAGGTTAAACTTCCTTTGGACAAGATATTAGAGTACCCACTGATGGATTAGCTTCAGTGGCAGGTTTGAAAATGGAAGAGGAAGGAGATAATAAGAGCTGAATTGCACATCAGGCACTAAGTCTCAATTCATCTGGCTAGCTGTGTAACCATTTGTTTTAATTGTTATGATGCCTTACTTCTTATTTCGAGCTTCTCTTTGCAGTAACTGCACCCTCTCTGGGATGGAAAGACCAAAAAAGAAACCAACTTTACACAACTGAGAAAGGCCAGGGAAAACAAGGTTGCAGAGCAACAACAAAAAGAAAATTCAGCAAAATGTTCTGTTGACACTTCAGGGCAATACACAAACACGCCGTGTGTTCATGGAGCAGGCAGAAGCAGCAGTCCTGAGATGTGACTATTAATACACCAACTTAAGTGAGGAGAGAGACCTAGCAATCACAACTACATGTGAGACAGGGAGTGGAATTATGGAGCAAACTGCCATGCAATTCCATATGAACTATTCAATAGCCAGCTGTAACAAGAATTCATTCCTGAAAAAGTGTCACACACACATCTGTCACTAATGGCCAAGCCACCAAGTGACTAAGAGTCAGCAGCAAAGGGCAGCTGTACATCTCTCACAATGTTTAGTCAGCACTCAAAGCATGAGATTTACAAGCTAAAGTCCTTGAGCAGAGGGAAAAATAAGTATCTGTTCTTTCATTTCTAACCTCAGTTTACCATGAAGTTGCCAAAGCCCTAAAAATCTAGTAAGCAGTGGGGCAGAGCAAGAGCATGAACATTAAGAGACACAGGTGTGGGTTTCACTCCACCACTGCCACATTTTATAGCTTTGGAACCTTGGCAAGCAGTCTAATCTCTCAGTCTATTTCCTAGCCTGTTAAATAATTATCATGACCCCTCGTCTGTAAAATTATTGTGAAGAAAAAGGAAATAATGCATTTATAAAATGTTTAGCACAGTGCCTGGCACAGAATAATTAAAACAACAGTGGTAGTAATAGTAGTATCATGGTAGTGGTGGTGGTAGTAGTAGTAGCAGTAGAATGATTAACATCTATCTAGCACATGCACTGTTCTAAATGTTTTATATATGGTTCTCTTAACCATTATACAATACTGTCTTAATAAGCTTCAGGTCGTATTAATGGTTAACTACTAATTACAGTGTTCTTATCAGTCACTGAATATTTATCAAGAAGACACTAAAAGACACAAAGAAGTATAAAATCTCTTCCTTGACTCCAGGAGCTTATAATTTAGTTGAGGAGAGAGAAAGAAGACCACAGTTAAGTAACAATATAGCAAATAAATAGAAGTTCAATTATGACAATAGAAAGGATGAAAAGATCACTGTGAACTGAAAGGACTGAACAGATTCCTTGGAACCTTAAAGATCTGAACTGGGGCTGGGTGCAGTGGCTCATGCCTGTAATCCCAGCACTTTGGGAGGCCGAGGTGGAGGATCACTTGAGCCCAGGAGGTCGAGATTAGCCTAGGCAACATGGTAAGACCTCGTCTCTACAAAAAAACTTAAAAGTTAGCCAAGTGTGGTGGTACACACCTGTAGTCCCATCTACTTGAGAAGCTAAGACAGGAGAATCACTTTAACGCGGGAGGTTGAAGCTGCAATGAGCCAAGATCCATGCCACTGCCTTCCAGCCTTTGGGACAGAGTAAGACTCTGTCTCAAAAAATCAAAACAAAACAAAACCCAAAACCCAAGATCTGAACTGGGTAGAATTTGGATGTAAAAAACAGAGGGAAAGGTTTTTCAAGGAGATCTAATATGATAAACAGAAGTCTTGAACTTTACCACTAGTATTAATGGAAAAGTTACAATTCCAACGGGTTTCTACCATATTTCATCAAATTTAGGATGCCACTGATTGAAAGAGGTATTACGATTCAAGAGATGTTAAAATGGGGTGGGTATGGTGGCTCATGCCTGTAATCCCAGTACTTTGGGAGGCCAAGGAGAGTGGATTGCTTGAGCTCAGGCTTTTTAGACCAGTTTGGGCAATGTGGAGAAATACCATCTCTACAAAAAATACAAAAATTAGCTGAATGCAGTGGCATGCAGCTGTAGTCTCAGCTACTCAGGAGGCTGATATGGGAGGATCGCTTTAGCCCAGGAGGTCAAGGCTGCAGTGAGCAGTGATGGCACTCCAGCCTGGTAACAGAGTGAGACCCTGTCTCAAAAAAAAAAGCGATGTTAAAATGTGAGGAAAAAATGTATACCTCGAGTCAATGAAATATAAACATATTATTTTAGCGATAAGGTCTCATCATGTTACCTAGGCTGAAATTTAGTGGCTATTCACAGGCACAATCATAGTGCACTGAAGCCATGAACTCCTGAGCTCAAGCAATCCTCCGGCTTCAGAAGGTGGACAAGGTGGTCTTTAAAAAATCTCTCTAACACTAAAATGCATTCTATAACTCAGACTTACAAGAGAATACAGTTATGTACCACATAACAACGTTTCAGTCAATGATGGACCACCTATATGACAGAGGTCCCATAAGATCATAACACTTTTTTTTTTTTTTTGAGATGGGGTTTCACTCGTCACCCAGGCGGGAGTGCAGTGGCACAATCTCAGCTCACTGCAGTCTCCCCTTCCTGGGCTCCAGCTATCCTCCCACCTCAGCCTCCCGAGTAGCTGGGACCACAGGCACGTGCCACCACGCTCGGCTAATTTTTTGTATTTGTGGTAGAAATGGGGTTTCACCATGTTGCCCAGGGTGGTCTCGAATTCCTGAGCTCAAGTGATCTGCTCACCTCAGCCTCTCAAAGTGCTGGGATTACAGGAGTGAGCCACCGCACCCAGCCCCTTTTCTAGGTTTAGGTATGTTTGGATATACAAATACATACTGACTGGGAGTGGTGGCTCATGACTGTAATCCCAGTACTTTGGGAAGCCAAGGTGGAAGGATCACTTGAGCCCAGGATGTTGAGACCAGCCTGGGCAAAATGACAAGGACCTGTCTCTATAAAAAATGACAAACACAGCCGGGCACGGTGGCTCACACCTGTAATCCCAGCACTTTGGGAGGCCGAGGCAGGCGGATCACTTGAGGTCAGGAGTTCGAGACCAGCTTGGCCAACAGGGTGAAACTCTGTCTCTACTAAAAATACAAAAATTAGCTGGGCGTGGTAGCACACGCCTGTAGTCCCAGCTACTCGGGAGGCTGAGGCATGAGAATCGCTTGAACCCAGGAGGCGAAGGTTGCAGTGAGCCAAGATTGTGCCACTGCACTCTAGCCTGGCAACAGAGCGAGACTCCGTCTCAAAAAAAAAAAAAAAAAAAAAAGAAAAACTCAGCTGAGTGCAGTGGTGTGCACTTGTAGTCCCAGCTACTAAGGAGACTGAGGCAAGAGGATTCCTTAAGCCCAGGAGTTTGAGGCTGTGGTGAGCCATGACTGATTGCTCCACTGCACTCCAGCCTAGGCAAAAAAATGAGACTTCATCTCTAAAAAAAAATAGTAAATAAAATAAATAATCAATATAACCAGCCTGGGCAACACAGAAAGACCCTATCTTTACAAAGAAATTTTAAAATTTGTTGGATCCCATAAACATATACAACTACTATGTACCTACAAAGTTAAAAACTAAAAATAAAGGCCGGCGCAGTGACTCACACCTGTAATCCCAGGATTTTGGGAGGCCGAGGTGGGCGGATCACAAGGTCAGGAGTTCAAGACCAGCCTGGCCAATATGGTGAGACCTCGTCTCTACTAAAAATACAAAGCCGGGGGTGGTGGCATGCACCTGTAGTCCCAGCTACTCGGGAGGCTGAGGCAAAAGAATCGCTCGAACCCAGGAGGTGGAGGCTGCAGTGAACCGAGATTGTGCCACTGCACTCCAGATTCCATCTCAAAAAAAAAACCAAAATAATAATAATAATAATAATAATAATGAAAATAGGCTGGGCATGGTGGCTCATGCCTGTAATCCCAGCACTCTGGGAGGCTGAGATGGGCAGACTGCTTGAGCCCAGAAGTTTGAGACCAGCCTGGGTAAACCTCATCTCTATGAAAAACATAAAAAGTTAGCCAAAGGGCCGGGCCTGGTGGCTCACACCTGTAATCCCAGCACTGTTGGGGGTCGAGGTGGGCAGATCACGAAGTCAGGAGTTCGCGACCAGCCTGACCAACATGGTGAAACCCCATCTCTACTAAAACACAAAAACTAGCTGGGTGTGGTGGCAAATGCCTGTAATCCCAGCTACTTGGGAGGCAAGGCAGGAGAATCGCTTGAACCTGGGAGGAGGAGGCTGCAGTGAGCCAAGATCATGCCACTATACTCCACCCTGGGCAACAAGAGCAAAACTCCACCAAAAAAAAAAAAAAAAAAAAAAAAAAAAAAAAAAAAAAAATTAATATAGCTTGGTAAATCCAGAAGAATGTCCAGACAAAGAAAGCAAGGATTTCTTGAGTCACTAGCTATATAACCTTAGGGTAGTTAATCTCTCGGAGCCTCATCCATAAAATGGGGAAAATACAAACTACCTTATACTATACTTTTATTTATTTATTTATTTATTTAGAGACGGAGTTTCACTCTTTCGCCCAGGTTGGAGTACAGTGGGGGCGATCTTGGCTCACTGCAACCTCCACCTTCTGGGTTCAAGCAATTCTCCTGCCTCAGCCTCAAGAGTAGCTGGGATTACAGGCACCCACCACCATGCCTAGCTAATTTTTGTATTTTTAGTAGAGACAGGGTTTCACCATGTTGGCCAGGCTGGTCTCGAACTCCTGACCTTGTGATCTGCCCACCTTGGCCTCCCACAGTGCTGGGATTACAGGAGTGAGCCACCAAGCCTGGCCTTAGTTATTTTTACTTTTTTGAGACAGGGTCTGGGTCGGTCACCCATGCTGGAGTGCAGTGGTGTGAATGTGGCTCATGCAGCCTCAGTCTCCTGGGCTCAAGTAATCCTCCCACCTCAGCCTCCAGAGTAGCTGGGGCTAGAAGCGTGCAGCATCATGCCCAGCTAATGTTTTAGTTTTTGTAGGAACAGGGTCTTATTATGTTGCCCTGGTTAGTCTCAAACTCCTGAACTCAAGTGATCCTCCCACCTCAGTCTCCCAAACTGCTAGGATTACAGGCATAAACCATCACGGCCAACTTAGGATAGTTCTAAGGATAAGATGGGATAACATATGTAAGCATTCCAGAGGGGTACCCAGCACCCAGTAGGTATTCAGTAACTGATAGCTCTCATTATTACTAACTCGAAGGAATGATGAGTTTATATGGACGTACCTCCTAGTAATGAAATAATCTGAAGAGAACAGGTCAAATTAAACAACAATGAGCATTACACAAAGGTGTTCCTAAATGGTCCTCTTTTATTTGGTTTCAGTGGAGGCCAAGAAGTAGGTGGGCCTCTTACCTTCTGAGACAGGCTCTTCAGGAATATGGAGACAAATACTGAAAAAGATGGATGGCTTCTGCTTACATTATACCTATTTTAAGGATTACAACAAAGGGTATCAGTCTTCCAAATCACAGTCAAGAGTCAATCCAGTATTTTCACTTTATGTACTTTGAAGGCAAAACATTCTTCAAGAGACTATTATCTGGATTGTGGTATTTCTTTATAAAAACACACAAAAAACCTTTCATCTTAAAAGCCTGAGGTGAGTGTCACCACTTCTAAGAAGCCTTCCTTGACTCTCCTAGTCTAAAGTCATTTTCCTCTCTCCAAGTGTCAATGAGGTATGCTGAACCTCTTTTATAGCAGTCACTACAGTCTATTTTATAGCATAGATTTTTGGTGTATACAACTCTTCGAGTACAGGAATTGAAAAACAAAGTATCTTCAAACCTAACATAAAGCAGTAGTAGCAACAGCAACTATCTGGTGACAAAGTAAGATTCTTAAAATTTCTTTTCATCCTATAGTGTCTGCTCAATAAATACCTGTTAAATTCCTAAAATGTACCAGATATTTATTCACATTTTCTTGAATATTTCTAATCCTCCAAACAATTTTCCAAGGTAAGTAGTAGTAGTTTGATTTTACAGATTAGAAAACTAAAACCCAGAGTGATTCATAACTTTATGAAAGTCACACAGCTTTCAAACCCACATCCAACTGTGTCCCAACTTCATGTTCTTTCCATGACACCACACTGACTCTACACAAAACACCCAAACTAAGAAGTTAGACAAATATGCCTAGACTTCTCATCTTTATACACAAGTGCCATCAAATTCCAGACTACTTTATTTCCCATGGAAAAAAGACTGCATGATAACACAAGAAACCCTTCCTATTTACCCTAAAACTGAAATGGTTTTAATGAGTAAAACATACTGCTTTCTCCCTCTCTGCACCCAGTTTTAGCCAGATGCTCAGGGGCTTCACATCTTTCCTTTAAACAACATAAACACAGGCTTATTTAAAATCCCAGCCTCAGATAACATGTGCAGATGTTACTGCTTTTCAAACTCCTGTTTTCAAACAGCTAGGCATTAGGGGTTCCAACACTTCTGACAGGTTACTTTTATCTGCAGGGTCTCTGAGAATCACTTTAAGTTTCATTCTCTGTTTAGCTCATCAAATCTTCTCATCAGGGACTTTTTTTTTTTAAGCACCTAATCTTTCATCTTCTTTTACGATGAACTAAAATGCTCCTACGGGTAATTCTTAACCTGTATATGTGTATTTTAATATAATATTCTTCTGACTCTTTTTCTAAAAAGCACAGTTGTTTTTCCTATTTAGCCCAAACTAAGATAATTACATCAGAAGTGAGTTATCTCCCATCTATTTCTGCATATAGGGAATACTGAAAAGATGAGTCTTTTTTAAATTATTAAATGTAAATAGCTCATTAAATATAATCCAATTACTTTAATTGTAAAAAGTAATTACAATATGTACATGTATTCTTGCCTAGATTTAATATCTTAAATTAATCTTTTCAGCATTAGTATTTTAAATTAACCTTTGACATTAGAAAAATGCAAGAAACTGATATTTCTTTCAAAATATATATAAAGCTGTTCTTTATGGATCTTTGTTGTGATTTCACCTATAAACAATTTTACAGGAACCGCAAAGAGGGTCAATTAAATACCACCTGCCCAAACTGAACTGCTATTTCTTGTCTGCTATAAATCATGTTAAAGGGTCTGTTTTAAATTCTAATGCTTTAGTGGGACAAGAAGCCTAGAGATGAATTCTATCGCATTCCAATAATCACAAAAGCTTCACTTGTAAAGACAACTCCAAGACAAAATTTGTTAGAAGAAACGCCTATAATCCCAACCAGCATTTTGGGAGGCTAAGGCAGGTGGATCACTCGAGCCCAAGAGTTGGAGGCCAGCCTGGGTAACATGGCAAAACCCCATCTCCACAAAAAACACAAAAATTAGCCAGGTGTGGTGGCGCACACCGGTAGTCCCAGCTACTCGAGACTGGGGTGGGTGGATCGCTTGAGCCTGGGAGGTGGAGACTGCAGTGTGCCAAGATTGTGCCACCACACTCCAGCCTGGGTGACAGGGTGACAGCCTGTCTCAAAAAAAAGAAAAAAAGAAGAGGACTGTCTCTGGTACAGTAGCCGAAACTTTCCATTACCTAATTGTTATTCTGTTACTATCAATCACGGCTCCCTGGGACCACCCTTGAGTATTCTTCTTGCTCTCTGGTCTCTAGCCCCTGGAGTATGCTGTTATAACATTTTCCCTCAGCGGACTTCTGGTTCTTCCATTTTTACTTTCTTAGTGACCAATGGTAAATAAATTGCATAGCTAAATCTCTATAAACTGCCTTGAAAATGGGCTTTGACACCGTCTATACACCGAAGAATGTCTTCTAGAATGCAGGGAAGAAGCTTATATAAATGAGAAATTAAGAAGATGGAGCTTTCCTACCAAAATCTACTAATGAGTATTATTTTAAGATATGAATATGTATTTAGAAAAATAAAATTATATTTACATTAACACAGAGCTTTTTCCAAAATTCAGAAAAGGCAAGAGCGGTATGAATAGATAAGCTGTGAAGGTAGCAATGGGCCATGTTTGTACAGCAGTTTCCCTCCAAATTAGAAGAGTTCTATTTAAAATACTAAGACGTGGCCGGGCGCGGTGGCTCAAGCCTGTAATCCCAGCACTTTGGGAGGCCGAGACGGGCGGATCACGAGGTCAGGAGATCGAGACCATCCTGGCTAACACGGTGAAACCCCGTCTCTACTAAAAAATACAAAAAACTAGCCGGGCGAGGTGGCGGGCGCCTGTAGTCCCAGCTACTCCGGAGGCTGAGGCAGGAGAATGGCGTGAACCCGGGAGGCGGAGCTTGCATTGAGCTGAGATCCGGCCACTGCACTCCAGCCTGGGCGACAGAGCAAGACTCCGTCTCAAAAAAAAAAAAAAAAAAAAAAAAAAAAAAATACTAAGACGTATCATGTGTTTTCAGCAACTCTTAAGGATTTCAATGAAATAGATTTTTCCCATTCAGATCTTATATTAATGAGCCAAAGGTGTATCTCTGCCTCACTGATACCATTTGGCAAAACAAATTAATGAAAGGCATGAGGCTGGCTGTGATTAATTCCTTTGGTTGTTCAGATTATATCTATGTTGCGGCAGCTCCTGACTATGTAAGGCACTGGTTTCTGCAGTCATCCAGCCTAACGACGAAAAGTTATTTTATGATCCAAAAAGACAGTGACATAGGTTACTGCAGGTTCCCTCATCTCAAACACTAATGGATTCCGAACAGTTACCAAAGTTTAGCTGAAGGAATGGAGCCTGATACCTGATGATGATCACAGTGCTCCAGAAGGACAGCACCATTAAAAGAAAATAAGAAGTAATTCCACAGGTAAAAGGTATACCAGCATCTAAAACTAAGTCCCTTGCAAAATTTAAACGATTCAAGTTTGATCTTGGTAACACCGGTATTTTGTACAAAATATATCTTATTAGGCCAGCCCTTGAAATTTAAAAAGGTGTCTTTAAATGCCTGCTGACCTAAAATTGCCATGTTCTATGCTTTAAAGGGATTGCTTTTCTAAAGAAGGACAATATGATGCCAGATTCTGTTCAATGGAGATCAGAATACTATTTGGTGAACCTATTCTGCATCTGTGGAAGTAAAAGAGTAAGACTGGCTCACACACCCCGAGGGAGGATGGTATTTATATGGGCTCTCCCTCTGACCTCTTGGCAGCAAATGTAAGAAAGTCCTTTTCTGAGCCTTAGGGGCGGGCCCAGGACTTTGAACTACCCATTCAAACAGGGTTACAATTCCCCTCCTCCATAATTAAGTTGCTTTCCCATTCTCCATGCATGCATGAATTGCAGTGACATTGACATGGGGGCTTGACATTAGTCTTTGAAGGTCATTTAAATCCTCCTCTTTCCAAACTGCCTTAAAAGCAATGTATCATCCATTCCACAATGCCTGAGTGTAGGGTTTGACTAGATCGTACTCAAAGCAGAATCACCTGAAGAATAAAAAGAGAGTTCCAAATTTGGGCATCATAAAAATAACAAATCAAAGAAATGAAAAGTGATAAAACTCATTTACTCAAAAGACAATAGTAAGAGAAACACTAACACCGAACATTGGACGAATGGAAACACTTCTACTGACAATCCCGTTTATCTAGGAAAGTAGAAAAGGTCATCCACTGGCCAGGAACAATAGCTCACAGCTGTAATCCCAGCACTTTGGGAGGCCGAGGTGAGTAGATCTCGAAGTCAGGAGTTCAAGACCAGCCTGGCCAACATGGTGAAATGCCATCTCTACTATAATTAGTCAGGTGCGGTGGTGCATGCCCATAGTCCCAGCTACTCAGAAGGCTGAGGCAGGAGAATTGCTTGAACCTGAGAGGCAGAGGTAGCAGTGAGCCAAGATCACACCACTGTGTTCCCGCTTAGGTGACAAGAGAGAGACCTCATCTCAAAAAAAAAAAAAAAAAAAAAGCACAGGCATCCACAATACAGCCCTTTATATGGCTCCGGTTTCATCTCCTGTCACATTCTCATACACATATACCTTTCTTTGCAGTCCTACAGACCTTCCCATCGCTCCCCACTGTACCATGTTCTCTCTTACCTCCATACCTTTGCTCAAGTTTGACCACCCACCACAATTCCCACCAGCCTATAAGGTATTCCAAGTCTGAGCTCAAGCAAAACACCTCTTGATGGGCCTTGCCCCAAAGGAAGTTGGTGTCCCCTCTTCCACATGACATAATGGTTCTCTAAATGTCCATAACACGTTGTCCATGTCTGTACCATCACACGGGATTAAAATGAGTGGTTTTTTTACTTGCTCTCTCACTAGACTGTGAGTTCTCTGAGGATGCTGCTATGAGTCATCTCTTAGTGCCTACCACCATGCTAGGTACTAAGAGAATGGTCAATAAATGTTTATCAAGGCCAGGTGCAGTGGCACATGCCAGTAATCCCAGCACTTTGGGAGGCCAAGGAGGGCCGATCACTTGAGGTCAGGAGTTCGAGACCAGCCTGGCCAACATGGTGAAACCCCGTCTCTACTAAAAATACAAAAATTAGCTGGGCATGGCGGCGCGTGCCAGTAGTTCCAACTATTTGGGTGGTTGAAGCAGGAGAATCGCTTGAACCCAGGAGACAGAGGTTGCAGTGAGCTGAGATCGGGCCACTGCACTCCAGCCTGGGCAACAGAGCAAGACTCCATCTCAAAAAAAAAAAAAAAAAAGTTTATCAAATGAATGAAGCCATAGTTGGTTCTCGTGCTTTGGCTCTCACAAAGATAAGGATAAAGAGGGTGTCTGGACCTCCAGTCTCATAGCACTGCTTCCTGAGAGAAGATAACCCAAGTTCAACCTTTGTTTTAGAAATAGATTCCTGGTATCCCACCAGGTCGCGAGACAGGATCTACATTTACCCCTCAAACTCAAGGGTCCAATCTGGGACAGAGCAGAGAAAGAAGTGAAAAACTATTGGCTGGGTATGGTGGCTCACGCCTGTAATCCCAGCACTTTGGGAGGCTGAGGCGGGCAGATCGCCTGAGGTCGGGAGTTCGAGACCAGCCTGGCCAGCATGGTGAAACCCCATCTCTACTAAAAATACAAAAATTAGCCAGGCATGGTGGCAGGTGCCTGTAATCCCAGCTACTCGGGAAGCTGAGGCAGGAGAATCGCTTGAACCCGGGAGGTAGACGTTGCAGTGAGTGGAGATCACACCACTGCACTCCAGCCTAGGCAACAGAGCAAGACTCCGTCTCAAAAAAAAAAAAAAAAATTAGAAACCAAGACTACCCTGACCAACATGAGCTGTCTGCCATAATCATCTCATTCTTGTACCTCAAAGCTCTTACTCCCTAATGTAAAGAAAGAAAAATGATAGGCCGGGCGCGGTGGCTCAAGCCTGTAATCCCAGCACTTTGGGAGGCCGAGACGGGCGGATCACAAGGTCAGGAGATCGAGACCATCCTGGCTAACACGGTGAAACCCCGTCTCTACTAAAAAATACAAAAAACTAGCCGGGCGAGGTGGCGGGCGTCTGTAGTCCCAGCTACTCAGGAGGCTGAGGCAGGAGAATGACGTAAACCCAGGAGGCGGAGCTTGCAGTGAGCTGAGATCTGGCCACAGCACTCCAGCCTGGGTGACAGAGCGAGACTCCGTCTCAAAAAAAAAAAAAAAAAGAAAAAGAAAAATGATAGTTATCAGCCAAGGGAGAGAAATCTCCAAAAAGGCTAAGGAATGTCAGAATAAGTCATGAAAATTAACACACGTCCAAAGAAATACAGGGTGTTTTAAACTTCCCAGGTACTTGGCCTAAAATGTTAATAAGACCCTGAATCTCCCAAACCAGCTTCTTGTTTTCCTCTCCTCAATACTTTTCTCCCACCCATCTACCCACCAAGCTGTCTGCCTTTCTTTTATCCCCCTCCCCACCTTTTTTTTTTTTTTTTTTTTTGAGACGGAGTCTCGCTCTGCTGCCCAGGCTGGAGTGCAGTGGCCAGATCTCAGCTCACTGCAAGCTCCGCCTCCCGGGTTTATGCCATTCTCCTGCCTCAGCCTCCCAAGTAACTGGGACTACAGGCGCCCGCCACCTCGCCCGGCTAGCTTTTTGTATTTTTTTTTTTTTTAGTAGAGACGAGGTTTCACTGTGTTAGCCAGGATGGTCTCAGTCTCCTGACCTCGTGATCCGCCCGTCTCGGCCTCCCAAAGTGCTGGGATTACAGGCTTGAGCCATCGTGCCGGCCCCCCATCCTTTTTTTTGAGACAGAGTTTCACTCTTGTTGCCCAGGCAAAGGCGCGATCTCAGCTCACCACAACCTCCGCCTCCCGGGTTCAAGCGATTCTTCTGCCTCAGCCTCCTGAGTAGCTGAGATTACAAGCATGCGCCACCATGCCCAGCTAATTTTGTATTTTTAGTAGAGATGGGGTTTCTCCATGTTGCCCAGGCTGGTCTCGAACTCCTGACCTCAGGTGATCTGCCCGCCTTGGCCTCCCAAAGTGCTGGGATTATAGGTGTGAGCCATCACACCCAGCCTCCCCCTCCCTTCTTTTCTGTTTCCTTCCCTTCTCCTCCCTTCCCTTCCTTCTTCATTTCTTTCCTCAATAAATATGAGTAGACCTGATGAAAATCTGGCACACAAATGACAACTATAAAATATATATGGAGCCAAGCATGGTGTCTCACACCTGTAATCTCAACACTTTGGGAGGCCAAGGCAGGAGGATCACTTGAGCTCAGAAATTTGAGGCCAGCCTAAGCAACATAGTGAGATCCCATCTCTTAAAAAGAAAAAAAGAAAAAAAAAGCATGCATATATATTGTCTTTGTATAAAGTAATACACAATTATTTGTTCATTCAATGAAACTTATATACCAGGCACTGTGACATACACTTAGGATATTAATTTAATACTTCCTCTGCTCTCAGAGAGTGTGCAAGCTCCTGGAGATATAAATAAAGGGGACAATAATACTCTGGTAAGTGTGACTACAAATATTAAGTTCAAAGTATAATGGAAATATCCAGCTCAAGCTGGGGCAAAGAGGGGGGGGTGAGTTAAGAAAAGGTAAAGGACAAATAAGCCTAGTTAAGAACTTCCAGGTGGAGGGAGTAGCATATGCAGAGGCAAAAACCGTGTTCCAGGAACAGCAAATGGCTTATGTGGCTGAAGTGCAGGAAGTCATGAGTGATGAGGCTAATAAGGCAGACAGAAGCGGAGGCACAGAGAGCCTTGTATGCCGGGTTACAGCACTTATAGAGTGTGCTGAAAGCTATAGGGAGCTATTTAAGATTGAGGCCAGAGAGTGACATGATCAGATTTGCATTTAGAAAGCACTCTCTGGCAGCAGTATGGAAAATGTACTACATGAGGGAGTGAAAGACTGAGGTAGAAGTCCAAGTAGAAGTGAAACCCCGTCTCTACTAAAAATACAAAAAAAAAAATTAGCCGGGCGCGGTGGCGGGTGCCTGTAGTCCCAGCTACTCAGGAGGCTGAGGCAAGAGAATGGCCTGAACCCAGGAGGCAGAGCTTGCAGTGAGCCGAGGTCGAGATCGCGCCACTGCACTCCAGCCTGGGCTATAGAGCGAGACTCTGTCTCAAAAAAAAAAAAAAAAAAAAAAAGCAGTCCAAGTAGAAGCACTTCTAATTGGCAGAATCTACAGAATGGGAGAGTTGCAAAACAGGATGATAGAAAGTGTGCTATACTGGGTTTGAAAGACCAGGCACACTTTCTTCCTTGAACAATTAAATTACAGTAGTCACCCCTTATCGTCAGATCATAGTTCCAATACCCTCAGATGATGCCTAAAACCACAGATAGTACTGAACTCTGTATTTTTTTCCTATACATACATACTTATGATAAAGCTTAATTTATAAATCAGGCACAATAAGAGATTAAGAACAGTAACAGAACAATTATAGTAACATATTGTAGTAAAAGTTAAGTGAATGTGGTCTCTCAAAACATCTTACTGCACTGTATTCACCTGCTTTTGAACCAGAGTGGAACACAGGTAATTGAAACTGGATAAGGGGGGACCACTGTATTTAATCTCTCTGAGCCTCAGTTTTTACTTTCTGAAAAATGTGTTTATTTGCAAAAGAAGAACTAGGGAGAACACTAGGCTAGATCAAGTGTCACCAATCTTTTCTTTTTCTTTTTTTTTGAGACGGAGTCTCGCTCTGTCGCCCAGGCTGGAGCGCGGTGGCGTGATCTCGGCTCACTGCAAGCTCCGCCTCCCGGGTTCACGCCATTCTCCTGCCTCAGCCTCCCAGTAGCTGGGACTACAGACGCCCACCACCACGCCCGGCTAATTTTTTGTATTTTTAGTAGAGACGGGGTTTCACCGTGTTAGCCAGGATGGTCTCGATCTCCTGACCTCGTGATCCGCCCGTCTCGGCCTCCCAAAGTGCTGGGATTACAGGCGTGAGCCACCGCACCCGGCCCACCAATCTTTTCTTAATGCTTTAACATTATTTAGAGATATAGTTTTTTTAAAAAATAGGCCGGATGCAGGCCGGGCACAGTGGAGGCCAAGGTGGGTGGATCACGAGGTCAAGAGATGGACACCATCCTGGCCAACATGGTGAAACCCTGTCTCTACTAAAAATACAAAAATTAGCTGGGCTTGGTGGCATGTGCCTGTAGTCCCAGCTACTAGGGAAGCTGAGGCAAGAGAATCGCTTGAACCAGGGAGGTGGAGGTTGCAGTGAGCCAAGATCATGCCACTGCACTCCAACCTGGTGGCAGAGACTCTGTCAATAAATAAATAAATAAATAGGCTGGACGCGGTGGCTCATGCCTGTAATCCCAGCACTTTGGGAGGCTGAGGTGGGTGGATCACCTGAGGTCAGGAGTTTGAGACCAGCCTGGCCAACATGGTGAAACCCCATCTCTACTAAAAATACAAAAAATTACTCAGGCATGGTGTCACACAACTGTAGTCTCAGCTACTTGGCAGGCTGAGACAGAATTGCTTGAACCCAGGAGGCAGTTTGCAGTGAGCTGAGATCGCACCACTGCACTCCGGCCTGAGTGACAGAGTGGGATTCCATCTCAAAAAATTAAAATAAAAATAAAAATTAAAAAAATTAAAAATATATGAAAGAGGCCGGGCGCGGTGGCTCAAGCCTGTAATTCCAGCACTTTGGGAGGCCGAGACGGGTGGATCACGAGGTCAGGAGATCGAGACCATCCTGGCTAACACGGTGAAACCCTGTCTCTACTAAAACAATACAAAAAAATTAGCCGGGTGAGGTGGTGGGCGCCTGTAGTCCCAGCTACTCGGGAGGCTGAGGCAGGAGAATGGCAGGAACCCGGGAGGCGGAGCTTGCAGTGAGCCGAGATCTCGCCACTGCACTCCAGCCCGGGCGACAGAGCGAGACTCCATCTCAAAAAAAAAAAAAAAAAAAAAAAAAAAAAAATATATATATATATATATATATATATATATATATATATGAAAGAATCATGATATAACAAATGCCAGTTTATCTATTACCCAGTTTAAGAAGAATATTGCTGGGAGCAGTGGCTCACGCCTGTAATCCCAGCACTTTGGGAGGCTGAGGTAGATGGATCACCTGAGGTCAGGAGTTTGAGACCAGCCTGGCCAAAATGGCGAAACCCCATCTTCGCTAAAATTATAAAAATTAGCCAGGTGTGGTGGTGGGTGCCTGTAATCCCAGCTACTCGGGAGGCTGAGGCAAGAGAATTGCTTGAACCCAGGAGGCGGAGGTTGCAGTGAGTGGAGATCACGCCACTGCACTCCAGCCTGGGTGACAGAGTGAGACTCTGTCTCCAAAAAAAAAAAAAAAAGGCCAGGCACGGTGGCTCACGCCTGTAATCCCAGCACTTTGGGAGGCCAAGGTAGGAGGATCACCTGAAGTCAGGAGTTCGAGACCAGCCTGGCCAACATGGCGAAACCCCGTCTCTACTAAAAATACAAAAACTAGCCGGGCATGGTGGTGCATACCTGTAATCCCAGCTACTGGGGGGCTGAGGCAGGAGGATGCTTGAACCTGAGAGGTGGAGGATGCAGTGAGCCAGGATTATGCCACTGCACTCCAGCCTGGGCAACAGAGCAAGGCTCCATCTCAAAAAAAAAAAAAAGAGAGAGAGAATATTACTATCAGCCTTAAAGCCCCCTGCATACTCTCCCAAAGCCATCACCTTTCTTTATCCTGAAATATCTTAAATGTGTGTGTTTACCATTTCCTTTTCTTTATAGTTTTATCACATTTCTATCTCTAAATGTTATATTGTTTAGTCTCACATTCTAGAACTTCATATGACTCTAAAATTTTCTTTTCATTTTAAAGATACAGGCTCTCACTCTGTTGCCCAGACTGGAGGGCAGTGCATGATCACAGCTCTTTGTAACTTGTAACTCCTGGGCTCAGGCAATCCTCCTGCTTCGGCCTCCTAAGTAGCTGGGACCATAAGCATGTGCCACCACACCCAACTAATTTTCTTTTTTCTTTTTTCTGAGACTGTTGTCCTGTTGTTCAGGGTAGAGTGCAGTGGTACAATTACAGATCACTGCAGCCTCAAACTCCTGGGCTCAAGTGATCCTCCCAAGTAGCTGCAGTCATAGGCATGCACCACCAATGCCAAGATAATTTTAAAATTTTTTGTAGAGACAGGGTGTTCTTATATTGTCCAGGGTGGTCTCAAACTTCCAGGCTCAAGGAATCCTCCTGCTTTGGCCTCCCAAAATGCTGGGATTACAGGCATAAGCTACTGTGCCCAGCCACTTTTAAAATTTTTTTGTAGAGACAGTGTCTATGTTGCCTAGGCTGGTCTTGACCTGATTTTTTTATTTCTAATATTAACATATATACCCTTCTGCAACATTTTCTACTCTAAAATTTGTTCTTGAGATTAATTTATGTTGCTATAGCTGCAGTTTACTCACTTTCACTGTTATATAGTATTCTATTATAGGAACATATCATGATTTACTTATCCAATCTCAAGTTGATCAACACTGGGATTTTTTCTCCCACTTGAATTTTTGTTAGTTTGTTTTGCTATTGTCAATGGTGTTTATATGGATGTTTTTGTGCATGTCTCCTAGTCCACATATGTAAGAGTTCTTTAGGGTAGATACCCCGGAGTGGGATTTCTGGGTCACAGGACATATACATCTTTAATTATGAGACAATACCAAATTGTTCTTCCAAAATGGTTGTGCTCATTTACACTTCTGCTTGCAGAGTTCTACTTAGTTCACATCCTTCCCAATATTTTTTGTCAGACTTTAATTTTTACCAATCTGATGAACATAAAACCAATAAATCACCGCAGTTTTAATTTGCATTCCTCCAATTACTGATGAGGCTGAGCATCCCCAACCCTTTTCATAGGAAGGAGCTACTTTTTGTTTTTCCAAAACACTGAGATCAAGCTCTCTCTATGCAAGCCTGGAATGGCTAGAGTATGTGCCAGCAGCTACCTCCTAATAATTAACCAGATGAAGTCTGGTCTCTTTCAGCACTAAGGTAAAACTATATGACCAAACCTCTGGCATGTATCAACACATGACATAGCAGGAAAGCTGAAAATTTTTATCTGAGAACATGATAAAACTCTGCCTCTACAAAAACTTACAAAAATTAGTCAGGCATAGTGGCTGACGCCTGTAGTCCCAGCTACTCAGGAGACTGAGGTGGGATGTGAGAAAGGCCGAGACTGAGAAAAATCAGACTAAGAATGATCAGAGAGAATATGTGTTATTTAAGGCCCTTCACTATCTGACACGAACGTACTTGTTTAGCCTCATTTCTGGCCACACCTTTCCAATGCTCTAGCCTCGTCACTCACTGCTCACCACAGAAGCCCTGCACTCCGATGTCTCTGTGATTTCACTCAAGACATTTCCCACTTCCTGGGTTACTTACCTTTTTGTTTTTTTCCTGCTTCTTAAAATGTGATTAATGCTTCCTGGCCCAGTTCAAGTGTAATTGCTTCCATGAAACTATCCTGACCCCATTCCCCAGAAAAAATTAATCAAGCTTTCATCTACTCTAAGAGCACTCTATTATTACTTTATTATAGAATCCATCCCATATTACAGTTGGAACGGGAAGACTGTGAGTTCTTTGAGGGAAGGTACTATCTTTCAAATCTTGTCGTGCTAAGCAGCACTTCTGTCACACATCAAATCTTCATAAAATTCCTGATAAGTGGATAGAAAGATGAACAGAAATCTACTGGGAAACAAATCTCTAAACAATGGAAAAGTTAGGCCGGGCGCAGTGGCTCACGCCTGTAATCCCAGCACTTTGGGAGGCCGAGGCAGGCGGATAACGAGGTCAGTAGATTGAGACCATCCTGGCTAACTCAGTGAAACCCTGTCTATACTAAAAATACAAAAAATTAGCCAGGCGTGGTGGCGGGCACCTGTAGTCCCAGCTACTCGGGAGGCTGAGGCAGGAGAATGGCGTGAACCCGGGAGGCGGAGCTTGCAGTGAGCTGAGATTGCACCGCTGCACTCCAGCCTGGGCTACAGAGCAAGACTCTGTCTCAAAAAAAAAAAAAAAGGAAAGGTTCTTTCTGACTCTTGCAGACTATGAAGAAAAAAAATCAGAGAAAAAGCAAGGAAAGAGATAAGGAGCAGGAGCTAATGAAAAAGAAAATAGGACAATTGGGTCCCCTTAGTAGAGATCCATATCAAATAGGCCAGGAAGTAAAAATGTAAACCATAGTTCACCATTTTAATGTGGGGGACAACAACATGGAAAGTGAAATTTATAACTGATTTTAAAACTACAGCTGTATCTTGAAAGTGATCAAATCTAACTGGATAATTACTTGGATATTCCCTAGTGGTTAGGAATAAATAAATAAATACATAATTTGGTCATGGTGCTTTCTTCTGGAAGAAGTTGTTTAAGTAAAACTTCCATTCATTTAACAGTTAAAGGTTTTCTCTTTTCTCTTTTTTGTTTTTTTTTTGGGAGACAGAGTCTCATTCTGTCACCCAGGCTGGAGTGCAGTGGCACGATCTCAGCTCCACTGCAACCTCCGCCTCCCAGGTTCAAGCGATTCTCCTGCCTCAGCCTCCGGAGTAGCTGAGAATATAGGCATCCACCGCCACGCCCGGCTAATTTTTTTGTGTTTTTAGTAGAGATGCTGTTTCGCCATGTTGGCCAGGATGGTCTCAAACCCCTGACCTCAGGTGATCCACCCATCTCGGCCTCCCAAAGCGCTGGGATTTACAGGTGTGAGCCACCACGCCCGGCCTGTATATTTTTCTAGTAGAGATGGGGTGTTTCACCATGTTGGCTAGGCTGATCTTGAACTCCTGAACTCAAGTGATCCACCTGCCTCAGCCTCCCAAAGTGCTGGGATTATAGGCATGAGCCACCACGCCGACCAGGTTTTCTATTTTTTTCTCACATCATCTTGATAAGTTATCTTTTCCTAGGAGTTTGTCCATTTTTATGTAAGTCTTCAAATTAACTGGCACAGTATTTCTTAAATTGATTAGTAGGGTCGGGCGCAGTGGCTCATGCCTATAATCCTAGTACTTTGGGAGGCTGAGGTAGGTGGATCCCTTAAGCTCAGGAGTTCAAGACCAGCCTGGACAACTCTGACTCTACAAAACCTTACAAAAATTAGTCGGGCATAGTGGCTGACGCCTGTAGTCCCAGCTACTCAGGAGACTGAGGTGGGAGGATCACTTGAGCCCACAAGGCGGATTAGTAAAAATTATTGTTATTAAGACAAAATGGATAGAAGAATGGAAGAATGGAATAATGGCAGAGTATAATCCAGACATAAAGATCTGGGATTCAACAATATTGTCACTTTTTTTGTTTGTTTGTTTTGTTTTGTTTTTTGTGTTTTTTTCTGTTTTTTTTTTTTTGAGACGGAGTCTCGCTCTGTCGCCCAGGCTGGAGTGCAGTGGCCGGATCTCAGCTCACTGCAAGCTCCGCCTCCTGGGTTCACGCCATTCTCCTGCCTCACTCCCGAGTAGCTGGGACTACAGGCGCCCGCCACCTCGCCCGGCTAGTTTTTTGTATTTTTTTTAGTAGAGACGGGGTTTCACCGTGTTAGCCAGGATGGTCTCGATCTCCTGACCTCGTGATCCGCCCGTCTCGGCCTCCCAAAGTGCTGGGATTACAGGATTGAGCCACCGCGCCCGGCCTTTTTTTTTTTTTTTTTTTAAAGACACAGGGTCTTACTCTGTTGCCCGAGCTAGAGTGCTGTGGCTTAATCATAGCTCACTGCAGCCTCAAACTCCTGGGCTTAAGTGACCCTTTTGCCTCAGGCTCCTGAGTAGTTAGGACTATAGATGTGAGCTACCTCTCCTGGCTAATTTTTAAAATTTTTTGTAGAAATTAGGTCTCACTATGTTGCCCAGGCTGGTCTTGAATTCCTGGGCCTCAAGTAATCCTCCCACCTCTACTTCCCAAAGTGCTAGGATTACAGGCATAAGCCACCACACCCAGCCTAATATTTCAATATTTTAATGTATCTCTGTGTTCTCAGAATGTAGGTTTCTTTTGGACAGGAGATTGTGTCTTTTGCACACACTATGTTGTCAAAAGTATTTGTTGGCCAGGCGCAGTGGCTCATTCCTGTAATCCCAGCACTTTGGGAGGCCAAGGCAGGCGGATTGCCTGAGCTCAGGAGTTCACAACCAGCTTGGGCAACACGGTGAAACTCTGTCTCTACTAAAATACAAAAAAAAATTAGCCAGGTATGGTGGCCTGCGCCTGTAGTCCCAGCTACTCGGGAGGCTGAGGCAGGAGAATTGCTTAAACTCGGGAGGCGGAGGTTGCAGTGAGCCAAGATCACGCCACTGCACTCCAGCCTGGGTGACAGAGCGGAGACTCAAAAAAAAAAAAAAAAAAGGCCTTGTTGATTTCCTATATCAAATAAAAAACACAAAATTGGTAATTCAAGGCAAATAGGTATTTATTTTGTTACTGTAATAGCTCATTGTGATTATGCAAGGTTGATCCTAGTTAAAGATAACTAATACTTGTAGTTATCCTCAAAAATAAAGATTTTTAAAAATTAAGCAAAAATTAGGCCAGGCACGGTGGCTCACTGTAATCCCAGCACTTTGGGAGGTCAAAGAGGGTGGATCACTTGAGGCCAGGAGTTCAAGACTAGCCTGATCAACATGGTGAAAAACCGTCTCTACTAAAAATACAAAAATTAGCTGGGCGTGGTGGTGCACACCTGTAATCCCAGCTGCATGGGGTGCTGAGGCAGGAGAATTGCTTGAAACTAACTGGGAGGTGGAGGTTGCAGTGAGCCGAGATCACTCCTCTGCACTCCAGCCTGGGTGACAGAGCGAGATTTTGCCTCAAAAAAAAAAAAAAAAAAAAAAAGGCTGGGCGTGGGAGCTCACACCTACGCCTATAATCCCAGCACTTTGGAAGGCCGAGGCGGGTGGATCAGGAGCTCAGGAGATCGAGACCATCCTGGCTAACACGGTGAAACCCCGTCTCTACTAAAAATACAAAAAATTAGTCGAGCATGGTGGCGGGTACCTGTAGTCCCTGTAGTCCCAGCTACTTGGAGGCTGAGGCAGGAGAATGGCGTGAACCCGGGAGGCAGAGCTTGCAGTGAGCTGAGATCATGCCACTACGAGCGAGACTCCGTTTCAAAAAAAAAATAAAAATTGTAAAAATTGGCGGCCTAGCGCAGAGGCTCATGCCTGTAATCCCAGCACTTTGGGAGGCTGAGGCGGGCGGATCACCTGAAGTCAGGAGTTTGAGACCAGCCTGGCCAACATGGTAAAACCCTGTCTCTACTAAAAATACAAAAATTAGGCCGGGCGCAGTGGCTCACGCCTGTAATCCCAGCACTTTGGGAGGCCGAGGCGCGCGGATCACGAAATCAGGAGATCGAGACCATCCTGGCTAACATGGTGAAACCCCTTCTCTACTAAAATTATAAAAAATTAGCCGGGCGTGGTGGCGGGTGCCTGTAGTCCCAGCTACTCGGGAGGCTGAGGCAGGAGAATGGTATGAGCCCGGAGGTGGAGCTTGCAGTGAGCTGAGATCGCGCCACCGCACTCCAGCCTGGGCGACAGTGAGACTCCGTCTCAAAAAACAAACAAACAAACAAAAATACAAAAATTAGCTGGGTGAGGTGGCGTGCGCCTGTAATCCCAGCTACTCAGGAGGCTGAGGCAGGGGAATCACTTCAACCCATGAAGCAGAGGTTGCAGTGAGCCGAGATCGCACCGTTGTACTCCACTGGGCAACACCAGTGAGACTCTGTCTCAAAAAAAAAAAAAAAAAAGTTTCAGAGGCCATTCTCATTTGTGAATTTTTTTGTTGTTGTTGAGACCTGGCCGTGTCTGTCATCCAGTCTGGAGTGCAGTGGCGTGATCATAGCTCACTGCAGCTTCAATCTCTCGTACTCAAGTGATCCTCCTGCCTCAGCCTCCCAAGTAACTAGGAATACAGGTATGTGCCACCATACCTGGCTAATTTTTAAAATTTTTAGTAGAGATAAGGTCTGGCTGTTACCCAGGATGGTCTCCAACTCCTGAGTTCAAGTGATCCAGCCTCCTAAAGTGCTAGGATTTTACAGGCATTGAGCCACCCTGCTGGGCCACATTCATAAAATTTGACATAAATAAAACATCTATCCTTTTAAATATAGGAATTCACTGAATTTAAAGAAAACAGCCACCAAGAATAGGAAATTTAAACAGCTTTGAACTATAAAATATACATTATTTTTAAAAAATAAAAATGTAATTAAGACTATTGTTACTATAAAAGGACATCTCATAATTTAAGGGGAAAGTAATTTTAGTGGTTTAAAAAAAACTTAGGTTCACATTTGTTTTATCCATTCTTCCCCCAAACTTTATACCATAGTAGTTAATTGGTAAGAAAGCTATCTGATATAAATTTCAGTGTCCTTGCCTGTCCCACCCCCTATCACCCTAGTGGATACATACTTGGTTAAATACATACTGTATAAGGAAGCAAAGAGGTAGTTTGATCTTTAAAAATCCAGAATAGATTCTATTAGAATAATTTTGAAAGTTTAGCGATTTGACTACAAATACTAACCCTCTATCAATGAAGGACAACCTCTAATTGGATGCAGCTCCAGAACAGTGTTACTGCAAATAAGTATGATACAACAGATCAATGAGACAACATATATGCTTTGAGTCTAGACTGGTATAATCCTTTTTAACAAACATTAACACAGCCTCTAGTACCATACAATAAGGTTATTTCCAAATATCTATAGGAAGTTGATGACAGTAATATTTCTCTGCCAGTCTAGTAATGCAGATGCATTTACCAGCTCCTCTCCTTGTAGAAATCATGTTAATAAAGATATTTTGGGATTTATGGCTTTAAATGCCAATTTTTTTTTTTTTAATGGGACAAGTGTTATAGAAATTCCTGCTGGTATTTTTCAGACTTGGAGGAAATGAAGTTTGACAAAGAGTATTTCCTGAGTGGTCTGGAGGGAAGTAAAAGAATTAGCAAAATCGAGAGAATATGAAAATGAACCAGGTAAAGGCCTGAGTTCTGATGGCAGAAGAAAAAATGCACCTGTATTACGTAAATAACAATCCATGGTAAACAAGATTCAATTAAAATGAAGCAATTATCATGCCCTGTCACATTTGTGAAAACTAAACTCTGCCAAGAGGTATCATTTCAGGGTGTCCATTCACCTTGCTATATCAATAATCCCAGAGTGATTATTAAAAGTATTTCCTCTCACTCTTAAAAGTGAACCAGTTTACATTATATGATCATCCTATCCTTGAAGAACCAGGAGGCAGAGCTGTTAACATAGCCCCATGTTCAGGGTTCAATCATAGTCCCATAGTCAAAATGCAGTACAGATACACCTCATTTATCTAACACTGTGAATACAGCAAAATAGTCCTATAATTCAGAACATGAATTCTGAAATCAAATGACCTGGGTTCAAATCTTAGTCCTGCTACATATACTCTTCAGCTGTATAACTTAGAAAAGTTTTTTACTTTTTATTTTGAAATAATTTCAAACTTGGAGAAAAGTTGCAAGAATATTACAAAGAATTCCCATATACCCTTCACTTAGGTTCACTAACTGCTAACATTTTGCCACATTTACTTTACACATCTCTCTACACACATTCACATACACACACACACAATTAATTAATTAACTAATTAACTAAGACCAGGTCTCACTCTGTTGCCCAGGCTGGAGTGCAGTGGCGCTATCATGGCTCACTATAGCCTTGACCTCCCAGGTTCAGGTGATCCACCCACCTCAGCCTTTCAAGTAGCTGGGACTACAGGTACACACCAATAGGCCTGGTTATTTTTTTGTATTTTTGGTAGAGACAGGGTTTCACCATGTTGCCCAGGCAGCCTCAAACTCCTGGGATCAAGTTATCCTCCCACCTTGGCCTCCCAAAGTGTGGGGATTACAGGTCTGAGCTACCACACCCAGCCACTCACTATTTTATGACTAATTTTTTTTTTTGAGACAGTCTTGCCTGTCACCCAGGCTGGAGTGCAGTGGTGCAGTCTCGACTCACTGCAACCTCCGCCTGCCACGTTAAAGCAATTCTCCTGCCTCAGCCTCCCAAGTAGCTGGGACTAAAGGCACATGCCACCGTTCCTGGCCAATTTTTTGTATTTTTTATTTATTTATTTATTTATTTATTTTTTGGAGACGGAGTCTCGCTCTGTTGCCCAGGCTGGAGTGCAGTGGCTGGATCTCAGCTCACTGCGAGCTCCGCCTCCCGGGTCTACGCCATTCTCCTGCCTCAGCCTCTCGAGTAGCTGGGACTACAGGCGCCCGCCACCTCGCCCGGCTAGTTTTTTGTATTTTTTAGTAGAGACGGGGTTTCACTGTGTTAGCCAGGATGGTCTCGATCTCCTGACCTCGTGATCCGCCCGTCTCGGCCTCCCAAAGTGCTGGGATTACAGGCTTGAGCCACCGCGCCCGGCCAATTTTTTGTATTTTTAATAGAGAAGGGGTTTCTCCATGCTGGCCAGGCTGGTCTCAAACTCCTGACCTCATGATCTGCCCACCTCAGCCTCCCAAAGTGCTGGGATTACAGGTGTGAGCCACCGTGCCCGGCCTTATTACTAATTTTTTAACCATTTGATAATAGGTTGTAGACATCATGTCCTTTCTCCAAATACTTCAATGGGTTATTTTCTTCTTTTTTTTTTTAGACGGAGTCTCGCTCTGCCACCCAGGCTGGAGTGCAGTGGCCGGATCTCAGCTCACTGCAAGCTCCGCCTCCCGGGTTCACGCCATTCTCCTGCCTCAGCCTCCCAAGTAGCTGGGACTACAGGCGCCCGCCACCTCGCCCGGCTAGTTTTTTGTATTTTTTAGTAGAGACGGGGTTTCACCGTGTCAGCCAGGATGGTCTCGATCTCCTGACCTCATGATCCGCCCGTCTCGGCCTCCCAAAGTGCTGGGATTACAGGCTTGAGCCACCGCGCCCGGCTCAATGGGTTATTTTCTAAAAACAAATTACAGTACAATTATCACACTAGGAAAATTAACACTTTTTTTTTTTTGAGACGGAGTCTCGCTCTGCCGCCCAGGCTGAAGGTGCAGTGGCGCGATCTTGGCTCAGTGCAAGCTCCACCTCCCAGGTTCACGCCACTCTCCTACCTCAGCCTCCTGAGTAGCTGGGAATACAGGCGCCCACCACGACACCCAGCTAATTTTTTGTATTTTTTTTTTTAGCAGAGACGGGATTTCACCATGTTAGCCAGGATAGTCTCCATCTCCTGAGCTCGTGATCCACCCACCTGGGCCTCCCAAAGTGCTGGGATTACAGGCGTGAGACACCGCGCCTGGCCAACACACTATTATTATCTAACTTCGTGAAGTCATTATCTAAATTCTACCAGTTGTCTCACTAATACTCTTGAAGAAAAAAAAAAAAGAGAGAGAGAATGAGAGATGGGGTCTCTCCATGTTGCCCAGGCTGGTCTCAAATTCCTGGGCTCAAGTGATCCTACCATCTTGGCCTTCCAAAGAGCTGGTATGACAGGCATGAGCCACCATACCCTCCCATACTAATCCTCTTTATGGAAAATTTTTTCCTCAACCCAGAATCCCAATAAAGAATCTTGGGTAGATTTCTTAACCTCTCTGTATATCAGTTTCCCCATCTGTAAAATGGAGATTAATAATAGCACCTACTTCATAAGATTATTGAGAAAAATGAAAGAGTAAATATAATAAAAGAATTTAGAACATTTGCTGATATTTAGTGCAGGTGTTAGCTGCTTTTATTTTTATTATTTTATTATTATTATTTTTTAGATGGAGTCTCACTCTGTCGCAGGGGTGCGATCTAGACTCACTGCAACCTCCGCCTCCTGGGTTCAAGCATTTCTTGTGCCTCAGCCTCCGGAGTAGCTGGGATTACAGGTGCGTGCCACCATGCCCGGCTCATTTCAGTAGTTTCAGTAGCGACAGGGTTTCACCATGTTGGCCAGGCTGGTCTCGAACTCCTGACCTCAAGTGCTCTGCCTGATTTGGCCTCCCAAAGTGCTGGAATTACAGGCATAAGCCACCATGCCTGGCCGTTAGCTGCTTTTAGAGAATGGCAGATTTCATATAAAGTAAAACTGTCAGATAATGGAAATAATAATTATTATTATTATTATTATTTTTTTTTTTTGAGACGGAGTCTGGCTCTGTCGCCCGGGCTGGAGTGCAGTGGCCGGATCTCAGCTCACTGCAAGCTCCGCCCCCCGGGTTTACGCCATTCTCCTGCCTCAGCCTCCCGAGTAGCTGGGACTACAGGCGCCCGCCGCCTCGCCCGGCTAGTTTTTTTGTATTTTTTTAGTAGAGACGGGGTTTCACCGTGTTCGCCAGGATGGTCTCGATCTCCTGACCTCGTGATCCGCCCGTCTCGGCCTCCCAAAGTGCTGGGATTACAGGCTTGAGCCACCGCGCCCGGCCTTTTTTTTTTTTTTTTGAGACGGAGTCTCGCTCTGTGGCCCAGGCTGGAGTGCAGTGGCCGGATCTCAGCTCACTGCAAGCTCCGCCTCCCAGGTTTATGCCATTCTCCTGCCTCAGCCTCCCGAGTAGCTGGGACTACAGGCACCCGCCACCTCGCCCGGCTAGTTTTTTGTATTTTTTTAGTAGAGATGGGGTTTCACCGTGTTAGCCAGGATGGTCTCGATCTCCTGACCTCGTGATCCGCCCGTCTCAGCCTCCCAAAGTGCTGGGATTACAGACTTGAGCCACCGCGCCCAGCCTTAACTTTTTCTTAGAAACTCGGGGTCTTCACATCTGCAATGGTACTGCTATAAAACTGTGATACTGAGCCGGGCGCAGTGGCTCACGCCTGTAATCCCCGCACTTTGGGAGGCCGAGGCGGGCGGATCACAAGGTCAGGAGATCGAGACCACGGTGAAACCACGTCTCTACTAAAAATACAAAAAATTAGCCGGGCGCGGTTGTGGGCGCCTGTAGTCCCAGCTACTCGGGAGGCTGAGGCAGGAGAATGGCGTGAACCCGGGAGGCGGAGCTTGCAGTGAGCCGAGATTGCGCCACTGCACTCCAGCCTCGGCGACAGAGCCAGACTCCGTCTCAAAAAAAAAAAAAAAAAAAAAAAAAAACTGTGATACTGGCCCGGTGCAGTGGCTCACACCTGTAATCCCAGCACTTTGGGAGGCCGAGGCAGGCGGATCATGAGGTCAGGAGATCAAGACCATCCTGGCTAACACGGTGAAACTCTGTCTCTACTAAAAATACAAAAAGTTAGCCAGGAGTGGTGGCGGGCACCTGTAGTCCCAGCTACTCGGGAGACTGAGGCAGGAGAATGGCGTGAACCCAGGAGGCGGAGCTTGCAGTGAGCTGAGATTGCGCCACTGCACTCCAACCTGGGTGAGAGAGTGAGACTCCACCTCAAAAAAAAAAAAAAACTGTGATACTGTCAGAGGCACCTGAGGTGTGAGGTTTATATATGCCTATATAGTAAAATGGCTACAAAGTTCTGGACAGACAACTTGAATCTCCATCTGCTGTCCTGCTTCTGATCACGAGTATGTATTAACATGCCTCCTTTATATTATTCTTTTTTTTTTTTTTTTTGAGACGGAGTTTCGCTCTTGTTGCCCAGGCTGGAGTGCAATGGCATGATCTTGGCTCACCGCAACCTCAGCCTCCTGTGTTAGCTGGGATTAAAGGCATGCGCCACCACGCCTGGCTAATTATGTATTCTTTGTAGAGATTAGGGTTTCTCCATGTTGGTCAGGCTGGTCTGGAACTCCTTACTTCAGGTGATTCGCCCACCCCGGCCTCCTAGCCTCAACTATATTATTCTAATAATACTTTTGGTCATACAAAGCTTCTAGTTAAACAGTACTTTCAGCTGGGCATGGTGGCTCACGCCTGTAATCTAAGCACTTTGGGAGGCCAAGGCGGGTGGATCGCCTAAGGTCAGGAGTTAGAGATCAACCTGACCAACATGGTGAAACCCCATCTCTACTAAAAATTAAAAAAATTAGCCGAGCATGGTGGTGGGTGCCTGTAATCCCAGTCATTCGGGAGGCTAAGGCAGGAGAATCACTTGAACCCAGGAGGTAGAGGTTAGGTTACAGTGAGCCAAGATCACACCATTGCACTCTAGCCTGGGCGACAGACGAAAACTGTCTAAAAAAAAAAAAAAAAAAACAGAAAGTCCTTTCATATCTCTCATTAATTCAATGAATATATCACTTGATTAATTAGCTGATATGAATCTTGCAAGCAGTCTGTGAAGTAAAAAACATATATTACTACTCCCAATTTTAACTACCTAATTATAGACAAATAAATTAAGGCTCAAAGAGGTCAAATGACACTTTGGGCCACAGAGTCAATAGGCAACACAGTCAGCCCTCATACACCTGGGTCCTCTGTGTCTCAATATACACAATTTTCACTGGGTGCAGTGGCTCATACCTGTAATCCCAGCACTTTGGGAGGCCGAGGCAGGCGGATAACCTGAGGTCAGGAGTTCGAGATCAGCCTGGGCAACACAGTGAAACCCATTTCCTACTAAAAATACAAAATTAGCCGGGCGTGGTGACACATGTCTGTAATCCCAGCTACTCGGGAGGCTGAGGCAGGAGAATTGCTTGAACCTGGGAGGCGGAGGATGCAGTGAGCCATTGCACTCCAGCCTGGGCAACAAGAGTAAATCTCTGTCTCACCAAAAAAAAAAAAACACACACACACACACACACACACACACACACACACACACACACACACAAAATTATCTGAGTGAGGCCCTGAGGTGATGCTACTTTTGAGGTAAAATGAACAATCTTTACCACTTAGAAGCACTTTCAGCTTACTTTTATATTTATTTATTTGTTTATTCATTTTGAGACAGAGTCTCACTCTGCCCCCTGGGTTCAAGCAATTCTCCTGCCTCAGCTTCCTGAGTAGCTGGGATTACAGACCCGCGCCACCACGCCCAACTAATTATTGTATTTTCAGTACAGACAGGGTTTCACCATGTTGGCCAGGCTGATCTTGAACTTCATAATCCACCCGTCTTGGCCTCCCAAAGTGCTAGGATTACAGCCTTTACTTTTATTTTTTATTTCCAAAAGCAGCAGGAGAAAAACAGCTTACTTTTAGATGCAAGGAAATACATTCTGATTGGTTGAGACTGCCAGATGTCTGACTTTCAGATGCTGTTCCTCTTTACTTCTCAAATATCTCTCTAAAATTCTCTGAACGTTACAGCAACACTTTATTAATACAGACTCCACACATGAAAGTTGAGATAAATTCAGAATTGAGCTGAAGTTTACCTCTGCACTCTAATAAAGACTAAGAAAACAGTGTAAATAAGATCGCAGGGAGAAATGTTTAATGAGCTGTTTTTAAGCATTTCAAGTCTAATTTACATACAATTAAAGTTAATTTGCACATCATTCTCAGCTATTCATTAAACCAGGTACAAGGATCTCTATCTAACAAAATAACCTGGTAACACTATTAGCCTAGTTTCAATTACTGTATGAACTCAAAGTAACAGCTGCACCTAAAGAAAAACAACCTATAACACTCTCACTAGGTTTTCCCCCAATTAGCCCAAATTAATGAGGTTTAATACTACCTCCATGGTGACCCACAAAACCTATCTTCCTCTGATGACCCCTAGAGTATAAGTTAAAATGTAGTTAAACCACCTGTCCTAGAGACTAGGCAGAGGAAGCAAGACAAAATGGCAATGGCTAAGGAAGCCTAGGGTTCTAGGGCAGATTATGGCACTAAATCTGTGCTACCTGAGTTAAATCACTCGAATTCTCTTGCGTTCAGTTGCCTCTTTTACAAAATTAGGGAGCTAATAATGTGGTCTCTAAACACAATATTCCACTAAAAGGATCCAGAGCTCTTAAGTGAAAGGGCAGAAAATGTACAAGATGAGTTGGGAACACCTTATCGTACTAGAAAGGAAGGAACACTATCGAAGACTGCTGAAGTTATGTCAAAAGGAATCAGGAGCGAGCTTGAAGAACTTCCACTGGTCCAATATGAAACAAATTGAACATCAATAAGAATAACTACAATGGATTAAAACACATCAAATATGTTAACACCTAAAAGTTCCTGATCATTCCCTAAAAAACCCTAAAAAGTCACTGGTCCTCTCTGGAGTATATCTGAAAACCAACTCATTATTTTGAAAACTAGTAAATAAAAGAATAAAGGGAATGAATTAAGTATTTATCTTGCCTTCCTTGTACATATCAAACCCCAGGGTAACCAAAGAGTTGATATGGTAAACTTTTTCTTTTTTGAAGTATTTCAGTATTTGTTGTTTTTTGATAAATAACAAAAAAAAAGAATGACAGAATTAAAATCTAGTCCGGGCGCCGTGACTCAAGCCTGTAATCCCAGCACTTTGGGAGGCCGAGACGGGCGGATCACGAGGTCAGGAGATCGAGGCTATCCTGGCTAACACGGGGAAACCCCGTCTCTACTAAAAAATACAAAAAACTAGCCGGGCGAGGTGGCGGGCGCCTGTAGTCCCAGCTACTCGGGAGGCTGAGGCAGGAGAATGGCGTAAACCCGGGAGGCGGAGCTTGCAGAGAGCTGAGATTCGGCCACTGCACTCCAGCCTGGACACCGTCTCAAAAACAAACAAACAAAAAAACTTTATTTTACCAATAGCTGCAAACTATTATTTTTTTCATTAGTTGTTTTTGTGTGTGTGTGTGTGTGTGTGTGTGTGTGTTTGACACAGGGTCTCACTCTGACGCCCAGGCTGTAGTGCAGTGGCATTATCTTGGCTCACTGCAACCTCCACTTCTCAGGCTCAAGTGATCCTCCCACCTCAGCTTCCCAAGTAGCTGGGACTACAGGCGTGCACTACTAACCCAGATAATTTTTATATTTTTTATAGAGATGGGGTTTCTCCACATTGTCCAGGCTGATCTCAAACTCCTGGGCTCAAATGATCTGCCTGCCCCAGTCTCCCAAAGTGCTGGGATTACCAGTGTGAGCCACCACACCCTAGCCTGAAAACTCTTATTATTTTAACAGTGATATAATGACATATAATCAATAAAAAGTTATTGTGATTTTTTTTTTCTTGAGATGAGCTCTCTGTTTTTCAGGCTGTAGTGCAGTAGTCTGATTTCAGCTCACTGCAGCCTCAACCACCTGGGCTCCCAACTTAGCCTCCCAAGTAGCTAGGACTACAGGCACACACCACCACACCCAGCTACTTTTTAAATCGTGCCTGGCCAAAATAAAGTATATTATTAAAATGAATTTCCATGGGGCACAGTGGCTCACACCTGTAATCCCAGCACTTTGGGAGGCCAAGGTGGGCAGATCACGAGGTCAGGAGATGGAGACCAGCCTGGCTGATACGGTGAAACCCTGTCTCGCCAGGCGTGGTGGCACACGCCTGTAGTCCCAGCTACTGCGGAGGCTGAGGCAGGAGAATCGCTTGAACCTGGGAGGCGGAGGTTGCAGTAAACCGAGATGGCGCCACTGTACTCCAGCCTGGGCGACAAAGCATTTTCCTGTTTCTTCTTATCTTTTTAACGTGCCAAATAATTTTTTTTTTTTTTTTTTTTGAGACAGGGTCTCACTCTGTCGCCCAGTCTGGAGTATAGTGGCACAATCTCAGTTCACTGCAACCTCCACCTCCTGGGTTAAAGCAATTCTCGAGTCTCAGCCACCCAAGTAGATGGAGTTACAGGCACATGCCACCACAAGCGGCTAATTTTTCTGTTTTAGTATAGATGGGGTTTTACCATGTTGACCAGGCTGAAATTTTAAATTTAATTTGAAGCTTGAATATTTCTATTAGACAACACTCTCTAGACCTAACAACCAGTTTATAGGGAATAAAAAGAATAGAGGAACATAAATGAATTACAGAAATTCAATTAGCAAAGTCCAGACGGGAAAATTACACAACTTTGTTTCTTTAACAACAGCAGCAATAACAACAACAACAAAAAAACCACAAGAGAAAAAAAGAACTGACCAGGCGTGGTGGCTCACGTCTACAATCTCAGCACTTTGGAAGGCCAAGGCAGGTGGATCACCTGAGGTCAGGAGTTAGAGACCAGCCTGACCAACATGGTCAAACCCCGTCTCTACTAAAAATACAAAAATGAGCCGGTCGTGGTGGCTAACGCCTGTAATCCCAGCTACTCAGGAGGATGAGGCAGGAGAATCACTTGAACCCAGGAGGCAGAGGTTACAATGAGTCAAGATTGCATCACAGAACTCCAGCCTGGGCCACAAGAGCAAAACTCCGTCTCCGGAAACAAACAAACAAACAACAACAACAACAAAAAAAACGGAGAGAACCTGTAGATTAAAAAAGACGTAAAAGAGGCCAGGCACCGTGGCTCACGCCTGTAATCCCAGCACTTTGGGAGGCCAAGGAGGGTAGATCACCTGAGGTCAGGAGTTGAAGACCAGCCTGGCCCACAAGGCGAAACCCCGTCTCTACCAAAAATACAAAAATTAGTTGGGTGTCGTGGTGGAGGCAGAGGTTGCAATGAGCTGAGATCACGCCACTGCACTCCAGCCTGGCAAAAGAGGGGGCACTCTGTCTCAAAAAAAAAAAAAAAAGAAAAAAGGAGACATAGAAGCTATGTAAACCAAATCAATGTATCGACCTTGTCTGAAACCTGATTCAAATAAACCAAATGTTCAGAGAGAAAGGATGGCAGGGATGAAGGGAGAGTGGAAAGATAAATTAATTGTGGAAATCTAAACATCAACAGGATACAGTGTGGTTATGTTTTTTAAAGAGTGTCTTTTATTTTTTACAGCTATACACAGAAATTAGCATTGAAATGATATGTCTGGGACTTGTTTCAGAATGATCCAAGGGGGATGAGGGAACGAATAGGGGTATGGATGAAACAAGACTGACCATCAGCTGATAATTGTTGAAGCTGAGTGTTGGGCATATAAGGGCTCACTATATCATCCTCTCCACATTTGTATATGTTTGAAATTTTCTATAATTTTCCAAAAAATGAGATGAGCAGACAAGTTTATCTATAAAAACTTCTTGTAGCTTTTGAATCTACAAAAATATATGAAAATAAGTCACAGAGTTGGCTAATACTTCAAGAGATCATTCGATCCCAGTGTACTGCCTCCAGGACACACTACAACATTATCACATTCAGCAAATATTTATTAACTATTAAGCACAAAGGCGCTAACATAGAAGATGCACAGAAATATAAGAAACAGTTTCTGTTTCAGGACTTTAGTCATATAAGAGAAATTAGAAAAGTACCTAAACATAAAACAAGGTAAAAAGTGATGAAGTTGACCAGGCGCAGTGGCTCATGTCTGTAATCCCAGCACTTTGGGAGGCCAAGGCTGGCAGACCACCTGAGGTCAGGAGTTAGAGACCAGCCTGGCCAACATGGTAAAACCCCATCTCTACTACATACACAAAAATTAGCCAGGTGTGGTGGTGTGCACCTGTAGTCCCAGCTACTCGGGAGACTGAGGCAGGAGAATCGCTTGATCCCGGGAGGTGGAAAGGTTGCAGTGAGCCGAGATTGTACCACTGCACTCCAGCCTGGGCAACAGAATGAGATTCTGTGTCAAAAAAAGAAAAAAAGGTGAAGTTATGGTTTAAGTATCATAAGCAAGGTACTTTTTAAGTATATCAGAAGTCATCAGAGAAGAGTGTCATATAACGGCATGAAAAATAGGATTTGGACATGTAGTGGAAGGGAGTATTATATGTGAAGTGTACAGACAGTGTCAGCAGAAGCACAGAGGCAGAATATAATGAAACATTTTTGGGAAATGAAGATGAGCGCATTATTGCACCCATAGTGGGAAGCAGGGCTGGAAAGACAAGTAGGGGCTAGACCATAGAATCTTAAATATCAGGCTGAGTTTGTAATTTAGTCAATAAGCATTGGGAGTCACACATTTGGAGTTCTAGATGATAGAATATTTAGGAAGAAACTATACACCTCACCTAAGTATAGCAGAAAAGAATAGAGCTGGGGAGGGGGATGAAAATAAGGATAAATAATCAAGGCAAAAGATAACACAGGACCTAAAATGGAGTAGTGGGAGGAAAAGACAGGGAGGGATCTGAGAGTATCTGGGCAAGAAAACAGGCAGGAGTGGCCGGGCGCGGTGGCTCAAGCCTGTAATCCCAGCACTTTGGAGGCCGAGGCGGGCGGATCACAAGGTCAGGAGATCGAGACCACAGTGAAACCCCGTCTCTACTAAAAATACAAAAAATTAGCCGGGTGCGGTGGCGGGCGCCTGTAAGCTACTCAGGAGGCTGAGGCAGGAGAATGGCGGGAACCCGGGAGGCAGAGCTTGCAGTGAGCCGAGATCGGCCACTGCACTCCAGCCTGGGCAACAGCGTGAGACTCCGTCTCAAAAAAAAAAAAAAAAAAAAAAAAAAAAAAAAAAAAAAAACAGGCAGGAGTTGAGAAGTCAACAGTAACTAAGATTTTAAAATCGGATGAACTGGGAGAATGGTGGGGCCCACGTTTCGCATGCTGGCAGACCTATACCAGCCCTGAATAGTGTTCAATAAATGACTGGCTGAGTGAATAAATAAATAGAAATACATGAGTCAGGATGAAGAACAGTAAGTCAGGGGATTTGGGGGGCTGGGGAGTGGGATGGGCAGGAGATAAGCTGACCCTTCTCATTGAACCTGTGTTCCTCACAAGGTTCTGAAGAACAAAATGCTGCCCAGGAGTGCTATGCATCTTTCTTGGGAATGCACTTCTCTAAAGCAAAGAACTCATCATTAAAACCTACATAAAAGGTATAAAACTCATCCTTAAAGCCAGTAAACATGCCTCCCAAGCAAGGAGGAGACAACCTGTACAATCTGACCACAGGTTCTCAAAAGCAGACAGCTCATGAAAAGCTGGAGGTGCAAGCAGGACATCAATGAAGTGGTCCAATAGGAATTCTGGTACTGGAGCTCAGAGGCAAAAATATAGATGTGGGAGTTACTGCATGAAGGTTGTAATAGAAGACACAAGAGTAGGCTGCACACAGAGGCTCAAACCTGTGATCCCAGCACTTTGAGAAGCCGTCGCAGAAGAATCACTTGACTCCGTAAGTTCGAGACCAGCCTTGGCAACACAGTGAGACCTTGGCTCTACAAAAATAAAATTAGCTGGGCATAGTGGCACACATCTGTGGTCCCAGCTACTTGAGAGGCTGAGGTGGGAGGCTCACTTCAGCCCAGAAAGCTGAGGCTGCAGAGAGCCAGGATGGCGCCACTGTACTGCAGCCTGGCCAACAGAGCAAGAACCTGTCTCAAAAAACAAAACAAAACAAAACAAAACAAAAAAAACCACACACACAAGAGTAGATGACCTCCCCATGCAAAAGCAAAAAAAGAGAAGCAAGGCCTGAGACAACTTAGAGACTGACAAAGGAGGATCAGAAAGGCAGAAAGAGAACCAGAACAATACTGTGTCATAAAAGCTAAGAGAAGAATGTCCAGAAGGAAGGCCTGTTCAATCTTTATCTTCTTCCTTGACCCACAAATCCAACCCATCAATAAGTCTTATCAGCTCTACCTCCAAAATATATACTAAACACATCTATTTCTCTCCATCTCTTTAGCCACCTACCTAGTAGTTCAAACTTTTATCACTGCCTAGATTTCTGCAGTAGCCTTCTGTTCAACCCACCTCAATCAAGTCCTGCCCCCAAATAATCCACTCTCTTTGTAGCAATTGGGTTAGTCTTTTAAAAATGGACATCAGGGCCGGGTGCGGTGGCTCACGCCTGTAATCCCAACACTTTCAGAGGTAGAGGCGGGCGGATCACGAGGTCAGGAGATGGAGATCAGCCTGCCCAACATGGTGAAACCCCGTCTCTACTAAAAATACAAAAATTAGCCAGCTGTGGTGGCGGGCACCTGTAATCCCATCTACTCCGGAGGCTGAGGCAGGAGAATTGCTTCAACTCGGAAGACTGATGTTGTGGTGAGCTGAGACCATGCCACTGCACTCCAGCCTGGGTGCCAGAGCAAGACTCCATCTCAAAAAAAAAAGGGAAATCAGGGCTGGGTACAGTGACGCAAGTCTGTAATCCTAGCACTTTGGAAGGCCACTGCAGGTGGATCACTTGAGCTCAGGAGTTCAGGACCAGCCTGAGCAACATGGTGAAATCCAGTCTCTACAAAAAATACAAAAATTAGCCAGGCATGGTGGCTAGCACCTATAGTTCCAGCCACTTGGAAGGATGAGGTGGGAGGATTGCTTGAGCCCAGGAGGCAGAGGTTGCAGTGAGCTGAGATTCTACGACTGCACTCCAGCCTTGGTGACACAGTGAAACCCTGTCTCAAAAAAAAAAAAAAAAAAAAAAAAAAAGCGAGGGGGAAATCAGGCCAGGCAGGGTGGCTCATGCCTGTAACCCCAGCACTTTGGGAGGCCAAGGGGAGGATCCACTTGAGGTCAGGAGTTCCAAGACCAATCTGGGCAACAAAGCAAGACCCATCTTTACAAAAAAGGTGAAGTTATGGTTTAAGTATCATAAGCAAGGTACTTTTTAAGTATAAAAAAAAAAAAGGGGGAAGAAAATTGGCATGGCATGAGGATGTGAGTCTGTAGCCCTAGCTACTTAGGAGGCTGAGGTGGGAGGATCCCTTGAGCCCAGAAATTCAAGGCTGCAGTGAGCCATGATGGCACCACTGCATTCCAGCCTGGGAGATACAGCAAGACCTTGTCTCCAAAAAAAAAAAAAAAAAAAAGGGAAACAAACAACAACAAAAAAATTGTGCTTTACAGGGCATGATCATGAAAAGTGAAAAGACAACCCACAGAATGGGAGAAAATCTTTGTAAATCATGTATCTGATAAAGAACCTGTATCCAGAATAAAGAACTATTAAAATACAATAAAAGGACAAATAACCCAATTTTAAAAGAAGCAACAGATTTAAAGAGACATACAAATAGCCAATAAATGGGCAAGAGCGGTGGCTCATGCCTGTAATCCCAGCACTTTGGGAGGCCAAGGCGGGTGGATCACAAGGTCAGGAGATGAAGACCATCCTGGCTAACATAGTGAAACCCCGTCTCTACTAAAAATACAAAAAATTAGCCGGGCGTGGTGGTGGGCACCTGTAGTCCCAGCTACTCGGGAGGCTGAGGCAGCAGAATCGCTTGAACCCAGGAGGCGGTGGTTGCAGTGAGCCGAAACTGCGCCACTGCACTCCAGCCTGGGCAACAGAGCCAGACCCCATGGCCCAAAAAAAAAAAAAAAGGTACATTGCTAATCATTGAAAAGATTGTAATAGGGGAGGAAAGAGGGGTATTGGAAAAAACAACACAGTAAGTCCTCACTTAACTCATCAACAGATTCTTGGATATCACCATTTTAAGCAACACAATGTATAACAAAACCAATTTAACCATAGTCTAATGTAAAGTTAAGTTCCTATAGCATATTTCTGGTCACAAAAAACATCACCAAACTTCTAAAGACCAAAACACTTCTAATATTAAACACTGAAACAAATGTGAGCTATACAAACATTTAAGAAAGATTAATAAAAACAAGAAAGATAAGTATTTACCTAATTATTCCAGTTCAGGGTCTTGGGTGGCCAGAGCCTGTCCCAGCAGCCCAGGGAGCAAGGTAGGAACCAACTCTGGACAGGATGCCATCCCATCAATTACACACACACCCACACTCACTCAGACTGGGACCATGTAGAGACACCAATTCATCAAACACGCACAATTTTGTGATGCAGGAGGAAACCAGAGTACCTGGAGGAAACCAAAAAACTGGAGAAAGTCCACACAGATGTGGGGAGAATGTGCAAACTACACAGACAGTAGCCCTAGCCAGAAACACATTTTTTTTTCTCATCAACATTATAACGCAATGAAGTTGAACAAAATAATGTTATTCAAAGACCTGTTGTAATGGCCATGAGTTGATACTTGTTGAGGCTAGGAGATAGATACACAGGAGTTCATTACATCATTCTCTTTACTTTTATATATGCTTGATATTTTTCATTAAAAAGTTTTTTTTTTTTAATCTTCAAGCACTTCAATTTAAAAACAAAACACTTCTTCCAGACTTCCCATTTTACTTAAAAATAAAACACACCCAGGCAAAGTGGCTCACACGCCTGTAATCTCAGCACTCTGGGAGGCTGAAGCTGAGGATCACTTGAGCCCAGGAGTTCAAGAATAGCCTAGGCAACATAGTGAGACTCCATCTCCATAAAAAATAAAACAATTAGCCTGGCATGGTGGCCTGCATCTGTAGTCCCAAGTACCCATGGGGATGAGGTGGGAGGATCATTTGAGCCACAGATTACTGCACTCCAGCCTAGGTGACAGAGTGGGAGCTTGTCTCAAAAACAAAACAAAACAAAACTCCTGGCCAGATGTGGTGGCTCACATCTGAAAGCCTACCACTTTAGGAGGCTGAGGCAGGACTGCTTGAGGCCAGGGGTTTGAGACCAGCCTGGGCAACATAGTGACAGCCAATCTCTAAACACAAAATTGAAAAATTAGGCAGGTGTGGTGTAGTCCCAGCTACTCAGGAGGCTGAGGCAGGAGGATCACTTCAGTCCCAGGAGTTCAAAGCTGCAGCGAGCCATGACTGTGCCACTAGCCTTGGCAACAGAGCAAGACCTTGTCTCAAAAAATAAATAAACAGAACCCCTTAATAGTCCTAAAAAGCTTTGAAATATCTGGCTCCTACCCTTCTCCAATCACATATTTTGTTACCATCATTCACTAATATATAGCCATGGTAGGCTTCCATCACTCTCAGAATACACTAAGGATTTTCCTGATTCAGGGCCTCTGCCGTTACCAGTTCCTTCTCCCTGGAACTCTCTTCCCTCATTTCTTTATTTGGATGGTTCATTTTCATTCTTTACTTTCAGTATATCACTTTCTCAGAGAAGTCTTTCCTGACCATCCTTATCTAAGTTCCTCTATTACTCTCTATTATAGCACTCTATTTTATTTTCTAACATACATCACAATCTTTAACATTTTATGCCTTTTTTTTTTTTTTTTTTGAGACAGTGTCTGGCTCTGTTGCCCAAGCTGGAGTGCAGTGGCGTAATCTTGGCTCACTGCAACATCTGCCTCCTGGGTTCAAGTGATCCTCCCACCTCAGCCTCCCGAGTAGCTGGTACTACAGGTGCACATCACCACATCCAGCTAATTTTTATATTTTTTGTAGAGATGGGGTTTCACCATGTTACCCAGGCTGGTCTCAAACTCCTGGGCTCAAGTGATCTGCCTACATTGGCCTCCCAAAATACTTGGCCTCATGCCTCCCCAAGTGGGCGTGAGCCACTACAGCCAGTCTTATTTATGTCTTTACTGTCTATCCAAGGCTTCCCAAACTGCATGAGGGCATGGACCTTGTTTCTTTCAAGATCACTGAGTTGCATCCTTAGTAGTATATGACACACAGTGGCACTTAATAAATCTGTTGAATGTTAAACTAATAACCCAATACTAGGCATTAGCCTATTGCTGAATGTTTAATATAGCAAAGGCTTACAGAAAACCTACTGTTTACGAGGCCTCAGGTAACACATACACACATTTGATGAGAAGATACATGGTATATTAGGCCATTCTTGCATTGCTATAAAGAAATATCTGAGACTGGGTAATTTATAGGAAAAGAGGTTTCACTGGCTCACAGTTCTGCAGGCTGTACAGGAAACAGTGCCAGCATGTGCTTCTGGGGAGGCTTCAGGAAGCTTTTACTCATGGTGGAAGGAAAAGTGCATGTAGGCACTTCACATATGAACTCAGAGTGAGAGCTCACTTATCACCAAGGGGATGGCCCAAGCCATTCATGAGGGACCTGCTCTCATGACCCAAACACCTCCTACCAGGCCCCATCTCCAACACCGGGAATTACATTTCAACATGGGATTTAGAGAGGATACATATTCAAACTACATCACATGGTGTAATGAGAATTAAGTGGACAAAACTAAAAAACAAAAAACAAAAAAAGCAAATAAGTAGACTATTTTTCCCCCAGAGAATTCATCTAAAAACAGAAATAAGAGAGTTGTGACACAGTCCCTTCTCTAAAGATGTATAAATAAAGGGTCCCCTACGGATCAAGGCTGAAATCTACCACAATTAACATTTTTAGAAATTATCTAGAAAAAACAATAGTGAAATCTTCCCAGTTTGCAGATGACTCTACAGCAACACATAGAAATACAATGGTGCAAGGCTCTATGTGTTCAGGAATGTGAAAAACAGCTTCCATGTAGACAAAAATAAGGTAATTTAGTGACAGAAAAATAGCTCAAACTGTATCAGATGATGAGCTCTAAAGCTACCTGTTTTAACATAGGAAAGGGGTTTCAAAGTCCCTAGACTGTACCCTGAATACAGCTACAAAAAGGCAACAAAATAGTGGCTGTCATTATGAAAGCTTTGGAAACACAGAACATATTATCCTATCCTTGTACAAACCAAAGTGTACCTGTACCTTGAGTAGAATGTGTAGTTGTAGTCATCATAGCACAAAAAAGGTAAAATAGAGAAGGCCTAGAAAGATATCGCAAAAGACCAAAGGAACCAGAGGGGCTTCCATATGAGCACAGATTTTTTTAAATGTCTTTTTAAGGCCAGGCACAGTGGCTCACGCCTGTAATCCCAGCACTTTGGGAGGCTGAGGCGGGCGGATCACCTGAGGTCAGCAGTTCGAGACCAGCCTGACCAATATGATGAAAACTCGTCTCTATTAAAAATACAAAAACTAGCCAGACGTGGTAGCATGCACCTGTAATCTCAGCCAGTCAGGAGGCTGAGACTGGAGAATTGCTTGAACCCAGGAGGCAGAGGATACAGTGAGCTGAGATCGCGCCATTGCACTCCAGCCTGGGCAACAAGAGCGAAACTCTGTCTTGGGGGAAAAAAATGTCTTTTTAAAAATATGGTAAATTAGATACTTTAACAAGAAACAAAGTGGTAGATAGAGACTTCTGTATCACATCTTAGAAATTATGAAGCAGTTGGGTGCGGTGGCTCACACCTGTAATCCCAGCACTTCGGGAGGCCAAGACGGGCGGATCACAAGCTCAGGAGATCGAGACCATCCTGGTTAACACGGTGAAATCCTGTCTCTACTAAAAAATACAAAAAACTAGCCGGGCGAGGTGGCTGGCGCCTGTAGTTCCAGCTACTCAGGAGGCTGAGGCAGGAGAATGGTGTGAACCCGGGAAGCGGAGCTTGCAGTGAGCTGAGATCCGGCCACTGTACTCCAGCCTGGGCGACAGAGCGAGACTCCGTCTCAAAAAAAAAAAAAAAAAAAAAAGAAATTATGAAGCAGTTAGAAATCTAAAGAAACAGCCATGTGCAACGAAAGGCACATGCTACCTGGGAAGCTGAGGAAGGAGGTTTACTTGAGCCTAGGAGTTTGTGTCCAGCCTGGGCAACACAATGAAGCCCTGTTTCTTTAAAAAAAAAAAAGAGAGAGAGAGAAAGGAGGAGGAAGGAGGAAGAAGGAAGAATGAGGAGGAGGAGGAGGAGGAAGGAAAGAAAGAAAAAGAAAGAAGTATATTTATTTATTTTTTTAATTACAGACAGGGCCTTGCTATGTTGCCCAGGATGGTCTCAAACTCCTGAGGTAAAGTAATCCTCCTGCCTTGGCCTCCCAAAGTGCTGGGATTACAGGCGTGAGCTACCACGCCTGGCCAAGAAATACATTTAAAAAGAATTTCTTAAGCCCAGGTTTTAAAATCAGAGAAATGGGGATTCTGAATTCTAGTCCCAGTAGGCTTAGCTATGTGACCACAGGCAGTTACTTAATTTTGTTGTGCCTCTTTTACCAGTAAGTAACAACTAATTTGAAGGATTGCTGTGAAGATGAAGATGTGCACATTGCCTGGCACAGAGTATATATTCACTATATAGTAGCTATTGCTTGTATCAGAACCCATAAAAAATAATGGTTTACTACCCAATCTAGTATATATAAGAAGTAGTATAGGCCGGACACGGTGGCTTATGCCTATAATCCTAGCACTTTGGGAGGCCAAGGCAAGCAGATCACCTGAGGTCAGGAGTTCGAGACCAGCCTGGCAAACATGGTGAAACCCTGTCTCTACTAAAAATACAAAAAATAGCCAGGTGTGGTGGTGCATGCCTGTAATTCCAGCTACTTGGGAGGCTGAGGCAAAAGAATTGCTTGAACCAGGGAGGCAGAGGTTGCAGTGAGCCCAGATTGTGCCACTGTACTCCAGCCTGGGCAGCAAAGTGAGACTCCGTCTCAAATAAAAAAAGAAAAAAGAAAAAAAACAAGAAGTACAGTACAGCATAGCACTCATTACTCAGGTGGGGAGTACAGAATGTAAGAAAAAAAAATTCAAAAATAGCATAAATTCATAGGTGACATTCCCATAAGAGAAATTGTCAATTTGGGGCAACACAGGCCTGAATTTTGAAGCTGAACATTTTCATGCCTTCCCTTCAAACAACCCTTTGGAAGGTTTTAAGAAGTAGAATTCTGCCTTTTAACCAAGATGGCACCAAAGGGGAAGAAGGAAGCTCCTGCCCCTTCCAAAGCCAAAGCCAAAGCAGTCTTTGAAGGCCAAGAAGGCGATGCTAAAAGGCATCCACAGCCACACACAAGAAAACAAGATCCACACGTTACCTACCTTTTGGTGGCCCAAGACACTGCAGCTCCAGAGACAGCCCAAATATCCTCAGAAGAGCACCCCCAGGGGAAACAAACTTGAACCCTATGCCATCATCTCACCACTGAGTCTGCCATGAAGAAGACAGACAACACACTTACTTTCATTGTAGATGTCAAGACCAACAAGCACCAGATCAAACAGGCTGTGAAGAAGCTCTACAACACTGAAGTGGTCAAAGTCAACACCCTGATCAGAATGGAAGACAACATATGTTTGACCAGCTCCTGACTATGCTTTCGATGTTGCCAGCAAAATTGGAATCATCCAACTTGAGTTCAGCTGGTTAACCATGAATACACAAAGGCTGGGTGTGGTGGCTCATGTCTATATTCCCAGCACTTTGGGAGGCCAAGGTGGGAGGATTGCTTGAGCCCAGGAGTTCAAGACAAGCCTGGGCAACACAGGGAGATGCTGTTTCTACAAATAATACAAAAATTAGCCAGATGTGGCCAGGCGCAGTGGCCCATACCTGTAATCTCAGCACTTTGGGAGGCCAGATCACTTGAGATCAGGAGTTCAAGACCAGCCTGGCCAACATGGTGAAGCCTCGTCTCTGCTAAAAATACAAAAAATTACCTGGGCTTGATGGCGCACACCTGTAGTCCCAGCTACTCAGGAGGCTGAGGCAGGAGAATCGCTTGAACCTGAGAGGCGGAGGTTGTAAAGAGTCAAGATTGCACCATTGCACTGCAGTCTGGGCAACAAGAGCAAAACTCTATCTCAAAAAAAAAAAAAAAAATTAGCCAGGTGCAATAGCAGGCACCTGTGGTCTCAGCTATTCAGGAGGCCAAGGCAGGAGGATCACCTCAGTCCAGGAATTCAAGGCTGCAGTGAGCTATGATCATGCCACTGTACTAGAGCCTGGGTGACAGAGCAAGACTCTGTTTCAAAAAAAAAAAAAAAAAAAAGGTAGAATTCTGGATTAGGTAGATGATGTTCTAACCAAATATGCCATTTCTTAATTATAACAACTGTTAACACTTATTGAGCACTGGACTAAGTAATATCACATAATAGTTCCAACATGCCTCTGATATATGCTCTGTATTTTACAATATGAGATAGGTCTCCATTTTACAGATGAGATCTCTGAAGCTACGAGAGGCTGTATGTATCATTTACCTAAGGCTACAGAGCTAGTGTAAGTGGAGAAGCCCACAACTGAACCCAGATGGTCTGACTCCAGAATCTATACTCTTAACCATGGAACAATACTGTCTCCTATTCTACAAGAAATGTTGAGTGGTGGGTATGCAAGAATGAGGTACGTGATAAAAGAGTGTACACTAAATGGTTTTGGTTTTTGTGTTTTTTTTGAGACAGAGTCTCACTCTGTCACCCAGGCTGGAGTGCAGTAGCATGATCTCAGCGCACTGCAACCTCTGCCTCCCAGGTTCAAACTCAAGCGATTCTCGTGCCTCAGCCTTCTGAGTAGCCACACCACCATACACGGCTAATTTTTGTATTTTTTCTTTTTCTTTTTTTTTTTTTTTTTTGAGACCCAATTTTGCAAGCTCCGCCCCTCGGGTTTACGCCATTCTCCTGCCTCAGCCTCCCGAGTAGCTGGGACTACAGGCGCCCGGCTGTATTTTTTTTTCATAACAGATGGGGTTTCACCATGTTGGTCAGGCTGGTCTCAAATTCTTGGCCTCAAGCAATCTGCCCTCCTTGGCCTCCCAAAGTGCTGGGATTACAGGCATGAGCCACCACACCCAGCCAAAGGAGTGTACAGTAAATGTTAAAAAAAAAGTGCCCAATTGCCGGGTACGGTGGCTCACACCTCCAACCCCAGCACTTTGGGAGGCCGAGGCGGGTGAATCACCTGAGGTCAGGAGTTCGAGACCAGCCTGGCCAACATGGCGAAACCCCATCTCTGCTAAAAATACAAAAATTACCCGGGCATGATGGCGGGTGCCTTTAATCCCAGCTACTTAGGAGGCTGAAGCAGGAGAATCGCTTGAACCCAGGAGGCGGAGGTTGCAGTGAGCAGAGGATCATGCCACTGCACTCCAGCCTGGGTGATAGACAAGACTCTGTCTCAAAAAAAAAAAAAAGAAGTGCCCCATTAGGCCAAGCCAGCCATGGTACCAGCAGCTAGTCAGATTTAGGGTGGCCCAAAGTATGAACACTGAAATAACATGAACTGATTAATGAGGAGGTGACAAACCTAACAAAAAGAGAAACCTAAAAATCCCTGAACTATGTTCTCAGCTGTAGTAAACAAAGTTCTGGGAGAGAGGAAAATGTATCAAAATGCTAACTGGTAGGATAATGACTGACACCTATTTTCTGCTTCATATTATCTTTTTTTTTTAAATTTATTTTTTTTTTACAAAGAACACTCATTATTTTCATAATTGGGAAAAGGCAGAAACAAAAATAAATCTCAGGAAACTTTCACTCTTTATTCACTTCTGATTATATAATCTGTGGCAATGACTGGGCACGGTGGCTCATGCCTGTAATCTCAGCACTTTGGGAGGCTGAGGCTGGCAGATCACATGAGGCCAGAAATCTGACACCAGCCTGGCCAACATGGCGAAATCCCATCTCTACTAACAATATAAAAATTAGCTGGGCGTGGTGACACATGCCTTTAGTCCCAGCTACTCGAGGGGCTGAGGCAGGAGAATCACTTGAACCAGGGAGGTAGAAGTTGCAGTGAGCAGAGATCATGCCACTGCACTCCAGCCTGGGTGACAGAGCCAGACTCCGTCTCAAAAAAAAAAAATAATCTGTTGCAATGAGCAAGTATTACTTTTGTAACTTTAAAGAGATTTTTTAAATAAATAAATCCAGGATATCAGAAATGGGAGGCAGGCCGGGCATGGTGGCTCACGCCTGTAATCCCAGCACTTTGGGAGGCTGAGGCAGGTAGATCACTTGAAACCAAGAGTTCAAGACCAACCTGGCCAACATGGTGAAACCCCATCTCTACTAAAAAGAGACTTGGAAGGCTGAGGCAGAAGAACTGCTTGCATCCGGGAGGTGGATGTTGCAGCGAGCAGAGATCCTGAAACTGCACTCCAGCCTGGGGGACAGAGGGAAGACTCTGCCTCCAAAAAAAATTCAAAAAGAAAGAAAGAAGTGGAAAATAAATTTCATGCAAATAGCAAAGCAAAAAAAAAAAAAAAAGGGATATGATGTAAGAATAAGCAAATTAGTAGCTGCGGTTTGTTGGAAAGAACTCTAGACACGCATCAAAGGAGTTGGGTTCATATACCCATCAACATGGACAAATGTGAAAAACTTTATGTTGAACAGAAAAAGTCAGACACAAAAGTGTGCATACTGTATGATTCAAGAACAGGTAAATTTAATATGTGGGGACAGAAATCAGAACATTGGTTGCCTATAAAATGGTGAAGATTGACTGGAAGGGGAACTGGAAGGAGGGAACTTTGGAGGGTTATAAAAATGTTGTATTTCTTTTTTTGAGATGGAGTTTCGCTCTTGTTGCCCAGGCTGGAGTGCAATGGCCTGATCTCGGCTCACTGCAAACTCTGCCTCCCTGGTTCAAGCGAGTCTCCTGCCTCAGCCTCCCAAATAGCTGGGATTACAGGCATCTGCCACCATACCCAGATAATTTTTTGCATTTTTAGTAGAGACGGGGTTTCTCCACGTTGGTCAGGCTGGTCTCCAATTCCCAGCCTCGGGTGATCCACCCGCCTCAGCCTCCCGAAGTGCTGGGATTACAGGTGTGAGCCACCGCGCCCAGCCAAAATGTTCTGTTTCTTGATGTGGGTGTTGGCTGCATAGGTGTTTATATTTGTAAAAACTTATCTAATTATATACTTCTATCTCACTGTATGTAAGTTTTACCTCTAAAAATCTTGGCTAGGGCCGGGCATGGTGGCTCACGCCTGTAATCCCAGCACTTTGGGAGGCCAAGGCAGGTGGCTCACGAGGTCAGGAGTTCGAGACCACCCTAGCCAACACGGTGAAACCCCGTCTCTACTAAAAACACAAAAAATTAGCCAGGCGTGGTGGCAGGCACCTGTAATCCCAGCTATTCGGGAGGCTGAGGCAAGAGAATTGCTTGAACCCAGGAGGCAGAGGTTGCAGTGAGCCGAGACTGCGCCACTGCACCCCAGGGTAGGCGACAGAGTGAGATTCCATCTCAAAAAAAAAAAAAAAAATCTTGGGAGGCTGAGGCAGGTGGATCACCTGAGGTCAGGAGTTCAAGACCAGTCTGGCCAATATGGTGAAACCCCGTTTCTACTAAAAATACAAAAATTAGCTGGATGTGGTGGCACATGCTTATAATCCTAGTATATGATGTAAGAATAAGCAAATTAGTAGTTGTGGTTTGTCTCAGCCTCAGGAGGCTGAGGCAGGAGAATCACTGGAACGAGGGAGGCAGAGGCTGCAGTGAGCCGAGATGGCGCCACTACATTCCAGCCTGGGTGACAAGAGCAAGACTGTCTCAAAAAAAAAAAAAAATTGTAGCTACTAACATATCTCAAGTGCTAGGGACTAACTGTAATGGAATACAACAAAGTGGAGCACTGTGCTTTGCAAATTTCCATCCAATGAATGCTGAAGGAACTTTAAAAGTAAAGAAAGGGAAGAAGTCAGTCTTCTAATTCTCATAATTCCACAGATGTGTTTGGTATTCAGAAATACTATTCTTTAAAGACTATCAATATTCTACAAAGGGAAATTCACTTATAGTTCCCAACTGTGAATGAAAAGGAGTATCAATAGGCATGACCCAAAACCTTCTTCTACACAAACAAAATTTCTCAAGACCTGATTTAAGAGCAAACTTTTTGCCAGGCACAGTGGCTCACACCTGTAATCCCAGGAGGCCGAGGCGGGTGGATCACAAGCTCAGGAGATCGAGACCATCCTGGCTAACACGGTGAAACCCCATCTCTACTAAAAATACAAAAACTTAGCCGGGCATGGTAGCGGGCGCCTGTAGTCCCAGCTACTCAGGAGGCTGAGGCAGGAGAATGGCATGAACCCGGTAATTGCAGCTTGCAGTGAGCCGAGATCGCACCACTGTACTCCAGCCCGGGTGACAGAGTGAGACTCTTTCTCAAAAAAAAAAAAAAAAAAAAAAAAAAAAGAGCAAACTTTTAAAACTGAGTACTATGGCCAGGAGTGGAGGCTCATGTCTGTAATCCCAGCACTTTAGGAGGCCGAGGTGGGCAGATCACTTGAGGTCAGGAGTTCAAGATCAGCCTGGCCAACACGGTGAAGTGCCGGCTCTACTAAAATACAAAAATTAGCCAAGTGTGGTGGCAGGCACCTGTAATCCCAGCTACTCAAGAGGGCTAAGGCACGAGAATCGCTTGAACCCGGGAGGCAGAGGTTACAATGAGCTGAGATCGTACCACTGCACTCCAGCCTGGAAACAGAATGAGACTCCCTCTCAAAAAAAATAAAATAAAAATAAAATAAGGCTGGGCGCAGTGGCTCACACCTGTGATCCCAGCACTTTGGGATGCCAAGGCGGGTGGATCACGAGGTCAGGAGATCGAGACCATCTGGGATAACATGGTGAAACCCCATCTCTACTAAAAATACAAAAATTTAGCCGGGTGTTGTGGCGGGCGCCTATAGTCACAGCTACTTGGAAGGCTGAGGCAGAGAACGGCGTGAACCCGGGAGGCAGAGCTTGCGGTGGGCCGAGATCGCGCCACTACACTCCAGCCTAGGCGACAGAGTGAGATTCCGTCTCAAAAAAAAAAAAAAAAACAAAAATGCATGTATGGAGGTCAGGAGATTGAGACCATCCCAGCTAACACGGTGAAACCTGGTCTCTACTAAAAAAAAAATTAGCCAGGCATGGTGGCATGCGCCAGCTGCTTAGGAGGCTGAGGCAGAAGAATCACTTGAACCTGGGAGGCAGAGGTTGCAGTAAGCTGAGATCGTACCACTGCACTCCATCCTGGGCAACAGAGGGAGACTCCGTATGAAAAAAAAATAATGCATGTGTGTATACACATACACATATTCACTCAAATTGGAAATGAGTCAAACCACTGCTTTTTCTCAAAAGGCTTTCTGTATTCTCAAAATAAACAACTTGGGGCCACGCACAGTGGCTCACGCCTGTAATCCCAGTACTTTGGGAAGCAGAGGTGGGCGGATCACTTGAGGCCAGGAGTTCAAGACCAGCCTGGTCAACGTGACAAAACCCCGTCTCTACTAAAAATACAAAAACTAGCCAGGCGTGGGGCACCTGTAATCCCAGCTACTCAGCTCAGGAGGCGGAGGCAGGAGAATTGCTTGAGCCCGCGGTGGGTGGGGAGGGCTTGCGCAGAGGCTGCAGTGAGCTAAGATCATCGGGCCATTGCACTCCAGCCTGGGCGACAGAGCAAGACTCCGTCTCAAAAAAAAAAAGAAAAAAAAAGAAACTATTTTGTTCAAATGGAATTAATCTTACAGCTGAGAGTACATCTCAGACTTCTCCGTAATTTACCAGAAAGAAAAACAGAGCTTGAAAAGAAATATCACAGGCAGTTTAATAGCGTCTCCTATCAATCTCAAATTGTTTATTAGTTTGTGGAAATCATGATGAAAAGCAAATTTTTCTGAGATACTTCTATATCTGAACATTATTTCTTCAGCAAGCATTCAACAATTCTTGTTTCTATTCTTCTCTTTTCTAATTCAATTCTGTTTGGTTTCTAAGTTAAGAAGTGTGTTTCATTTGCATAAATGGTAACTATTCTGAGATACTATTCATAACTATACATTTGAATTCTGTAAAGTACCATTCATAACTTCAAACAGAATGGGGAAAAAACACTCATTCAACTTTACCTTAATGGTGACTAAGACATGAATGATTATAATGTTATATTGTATAGAGCTGGCCAAAAGAGAATTAAGTCTTCAAATGTTACCACTACCTTGTCATTAATTTATGAATGCCCAGAGGAACCAAGGACCACTACCTTGACCAATCCGCCTGTCACAAAAAATACTGAGCTTAGAAAAGCATGCCCATTCTAAACATGCTTTTTGGAGTTATAAAGTGTCTATGCAGGGACATCAAGAGATACATCTTAGCCATGAAGCTCAAAAATTAGCAAAGAATCCTGACAAGTTCTGGCAAGTTCTTTATATAAGCAATGCTGGTTATCCTTTAGGTGTTCAACTTTTCAGCTATGAGCTTTTGTGAGAAACAGTCTTTCATGCAAGGTAGGTAATAATATCCCAGTAGTTCTTTACTCCATCTAATATTAATCAGTGGTGGAAATTAAATTTACATAGATCTGCATAAATAATTCAGCTATCTGCCCTGCTCTAATATATTTAAACCAAATAAAATAAAATTTGAACAGAATAAAAATAATGGGGCTATTTTTAAGTGGTCACCTCCTGATTTTTCTCATTTTCTTATCCAAAGTCAGAGACAGGAATTGCATTACCAGAAAAAAGGAGAAAAAGGAGAACATGCACTTGAGGACATCTATAATCACTTTCCTCTATTGTTCTACCACTTCTACCCCTATTGATACAGTAGCTCTCAACAGGGGGAAATCTATCCCCCCAGGATAAAAGAGACAATATCTGGAGACATTTCTGGTTATCACAACTGGGGCAGGGGGGTGCTACTGGCATCCAGTCATCCAGTGAGTAGAGACCAAGGATGCTGCTTAAGTATTCCTGGTCTGACCATGAAATGGAAGAGGAGCACACAAGAATGAAGCACAATACAGAGGCCATAATTAAAGCATTATTAGCATCTCACACCTGTAATCCCAGTACTTTGGAAGGCCGAAGTGGGCAAATCACTTAAGGTCAAGAGTTCAAGATCAGCCTGGTGAACATGGTGAAACCCCGTCTCTACTAAAAACACAAAATTAGGTCAAGCGTAGTGGCTCACGCCTGTAATCCCAGCAATTTGGGAGTCTGAGGCGGGCAGATAACCTGAGGTCAGGCGTTCAAGAACAGCCTGACCAACACAGTGAAACCCCATCTCTACTAAAAACACAAAAATTAGCCAGGCATGGTGTCACATGCCTGTAATCCCAGCTACTGGGGAGGCTGAGGCAGGAGACTTGCCTTGAACCTGGAAGGCAGAAGTTGCAGTGAGCCGAGATCGTGCCATTGTTCCAGCCTGGGCAGCAAGAGCAAAACTCCGTCTCGGAATAAAAAACAAAAAACCAAAATTAGCCAGGCATAGTGGCGCGTACCTGTAATCCCAGCTGCTACTAGGGAGGCTGAGGCAGTAGAATCCCTTGAACGCGGGAGGCAGAGGTTACAGTGAGCCAAGATCACGCCACCGCACTCCAGCATGGGCGGCAGAGTGAGATTCCATCTCATGTAACAACAAAAAAAAGGGGGTGAGGGGTCTGGGCATGGTGGCTTATGCTTATGCCTGTAATCCCAGCACTTTAGGGGGCCAAGGCAGCAGGATGGCTTGAGCTCAGTTTAAGACCAGCCTGTGCAACATAGTGAGACCTCATCTCTAAAAAATCTTAAAAATTAGGTGGGCATAGTAGCGCGCACCTATAGTCTCAGCTATTTGAAAGGCTAAGGCAAGAGGAGGACTGCTTGAGCATAGGAGGTTGAGGCTGCAGTGAATGAGCTGTGATACTGCCACTGCACTCAAGCCAGGGCAACAGAGTGAGACCCTGTCTCAAATAATAACAATAATAATTTTTCCCATTCCCAAGTCCAATCATACTCCTGCAACTCTGGATACAGCTTCTCATCCCTTGTATCTCCAAGACAGTGAAGGTACCATTCTTAGGAACTATGGAGCCACCCCAAGTAGGTAGATGAATTCAGGCCCTCAAACCAGGCAACTACGTGGTTTCTTAAAGGACAGAATTCCATAAATCCATGCTGTCATGGGGCTTTCTTCTAAAGAGAAAAAATAATTCTTCATCCTCCAACAATACCAGTCCATCTCACTCTACAGTAGAGATGTCCGAGAAAACTAAGAGTAGCCTGAGTTATTGAAAATGTGCTAGTAGAGGCCCTTGGCCATTTAAAGAAACCACCCAAATTCATATGGCTGGTAAACAGAAGTTTCTCATATAGCATACACTTAAAATAAAAATACTCAAAATTAAATGTATTTTAGTAAACTCCTTACACCAAGATGTGCAAATTGTGGAAGTTTCATAAATTAAAAGTAAACAAAATTTTGACCCAAATCTCATCCACAGTTTTTACCTCATACTATCTAGGCTGGGTACGGTGGTTCACACCTGTAATCCCAGCACTTTGGGAGGCCGAGGCAGGCGGATCACGAGGTCAGGAGATCAAGACCATCCTGGCTAACAAGGTGAAACCCTGTCTCTACTAAAAATACAAAAAAAAAATTAGCTGGGCATGGTGGCGGCACCTGTAGTCCCAGCTGCTCAGGAGGCTGAGGCAGGAGAATGGCGTGAACCCGGGAGGTGGAGGTTGCAGTGAGCCAAGATCGTGCCGCTACACTCCAGTCTGGACGACAGAGCGAGACTCCATCTCAGAAAAAAAGAATACTCTAAAGGAAAAAAATCAGCTTTAAAATTTGGCAAACATGGCCACGCGCGGTGGCTAATGCCTGTAATCCCAGCACTTTGGGGAGCCAAGGTGGGTGGATCATCTGAGGTCAAGAATTTGGGACCAGGCCGGGCGCGGTGGCTCAAGCCTGTAATCCCAGCACTTTGGGAGGCCGAGACGGGCGGATCACGAGGTCAGGAGACCGAGACCATCCTGGCTAACACCGTGAAACCCCGTCTCTAATAAAAAATACAAAAAACTAGCCGGGCGAGGTGGCGGGCGCCTGTAGTCCCAGCTACTCGGGAGGCTGAGGCAGGAGAATGGCGTAAACCTGGGAGGCGGAGCTTGCAGTGAGCTGAGATCCGGCCACTGCACTCCAGCCCGGGCGACAGAGCGAGACTCCGTCTCAAAAAAAAAAAAAAAAAAAAAAAAAAAAATTTGGGACCAGTCTGGCCAACTTGGAGAATACAAAAATTAGCCGGGCGTGGTGGCAGATGCCTGTAATCCCAGCTACTCAGGAGGCTGAGGCAGGAGAATCGTTTGAACCCAAGAGGCAGAGGTTGCAGTAAGCCGAGACTGCACCACTGTACTCCAGCCTAGGCAACAAGAGCGAAACTCCGTCTCAAAAAAAAAAAAAAAAAATTGGCAAACATGAATCTACAGATCTGCACTTGATTTGCTTTTCTCTGAATTATATGCAAAAAGTACAGTTCTCTTAAATGCTACACAAAAAAATGATGAGCAAAGACCCTACAAATTACTATTTAAATAAGAGGTGGGGGCAGGGCGTGAAGTCTCACACTTGTAATCTCAACACTTTGGGAGGTCAAGGTGGGAAGAACACTTGAGGCCAGAAGTTTGAGACCAGCCTGGGCAACATTTCGAAAGCCCATCTCTACTGTTTAAAAAAAGAAAAAAAGAAAATAAAAGAAATAAAAATTTAAAAATTAAAAATAAAAGAGGTGGAGGGTGTCATTCTAACATTTCAGAGACCAGTGAAGATATTAAAAGATAAATTGTGGTACTTAAGGAAAAATGCTTATCAGGCACATTTTATTCACAGTAAGATAAGGAAAAATGCTTATCAGGCATATTTTAATCACAGTAAGATTTCTGTATGACAGAAACAAAAAAAGGTGTCTTCTATGTAATATTATTTTTAGGACCCATGACTTTGAAATTAGCTGGGCTATACAATATTTTTCCTTGTAATTGCTCTTGTTATCATGTAATTTTGTTTGTCTTTTTGAGACAGAGTCTCGCTCTGTCTCCCAGGCTAGAGTGCAGTAGTGTGATCTCAGCTCACTGCAACCTCCACCTCCTGGGTTCAAGTGATTCTCCTGCTTCAGCCTCCTGAATAGCTGGGATTACAGGCGGGCGCCACCACACCCGGCTAATTTTTGTATTTTTAGTAGAGACGGGGTTTCACCATGTTGGTCAGGCTGGTCTTGAACTCCTGACCTCGTGATCCGCCCGCCTTGGCCTCCCAAAGTGCTGGGATTACAGGCTTGAGCCACCATGCCCGGCCTGTCATGTAAGTTTTTCCTATAGAGATCTAAAATCCCTTCACTTTATCTCCAAAATACAAAGGCTGTGAAAAATAGGTTTTTCATTATTCATTTGGAGGCAAAACCTGACAAGAAATGACTTAAGGCTAATAATAGTGCAGTATTTATTTATCCCAGTTAGTATGAACATCCAGACATTTTACTACAGAAATAATAATGCATCTGATTTAAAAAGTGCTGCCCTGACCTCTCTGGGGTATTACATAACACATAGTATCATATTTATTTTCCAAAACCCAAAAATCCAAAAATTTTTAAATTCGGATATACATTTGGTCCCAATAACTTTTTTTTTGGCACCAAGGATTTTGAATAAGGTACTGTGAACTGGTGTACCAAGTAAGACTAATTATTTTACAGAAAATACAACACATTGAGAATTAATGTATTAATAGAGCTTCACGTGCAATAAATTCAGGGTCTTCACAACTATCATGTACACACACTCCTGGAAAATAAAGCATAAAAAGACTTAACATGTCAGGCCAGGCGCGGTGGCTCACGTCTGTAATCCCAGCACTTTGGGAGGCCAAAGTGGGCGGATCACGAGGTCAGGAGATGGAGACCATCCAGGCTAACACTGTGAAACCCCATCTCTACTAAAAATACAAAAAATTAGCTGGGCGTGGTGGCGGGCGCCTGTAGTCCCAGCTACTCAGGAGGCTGAGGCAGAAGAATAGCATGAACCCAGGAGGCGGAGCTTGCAGTGAGCTGAGATCACTCTGCACTCCAGCCTGGGCAACAGAGCAAGATTCTGTCTCAAAAGAAAAAAAAAGAAAAAAAAAGACTTAACGTGTCAAAAGCCAAACACATTATTATGTGTTTTTCAAGTGATGGTGATATTTGCATCCTGTAATATCTAAATCAATTCCTTAGGTTGAAATCACAGTTAAAATACAGCCAAAGACTCAGTCGGGCGCGGCAGCTCACGCCTGTAATCCCAGCACTTCGGGAGGCCGCAGCAGGTGGATCAACTGAGGTCAGGAGTTTGAGACCAACCTGGCCAACATGGCAAAACCCCATCTCTACTGAAAAATACAAAAATTAGGCCGTGCGTGGTGGCTCAAGCCTGTAATCCTAGCACTTTGGGAGGCCGAGACGGGCGGATCACGAGGTCAGGAGATCGAGACCATCCTGGCTAAAACGGTGAAACCCCGTCTCTACTAAAAAATACAAAAAAACTAGCCGGGTGAGGCGGCGGGCGCCTGTAGTCCCAGCTACTCGGGAGGCTGAGGCAGGAGAATGGCCTGAACCCGGGAGGCGGAGCTTGCAGTGAGCTGAGATCCGGCCACTGCGCTCCAGCCTGGGGGACAGAGCAAGACTCCGTCTCAAAAAAAAAAAAAAAAATACAAAAATACAAAAATTAGCCAGGCGTGGGGTTGCATGCCTGTAGTCCCAGATACTTGGGAGGCTGAGGCAGGAGAATTGCTCAAACCCGGGAGGCAAAGGTTGCAGTGAGCCGAGCTCACACCACTGCGTTCCAGCCTGGGTGACAGATATATATATATATATTTGTTATATATAATACATATATTTTTATATATTATATGTATTATATATTATATACTATAAGTTTTATATATTTTTATATATAATATATATTTATATATTATATATAAATTTTTTATATTATATATTTTATGATATATGCCATATTTATGTATTATATATAAATTCATATATGATTTATAATATATATTGTACATGTTACATATTTATATTTATATATATTTATTTTATATTATATATTTTTATTATATATTATATATTTTATATATAAGACCAAATTAGTAATATGCTGAGAAAAAGAATAATCCACTGTAAATAACTTACTCAATAAAATGCTCTGATTTTTAAACAATTATTCTCAGAGGTTTTAAGATTTAAAATTATTTCATTCTAGAAGAAAACTCTGAACAAATTACAATTGACTTTTTCTATGAAAGTAGAGCCTGGGACATGGCTAGAGACAGGAACAGTTCTTAAAGATATTTGAACGGGAAAAAGAGTTTCACAGTTCTTTCCTTCCTTCCTCCTTTAGTTGCTGCTTTTCTGGTTTTAGAATTTCAAACAAAGAAATACATACTGGCTCCACTGCTAAGAAACGCCCTTTTTCTCAGCAACTTCCTCTTCCAGTTTTCTTCTCCACCATTCACATATGAGAACAATACCCATAGCCATTCCTACCATTCTGATTAATCCAAAGCTCTGAGGTTTGGAAAAATTAAGGGCAGCAAGTTATTGTACCCAACTACCACCTACCTCAGATCCACAATCTTCACTCATTAGAAGTCAAATAACAGGTTGCACAAAGAAAGGGGTATTAAGCTTAATCAGAGGCGGGCTATTGAACCTTTCACCCCAAGAAATCCAAAGAAATTTGAACTAAAAAATGGGAAATTTCTCCCATCCCAAGAAAATGTGGCCCTCTGATGGAGGAGAAAAGTGAATGGGCTGGCACCACCCTGAACCAAAGTCTAGTCTACACACCAACAGCTGCTGAACTTTCTTCTACAGGCAACCCCACCAGGATTCAAATGGAGCTCTCTGAGGATCTGACACACTTCAAAGTGACTTTTACGACTTACAAATAGTTCTTTCCAACTTACAGACTGGATAAAGGGGCTGGACTTATAATTAACCTTCCAGAGATCAAGACTGTCCCCATGCCAGAAGTCAAATCACATACCTGGGGCCAGACCTCTGCCCCCATCTGCAACAAGGCAAACTTCCCTAACACTATCTTTTAAGTGGGCAGTGACTTCCCCCTTGCCTAGAGATTCTGAGAGGAAACAATTTAGTTAAGTAACCTCTGCCCTTTACTGTGTGACCTTGGGCAAGTTACTTAACTCCTCTGAAACTTAGTTTCCTTATGTGTAAATTCTCAAGGGTCACTGTAAAAGTTCATAGGCCTAAGCGAGGGTTGGCACCTAGTAGGACTGCCATAAAAGTTCTTCCTCCTCCTTCTAACCCTCCTGATTTCTGGGCCTAAATTCCAATCAGAGCCCCAAGGGGCTCCAAGGAGTCCTTCCTCTTCTCCGGTTCTATGGACAACCGTATTAAAACTTCCCCTCTCAGAGGCTCTAGCGTTCCTGGAGAACCAAGAGGACCCCAACTCACCCCATCATGGTCTGGGTAGCACCCACGTCCTCCTTGGAATAGCCCCTTTAGACAACTCTCCTCCTTACTCTGCAGACCATCCTGTACGCGCACACACCCACACGCACTCTTACACACACACACACACAGTGCCCTCCTCCCGCTCCTCAATATTTAGCAGGTCGGGGCCTCAACGAGCACCTCAGTTACTTCGTGGTCCAGAGATGGAAACTGAGGCTCAGCCTGGGGAAGAACTTGTCCAAGATCTCAGACAACAGCTGGGACCCAACTCCTGTACATACATCTGCCAACGAAACCCTCGTTTTACACATGGGGAAACTAAGGCCTAGAGAGGAAAGTGACTTGCTCAAGATCACACAGGGAGCTGATGGCAGAACCAGGTCAGGTCGGGACACTCGTAGTCCCTCAGACTTGCGGACCCCTCCAAGTTTCGGAAGGGGACTCCGGGTCACTCCCTCCCTCCCTGAGGGGGTGGGGTGGACTAAGACACCACCCCGCGCTGACCACTCGCCCAGCCTCTGCCACTCCGCAGTGAGAGTCGCGGCACCCACTCCCCCGGAACCCTGCTGCTCGGGAGGAGCGGCCCGGCCGGGGCCCGCGCCTCCCGGCGGGGTCTACCCAAGGGGACTTGTTGCTCACCTGGCCTCCCGCAGTCGCCGTCAGCGACAGGAAAGGCCGGCCGGCCGCACAGTCTCCGCACAGAGTGTGCTCCCGCGGACCGCCTCGCGGGCTGCCACACGGCCGGACCCCCCTCAGCGCGCTACGCCCCCAGCCGCGCTCGCCCGGCCCGTGTCCGCCATTACGGTATTCCCCGCCCTGGGACGCAGCCACACCCCGCCAATGGCCCTGATTGGTTCACTGCCCAACCCACCCGGGGCTTCGGGGCATTCCATTGGCCTGAGTAAAATGCCAGTTAAATAACTACGCAAAAGACGTACTCACGGGTACCCTCCCCGGAGCTCCACCCGGGCGACTTCCGCAATCCGAGTAAACAGCGGGGTGCAAACCAAGTGAAGTGGGGGGCAGAGATTAAGGCAAACGGACTCCTAAGTTCAAAGTAGGGAAAACTCACCGAAGAGAGTGTAAAACCTCGTACAGAGTGTGTTGAAAGATTAATTCTTCTTGTTAGCCTTCAAAGAACCGCTATATTTGGCGAAAGGAAGGGGCCAAGCCCGCAAACTTTCTGTGGACACCCCTCAAGTTGCAGATGGTGTTGTCCCTTCACTCCGGTCTCAGCCGGGGCAGAAAGTAGGGTGGGGAGAGTGAGTCACAAGCTCTAGCCCGCCCTGCACTGTCCATGTGGGGCGAGGCCCGGGTGCTGGGAATGGGGGATAGTACTGAAAAGCCATGGTCAAAGTGAGCGGATCCCTGGTTGAGCCACTTCACTCTGCGACCTCAGACATCTTCCAGAATTTATCTGGGTCTCAGTTTGTCCTTCTGCAAAATAGGAGCAGTCGTCTGTGCCTCACATGCGGGAGTGTTTGTTGAGGATTCATGCATGAGTGGGGAATATGCTCGTCTTGTTGATTATAAAAGGCTGCAGCTGGCCGGGCGCGGTGGCTCTGGCCTGTAATCCCAGCGCTTTGGGAGGTCGAGGCGGGCGGATCACCTGAGGTCGGGAAATCAAGACCAGCCTGACCAACTTGGAGAAACCCCCGTCTCTACTAAAAATACAAAATTAGCCAGCCGTGGTGGCGCATCCCTGTAATCCCAGCTACTCAGGAGGTTGAGGCCGGAGAATCGCTTGAATTCTCCGCCGAGAGGCGGAGGTTGCAGTGAGCGGAGATCACGCCATTGCACTCCAGCCTAGGAAACTAGAGCGAAACCCCGTCTCAAAAAAAAAAAAAAAGGCCCGGCGCGGTGGCTCATGCCTGTAATCCCAACACTTTGGGAGGCCGAGGCGGGTGGATTACTTGAGGTCATGAGTTCAAGACCAGCCTGGCTAAGTGAAATCCCGCCTCTAGGAGGATCACCTGAGGTCGGGTGGTTGAAACCAGCCTGGCCAACATGGTGAAATCCAGTCTCTACTAAAAATACAAAAAATTAGCCGGGCATGGTGTCCCATGCCTGTAATCGCAGCTACTCGGAAGGCTGAGGCAGGAGAATCTCTTGAACCCGGGAGATGAAGGTTTCGGTGAGCCGAGATCACGACATTGCACTCCAGCCTGGGCAACAAGGGCAAAACTCTGTCTCAAAAAAAGAAAAAAAAGAAACCCTGCCTCTATTAACGCAAAAATTAGCTGGGCGTGGTGGTGCGCATCTATGATCCCAGCTACTTGGGAGGCAGGAGAATCGCTTGAACCTGGGTGTTGGATGTTGCAGTAAGCCGAGGTCATGCCACTGCACTCCAGCCTGGGAGACAGAACGAGTCTAAAAAAAAAAAGGCCGCAGCTAGATAGAAATGTGACAAATTCACACGTTAGCAAAGATACCTCACTTGGTTCTCTAGGGCAACTCTGTAAGGCAGATTATTACCCTCGTTTTTGCAGAAGAGAAAACTTGAGTCTTCCTGAAGTTGCATGACTTACCCAGGGTCCTCCAGGGAATTTGAAACAGCCCCGGAACTCAAACCTGTATCTTTTGGTTTCCACTCCTGTATTTCTCCCTTTTCAGACCTATTATCATATGAGAATGACTTCCCTCCCCTCGCCCCCCGCACTCTTCCCTCACGCATCCCTTTAGCATTCTAGGAAAGGTCTTAAGGGTGCCAGGCCAGTCCCTCATCTCTCTGATCAACATAGACTTGGGCACAGGCCACCCCCCAGCTATTGTTAACCATCAGGGTTCCTGAAGAAAAGTGACACTAGGGGTGTGCCCAGGCTGTTTCTGGGGTCCGAGGAGTCAGGACGTGAAAAGGGGGTGACAGATGGGTCGAGAACCTACGCAGAATCTCAAATGAGGATGGAGAGTCTCAGAGGGGGGCAGTGATGCCACTGTGAGCCCTCAGCAGGGCTGCCTCCATGCCAGGACTTAAATCCAGGTTTCTCTGCTCTCAGAACAGGCCTCTTTTCACCACAGGATTGTTTTTCCCAGAAGAGCTGCTTGGCTGTAATTCCTAGTCCTTTTCCCTCCCTGGAAAGGAAGGAGGCCAAGAAGGGAGTGGGAGGGGAAGCAGCCTAAGACTTCAGAAGGGCAGAGACAGCCAAGGGGGTGGTGCCAGCAGGGCCCTGGTGCCATCCGAATTGGTGTCCTCCAGGCTCAAACTGGGACATGTGGTCTGACAACCGAGGACTATTTAAATCCTGGCTGTGGCTGTTGGGTGCTGGGAGGCAGCTGTGCCGAAGGCAGTGGCTTTGGGGTTAGGCAGACCTGAGATCGAGTCCTAGCGCCACCACTCTCTAGCTCTCTGAGCCTCACCTACTTCTTCTCTGAAATGATTACAAAAGGGCAGTTGTGAGGATTCAATGAGTTAATTGTGGCATTAATGAGTCATGTATATAAAGTGCCTGGTAGCTATTTATTCATTCATGGATTCATCCATTCAGTGAAAAATTATTAAGCACCCACATCGAGGGCGGCCTGACAGTGGCGTAGCTACAATAGCAAGCAAAACAGACTCAGACCCTCATGGAGTTTAAAGTCTGGGAAGGAAGAAAGTTGTTAACCAAATGATCAGACAAATCAAAAACAGAAACTGAGATAAGGAAGCAGAAGGTAAAGTGCAATGTGTTTATGAGAGTGAATGTCAGGGGATGGGGTGGGATCAAAGGAGACTTTCCTGAAGAGATGATGTCTGAGGTGAGTTAATGAATGGGGGTTCATTTGCTCTTTTTTTTTTTTTTTTTTTTTTTTTTGGAGACAGAGTCTTGCTCTGTTACCCAGGCTACAACCCAGGCTGGAGTGCAGTGACACAATCTCGGCTCACTGCAACCTCCACCTCCCGGGTTCAAGCGATTCTTGTGCCTCAGCCTCCTGAGTCGCTGGGATTACAGGCATGTGCCACCACACCCAGCTAATTTTTGTACGTTTAGTAGAGACGGGGTTTCGCCATGTGGCCCTGGCTGGTCTCAAACTCCTGATCTCAAGTGATCCACCTGCCTTGGCCTCCCATAGTGCTGGGATTACAGGCATGAGCCACCACACCTGGCCTGGGGTTCTTGAATAAACTAGAGGTTGGGAAAAGTGTCGCAGGCCAAGGGAAAGGGTGTGGAAAGGCATGGAAACCAATGGGGATAGTGGCAGTGGGGAGGAAGGGTGGAGCACTCAGGTCCTGTGGGCCACCAAGGAAAGTATCATGGCTGTTAATGAATGAGTGAGGATGTTACAGGGGAGGAAACTCAGCTTTGAAAGTGGGGGCTCGCCTGTAATCCCAGCACTTTGGGAGGCCAAAGTGGGAAGATCACTTGAGGCCAGGGGTTTGAGACCAGCCTGGGCAACAAAGTAAGATCCCCATCTCATTTATTTAAAAACATAATACATAAACAAATAAAGTGGTGCTGTTCATCAAGGGTCTCTGTACTTTTCTTTTTTTTTTTTTTTGTTACTTAGTTTTTATTTCATAATCATAAACTTAACTCTGCAATCCAGCTAGGCATGGGAGAGAACAAGGAAAACATGGAACCCAAAGGGAACTGCAGCGAGAGCACAAAGATTCTAGGATACTGCGAGCAAATGGGGTGGAGGGGTGCTCTCCTGAGCTACAGAAGGAATGGTCTGGTGGTTAAGATAAAACACAAGTCAAACTTATTCGAGTTGTCCACAGTCAGCAATGGTGATCTTCTTGCTGGTCTTGCCATTCCTGGACCCAAAGCGCTCCATGGCCTCCACAATATTCATGCCTTCTTTCACTTTGCCAAAGACCACATGCTTGCCATCCAACCACTCAGTCTTGGCAGTGCAGATGAAAAACTGGGAACCATTTGTGTTGGGTCCAGCATTTGCCATGGACAAGATGCCAGGACCTGTATGCTTTAGGATAAAGTTCTCATCTTCAAATTTCTCCCCACAGATGGACTTGCCACCAGTGCCATTATGGCGTGTGAAGTCACCACCCTGACGCGTAAACCCTGGAATAATTCTGTGAAAGCAGGAACCCTTATAACCAAATCCTTTCTCTCCAGTGCTCAGAGCACGAAAATTTTCTGCTGTCTTTGGAAACTTGTCTGCAAACAGTTCGAAGGAGACGCGGCCCAAAGGCTCGCCGTCGACGGCAATGTCGAAGAACACGGTAGGGTTGACCATGGCTAGTAGTACAGGACTTTCCTCGGCGGCAGCGTCTTTTCTTATAGTCCCTGAAAGAATGCAAGCTTTGGCCGGGCATGGTGGCTCAAGCCTGTAATCCCAGCACCTTGGGAGGCCGAGACAGGCAGATCACGAGGTCAGGAGATCGAGACCATCCTGGCTAACGCAGTGAAACCCCCGTCTCTACTAAAAAATACAAAAAAACTAGCCGGGCGGGGGGGCGGGCACCTGTAGTCCCAGCTACTTGGGAGGCTGAGGCAGGAGAATGGTGTAAACCCGGGAGGCGGAGCTTGCAGTGAGCTGAGATCCGGCCACTGCACTCCAGCCTGGGCAACAGAGAGAGACTCCATCTCAAAAAAAAAAAAAAAGAATGCAAGCTTTGAGGCAGACCGACCTGGGTTTGAATCTTAGCTCTGCCAACTCACAGAGGATTGTGTGACCTGAACAGTCATCAAACCTCACTGTGTCTCAGCTACTCTTCTAAGGCATGGGGATAACAATAGAGGGTCATAAGGCGGGGGTGAGGATTTAATGGGAAATATATGTAAATTGTCTGGCACATAAAAGTTGCTCAGTAAACAATGCTTGGTCTTCCCAGCATGGAAGGAAGTGAGCCTGAGGCAGCAGTTGGAGCAGATGGTTTGGGTTCAAGCTGATACACACATCCATGAACTGGACAAGTTGTCATCTGAACTTAATTTTTTTTTTTTTGAGACAGGGTTTTAATCTGTCACCCAGGCTGGCTTGCAGTGGTGCAATCATGGCTCATTGCAGCCTTGAACTCCCGGGCTCAAGCAATTCTTCCACCTCAGCCCCCAAGTTGCTGGGACTACAGGCACATGCCACCGTGCCTGGCTGAATTTTTTTTTTTTTTTTTTTGAGACAAAGTCTTGCTCTGTTGCCCAGGCTAGAGTACAATGGCATGATCTCGGCTCACTGCAACCTCTGCCTCCCAGGTTCAAGCGATTCTCCTGCCTCAGCCTCCCAATTAGCTGGGATTATAGGTGCCCACCACTATACCCGGCTAATTTTTTTTGTATTTTTAGTAGAGACGGGGTTTCATCATGTTAGTCTGGCAGGTCTCGAACTCCTCACCTCAGGTGATCCACCTGCCTTGGCCTCCCAAAGTGCTGGGATTACTATTATACCACTTCCTAGCTGTGTGACTTTGGGCAGGTGACTTCACCTCTCTGAGCCTCTATTTCCTTATTGATAAAATGAAAATCATAATTGTTTTTATTTAATAATCTTTAAAAATAGAGATGGGGGCCGGGCGCAGTGGCTCACGCCTGTAATCCCAGCACTTTGGGAGGCCGAGGCGGGCGGATCACAAGGTCAGGAGATCGAGACCACGGTGAAACCCCGTCTCTACTAAAAATACAAAAAATGAGCCGGGCGCGGTGGCGGGTGCCTGTAGTCCCAGCTACTCGGGAGGCTGAGGCAGGAGAATGGCGTGAACCCGGGAGGCGGAGCTTTCAGTGAGCCAGGATCGCGCCACTGCACTCTAGCTTGGGCGACAGAGCGAGACTCCGTCTCAAAAAAAAAAAAAAAAAAAAAATAGAGATGGAGTTGGCTGGGTTCAGTGACTCACGCCTGTAATCCCAGCACTTTGGGAGGCTGAGGCAGGCGGATCACGAGGTCAGGAGATTGAGACCATCCTGGCTAACACAGTGAAACCCCGTCTCTACTAAAAATACAAAAAATTAGACAGGCGTGGTGGCAGGCACCTGTAGTCCCAGCTACTCGGGAGGCTGAGGCAGGAGAATGGCATGGACCTGGGAGGCAGAGGTTGCAGTGAGCCGAGATTGCACCACTGCACTCCAGCCCGGGCGACAGAGCAAGACTCTGTCTCAAAAAAAAAAAAAAAAAAAAAAAATGGAGATGGGGTCTTGTTGTGTTGCCCAGGCTGGTCTAGGACTCCTGGACTCAGCACCTCAGCTCCCAAAGTTGTGGGATTACAGGCGTGAGCCTCCAGGCATGGCCATAATTATTTTTATTTCCCAGATATGTTCAAATTAAACATGATCATAAATGTGAAAAACTTAGCACACTGATTGCTTGAAGGTTGTCCAAAAATAGGAGCCTTAATTTTTCCTTTTAGGCAATGCAGATAAAGAAGTTGCTTTCAGGGTGGGAGGTGGTATTGTGCATTTAGTGGTAATATTAATAAGGATCAACATTTAGTGAGCATTTGCTATGTGCCAGGAATGTGCGAATTGCTTTACATGCATTAACTCATCAATCCTCATATCAGTCCCATAAATTATTTGTTTGTTTGTTTGTTTGTTTGTTTATTGAGACACAGTTTCGCTCTGTCGTCCAGGCTGCAGTGCAGTGGCACAATCTTGGCTCACTGTAACTTCTGCCTCCCCAGTTCAAGCGATTCTCCTGCCTCAGCCTCCCAAGTAGCTGGGATTACAGGCTCGCACCACCATGCCTGGCTAATTTTTCTATTTTTGGTAGAGTCGGGGTTTCACCATGTTGACCAGGCAGGTCGTGAACTCCAGACCTCCAGTGATCTGCCCGCCTCGGCCTCCCAAAGTGCTGGGATTACAGGCGTGAGCCACCATGCCCAGCCTCAGTCCTATAAATTAGGTCCTGTTATTATCATCCTCATTTTACAAATGAGGGGAAGGGGCCAGGCATGGTAGCTCCTGTCTGTATTCCCAACACTGTGGGAGGCCAAGGCGGGGGATTGCTTGAGCCTGGGGTTCAAGACCAGCTGGGTGACATGACAAAATCCCATCTCTACCAAAAATACAAAATTCAGCCAGTTTCATAATCTAGGCTCAAAATAAATAAATAAATAGATAAAAATGTAAAAAAACAGGGTCAGGTGCGGTGGCTCATGCCTGTAATCCCAGCACTTTGGGAGGCCGAGGCAGGCGGATTGCCTGAGGTCAGGAGTTCAAGACCAGCCTGACAAACATGGTGAAACCTTGTCTCTACTAAAAATGCAAAAATTAGCTGGGCATGGTGGCAGGCACCTGTAATCTCACCTGCTCAGGTGGCTGAGGCAGGAAAACCACTTGAATACAGGAGGCGGAGGTTGCAGTGAGCTGAGATCGTGCCATTGCACTCCAGCCTGGGTGACAAGAGCAAAACTCTGTCTCCAAAACATCAATAACAAATGAGGTAAAGGAAGCACAGATAGGTTAAGTGACTTGCCCAAGGACGCTACCCAGTTAGGAAGCAACACAGGTAGAATTCAAACACAGCCATGGAACTTGAGAGGGGTTGCTACCACTCTCAAGCTTTTTTCCTCTGCTTCCCAAGGAGTTAAAGCTGTTTCCCAGAGCACTGAAATTACTCACTCCTGGTAGCAAGTTCTCCAGTTCCAAAGGCCAACCCCTATTCCTTTCCTACGAATTCTCAAAAGGAACCCCTGCCTGTTCCCTGATAAGACCCGGTGACAGACAGTCTTCCTCCACAAGGAGAAGCAAGAAGACATTTAAAGTCGCCAGAACTTTGCTGCTGAATGGCTGGATAATCTTGGCCACGTCACACACTCTCTCTGAGCCTCAGTTTCCTTATCTGTGAAATAGGAGTAGCAGCTCTGTGTACAAGGCGGTTGTGAGGAGAAGAAATAGGCCCTGCAGTGCAGTCCACACAAGAGTTCTTCTCATTGTTGCTATGGGGACAGTGAGCACTTTGGGAAAGCTGCCTAAGTCGGTACAGCAGGCCAAATTGCCATCTCTGGAAACAGATCTGGGTTCAAGTCTCAGATCTGCCTTTTATGCCTTGTCTTACCTTGAACAAGTTACAAAACCTGACTGAGGCCAGGCATGGTGGCTCACACCTGTAATCCCAGCACTTTGGGAGGCCGAGGCAGGTGGATCACCAGGTCAAGAGATCGAGACCATCCTGGCCAATGTGGTGAGACCCCGTCTCTACCAAAAACACAAAAAAATCAGCTGGGCATGGTGGTACACACCTGTAGTCCCAGCTACTTGGGAGGCTGAGGCAGGAGAATCGCTTGAACCCGGGAGGTGGAGGTTGCAGTGAGCCAAGATCGTGCCACTGCACTCCAGCCTGGGCGATGGAGTGAGACTCCGTCTTGAAAAACATTTTTTAAAAATACAAATACAAAAACTAGCCAGGTATGGTGGTGGGTACCTGTAATCCCAGCTACTCAGGAGGCTGAGGCAGGAGAATTGCTTGAACCCGGGAGGCAGAGGTTACAGTGAGCGGAGATCAAGCCACTGTACTCCAGCCAAACAGAGTGAAACTCCGTTCCCAGCCCCCCGGCCAAAAAAAAAAAAAAAAAAAAACCTGGCTGAGCCTCAGTTTTCTAACCTATAAAACGGAGTGAATAAAACTAGTCTTATGGAGCTGGAGAGAAAATACAAATACAGTGAGAGAATGTGTTAAAAAGCTATGAGCCAGCACTAGGTACAGAACTGACAGAGTGCAGTCAGCTGACGAATTCCAGGGGGAGCAACAAAGCGCAGGGACCAGGAAGAATCACTCTTCCCCTCTCCCCGACCCCTGTCTGAGGGGAGAAGGGTGGAGAGCACTGTACTCAGAGCCCAGAATGATCTCCAGGTCACCCCCCTCCCTCTAGCATCCTGAGCTCTTGCTGGGTCCACAGTCTCTCTCTTTCTCTCTCTCTTTCTCTCGTCAAACAAGTTATTCTCCACTGAGCAATCCCAGGGGGCCCCGAACCTCGGTTCCAGCCAAGCTTGCAGGCTTTCCCCACCTCCACATCCTTAATCTGCAGCCTTTGCATTTGCCATTCCTTCCACCTGGAATGCTCTCTCCTCCCTGAGTGCCTTTGATGGGGAAGAGGGGGTTGCTGAGGAGAAGGATCTGGAATGATGCTCCCCCACCTCCTCACTCCCCTCCCCTGCATCCCCCATGCTGCATGCCTGACCTCCCCCCTGCCAGCGTGGGGGATGGAGGCAGTGCTGGGTGGGGGAGGAAACAGGGTGGGGGCGGGGGTACTCAGGGAAGGGCCCTCTGTGGGGTTTTTCACCTGCTTAGAAGAAGCAGACGGAAATGAAAGCTCTGGAAAAATGCCTGCTGCTCTGCTTCTGAGGCCCCAGCTCAGTGAAGCCTCCCTGCCTTCCCACTATGCCATCTCCTCCTCCTCCTCCTCCTCCTCCTCCATGCAGGTCCCACGGTCAGGGAAATGGGGTGGGTGGCAGGGCCAGAGAGACCTAGGTTCAAATCCCATTCCTGCCACTTACCCAGCAAGTGACCTTAGCAAGCTGCCTGGCCTGTTTATGCCTCATTTCTTTGTAAAAGGGGACAACAGTCCCTGTCTCTCAGGCTGTTGTGAGGACCAAGTGAGATGGCAGATAAAACTGCCTGGCAGGACCAAAGTTTTCAGCGATTGAGAGAGTAACAGTGATAGGAAATACACAGTGCCCATGTGTACCTGGCACAGCTCTCAGCGCCTTGCATATATTTACCTATTTAACTCCTGATACGGTAGATACTATTACCAACCCCAGTTTGCAGATAAGGAGACTGAGGCACAAGGAGATTTGGTTTTGTTTTTTTTTTTTGAGACGGAGTCTCGCTGTGTTGCCCAGGCTGGAGTGCAGTGGCTGGATCTCAGCTCACTGCAAGCTCCACCTCCCAGGTTCACGCCATTCTCCTGCCTCAGCCTCCAGAGTAGCTGGGACTACAGGCGCCCGCCACCTCGCCCGGCTAGTTTTTTGTATTTTTTTAGTAGAGACGGGGTTTCACCGGGTTAGCCAGGATGGTCTCGATCTCCTGACCTTGTGATCCGCCCGTCTCGGCCTCCCAAAGTGCTGGGATTACAGGCTTGAGCCACCGGGCACAAGGATATTTGTATAACTTGCACATGCTCTCACAGCCAGTAAGGGGTGGAGCTTAATCTGTGCTCTTACTCATCACACTATGGCACACTTAGTGATAGTTCCCGTGATGACATGATGATGCTGCTGCTGATGATGACGATTATGATTTTTCTTTTTTTTTTTTTTTTTTGAGTTGAAGTCTCTCTCTGTCACCCAGGCTGGAGTGCAGTGGCATGATCTCAGCTCACTACAACCTCCGCCTCCTGGGTTTAAGTGATTCTCACACCTCAGCCTCCTGAATAGCTGGGATTGCAGACACCCACCACCACGCCCAGCTAATTTTTGGAAGATGGGGTTTCACCATGTTGGCCAGGCTGGTCTCAAACTCCCGACCTCGTGATCCACCCACCTTGGCCTCCCAAAGTGCTGGGATTACAGGTGTGAGCCACTGTGCCCAGCCTGTTCTTATTGGTACTGTGTCCTCAGTAAGTACTTGTTATTCTCTTTCCTCCTACCTTCAAAATCCTGCCTGAAATTTTTTTTTTTTTTTTTCTGAGACAGAGTTTCACTCTTGTTGCCCAGGCTGGAGTGCAGTGGCGCCATCTCAGCTCACCACAGCCTCCGTCTCCTGGGTTCAAGCGATTCTCCTGCCTCAGCCTCCCAAGTAGCTGGGATTACAGGCATGTGCCACCATGCCTGGCTAATTTTATACTTTTAGTAGAGATGGTGTTTCTCCATGTTGGTCAGGCTGGTCTTAAACTCCTGACCTCAGGTGATCCTCCCACCTCAGCCTCCCAAAGTGCTGGGATTACAGGTGTGAGCCACCGCACCTGGCCTGAATTTTTTATTTATTTTTATTTTTTATTTTTTATTTTTTTGAGACAAGGTCTCACTCTGGCACCAGACTGTAATGCAGTGGTGCTGTCTCAACTCACTGCAGCCTCTACCTCCTGGAGTCAAGTGATTTTCCCACCTCAGCCTCCAAGTAGCTGGGACTACAAGTGCATGCCACCATGCTCGGCTAACTTTTATGTATTTATTTATTTATTGTAGAGACAGGGTTTTGCCATGTTGCCCAGGCTGGTCTTCTTCTTCTTCTTCTTTTTTAAAATAGAGATGGGGGGTGGGGCAGGGGGTCTTGCTGTGTTGACCAGGTTGGTCTTTAACTCTTGGCCTCAAGCAGTCCTCCTGCCTTGGCCTCCCAAAGTGCTAGGATCACAAGCATGAGCCATCCGGCCCAGCCTCCCAGGCTTGTATTGAACTTCTGAGCACAAGCAATCTGCCCACCTTGGCCTCCCAAAGTGCTGGGATTACAGGTATGAGCCACAGCACCCAGTCCAAAATCCTGCCTCAATTTTACCTCCTTTGTGACATCTTCCAGTCTATTCATTTAATAAGGATATATTGCTGCCTGCCCTGGCCAGGGTTGTGCAGGGCACTGGGGATGGAGGGATCAGTCCACTCAGACTCTGCCCTTGAGTGGCTCCCAATCTGATGAGGGAGAAGATACACATAAAAATGACAATAAAAGCGGAAGACACTGATTGCAGTAGGAGTTATGAGCTTACAGAAGTAGAGAACTTAACTGGGAGATTGGGACAGGCTTACAGAGGAGGGGCTATTTGGAAGGGGTTTTGAAGGGTGCGTAGGAGTTCCTCAGACAGAATTAGGAAGTAGGAACAGAATATGATCTACCCTGCAAAGCAGACTGAATAAAAAAAGCCTAGAGAACAAAAACCCTAGAAGAAAACCTAGGCAACACCATTCAGAACATAGGCATGGGCAAAGACTTCATGACAAAAACGCCAAAAGCAATTGCAACAAAAGTCAAAATTGACAAATGAGATCTAATTAAACTAAAGAGCTTCTGCACAGCAAAAGAAACTATTATTGGCCGGGCACGGTGGCTCACACCTGTAATCCCAGCACTTTGGGAGGCCGTTCTGGGCAGATCACAAGGTCAGGAGATCAAGACCATCCTGGCTAACACAGTGAAACTCCATCTCTACTAAAAATACAAAAAAATTAGCTGGGCATGGTGGCGGGCGCCTGTAGTCCCAGCTGCTCGGGAGGCTGAGGCAGGAGAATGGCGTGAACCTGGGAGGCGGAGCTTGCAGTGAGCCGAGATTGCACCACTGCACTCCAGCCTGGGCGACACAGCGAGACTCTGTCTCAAAAAAAAAAAAAAGAAACTATCCTCAGAGTGAACAGGCAACCTACAGAATGGGAGAAAATTTTTTCAATCTACCGATCTGACAAAGGTCTAATATCCGGAACCTACAAGGAACTTAAACATATTTATAAGAAAAAACCGGCCGGGCGCGGTGGCTCAAGCCTGTAATCCCAGCACTTTGGGAGGCCGAGATGGGCGGATCACGAGGTCAGGAGATCGAGACCATCCTGGCTAACACGGTGAAACCCCGTCTCTACTAAAAAACACAAAAAACTAGCCGGGCGAGGTGGCGGGCGCCTGTAGTCCCAGCTACTCGGGAGGCTGAGGCAGGAGAATGGCGTGAACCCGGGAGGCGGAGCTTGCAGTGAGCTGAGATCCGGCAGAGCGAGACTCCGTCTCAAAAAAAAAAAAAAGAAAAGAAAAGAAAAGAAAAAACCAACCCCATCAAAAAGTGAGTTAAGGATATGAACACTTCTCAAAAGAAGGTATTTATGTAGCCAACAAACATATGAAAAAAAGCTCAACATCACTGGCCTTGAGAGAAATGCAAATCAAAACCACAATGCGATACCATCTCACGCCAGTCAGAATGGCGGTTATTTTTATTTATTTATTTATTTTGTTTTTGAGATGGCGTCTCGCTCTGTCACCAGGCTGGAGTGCAGTCTATCTCTGTCACCAGGCTGGAGTGCAGTGACGTGATCTCAGCTCACTGCAACCTCCCTCTCCCAGGTTCAAGTGATTCTCCTGCTTCAGGCTCCCCAGTAGCTGGGACTACAGGTGCGTGCCCCCATACCTAGCGAATTTTTTTTTTTTTTTTTTTTTTTTTTGAGACAGAGTCTTGCTCTGTCGCCCAGGCTGGAGTGCAGTGGCACAATCTCGGCTCACTGCAAGCTCCACCTCCCAGGTTCAGGCCATTCTCCTGCCTCAGCCTCCTGAGTAGCTGGGAGGGATTACAGGCGCCCGCCACCATGCCTGGCTAATTTTTTTTTTTTTTTTTTTTTTTTTTTTTTTTTTTGTATTTTTAGTAGAGACAGGGTTTCACCGTGTCAGCCATCATGGTCTCGATCTCCTGACCTCGTGATCTGCCCATCTCGGCCTCCCAAATGCTGGTATCACAGGCATGAGCCACCATGCCTGGCCAGAATGGCAGTTATTAAAAAGTCAGGAAACAGTAGGTCCTGGTGAGGCTGTGGAGAAATAGGAATGCTTTTATACTGTTGGTGAGAATGTTAATTAGTTCAACCATTGTGGAAGGTATTGTGGCAATTCCTCAAGGACCAGAAATACCATTTGACCCAGCAATCCCATTACTGGGTATATACCCAAAGGAATATAAATCATTCTACTATAAAGACACATGCACATGTATGTTTATTGCAGCACTATTTACAATAGCAAAGACGTGGAACCAACCCAAATGCCCATCAATGAGAGACTGGATAAAGAAAATGTGGCACATATACACCATGGAATACTATGCAGCCATAAAAAGGAATGAGATCATGTCCTTTGCAGGGACATAGATGAAGCTGGAAGCCATCATCCTTAGCAAACTAACACAGGAAGAGAAAACCAAACATGGCATGTTTTCGCGCATAAGTGGGAGTTGAACATTGAGAACACATGGACACAGAGAGGGGAACAGCACACACCAGGGCCTGTTTAGGGGGTGGAGGGTAAGGGGAGGGAACTTAGAGGATGGGTCAATAGGTGCAGCAAACCACCATAGCACACGAATACTTATGTAATAAACCTGCACGTTCTGCACATGTATCCCATTTTTTTTAGAAGAAATTAAAAAAAAAAAAAAAAAAGACTGGAGAGTAACATGTCTTGGGTCAGTTTTATGTTAGGTTCTATACTAGGCACTGCAGGTATAGAAGTAGAAAAATATGGCTGGGCGTGGTGGTTCATGCCTGTAATCCCAGCACTTTGCGAAGCCGAGGTGGGTGGATCACCTGAGGTTGTGAGTTCAAGACCAGTCTGACAAACATGGAGAAACCCCGTCTCTACTAAAAGTACAAAATTAGCCGGGCATGGTGGCACATGCATGTAATCCCAGCTACTTGGAAGGCTGAGGCAGGAGAATTGCTTGAACCTGGGTGGCAGAGGTTGCGGTGAGCCGTGATCATGCCATTGCGTTCCAGCCTGGGCAACAACAGCGAAACTCCGTCTCAAAAAAAAAAAAAAAAAGTAGAAAAATATTAGGCCCTCAGGGAGCTTACAGACTTGGGGTAAGGAAATGGAAAGTAATAAGTAAAACAAAAATATGGATATGAAAAATCCATAGGGGGCTAGGTGTGGCAGCTCATGCCTGCAATCCCAGCACATAGTGAGAATCCCATCTCCACAAAAAAAAAAAAAAAAAAAAAGAGAGAGAGAGAGAGAGGCTTCAGGAGCACCAAGAAGAGATCTAAACCGGTCTGGAGGAGTAGTTGACATCTAGGCTGAGACTTCAAGACCAGAGCCAGATCGTGTCACCTAGTGCCATACCAGCCTAGGTATAAATTCAACATAAAAAAAAACTCACCATCCAGAAAATAAGACCAAGAAGCTCCAATAGAGTTCTGAATTTTCCCATGAACACTATTTCAGTGTTTTTTTGTTTGTTTGTTTGTTTTATTGAGACGAAGTCTCACTCTGTCGCCCAGGCTGGAATGAGTGCAGTGGCTGGATCTCAGCTCACTGCAACCCCCACCTCCTGGATTCAAGTGATTCTCCTGCCTCAGTTGCTGAAGTAGCTGGGATTACAGGCGCCCACGACCATGCCTGGCTAATTTTTGTATTTTTATTATTTATTTATTTATTATTAATTTTTTTTTTTTGAGACGGAATCTCACTCTGTCCCCTAGGCTGGAGTGCAGTGGCATAATCTCAGCTCACTGCAAGCTCCGCCTCCCGGGTTCAAGCGATTCTCCTGCCTCAGCCTGGCGAGTAGCTGGGACTACAGGAGCCCGCCACCACCCCCAGCTAATTTTTTGTATTTTTAGTAGAGACGGACTTTCACCGTGTTAGCCAGGATGGTCTTGATCTCCTGACCTCGTGATCTGCCCAGAACGGCCTCCCAAAGTGCTGGGATTACAGGCTTGAGCCATCGCGCCTGGCTATTTCAGTGGTTTAAAAAAATTATTGAATGTCAAACTATTTGGGAAAAAAAAAAAAAAAGTCTTGAGTATCCCTGCTTTGCTGGGCTCTGAATTTGACAAGGGAACAGGTCTGAGACAGTCAGCCAGCAGAGGCAGGCAGGTGGTCAGAATTTCATGTGCAAAGGCCCAGAGGCAAGAGAAAAAATGATGACTCATTGGGGGAAAGGACATCCTTTGATGAGGGCTGGTGAGTGGGGAGAGGTGGAGATGGAAGATTGGACTGGATTCTAGGGGTGCTGGGGAGGCATGGAAGAGTTTTAACAGAGATGTGTCACAATCAAATGTCCCTTTTGCAGGATCACTCTGAATATATATATGTATTTTTTGAAATGGAGTCTGGCTCTATCGCCCAGGCTGGAGTACAGTGGCACGATCTCGGCTCACTGCAATCTCCGTCTCCCAGGTTCAAGCGATTCTCCTGCCTCAGCCTTCTGAGTAACTGGGACTACAGGTGCACGCCACCACACCTGGCTAATTTTTGTATTTTTAGTAGAGATGGGGTTTTACCATGTTGGCCAGGATGGTCTCGATCTCTTGACCTTGTGATCCGCCTGCCTCGGCCTCCCAAAGTTCTGGGATTACAGGCATGAGTCACCGCGCCCGGCTTACTCTGAATATTTTGAGCGACCTATTTATGGTTTGAATTTATTCATTCGAGAAGCACCCCAACATACCTCCTATGTGTCAGGCATGGACCCAGGAACTGTGACTATAACAGATAATTAGGGGTTCCTCAGACAGGACAAAGGGCAGGACACTGAGTGCCACTTCTACAGAGGGGTCTGACTGGATAAAGACAAAGTGTGAAAGTGTATGACTTTCACAAAACAAGAAAGCCACGCCCCGTGTGGGGTGACTGCGTCCAGGGATGGGAGACGGCACTCAGGGAGCTAGCACTGGACAGGCCAGTGATTCCGAAGACAGAGGATAAAGGAATGAAAGCAGGAAGAGAGAGAATGGGTTATGGGTGAAATATTCAGATCCTGTAACCTCCATAGAAGGTGGCCAAGTGGGCAGGGAGGCAAAGTCCCAGCCAAGCCCCTCAGCACCCCCATGTTTTCCCAGCCCTGCTGAGCCCTGCAGTTCGTCTCCTCCTGGCTCCAAAAGCCAGACCAAACCCCGGAGAACAGAGGCGGGTGAGGAGGGGGCGGGTGGGGGACAAGCCCAGGCCTCTCACCCCAGCAAAGCCTGCCTTCCCAGTGCCTGGGGCCAACCCAGCTGAGAAGCCAGAGGTTACAGAGAAAGGATTAAGGAGTTCCTTGCTTTTTTACCCAAACTCTGCTGTATTTCTCTGTCTTTCTCTCAATCTCTCTCTCTTTTTTTTTTTTTTTTTTTAAAGAAAAATGTTCCTGTACACGCACCCGGAGGCTTTTGCAGGAGGCGGCTGTTGGAGAACTGGGAAAACAAGCCAAGAAACAAGAGAGAGGAAAAAGACCACGCCTCGCCTGGCAGATTCCTAATGGCCCAGGAGACCTGAGGCTTTACAGTGGGAGGCCGGTGGGGGCCGGCTCGGGTGGGAGGGAAGGGCAGGCCGAAGGACAGCCACTTGCTGGCTGGTGACCTTGGGCGGGATACTGCCTGCTTCCCTCTGGTGAGAATGGGGAGGAGGGAGGCAGGGGCAGGCCTGGCCAGCTGAGGTCACAGGAAGGCCTCTTCCAGCCTGAAACGCGATCTCGGGATGTGGGGCCTGCCAACCTGCAGCGACCCTGGGCCAGCAGAGATGAAAGGCTGCCTGTCCCCAGCTTCCGGACCCCCAAGGCCCCACTGCCTCAAACTTGGAGAGCAGCAGAGCTGTGTTGCCACTGGCTAGAGCCAGCTGCTGGGCTCCCCACCCCACCTTATGTCATCCAACCCTCCCTTCCCTGTTTTGCAGAGGACTCTCAGGCCCAGAGAGGGTGGTGACCTGCCTGAGGTCACACAGCAAGTGGGAGGTTGAGCCAAGGCTCACCACAGTCTTTGGACTCCACCTCCAGGCCTCCTGCCTTTCCCAGAAACTTGGCTGCCTGGGGGCTTACCCTGGGGAGTTGGAGAGCTGAGGAGGACACTTAGGAGCTGTGTCTGTTTGAAGTCACAACTTAATGTTGACTAAAGTGCTTTTTTTCTTAAAAACAAAAAGAAAATTCCCAACCCCTGTCATAAGCCTGGACTTGCTCGCTGGCAGGGGAAGGAATGCAGCTCTGGCCACCACAGCTGCTGGTGGCCAGCTGCAGCCTCAGCCTCTGCTGCTCCCGCCCCAGCCGGCAAAGGGACAAAGGCCTCTTCTCAGGCCTGTCCTCTCCAGCCCCTTGGATCAGCTGGCAGAACATTGACGAGCACCTCCTCTGTCACAGACCTGCTAAGTCATTGTTCCTCTCTGGGCCTTAGTGCCCTTTCTGTAAAATGGGGGCACAGTATCTGCCTGATCTACTTCTCAGCACTGTTTTGAGGCTCCAAGTAAAATTCTGGAAATACAAAGCTCTCAGTGCTTCCTTCCACCTGCTGATCTGCCTTCTCACTGTGCCCTCTGCCTTAAATGCCCCTCCCTCCCTCATGCTTTCCCTGGCCAGCCCCAACTCACTTAGCTCAGCTCAGTGGGACCATCATCTGCTCTGAAACCTTCCCTTACCTCCAGCTGGAGGCACCTTCAGAAGAAGAAAGACAGCAGTGCTGTATTTATCATGGTTGTACATAATTAAATAATTGGCCAGTGGCCGGGCGCGGTGGCTCAAGCCTGTAATCCCAGCACTTTGGGAGGCCGAGACGGGCGGATCACGAGGTCAGGAGATCGAGACCATCCTGGCTAACATGGTGAAACCTCGTCTCTACCAAAAAAATACAAAAAATTAGCCGGGCGAGGTGGCGGGCACCTGTAGTCCCAGCTGCTCGGGAGGCTGAGGCAGGAGAATGGCCTAAACCTGGGAGGCGGAGCTTGTGATGAGCTGAGATCTGGCCACTGCACTCCAGCCTGGGCGACAGAGCGAGACTCTGTCTCAAAAAAAAAAAAAAAAAAAATTATTGGCCAGTGTGGTGCCTCAGGCCTGTAATCCCAACACTTTGGGAGGCTGAGGTGGGAAGATTACTTGAAACCAGGTGTTCAAGACCAGCCTGGGCAACATGGCAAAACCCTGTCTCTACAAAAAATAAATTAGCCAGGCATGGTGGCATGTGCCTGTAGTCCCTGCTACTCGGGAGGCTGAGGTGGTAGGATGGATTGAGCCTGGGAGGTCGAGGAGGCTGCAGTGAACTGTAATTGCGCCACTGAACTCCAGCCTGGATAACAGAGCGAGGCCCTGTCTCAAACATAAAAATAAAAATAAATTAAATAGGCCAGAGGTGGTGTGGCTCACACCTGTAATCCCAACACTTTGGGAGTCTGAGGCAGGCAGATCACCTGAGGCCAGGAGTTTGAGACCAGCCTGGCCAAAATGGTGAAACCCCATCTCTACTAAAAGTACAAAAATTAGCCGGGTGTGGTGGCACACACCTGTAGTCTCAGCTACTCAGGAGGCTGAGGCAGGAGAGTTGCTTGAACCCGGGAGGCGGAGGTTGTGGTGAGCCGAGATCGCACCACTGCACTCCAGCCTGGGCGACAGACAGAGCAAGACTCTGTCTCAATAATACTAACAAATTAAATAATTAGTAGTGCAATTGGATCCTCTTAAAATGTAAACTCTAATAATAGCTAATGTCAAATGCTGACCCGGGGCCCAGAACTTTACGTTTAACCCATTTAATCTGCATGGTAGGTACTGTTGGTATCCCCATCTTACAGATGAGGAAACTGAGACAATGAGAGGTTCACTCACTCACCTGAAGTCACAGCAAGTTGGAGGCTGAGCCAGGACTCACCACAAATAAGCTGCACATCAGGATTCAAATGCAGACCCCTGGCTGTAACCATTATATCACTAATGACACGAGGTTAGTTTGTGTCCTGAAGTATCCCCGGTTCCTGGCACAGCCTCTGGCATACAGTAGGTGCTCCATATATGTTAGATAAATACATGCACAAATAGGTGATGAATATAAATATTTGGAGAAGAATAAAGCACCTTTCAGGAGTGAGTTTTGCAGGTGCCACATGTAGGGCTGAGTCATGGTAGGGGACTAGGAGGTACCCAGTATGTTGTTAAAAACTAATTACTGGGGCTGGACACAGTGGCTTATGCCTCTTATCCCAGCACTTTGGGAGGCCAAGGCAGGAGGATTGCTTGAGCCCAGGAGTTTAATACCAGTCCGGGCAACATAGATCCAATCTCTCATGTTGACCAGGCTGGTCTTGAACTCTTGACTTCAAATGATCTGCCTGCCTTGGCTTCTCAAAGTGCTGGGATTACAGGTGTGAGTCACTGCACCTGGCCTTTTTTTTTTTTTTTTTTGAGACAGGGTCTCACTCTCTTGCACAGGCTAGAGTACAGTGGCACAATCAGGGTTCACTGTAGCCTCAACCTCCCAGGCTCCCACCTCAGTCTCCTGAGTAGCTGGAACTACAGGTGTGTGCCACCACGCCTGTCCTGCGAGACCCCGTCTCTACAAAACATTTTAAAAATTGGCCAAGCGCAGTGGCTCACACCTGTAATCCCAGCATTTTGGGAGGCCGAAGCAGGTGGATCCCCATGAGGTCAGGAGTTCAAGACCAGCCTGACCTACATGGTGAAACCCTGTCTCCACTAAAAATACAAAAATTAGCTGGGCATGGTGGCGCGTGCCTGTAATCCCAGCTACTCAGGAGTCTGAGGCAGGAGAATCGCTTGAACCTGGGAGGCAGGGGTTGCAGTGAGCCAAGATCGCGCCATTGCACTCCAGCCTGTGTGACAGAGCGAGACTCTATCTCAAAAAAAAAAAAAAAAAAAAAAAAAAAAATTAAATTAGCCAAGGTCGGGCATGGTGGCTTATGCCTGTAATCTGAGCACTTTGGGAGGCTGAGGTGGGAGAATCGCTTGAGCCCAGGAGTTCCAGAACAGCCTGGGCAACATGGCAGGACCCCATCTCCACAAAAAATTCAAAAAATGAGCGAGCATGGTGGAGCACACCTGTAGTCTCAGCTACTCAGGAGGCTGAGGTTGGAGAATCACCTGAGTGTGGAGAGAAGTCGAGCCTGCAGTGAGCTCTGATCGTGCCATAGCACTCCAGCCTGGAAGACAGAGTGAAACCCTGTCTCAAAAAACGAAAAACAAAACGAAACACAAAACCTAATTATTGGGCTTCCTTTTGGAGCATACAGGCCAAAAGCCTGAGACATCAGCTTGGACTCCTCCCTCCACTTGTCTACCGGAACCAATCAATCCCTAGGTTCCGCTTGGTATCTCCTGGATGCATCCCTTCCTCTTCATCCCTCAACCCCCATCTTTCTCTTGGATTTTTGCAGCAACTCCCACACAGGTTTCTCTGCCTCTAATTTCTTCTCTTCAAAGTGGGCCTCTGAAAACAGAAAGCTTATCGTAAGCATCATCTTTCTTTACCCCACACCCCCATTAGTGAACCTCCCATGACCCCCGTCATTGCTTGCTGGCTAAAGCCCACACTCCTCAACCAAGGCTCCCCGAACCCAACCCCTGCTACTCAGCCCTCCAGCCTCACCTCATGGCCTTCTGCTCATGTTGCCACATGTCCTTTGCTCAGGCTACTCTAGGTGGCAGAAGTTCAACTCATGGAAGCAGATAGCACTGAGCTGAAATCCCAGTTTTGCCTCTTACTAGCTGTATGTCTCAAAGCCTCAGCTGCCACATCTGGAGAATGGCCATAATTATACAATTTCACAAAGTCATCGTGACAATTGAGTGAATACATAAGGTGCTGAGCAAACTACCTCACATTCCTGGTAGTCACTATAATTCTCATACTTTCCTCTGTTAAAAAGAGCACTTCTTTTTTTTTTTTTTTAATTTTTGAGACAGAGTCTTGCTCTGTCACCAGGCTGGAGTGCAGTGGCAGGATCTCAGCTCATTGCAACCTCCGCCTCCTAAGTTCAAGTGATTCCCCTGCCTCAGCCTCCCAAGTAACTGGGACTACAGGCACGCACCACCATGCCCAGCTAATTTTTTGTGTGTGTGTGTATTTTAGTAGAGATGGAGTTTCACCGTGTTGGCCAGGATGGTCTCAATCTTCTGACCTTGTAATCTGCCTGCCTCGGCCTCCCAAAGTGCTGGGATTACAGGCATGAGCCATCGCACCTGGCTTCTTTTTGTTTTCTTTAGAGACGGTCTCGCTATGTTGGCCAGGTTGCTCTTGAACTCCTGGCCTCAAGCAATCCTCCCACCTCAGCCTCCCAAAGTGCTAGGATTACAGGCATGAGCCACCATGCCTGGCCTCAAAGAGCATTTCTTACTGGCAGCCTTATTGATTCGTTATGGCCCAGCTCAGATGCCACCTCTTAGAGGAAATCTTCTTTGATATCCACTTAGCATTCCCCAAGTGAAATCAGTCTCACTTTCTATACTCAATTGCACTTTGCACCACTATAAAGCACATATAATACTGTGGGCTGTGTGCACTATCTTTCCCCCACTGCCCCAAGAGTTCCCAGAGAGTAGGAACAACACCCTTCTTAACTCTAACACAGGGCCTGGCATGCAGCAAGTACTCAATGTTGGTTGAATTGAATGGAGTCACCACCATCAGTCTTTCCTGAGCGCCTTGTGGGGAAGAGGTCTTAATGATGAGACAGTTGAACTCTGTGGCTACTTGGTTGCCTGAGGCCACCCCCCGCCCCCAGTTCTGGTTTAGGGTATATTGGGATGTATGTGGGAGTGCGAGTGGGTGGAGGAAACTCCTGACCTCTGAGCTCTTTCTTTCCTGTGGGACTTGTCAGCCCTCCAAGAGAGGGGGAGAGGGAAGAGGAGATGAGGAGGTCCAGGTGCTGAGCAGGAGTGGGGTGGGGCTATAGCAGGAGCTGAGGCGTGGGTGGGAACTGGCAAACTCTAGCTCCTCTAAGACCAGGGCTGGGCCTGGCAGGACGGGGCCTAACAGCCCGAGTCCCCACCTGCAATGCCCCACCTCATCCTGGCACCTGGATTAAGTGACTTTTCAAGTTGTAAAAAAAACTACGTCTCGATTGCAAAGAAGCAGAATCCAAGCCTGGCCTTGCCTTGTTGCTGAGCTGGGAGAAGGGGGCATGTTCCCTTTTATTCTCCTTTTTGTGTAGGCAACACCTTGTAGTCCTGAGCACGTCAAAGAGGGTCATACTAGGTTTTTGCAAACTCTGGTTAAAGTCACATTATCGCTGACCTTTGTCTCCAACCTCTTGGCCCTTCTGTCACACTTCACTCTCTCCCTGACTTTGCTTCTTCTGGCCTTTCCTCAGCTCTTCCAACACACCTTTCCCCTTCTCTCCTCTGGGCTTTCACATATACTGTTTTCTCCGTCTTGAATGTTTCCCCCACTGCCTGATAATTTTGTTTCATGGTTAGTGCTTTCAATGCCTCAGAAATCTTTGCTTAGGCCGGGAAGAGTGGCTCACACCTGTAGTCACAGCACTTTGGGAGGCCAAGGCAGGAGGATTGCTTAACCCCAGGAGTCCAAGGCTGCAGTGAGCCATGATTATGCCTCTGCACTCCAGTTTGGGCAACAAAGCAAGACTCTGTCTCTAAAACACGGCAACAACAACAACAACAACAAAAGAAATCTTTGCCTATCTCAGGGTCATGAAAATATTCCCATATGTTTTCTTTCTTTCCTTTTTTTTTTTTTTTTTTTTTGAGACAGAGTCTTGCTCTGTTGCCCAGGCTGGAGTGCAGTGGCAAGATCTTGGCTCACTGCAACCTCCGCTTCCCGAGTTCAAGCGATTCTTGTACCTCAGCTTCCCAAGGAGCTGAGACTACAGGTGCACGCCACCATGCCTGGCTAATTTTTGTATTTTTAGTAGAGACAGGCTTTCACCCTATTGGTCAGGCTGTCTCAAACTTGTGACCTCAGGTGATCCACCTGCCTCGGCTTCCCAAAATGCTGGGATTACAAGCATGAACCAACACGCCCAGCCCCATAGGTTTTGAAGCTTCAAAGTGTTTGTGTTCGCATTTAGGTCCATGATTCATGTTGAATTAACTTTTGTGCAGCGTGAAGTAGGGGTTGAGAATCATTCCTACTCTGTTAACTCTTATTCTTTACAGTTCAGCTGATACCCCACCTCCTTTGAGAAGTCTTCCTTGACTACTCCCAGACTAGATCAGGTCATCCTACTCCATATCTCATGACACCTTCCACTTGATTGTAGCACTTGTCACAACGGTAATTAAACAATTATTTGTGTAATCCCTTGTTTAATATCTCATCCCCCCTACTGTACTGCAGCCTTGTGGGCTCAGTGCTTGTGACTGTCTTTTTAAAAAATCCATTTTAGGCTGGGAGCGGTGGCTCACGCCTGTAATCCCAGCACTTTGGGAGGCCAAGGCGGGCAGATCACCTGAGATCAGGAGCCTGACCAACATGGTGAAACCATGTCTCCACTAAAAATACAAAATTAACCAGGTGTGGTGGCGCATGTCTGTAATTCCAGCTACTCAGGAGGGTGAGGCAGGAGAATCGCTTGAACCCAGGAGGTGGAGGTTGCGGTGAGCGGAGATCATGCTATTGTACTCCAGCCTGGGCAACAAGAGCAAAACTCCGTCTCAAAAAAAAGAAAAAAAAAATCCATTTTAGGCTGGGCGCAGTGGCTCACGCCTGTAATCCCAGCATTTTGGGAGGCTGAGGCAGGTGGATCACCTGAGGTCAGGAGTTCAAGACCAGCCAGGTCCACATAGTGAAATTCTGTCTCTACTAAAAATACAAAAATTAGCCAGGCATGGCGGCAAGCACCTGTAGTCCCAGCTAATTGGGAGGCTGAGGCAGGAGAATCACTTGAACCCAGGAGGCAAAAGTTGCAGTAAGCTGAGATGGCACCACTGCACCCCAGCCTGGGCAACAGAGCAAAAAAAACCAACAAAAAAATCAGGCCAGGTGCAGTGGGTCATGCCTGTAATCCAAGCACTTTGGGAGGCCAAGGCAGGCAGATCACGAGGTCAAGAAATCAAGACCATCCTGGCCAACATGGCAAAACCCAGTCTCTGCTAAAAATACAAAAATTATCTGTGTGTGTGCAAGTGCCTGTAGTCCCAGCTACTGGGGAGTCTGAGGCAGGAGAATCACTTGAACCTGGGAGGTGGAGGCCGCAGTGAGCCGAGATGGCGCCACTGCACTCCAGCCTGGTGACAAAGTGAGACTCCGTCTCAAAAAAAAAAAGAAAAAAGAAAAAAATATATATATTATTGAAATATGCATGCAGAAAAATACACATATCAAAACATACACTTTGATATAAAGTTTCACAAACTGAACACACTCATATAACCAGTCCCCAGATCAAGACACAGAACATTTCCTGTACCCAGAAGCCACCTCCTGTTTTTTCCAGCAATGATTCTGTGGCCCAGGCTGGAGTGTAGTCGTGTGATCTTGGCTCACTGCAACCTCTGCGTCCTGGGTTCAAGCGATTCTCCCTGCCTTAGCCTCCTGAGTAGCTGGGATTACAGGCGTGTGCCACCACACCTGGCTAATTTTTGTATTTTTAGTAGAGACAGGGTTTTGCCATGTTAGCCAGGTTGGTCTCAAACTCCTGATCTCAGGTGATCCACCCACCTCGGCCCCTCAGAGTGCTGGGATTACAGGCATGAGCCACCGTACCTGGCCTTATGATTGTCTTTCTTACTCTTATATTCTCAGCACTCAGAACAGAGCCTGGAATTAACAGGTTCTCTCTCTCTCTTTTTTTTTTTTTTTTTTTTTTTTTTGAGACAGAGTCTTGCTCTGTCCCCCAGGCTGGAGTGCAGTGGCACAATCTCAGCTCACTGCAAGCTCTGCCTCCCAGGTTTATGCCATTCTCCTGCCTCAGCCTCCCAAGTAGCTGGGACGACAGGTGCCCACCACCACACCCAGCTAATTTTCTGCATTTTGTAGTAGAGACAGGATTTCACCATGTTAGCCAGGATGGTCTCCATATCCCGACCTCGTGATCTGCCCACCTCGGCCTCCCAAAGTGCTGGGATTATAAGCGTGAGTCACTGCGCCCAGTATTTTTTTTTTTTTTTTTAAGACGGAGTTTTGCCCTTGTTGCCCAGGCTGGAGTGCCATGGAGCAATATCAGTTCACTGCAACCTCCACCTCCCAGGTTCAAGAGATTCTCCTGCCTCAGCCTCCCGAGTAGCTGGGATTACAGGTGCCTGCCACCATGCCCAGCTAATTTTTCTATTTTTAATAGAGACGGGGTTTCACCATGTTGGCCAGGCTGGTCTCGAACTCCTGACCTCGTGATCTGCACACCTTGGCCTCCCAAAGTATTGGGATTACAGGCCACCGCGCCCTGCCCCCTTTTTGTTTTCTTTAGAGATAGTCTGCTTTCTAGGTCTTAGCGTGCTTGTCTGTAAGATGGGAGTGGATGGCCAGGCGCAGTGGCTCACGCCTGTAATCCCAACACTTTGGGAAGCTGAGGGGGGCAGATCTCCTGAGGTCAGGAGTTTGAGACCAGCCTGGCCAACATGGTGAAACCCCATCTCTACTAAAATGCAAAAATTATCTGGGCGTGGTGGCAGACGCCTGTAATCCCAGCTACTCAGGAGTCTGAGGCAGGAGAATCGCTTGAACTCGGGAGGCGGAGGTTGCAGTGAGCCGAGATCTTGCCATTGCACTCCAGTCTGGGCTGCAAGAACAAAACTACATCTCAAAAAAAAAAGGATGGGAGTGGATGTGGATGGAGAGTGATGTGATTGGACTAATAATCTCTTTGGGGCTTTTCCAGATATGGCCCTTGGGGCAGAATTAACCCCTGAGTTTCTGACAGTACATTCTCAGGTACTATTCTGGTCATCTGTCTGAAAATGAGGAGGATCGGGGAGGGTTGGAAACTTGATCTCACATAGCGTGAAAAGCCTGGGTCTGAGAGTTGGAAGACCTGGATTTGAGTCCTGGCCTGGCCTCTGGGTGACCTTAGGCAAGTCCCTTCCCCTCCCTGGGCCTCTTGAGTTTTCTCATTTAGCAAGTGACAGGGAGGTTGACCTCAAAAGCTTGAATAATAGTCACGCTGACTCCAGGCCTGTGAGTGCTAAGGTTCAGTTCCTGATGCATGGGCAGCTCTCTAGCTCTGGCCTCCTCCCTGCCAGGCACTGTTGGGGGAGAGGGAAGCACAGGAAGTGATACTGCCCAGGGAAAGAGAACTCATAGTTTGGCCAGGCGGACCCAGTGTTCCGCCAGGAACCAAATGGAAAATGGGCTGATGGTCCAAGTGATTCTCTGCATGTGCGAGTGAAAGGACAGGAGCCAGAGTGTTCCGAGTGGAGGTAGGGGACCTTGGGGATAAGACTGGGGTGAAGACAGAGATGGCTTCCTGGGGGAGAAGCCTTTGGAAATTGGCAGGGCAACCAAGGGGTGCTTCCCAGAGATGGGAGGAGGCAGGAAGAAGAAAATTGGGTCCAGGTGACCACAGAGCAGCAGCAGCTTGGCCGGGGAGTGGGAGAGGCGGGGCTGGTGGGAGCTTGGGCAGGCGCCTCACAGCTGGGCCTTGGAGGGGAAGTAGGGGGGCAGCCTCTGCCTCGGTCCTGGGAAAGCGCCATCTTCTCAAGCCACAGGCTGGGAAGAAGGACATAGTATCAGGCTCAGGCCAGAGGTCCCTCTCTCTGAACGGCCCCCGGGGTCCTGCCCAGCTGTCCTGGCACTGAAGGACAGAGGGTGAGGAGCAGGGTCAAGACCCAGTCCCGGCCGGGCGCGGTGGCTCACGCCTGTAATCCCAGCACTTTGGGAGGCCGAGGCGGGTGGATCACGAGGTCAGGAGATCGAGACCATCCCTGGCTAACATGGTGAAACCCCGTCTCTACTAAAAATACAAAAAACTAGCCGGGCGTGGTGGCGGGCGCCTGTAGTCCCAGCTACTGGGAGGCTGAGGCAGGAGAATGGCGTGAACCCAGGAGGCGGAGCTTGCAGTGAGCCGAGATCGCGCCACTGCACCCCAGCCTGGGCGACACAGCGAGACTCCGTCTCAAAAAAAAAAAAAAAAAAAAAAAGACCCAGTCCCTAGCTCCTTCCACACGTTCTGCCCAGATGCCTTCGTGTTGGATTCCATTTCTACCTCTTTCTGGCTTTTTGCCCAGGGCGCACCCAGAGCACCTTCACTGTATTCCTGTCCTCAGGCAGGTGTTTGAGGCAGGGGGTTGCTAGCCAAGTTAAGGAACTGAGTGATAACTATGATCATGGTAATAGACAGCAGAGCCCAGGGTTAAGAGCTTGACTATTAGGGTTCAACTCCCAGTTCGGCCACTCATGAGCTATGCAATTGCAGGCAAGTTTCTTAACCTTTCTGTGCCTCAGTCTCATCATCTGAAAAGTGAGATAATAACATTACTTACATTATAGGGTCATTGCGAGGATTAAATGAGATAATATATGTAAAACATTTGGATCTAAAGCCTCCTCAGAGGCAGTAAAATGAATAGGCTTTGGAGTCACTCCTCTAGATGACCCTTAGTTTCCTTATCTTTAAAATGGGGTGCCAGGGCCAAGCACAGTGGCTCATACCTGTAATTCCAGCACTTTGGGAGGCAAAGACGGGTGGATCACTTGGGGTCAGGAGTTAGAAACCAGCATGGTGAAACCCCGTCTCTAATAAAAATACGAAAATTAGCCAGGCTTGGTGGAACACGCCTATAGTCCCAGCTACTCGGGAGGCTGAGGCAGAAGAATCACTTGAATCTGGGAGGCGGAGGTTGCAGTGAGCTGATATCGTGCCACTGCACTCCAGCCTGGGCAACACAAAGAGACTCCATCTCAAAAATAAATAAAAAATAAAATAAAATAAATAAAACAGGACAAGGCAGGCTCAGTGACTCATGCCTGTAATTCCAGCACTTTGGGAGGCCAAGGTAGAAGGATCACTTGAGTGCTGGAGTTTGAGACCATACTGGGCAACATAGTGAGACCCATCAATACAAACAAACAAAACAAACAAAACCCTCTAGTCAGGAGGCTGAGGTAGGAGGATTGTTGGAGCCCAGGAATTTGAGACTGCAGTGGGCTATGGTCACACCACTCCACTCCAGCCTGTCCAGCCTGGGTGAGCAAGACCCTGTCTCTAAAAAATAAATAGATAGATAGATAGATAGATAGATAGATAGATAGATAGAAGATAATAGATAAAATGGGGCTAATAGTTCCTGCTTCAGGGCATTTGTGAAGATTAGTAAGCGCAAACTGGTCCCTAATAAGAGTATAGCAGTGGGCCGGGCACAGTGGCTCACGCCTGTTAACTCAGCACTTTGAGAGGCTGAGGCAAGTGAATCACTTGAGCCCAGGAGTTTGAGACCAACCTGAGCAACATGGTGAAACCCCATTTCTACCAAAAATACAAAAATAAGCCAGGCATGTTACTCAAGCCTGGTTGACAGAGCTAGACCTTGTCTCAAAAACAAAAAGAAAAAAAAAAGAGTACACCAGAGGCCCTTCTCCTCCCACATTCCCTGCCTGCCCCTTTGCCTGCGTGTCAAGCTGTATCCACCCACCCCCTGCTGCCCTTGGCCACCCCTCAGGCCTAGGAATCTACCCTGGAAGTGTGGTTTGGATGAGGGAAGGGCCCACCCAGGCCCTGGAAACTAGCTCAGCGAAATTTAGGATCCTGGGTACTCAGAGGTGGTCTAGAAAGGGGTAAGGGTGGGCTCCGGGTGGGTATGTCCTCTTGGCCTCTCTGACTCCTCACTCCATGGGGAGGGACCTAGGGGAGGAGGGCTAGGGTGGCCTTCTAAAACACTGGGGCCCCTGTCTCCACGGCTGCCTGGGCCTAGGGTCTGTACTAATTAAGAGTAAATGACAAATGCTGGCACAGCACATAGCTGACACTTGGGAAATAGTAAAAATGGCTGCCATTCATTATCTTCACAACAACCCTGAAAGGCAGGTACTATTGAGCTCATTTTGAAGATGAAGAGCTGAGACTCAGAGAGGTGAAGTCATTTGCTATATCTAAGGGGAGAACTGAGACTCAAAGCTGAATCTGTCTGACTCCAACGGGGCTGCTAGCCAAGGGGTGGGAATCCCAAGGCCACCAGCAGATCCTTTTTGAGGCTGTGCCAGAGGTAGGTGCTGGAGTGGGCACGGTATCTGTCCCAAGATAATGACCAGACCCACACAGGACACGAAGGCTCAATTTGCCCTAAGTAACCTTTAAGCCCATCTCAACGTCTGGCAGCATTCTAGCTAAAGTTATTTATTCAGTCTACACACATTTGCACACCGCAACTTGTGTGTGGAGCCATGTGCTGGGCCCTGGGGAACCTGGATGAATCAGTCTTGGCCTCTGCCCTCCAAGTGCTGCTAGTCTGGTAGGGGAGGCAAATACATTGCTAGAAAACCTTACTGTAGAGCAGTGTGGAACAAGGATTAAGCACATAAACTGTGGCAACAAAGTGCCTGGGTTCAAATCCCAGCTCTATCACTGATTATGTTTGTGAACTGAGCTGGTCACTTAACCTTTCTGAGTCTCAGTTTCACACAAGCAAAATGGGAATGATGACATGACACTTTCTTATGATATAACCATGAAGATTAAATATGATCACGAACATGGAATGTTTATGTAAACCCCAGCACATAGAAAGAAGCATTCAGTGAGTATTAGCTATCTGGAATTAAATGTAATGGGGCATAGGCTGGGTGCAGTGGCTCACGCCTATAATTCCAGCACTTTGGGAGGCCAAGGCTGGCAGATTACCTGAGGTCAGGAGTTCGAGACCAGTCTGTGCAACATGATGAAGCCTCATCTCTACTAAAAGTACAAAAATTAGCCAGCCATGATGGAGTGTACCTGTAATCCCAGCTACTCAGGAGGCTGAGGCAAGAGAATCACTTGAACTTGGGAGGCAGTTGTTGCAGTGAGCCGAGATCCCACCACTGCACTCCAGCCTGGGCAACTGAGCAAGACTCTGTCTCAAAAAAAAAATAAATGAAAATAGGCCGGGTGCGGTGGCTCAAGCCTGTAATCCCAGCACTTTGGGAGGCCGAGACAGGTGGATCACGAGGTCAGGAGATTGAGACTATCCTGGCTAACATGGTGAAACCCTGTCTCTACCAAAAAACACAAAAAACTAGCCGGGCGAGGTGGCGGGTGCCTGTAGTCCCAGCTACTCGGGAGGCTGAGGCAGGAGAATGGCATGAACCCGGGAGGCGGAGCTTGCAGTGAGCCGAGATCGCGCCACTGCACTCCAGCCTGGGCGACAGAGCGAGACTTCGTCTCAAAAAAGTAAATAAATAAAAATAAATGAAAATAAATTGTAATGGGGCATAGAAGAGAAACTTCTTATTGTTGGAGAGGTGGGGTCCAGGGAGGCATCTTAGAGAAAAGGAACATCTGTGTTGGGCTCTGAAGAATGAAGAGTTCACCTGGAAAAGTGGTGGGGGGCATTCCGGGAGGAATGTATTTTGTGGACAAAGGCCTAGGGATATGGAAGGATATGACCTGTTTGGGTGTGGCTGGACACAGAGTTGACTGAGAGGAATGGTAGGAAATGAGGCTCCAAAGGCAGTTTTGAGGGCCTCCAGTGCCTTGCTATTGAGTGCAGACTTTAAAGGACTGGGGAGACAGAGCAGGATTTTAAGAGTTGGGAAGGGACAGGATTGCACCTATTTTATTCTTATAATTTATTTATTTATTTAGAGATGGAGTCTCGCCCTGTTGCCCAGGCTGGAGTTCAATGGCACAATCTGCTCACTGCAACTTCCGCCTCCCGAGTTCAAAGGATTCTCCTGCCTCAGCCTCCCGAGTAGCTGGGATTACAGGCGTGCACCACCACGCCTGACTAATTTTTTTTTGTATCTTTAGCAGAGACGGGGTTTTGCCATGTTGGGCAGGCTGGGTCTTGAACTCCTGACCTCGTGATCCACCCTCCACGGCCTCTCAAAGTGTTGGGATTACAGGCGTGAGCCACGGTGCCTGGCCTTATTGCGCCTGTTTTAGAAAGATGATTCTAACCGCAGTGTAGAGTGTGAACTGGACGAGGAGAGCCTGGCTATCAGGGAGCAGATCTGAGCATGCTTCCCACCAGCCCTAGCTCACGCTGAGACCTCTCCAACTTCCTGCCTTCCCATGTGCTCTTGCCTCTGCTTAGAGTATCTTTCCCATGACTTTGCCTGGCTAACTCCTTGTCCACCTTCAGGTCTCAGTTTAGCCAGCACTTCCACCCGGAAGCTCTACTAGACACCCCTCCCAGTCCAGATTAGATCCTCCTACTTACTTCTCCTCTGCGCTTGTAAACCTGCCCACCTGCCTGCCTCGCCGACTGGACTGTGGCCAATGGCAGGGACCTTGTGGCACTGCTCACTGCTGTATCCACAAGGCCCTAAGGCATAGTGCCCGGAGCCTCAATCCATGATTGAGAGGGAACAAATGAATGGCTAAGCCTGTTGGGGCAGGTGTGATAGTTTGAGTGAAAGTGACGGGGTCTGCGGTGGCAGCGAGGAGAGAAGAGACACGATAGAATTGACAGGACCCAGGAATCACGAGAGGGGAACACGGGGAGAGAAGGAGTTGGTGATGACTTAGAGGTTTTTTTTTCATCTGGGTAAGCCCTGTGCCTCTAATCAAGATAGGAACCATGGAGGAGGGGGTTGGAGGGAGGGAGGGAGGAGTAGGACAGGGCAGAGGAGCAGGGCAGAGCCTTCCCTTGGTAGGAGACTCGGTCCTGGCCCAGGCCGTTCCTTGGAGTATTCTTCCTTTCTGGGATGCTGTGTAGACTAGTGGATCCTCAGCAATGTCTGTGACTGTCCAAATGCTGCCACCTTGAGCACTCTAACTAGGCTGCCTACCCTACAAATTATTCTCTACCAATGCACTCTCTCCACTTCCTCCCAAACCTCATGATTGTAATTGTGTATCCCTTGATTTGTATTTTATTTTCAGTGTGTCTTCCTCACTAGATTGGAAGTTCCATGAAGGCAGGGATCTCGCTGGTTTTATTGACCATGTGTACCTGTCAGGCTCCCTGGCACATAGTATGTGCTCAAAAAATATTTGTTGGATGAATGAGTGATGAATGAATGAATGAATGAATGAATTCCTTGAACGCCATGATAAGGGATTTGACTGTTAGCCTCCAGGAGACGGGGAGCCATGGAAAGTTCTAAAGGCAGTGTCAGAATGCAGCTCGGGTTTTAGAAAGCTCACCCTGGTGGCTGTGTGGAAGATGGATTGGGGAGGGAAGGCGGGAGACTAGAGGAAGGGGAATTGAGGAGCCACTGGGGGAGACAAAGATGCAGCACCTGGGGCTGGGCCTGGGAGCCCCCCTGCCTGTGAGGGCCCTGAGCCCCCTCCTAGTCCTTCCCCATCCCCCTGCCAGGCCTGTTGTCTCTGAGCCCAGCGGCGGGCGGGCGGTGGGAAGAGCAGGGCTGGCAAAGCTGACACTCACTAATCACGGCCCTCACCCCGGAGCCGCACTAACTGTCTGGTCTCCATGGAGACACGGCAACCTCCGGCCACTTGTTAATGGCAGCTCAACAAGGCTGCAGCAACAGGGATGGGCCTGACCAGTGTGCCCAGCTCCACACTACCTGTCCCAGCCTGGCCCTCTGCAGAAGACCTCAGGGGCGTCAGAGCCAGGGGACAGGACCGGAGGTCTGGTGGCTGGAAGTCTCCCCAACCCCTCTGTAGCCCCGCCTCCCCTGGCACTGCCAAGCAGCGAGAGGGCAGAGGCAGCCTCTGCCCAGGCTGACTCCTCTGCAGGGCTGCTGGGAAGCTGAGCTCATGCAGGTCACCCAGGCAAGGCCAAAGGGCTGGAGGGGGTTGGTGAGGAGTGGAGTGGGGACCTGCCCGCAGCCCACACACTAGCAGAGTGGAGGAGGGCACGCTTTGCCTGCCCTGACAACCCTCTGCTCTGCTAGCCCGAGGCAGGGACCCAGTTGGGAACCATCTGTCCAGAACCTCTTCCCGGTGCACTGTCACTACATCTGAAATGCCACCATTAGCAATGCACTCCTTCAGGAGGCAGCGTGGCATAGCACAAAAAACACTGGCTTTGCAGTCAAGCAGGCTTGGGTGCAAGGCCTGGCTCTGTTTCTCTACCTCTGAGCATTGATTTCCCCATCTGTAAAACGGGGGTAATCATTGCACATACAGGCTAACTCCTCCTCTTCCTGGAAACCTGAGCTCAACACCTGTGATGCCTCCCCGAGAGTCTTCTTCACCCCCACAAACCAGCGGGGCCTCCTCCACAGTCCCCGGGCTCATCCCACAGCACACTGCACCCGCCTGTGACTGTCCCACATTTGTCCTTCCTACAGACTGAGCCCTGTGAGGTTGGGCAGAGTGAGCCTCAGGAGAGGGTGGCGGAAGAAACAAAGGAAGGGCGTGGGGGCCTCCCTCAGTCTTCTGCCTTCACACCCTCCTTCAGTGCAGGTTGAAGACTTTCTTTCCTTCTCTCCTTCAGACCTTTGTTCCTCCATCTGTGTGTCTCTCCATCCGGCCTGCAAACTCTCCAAGCCCCTCCCTTTTGTGGGGCCTCAGAGAGGACGCAGATCCCATCCCAAACTAAAGGTGAGGCAGGGACCCAATTCGGGGCTCCGGACACCTGAGGCACACCCGTGGCTGGCCGAGGACCTTGGCACAGCTGCCTCCTCCCTCGGTCACTCCTTAGGCAACACTCCACGCTGAAAAGGCCCTTGGAGATCATCTCCTCCGATCCACGACAGCCAGCCAGATGAAGAAACTGAGGCCTGGACAGCCCAAGATCCCACAGCAGTTCCGTTTTTGAGCTGACAATGTACCAATTATGCCGGCCTGCTGGGGAGGCGGCTTTTGGCTCTCCCGGCCCTGCTGACAGCTGTGTTCCCAGTGGCAGCTGGAATGCTGGTGGGAGGCCTATCTGGCCTTTGCACCCTGACTCCCCAGGGCAGAGCCAGGTGGCTCTAGTGGGGCCCAGGGCTGGGAGGTGGGGTGGGCAGACAACCCTGAAGGGTGAGCTGGGGCATGGGATGGCTGGAAGAGAAGGGAGGCAGCACTGATTCCGGAGACTAAAGCAGGAGGCCTGAGGTCTTGTTCCAGCTCTGTCACTCTTGCTGGGTAACCTTGGGTGGATTGTTTGACCTCTCTGAACCTTAGTTTTCTTATTTCTAAAATGGTGCTAATTTTGTAGACTGAAAACCTTTTGTCAATAGTGGTAGCTACACAGAGGCGAAGAATTTTTATCGTTGGGCTGAAAGGCTAAGATTCCAGAGGGGGAGGGACTAGCCTGAGGCCACAGAGCACTGAACTGGATGCAAGGATTTGGAGCTGGAGGAAGCGTCCAGTCCATACTATTCACTTACTGAAGGAGCAAATAGAACCTGAGAGGGGGAGCAAGTTCCCCAAGGTCACCCTGTGAGTCTGGGGCCAGTGTGGGCCAAGAGCCAGGCTGTGCACAAGGTCCCCTGCCCAGCTGCCTCGCTTGCTCATCCAGCCCCCTTGGTTTTGTCTCCCCCAGTGAGTGGGCGCAGAATGGGCCCAGCTTCCTTCCTGCCGCCCTGCCCGCCGTCTGCCACGTTGGCATCCACCCTCAGCCTTCTCGCCCCTGCTGCTGCTGCTGCTGATGCGGCATCAGCCGAGACCAACCCGCCGAGAGTTTGCCCAGAGCAGTCAGGGCTGCCGGAGCCGGGGCTGGGCTGGCTGGCTGACTCTGCCAGACAGGAGGGAGCGAGCCAGCCGGTGGAGGGAGGGAACAAGGGCTGAGCCAGCCCCCAGCCTTCCCAGCCCTTCCCCACCCTCACTGGCCAAGGGAAGGAGGCAGGAAGCTGGGGTTGGGGGCTGGGGGCTGCAGTATCTGAGAGTGAGGTTCCGATAGCTGGGTCTGTCCGTGGGAGCATGCACACATACGTGTGTGCATGGAAGAGCATGTTGGGGTGATTTGTGAGTCTGTGTTTGCCTCAATGTGCACAGGTGATAATGCTATGTGTGTGAGTTTGTGCCGACATCGGGGCCACTGTGTGTTTGTGTAAGCACAAGGGAAAGCTGTGTGCCCTGAGTTTGAACTCGGGCCTGTGTACAGAGACACGTGGGATCTAGCAGTGTGTGCACATGGTAGCGGATGGGCACCATGTCAGTGCCAATAAATATTTGTATGCACAAAAGAGTTGGTACGTGTGCCTGAGTTTGTGTATGTCACGTCTGGGTGTGTTGGGAGCCCCTGTGATTTTTATGGTGTACAAGAGGATAATAGCATAACTGTGGGTTTGAGCTTGTCTGTGTATGTGCAAGGGACAGTGTGTGTGCAGAAGGGAACGCTGCAGGTGGCTGGGATTTTGTGCATGTCTCGTGCCCAGGAAGGCACTGTACTGGTGGTGTGGGCCAGTCCAAATGTCCAGAGGGTAGGTATGGGCGCTTCTGTGCCCAACAGACTTTGTCTGTGTGGTTGTTGAGAGTGACTCAGGGGAACACTGTGTGACTGTATATGCTTTGGCTGTGTGTACAGGGAACAGGCAGCACAGGCATTGTGTTTCTGTGGTTGCATTTACACAGGGCGGTGGCGGCAGTGGTGGTGGTGATGGTGACGGTGCTGTGCTACAGGTTTGCACTTGTTTCTCTGTGTGGCAAGGCCCTGCGTGTGACTGCGTTTGTGCGTGTCTGTGAGCGCGGTGTGCTGGAAACTGCGTGCTTGGGTCTGTGGCAGGCTGAATGGAGGAGGGCGGAGGGAGTCCATGGCTGTGTTTGTACTTGTCTGTGAGCCCGGGGTCAGATGCGCTCCATGTGCTACCTCCTGTGTGCACAGGTGGCCGCTGTGTCCAACCGTGTCTTTGTGTGTTTCGGGTCGCCTGAATGTGCACAGGCGGAGGACATGGGGGGGGGGATTTGAGTGCGTGCCTGTGCAGGCCCCTTTAACGTGGCAAGTCTAAGAAATGTCGGCCTTCTTGGCAGCAAATCTGGGCTTGGTTCCACTGGGGGTGTCTGCAGAGAGGGGCTCTTAGAAGGGACGTGCTTGAGCGAGAGAGACAGGAAGGGAAGGGGGGGCCAGCCCCAGCTCGGGGTTTCCAGGAGGGAAAGCCAGACATTGGAACTTGTCAACGCTACCTCCTTCCCTGCCCCCACCTTCCACTGCTGCCTCCCCTCCTGGCGCCTGAAGGCTGCTGGCAGACGGACAGACAGACAGACAGTGCACACATAGACTGGCTCATAGGCACAGAGCCCAAACCTGAGCCCCCTAAATGCACAACCCTGGACACTGAGGTCCAGAGAGGGCAAAGGAAGTGGCTGAGTCTTGGAGGAGCACATGTGTTTATGTATGTTGGGGGCAGGGGGTGCTGTTGGCCTCCGGTGCTTCAATCCAGACTGGAGCCCAGGCCTAGGGTGGGGAAGAGGCTGCGGAGAGCCTCTGGGGAGGGGCTTTTATGGCCCTAACCAGGCCCTCAAGGTCCCCAGCCCCTCTCCCTGTTTATACAACTGCTGCAGTGTCTTTGAGAGTCCTGTTGCCTCAGAAAAACACCTACTGCAACTCCCTGTTTGCAGAGAGGCAGAAGAGGCCCAGAGAGGAGCAGCAGCTGATCCAGGGTCACACAGCAGAACCAGGACTGGAAGCCGGGGTTCCTTCTCCTCGCTGTGCATGTTGGCCCGTGGGCCACTTAGTCCGATCTTTCCCTTGGTCCATTTAACTCTTTCTCCCTCCCAGGTCTTCGGGATATGACAATGACCTCTTTTTGTGTTGCTGTTGTTGCCCAGGTGATATGTCTGTCTGCCTGTTAGTCCATCTGTTTGTCACAGGGCTTCAATACCCTCTGGCAGAATATGGAAGAGAAGAGAGCTTGGTTTTTGGTCAAGGGCTATTGGAGAGGTAGGGGTGGGATGGGGAGACAGAGAAACAGAAAGAAAGAAATTTGAGACGAGAGGAAGGAAGAGAGAAGAGCTAGGGGAGGGCACTGGCGGCAGAGCTGAGAAGCCCAGGCTCCCCTTTACCTCTACCTCCAGCCTGGGCACAGGGGCGAGCTCTGAGCTCAGAGACTCTGAGTCCTGCCTCTTGGGGCCTTGGGAAGGGGATATCAGGGCTCCTCCAGGGTCTGAGCCCAACCCCCAAACCCTGGGGGCAGCTGGGTTGGAGTCCTGGGAGCAGTATTCAGGGTGCAGGTGTGGGGTACAGTGACCGAACTGCCCTCATGGGAAAAGGAGGGAGGGGATTGCGGGTACTGAGCGGGCATGAACCTGGGCATGCATTGACTTAGGGTGTGTAGTCTCTTTGGAGCAGGGTTGTTGAGAGTGTGCGTGAGGTTGTGAGTATGCTGGGACTCTGTGTGGACAGCTATGAACAAGCTGGGACTTCAGCCGGGAGGGGAAGGACTGCAGGAATGTGTGTCTGTGACCGGCAGGGAGTGGTTGTGTATGCGTGGAAAGATTTGTGTGAACCTGCCTTACATGTTCTTGCGAGGGCTGTATCCTGTGTACGTAGGCAGGTGAACTGTATAGCTCTGTACAGTTGTGTGTGTTGTGTGTCTGGATGAATGTGTATCATGTGTTTGAATTGCGTATTTATATGTTAAATGTGTAATTGCATATATGTGTAGATGTGTACACGTGTTTGTAATTACCTTGAGGTATATGTGTGGAGTTATCTGTATGAGTCTTGCCTGTAGGTTGTATGTGCAGTCGTGTGTATTTGTGGAGTAGTGAATATTAGGAAGCTGTTCACATGTGCGGTTGTGTATTTTGGGGGATTAGGTTATATGTGTGGTTCTTTTTGAGATGGAGTTTCACTCTTGTCACCCAGGCTGGAGTGCAGTGGCAGGATCCTGGCTCACTGCAACCTCTGCCTCCTGAGTTTAAGCAACTCTTGTGCCTCAGCCTCCTGAGTAGCTGGAATTATAGGTGTGTGCCACCACGCCCGGCTAATTTTTGTATTTTTAGTAGAGACGGGGTTTTGCCATGTTGCCCAGGCTGGTCTCGAACTACTGGCCTCAAGTGATCTGTCCGCTGCGACCTCCCAAAGTGCTGGGATTACAGGTGCAAGCCACCGTGCCCGGCCTATATTTGTGATTCTTTTTTTTTTTTTTTTTTTTTTTTGAGACAGAGTCTCGCTCTGTCGCCGGGGCTGGAGTGCAGTGGCCGGATCTCAGCTCACTGCAAGCTCCGCCTCCCGGGTTTACGCCATTCTCCTGCCTCAGCCTCCTGTGTAGCTGGGACTACAGGCGCCCGCCACCTCGCCCGGCTAGTTTTTTGTATTTTTTTAGTAGAGACGGGGTTTCACCGTGTTCGCCAGGATGGTCTCGATCTCCTGACCTCGTGATCCGCCCGTCTCGGCCTCCCAAAGTGCTGGGATTACAGGCTTGAGCCACCGCGCCCGGCCTATTTGTGATTCTTAAGGCTATACTTTATTTTTTGTTTATTGTTGAACTTCCCCTGTCAGAATGTAAACTCTATGAGGACTGAAATTTTTATCTATTTTGCTAACTGTATTCCTAGTGTCCAGAATAGGGCTCAATACTTAGTAGGCACTGGATACGTATTTCTCCAATGAATGATGAATAAGAGTGTGCATGCTTGGCAGGGTGTGGGAAGTGTGTTATGCGTATGAATCGTGCGTGTGTGTCTGGATGTGTGAATGGATACATTTTTGTGTCCGGATATGTGAGGTTTCTAGCATAAGTGGCCTATGAACCAAGTGCGTGCACAGGTGCATGTGTGTCTAGGTGTGTGACTGTGTACCTGAAGCTGGGCCACGTCTGTGTGCGTGCACAGTTGTGTGTGCTTGTACATGGGGTTGGGAAGGCGCTGTCGACTTCTCCCAGCCTTCAGCACTCACTCAGCTTCACCCCAGGTCGCCTGCTGCGAAATGTCAGTGGCAGAGAAGCTAAAAATATCTGCTCTCCTCCTTCTGCTCACTGCTCGAGCTGATGGGACTGTGGGGCCCCAGCCGGCCCCTCGGGCCCTAGGGGGAGGAGGAACTGCTGGATGAGGGGGCGGGGTACAGGGGAAGGAAGGGAGGCCCTCCTCAGTACACACCCTTCCCCCTTTCCTCTTGGGCTCCAAAGCCAGGCTACAGGCTCACCTCTTTCAGGAAGCCCTCAAGAACCCCCCAGGAGCTTGTGTGTCTGTGTGTCTGTCTACCTGGCAAGGAGATATGGCCCCCATCAGACTGGAGCTCCACGGGGCAGGTCTTTGCCTCTTCTGCCCATCTAGGGACTCCAGGGGACACAGCTCTGTCTGCTTCAGACCAGGGGCTCCCAGGGAAAAGACTAGTGCTGTCTCCTTCCTAAGCCTGAGGGTTACGGATGCAGCCCAGGCCAGACAGGGCTTCACTGGGCTCTGGTTCTGGGGCCACTAGGGCCCTCTGACCCCAGGGCAGATCTGCTGCGATGAAGAGCTTGTGGGTAGGGAGGAGTCTCAGCTCTGCCCACACCACACCCTAGGCTGGCACGTGTTTGTGCTATGGGTACTTGTGTGGGTGCAGGTGGGACATGTCAGGGCCCGTGGGTCCTCTGGGGGCCTGTGCCTCTCCACATGTCGGGCTCCTGCCTGCATCAGTGGTGTCAGCGACTGCCCGCCTTGGGCACTGTGGTCAATCAGTACAAGTTGGATGTGTTGTGTGTTTCTCTGTTTTTTTTTTTTTTTTTTTTAATTAAATGGAGTCTTGCTCTGTCGCCCAGGCTGGAGTGCAGTGGCACAATCTCTGCTCACTGCAACCTCCACCTCTCGGGTTCAAGTTATTCTCCTGCCTCAGCCTACCGAGAGTTGGGACTACAGGCGTGTGCCACCACACCTGGCTAATTTTTTGTATTTTTGGTAGCGACAGGGTTTCACCACGTTAGCCAGGATGGTCTCGATCTCCTGACCTCAGGTGATCTGCCTGCCTTGGCCTCCCAAAGCACTGGGATTACAGGTATGAGCCACCACACCCGGCCTTCTCTGTGTTCTTGTGTGTGCACATGGATGACTCTGGATGTGGGTTTCTGCCTTTCATTGTGCAGGCCTGCAGACACTAGCCGGGATGGACTCTGCATTCATGCGGGAATTGCCGATGTCACCATGGGGGTTTCTGTTTGTGTGTCAGTGTGCTCGAGCGTGTGTCTCTGTCCGATGGTCAGTGCCTGTCCTGTGTATGGAGGTGTATGTGGGTGCATCTGTGTGTCAGTGTTTCAATTACCATGTTTCTGTGTGTCTGTATGTCTGTCTTCCTGGCTGTCGTTATGTCTATGGCACCTCCGTGCCTGTGTTGTGTGCCTAGGTCAGTTTGATTTTGCAGGTCTGTAGGGCCATGTGTCCCTCTGTATGTTGGTGTTTTCCATGTGGGTTGGAATCTGCCTCTGCTTTTCCTAGTCTCCCACCATTTCTGTGTGGAAGGCCTTAGGCATTGTGTGTGTGCGTGTGTGTGTGTGTGTGTGTGTACAGCAACTTTCTCCAGCCCCAAAGCCTGCAGCCCTGAGATCTGCTCTCCCACTCTTTCTCCGTTGGACTTCAGGTGGGAGCTGAAGCAAAGAGGGCAGGCAGGCAGGGAGCCCACGACAGCCGGGGGCCAGGGCCAGGCTGCCACGAGGGCCCTACCTCAGCTTTCCTCCAAGCAAGCGCTAAGCCAGAGCCTCGGTTACATGTAAACACCAGCTGTGTCAAGACGGCGCAGCTTCTTCTAGGTCAACAGACAGCTGTGGGGTTGCTAGGCAACCGCCTGGCTCCCCCCTCCATTAGGCCCCCTCCCACTGGCTCTACCTGCAAACCCTCTGTTGGCTCCCCCCAAGCCAGGATAGGCCTCGCCCCTCCGCGCCAATTAACACAGCGGGACTGAGGGGGTAGGGGGTCAGCGTAGCTCCGGGACTGGAATTAAGGTATGAGAAGGTGTTAACCCTTCACGTGCCACCACCCCCTCCACCTAGTCCTGGGGCACTTCACACACCCCTAACTTCACCAGTCACTTTAGGGCCGGGAGTGATGAGGAGCAGGTCCTGAGGGATGGGGACCCTCAGAGCAGCCACAACCAGGACTGGAGAGATGCTGGAGGCAGATGGCACAGGGCTTGGTCAAGGCCTCTCCCTTCCCCAGCCAAGCCTGGGGGAAGGAAGGGTTAAATTCCCCCTTTATTTCCCCTGTCCCGCCCCCTCCAGGACAGCCACCCCATTTCCAGGGCAGCACCTGCGCTCCCAGCTGCCGTGCCCGCTTGGTGCCTGAGCCCAGGCCAGGCAGCCCCCGCAGCGCCCCGGCCCTCGCCCTTGCCCGCCCCAGCGTCGCCCTTTGCCCGGCCTGGGACTTCTCTGCCGGGAAAGGGGAGGCGAGGGCCCCCAGGCCTTCGGCAAGGGGATCAGGCCCTCCGAGGGGGTGCGTGGGCCGAGGCCACCAGCCCCCGGGGTGACTTGGCTGGAGCCGGAGGAAGGAGTTGGAGGAGCGAGCCCGGCAGGCAAGGGGGCAGTTGTGGGGGCAGCGCCCGTGGCCGCCCCATTAGTATGCGGCCGCGCTCCGCGCGCCATGGCAACAGCTCCCCCCGCGCCGCGCTAGCCTGGCAGCCCCGGGCGCAGCGCGCACCTCTCCTCCCACAGGTGGCGGCGCGCACGGGCACGCACGCACACTCGGCCCGGGAGCCTAGGGGAGCGCCGGGGGCGCCAGGTGCGCTGGGGCGTCCTGACGCCCGTGCAGCCGCCCATGGGCGTGTCCCCAGGTGCTCCGGAGTGAGGCCCGAGGGAGGAGTGTGTCCTCGAGGACGTTCTACCCGTGCCTGGGTGTGCCCCTCAGTGGGTCTCTCGGCGGGCCTTCCGTGCCTTTATGTCGGTCTCCGCTTGTCCTGGAGGGTCTGTGCCTGTCTGTGCTCATCTGCCTCCTTAGCCCCAAGTGCTTAAGTGTGACTGCCACTGTTAACCGAGCGTACCTGTGCCTCTGTGTGTCTGTACGCGCCCGAGGGGTGTGTGTGTCCGTGTCCGCGTCCATGGCTCTGGGTTTTCCCCAGGAGGAACGCCCTGGGTGTGTCTGCGACTCTGGATGTCCGTGTGTGTCTGAATGAGTACCTGTGTGTGCGCCTTTGTGTCTGTGTGTGTGGCCCGTGGATATCTGTGTCTGGCATCCATGCGTGTTTTGGGTGTGGCTGTGTGTGGACTTTTGTACGTGTATGTCCCTGTAAGTGCCCCCAGGAGCCCCTCTCTCCACGCATGGCACTGTGTGTTCCTGTGAGTGCCCCACGTCTCCTGGAGTGTGGCTGTGTGTCCAGGGGCTGCTGGCTCTTTGCCCTCCTCGGCTTCACTCCCTGCTGCCTGAGTGAGCCGACACCTGCTCCCTGAGCACTGGGTCCCCCTCCCCCAACCTGGCAAGGACAGGGAAGGACAGGGAGGCAGAGGCAGAGGCAAAAATGGAGGCAGAGACAGAGACATGGAGGGAGACACAGCCAAGTAGGCTGGAGAGGTGGAGATCCAGTCACGTGATCAGCCTCAAAGCCCAAGACGGAGAAGAGAGGCACAGAGATGCCAAGATCCGGACATTAGAGAGAGGGAGACTCAGAGGCACACAGAGACCCAGAGCACGGCGTCCGGAACTGCAGAAACAGAAGAGATCAAGGATGCAGCTCCCCAGCCTCCCTTCCTCTCTCCCTCCCTCCCACTCTTTCCAGCCCCAGCTGTGCCTCCCCCACATACCCAAAGCAGAGTTCTCCTGGCCCTGGGACTGGAAGCCAGCCTCCTCCTCACAGCTGGCTGTGTGTGTGTGGACACGTGTACATGCATGTGCGCATCTGTGTGACGCACTGGGCTAGTGCTTACCTTGTACACAGCCGTCCCTCATTAAACACCTCCTCTGCCCACCACCACTGTTCACATTTTCACAGGCCCAAATCATGCACACCTTTACACACCTGCCACACAGCCAGCCACACTCATTCAAGTCCAGAAACATGTCCTGGGCCTCCCTCTCTCAATCCCATCCACAAAGGGCCAGAAGACCCAGCACACACAGCCCCACCAGAAAGTCTCTGCCCATCCTAAGCTCTGCGGGTCAGATGTCCACCCCTTCCCCCACTCAGCAACCCTCGAGGGGCTCGAACCCCTGCCATTCACAGGGAAAAACTCGTAACTAAATATGTCAATTCAATCAGACTAGACACTCAAAGGCAGGGCCCCTGACTGTCCTGCTCACTGTTGATTCCCTAAGTGCCTTCGACGGTGCCTGGAAGGTGCTTAAGAAATGTTTGAATGAATGTGTTCACACCAGGTCTCTCAGAGAACCCACAGTAATTGACAGCCACTCGGAGTGAAAAACACGAATGGATACGACAGTGTACATACAAGAAGGCATCATATGCACACCTAGGACAGTACACTAAATACAGGTGTGTGTGACACTCAGCTCAACAGCTCAATTAGAGGTTATCCAGTTGGCTGTGCATTGGAACCACCCAAGAAGCCTTCACAAATCCCCATGCCCAGGCCCCACCCCAGACCCATAAAATCGGAATATTTTTGGGTAAGACTTGGGCATCGGCATTTTGAAGCTCTCCAGGCAATTCCGTTCTAGGATCTAGAACCCCTTATGTACATGAAGAGACTAACAAGTGTTGACACAGGGGTTATAGCCCGGGATGGGAGTAGAGAGGATTTTCACTTTTGTGGCGCCATCTCGGCTCACTGCAACCTGTGCCTTCCGGGTCAAGCGATTCTCCTGCCTTAGCCTCCCGAGGAGCTGGAACCACAAGCGTGTGCCACCATGCCCAGGGATTTTCACTTTTAACTGTACAGTGAAGCACAGACTTCTGAGCCAGACTGCTTGGTCTGTACTCTGGTGTCACCACTTAGCAAGTTCTGGTTTGAACGTACTCACTGAGTGGTCTTCATAAATTCTCTCTGCACTTGAGTCTCCTGTCTGTAAAATGGGGATAATAATCATTAAAAAGAAGCCTCATAGGATTCTGGTGGAGACCAAACGCATTAATATATACACAAAGTGTTTGGAACAGCTGGTATATATAAGTGCCATATATCTATTATTAAAAATTTTAAATTATAGAATGGATTTTTGGATTTTATAAGCAGATTCCCCCCCGCCCAAAACTGTGAAAAGCAAGGGAGGCCAGGTGCAGTGGCTCACGCCTGTAATCCTAGCACTTTGGGAGGCCGAGGCGGGCGGATCACGAGGTCAGGAGTTCAAGACTAGCCTGGCCAGCATGGTGAAACCCTGTCTCTACTAAAAACACAAAAATTAGCTGGACGTGGTGGCAGGCACCTGTAATCCCAGCTACTTGGGAGGCTGAGGCAGGAGAATTGCTTCAACCTGTGAGGTGGAGGTTGCAGTGAGCCAAGATTTTGCCACTGCACTATAGCCTGGGCGACAGAGCAAGACTCCGTATCAGAAAAAAAAAAAAAAAAGAAGAAAAAGGGAAAAAATTTTAAAGAAGAAAAGGTTGGGCATGGTGGCTCACACCTGTAATCCCAGCACTTTGGGAGGCCGAGCTGGGAGAATTGCTTGAGGTCAGGGGTTTGAGACCAGCCTGGGAAACATGGCAAGACGCCATCTCTAAAAAGCAGAAATAAAAGAAAAATACAAAAAGGGGGGAAAAACAAAGGAAGGGCTTAAAGCCTAGGCCAACCTACTTCTGCCACTTTCCATGTGAGCTTTGGACCAGGCCCTTACTCTGTGTCTGGGAACCTGTCTTCTCATTTGTAAACCAAGTGAGCATCTTTCTCTACCTCAAGGATTGTTCGAAGAATAAACACCTCAGGGAAGTGTTTAATAAATGATGGCGAAACCCACGTATCTGAGAACCACATTGCCTTGATGCATTCTGGGATCAGGTGTGGCACTGTGGTGGCGGTAGGGCCCCGACCTCTGAAAAGAACAGATCAAAACAGAGCGTGCCCCAAACCTGCACCATACACTGTGCAGGGTGTCTGCTGCCCTTGTCTAAGGGCACAGAGAACGTTCCATCCCAGAGGCCCTGGTCCATCTCCTGAGTCTGGTCTCCAAAGTACACCACGGCCCGCCTCACCCCTTCCTAAGCAGCAGACCCTAGGCTGAAACCTCTCCTTTCCCTGAGCGCCCATTCCCTTCCTGCCCCTCCCTTCCCATCTCCTGGAGCTCCTGTTCTCACCAAGCCTTCCTCCCATCCCTTCCCTCTCGCTATGCGCCTCTTTTCATAGTGAACTCTCATCTTCCCTTGAGTTAAGGGGCTCCTTCACTGTGCCATAATCACCTCGTCAAACTCCCATTTCCTTCCTGGGTCTTGTCTCTCTGCCCCAGTTCCACAGCCCTGGGGCCCACAACCCTTCACTGCCCTTCCTCTCCCTCTCAAGTTCCTCTCCTATCTCATGTTGAGCCCCAGTCCCTTCCACTGAGCAATCCACCATTGTCCCCTCCCCTCCCCGAAACCTCCTTTGGGCCGCCACCTCTCTGAGCCCTCAGCTGGACTCACCAGGCCCCACTCTGGTTCTCCTAACGCCAACTGGGCCCAGCCTGCCCCACCTGGAGAGCCTCGAGTCTCTTCTGCTTCCTCAGCAGCTGCTACACACAGGCATTTTCTCCCTGCAGGTGACTCTTGGGGCTGAACACAGGCTTCTCTTGGGTTGGCCCATCTCAGCCTCACCCACTGCTTTCTCTGATGCTCCCTACCCGCTGCAATCAGGCTCCACCCTACCCAGAGCGACCTTGCCAAAGCCCTCTCCCCTCCCTCAACACAGGGTGTGCCCAACAGAGCTAACTGCATGTGGCTCTTGCCTCCTGTCAGCCTTTCGAATCTCTGGGCCTTTGCACATCCTCTTCCTCCTCCAGGAACTCCCTCCCAGCACCTTAGGCCTGGCTCCATAAACACTTTCTCCTGGGAGAAGCCCTCCTCCCTAACTCTCAGGGAGTCTCACTGCTTCTTGCCCCCACTTCCAGCTCCATACTGCATCGTTAGCTTGAGTGTAGTGTTGTCTTCCCCGTCAGCAGTCAGGAAGTGTAGGGTAATGTCTTCATCTCTGAGTCTGGGGGATGCAAGGAGGGGGCTTGGTGGGTGGATGAGCCTTTTACATCCAGCACAGAGGCTACAGTTTCAGGGGACTGTGGCCTGAGTCCTCCTGCCTCTTCTTCCAGACAGGTGTGCCCAGGTGTGTTTCCTCCTCAGACCACGGGCTCCTCTGACTCTCCTGAGGCCAGGGCCTAGCTGGTTGGGTCAGGGAGGGCAGGCGCCATGGTACTACCCCTTGACGTCTCCCTGAGCTTCACTGAGGAGGGACATGAAGCCACACTCAGCAGAACTTAAACATAAAATGGGTCTATGGGAAAAACTGCTTCCCAAAGACCAGGGAGGCCAAAGTGGGCACCATTTGGGCAAGGGCACCCAAGAAGTCCCCAAAGTCAGGGATCAGGAAACAGCTCAGCTCTTCCAGCCCACCGGACGCAGGCACACGGTTAGTTTTCTTCTTCCACAGTTTACCAAAGCTGGGAGGAAACATTTGGAGTTCAGGGTAGACAGAAAGGGGAGGGCAGAGCAACACTGGGGTGACTGGCCTGATGATATCCCAGGTTCTGCATAAGCAGATGTGGGTATATTGGGGTAAAATGAAGGGCCTGGAGGCAGAGAAGACTGATGACCCGGGGCAAATGGGAGATACACAGACAGGGGGTACTCCATTCTTAGTGAGAAAGGGAGGCCCCATGAGGGTTCCTGGACTTACGATGGGATGAGTGTCGCCAAGAGAGGTGTCCCTGAACCAAAGTAGAACTGTGAGGCCCAAAAGCCATGAATACACAGGACACACAAAGGGACTCCAAAGTACACCATGGACCTTGGATGGAATAAGGGGATCCACAAGCAGGAGCCCCAAACTCTGGCCCATGATGGAGGTTCCTCAGGGAGAGGAAATCCAGGATTTGGGGAGACCTTGGACTTGGATAGAATATAGGGTCTCAGAGTCAGGGGAGACCCAGGACCTAGGACAAAATGAAGGTCCAAGAGGTAGAATCCCTGGACCTGGGACTGAATGCATGATCAAGGGCCAGGATGTCCTTGGTAGCAGAGTGGGGAGCTCAGAGGCAGGGGAGACCCAGGGCCTGGAGTGAAATGGGGGGGAACCCAGATCCAAGGGTGACCAAGATCTCAGGCAGAAGGGAGAACTCAGTGGCCGGCAACACATGCAGGTATTTCAACTCCTCTGGAGAACCAGTAGCTGGTGACAAAACCCAGCGGTGTCCCTTCCATGGCCCTCCACCCTCACTCCCCCTTTCACAAGACACAAGGTTGGTTTTTTTTTTTTTTTTTTTTTTTTTTGCTTTTTTTCATTTCTTTTTAATACAAACTTGGATCTTTGGGTGTGTCCTGCCAACAGAAAACAACAACAACAACAACAGAAGAGAAAACCCAAAAGAGTGAAAAATAAGAAAGAAAAAAAAAGCTCCCGCAAGAGGTTCTTCTCCCTCCCCCCCACCATGCGAATTTGCACACCACGGGACCACAGCAGGTTTACAGAATGCAATATACAATCCACGATTTATAATAAAACAGTATATACAATAAATAGGATATTGTTCATTTTTGTCAAACGACCTGTAGATAAATTTCTCAGTGCATACTTGCAGGGGCTCTGGACACCTCGGGGCCCCGCTCGCAACCTCTTGCACACGCTCGCTCTCTCGCTCTCTCTCTCTTTTTTTTTTTTGTCTTTTTCTAAAACTGTGTTTTGTTTTTAAGTTTTGTACATTTTTAAAAAGTATTTACAATTGCTGGTTTTGTGCAGAAAGGGCTCACCTTCGGCTTCTGCGTGGAGGAGATGGGCGGGAGGGGGTGGAGGGAGATGGGTCTGCAAGGGGCGTAGGGGGCAGGGTGGGAGGCAGGGGGGCAGGGTGGGAGGCATAGGGGCAGGCGCTCCTGCCAAAGGACGATGTGGACGCTGGGAGGGATCTTGGCGTTGGTTTTCTGAAAGCTGCAAAGAAACACAAGAGAAGAGGCAGGAGTGAGCGGCAGGCATCGACTGCTCTGAGATCAGGGAAGTGAAGAGGGAGACCCTCACCCAGCTCCTCCTAGGATTTGTCCGGGAAAGCTACCCATTGTTCTTTCTCCTGAAAACTCAGACCTGCCTTCTCTGAGCCCAGTTTACCCATCTGTAAAACATGCATGTCCAAGCCCCAAACCACAGGGTGAAGCAGGTGCTGGTTGAGGAGCTGGGGTTCCAGGCAGTGGAATTTGTTAAGAGCTTGGGCTCTGGAATCAGACACAGCTGAGTTCAAATACCAGCGCTACCCTTTAATAGCGCTATGACCTTGGGCATGTTGTTGGACTTCTGTGAGCCTCAGTTTGCCCATCTGTAAAAAGAAGATAACTGAACTACCCCACTGGTTTGTTGGGAGGACTCAGTGATATAGGGCAGAGGAAGCCTGGTCCTTAAGTGCATAATAAATTATACTGATTACTATTCATTATTATTTTTCTGGGGCAGTTGGGCTCTCCAAACCTGCCTCCTCATGTCATGATGAGTTTAGTAATTCCTCCAACTTAGGCTGTTCTGAGGAATGACATCATGGGGAGGGCAGGGTCTCAGCACACAGCACAGGTGTGAACCACTGCTTTTATTTCTTCTAAATCCAATCCTCTTCTTACCAATGCCATTTTGTTCCTTAGAGAGGTGAGGTGAGGAGGAAGTCTTTCTCAGTGAAGGAACAGAAACTGCCCAACACAATGCCATCTGTGTTTGGCTTAACCCTGCCTTCCTGAAGCTCAGACACTCCCAAGCTCCCAGTTCCTCCCATCGCCAGACACTCGAGATTGGAAGTACCCCTTTTTCCCAGACAGTTCTCATTATGCTTGCGGGGCCCTGGGGATCTGACTTCCCTACCCAGACCCCCAGCTTGGCTAGACCCCCTGGATTCACAGCTCTGCTAGGGTGAGTGAGAAGGTCCCCTGAAGGACAGGGTTGGGCTCGGGACTTCCTAAGAGCTCCAGTCATTAGCCTGGTCCTTTCAGACTTCTGTCCTCCTCTCAGAGCCCCGAGACACACACACATCTCCCACCCTCAGTGTGCAACCAACTCCATCCGAATTAAGGGGCGAGGTGAGGATGCTGAAGCGGCCTCCTCAGGTTCCTTAGGAGCCCATCAGTCCTCCCCCACACCAGCAGGAGCCAGGCAGCGACAGAAAGCCTTTCCTCCCTTGTACTTTCTTGGCTTTCCTTTCTACCAGAGCCACATTTAAATTCTGCTCAGCCTCGGCTGCTGTCTGCTGGGCAGTCAGCCCCAGGGACGACTTTTGTCCTGAGGCTGGACTTGCCAGGACTACCCCAAGGTCCAGGGGAACCAGGTGGGCTCCTGCAGAGGCAGGGCAGCACCCCGTTCTGGTGGATCAGACCAGGTGGCAGGCAGAGGCATGGGAGAGGAGAAGAGCTGCATCTTTGTTAAGCTGTCAGGTCGCCTGCAGTTACAGGAGGATGGAATACTAGCCGTAGGGGCGAGCGGTGTGCCTGGGAGGGTGACAGCTGTGCTGCAATGGGGTGATAGGTAGAAAAGCAGCTCTTGGGGCAGGGGCTGCTGTTGGGATGAATGCAAGCTCTCCATAGTCAGGCGGTAAACAGGCTGCAGAGACAAGAGGGGTGTGTATTAGGGAGCAGAAGGATTTTATCTGGGGTAACTGCTTGAACCAGAGGGCTGGGGGCATCTATCCAGAGGACAGCTCTATTGCGGTTGAAGAACAGTTGCCAAGCTAAAGAACCTCTGTTGGGGTGTTGGGTGACAAGGGAAGGGGACTTTAGGATGGGCTGCTCCAAACCACTGGCAAACTGATATTGTCCAATGCCAGCCTCCTCTGCTCCCTCCAAGGGCCCTGGGGCAGGCTGGGAGCCTCTGCATAAATCCCTGCACCCCCACCCCCACCCCCGGCCCTTAGCCACTGCCAGTGACCCTCTCTAAGCCAGGTCTCCATGGTGATCTCAGCCCAGCAGGCGGCTCCTGCCAGAACCATTCCCGCGGTGCCTGCGGCCAGGCAGCAGGAGGCTTTCTCACCCTCTGCTAAGCCGCCCATCGCGTCTCACCTTCCTCCTCCCACTACCCTCCCCAGCTTTCAGGACTTGGCCAGCCAGAGACTTTGGCAGAATCTTCAGGATGGGAGGGAGTGGGGGAGGGGGGAATCAAAGCCCAAAAGCCCCAGGGTTCTCATGGAGGTGGGAGGAGAATGCTGTGGCTGTGTGGAACTCTGACCTCACCAGGTTCAGCTCTCCACAAAGCAGGACCAGACACTAACACGCAGCCCAGTGCTAGGCACTGGGGACAAAGCAGAGACCAAGACCGATCTGGTTCCTGTCCTTGAGAGGCTCGCAGATAGAGGGGAAAGCAAAGCAGACCCCAAACCAGGTAATTACCATGCAGGGAGATAGTGGCTGTGCCACGGAAGGTCCTGGGGAGGCAGCTAACCTGGTCATGGCAGGAGAGACTGTGGCTCTTCAACCACTACTCAACACTGCCCAGCACATGCTGGGGCTGAGACATGCGCTGACTGAATGACAGAGCAGGGACTGACCTGAGTCTGGTCAGCATGTCAAGGTCCAGCTCGGGCCTTGCACACCTTCAGAACACCTCCTTATACCACCCTGTTACCATAGCTACGGTACCCTTGTCATCCCGACCTGGCTCCTCCAGGGCAGGAACCTGTATGTGGTACTGCTGCACACCCAGCACTAGCACGCACCAGCCCCCAGCACACCAACCACTGTTACGCAGACTTCACCTTCTAGTGCCTCTGTGACACACAACTGCAGAGTCACATTCCTCTGAGTCCTCACGCTCCGGTGGTTTCACCATCTGAGGTGCCAGGGCATTAAGTGGTCTCTGCCTGTCGGGGGGGGGCACTGGCAGCACTGAGGGACAGCTGAGCAGAGATTCAAAGTGCTGCAGAGCACATATAAATCAGGTTGTCCAGAGAGGGCTGCTCTCCTCCAAAAAGGAATCTATATTGGTGCTTTCATTTAAGCAACCAGCAAACATGTATTCATGCCCACTGGCTGCCAGGACATGAGTTAAGGTCTAACCTCTACTATCTGGTCTCTACTCTCTTGAAAGGGTCCAATGTCAAACAAGGCAGTAGAGCAGAAGGCAAAAAGAGTGCATCAGGCCGGGCAAGGTGGTTAACGCCTGCAATCCCAGCACTTTGGGAGGCCGAGGTGGGTGGATCTCTTGAGGTCAGGAGTTCGAGACCAGTCTGGCCAACATGGTGAAACCCCATCTCTACAGAAAAAATACAAAAACTGGGCCGGGCGCGGTGGCTCACACCTGTAATCCCAGCACTTTGGGAGGCTGAGGTGGGCAGATCATGAGGTCAGGAGATCAAGACCATCCTGGCTAACACGGTGAAACCCGTTTCTACTATAAATACAAAAAATTAGCCGGGCGTGTTAGTGGGTGCCTGTAGTCCCAGCTACTCAGGAGGCTGAGGCAGGAGAATGGCGTGAACCCGGAAGGCAGAGGTTACAGTGAGCCGAGATCATGCCACTGCACTCCAGCTTAGGTGACAAAGTGAGACTCCCTGTCAAAACAAAAACAAAAACAAAAACAAAAACAAAAAACCAACACACACACACACACACAAAACTAGCCAGGTGTGGCGGCACACACCCTGTAATCCCAGCTACTTGGGAGGCCAAGGCATGAGAATTGCTTGAACCCGGGAGGTGGAGGTTGCAGTGGGCTGAGATCGCACCACTCCGCTCTAGCCTGGGTGACAGAGCAAGACTGTCTCAAAAAAAGGAAAAAGTCCATGTGAATTTGAGAGACTGATTTCCTGTGTGACCCAGAGTAAGTCCCTTCCCTCTCTGGGCTTCAGTTTTTTTTTTTTTTTGAGACAGGTTTTCACTCTATCACCCAAGGTAGAGTGCAGTGGCACAATCATGGCTCACTGCTACTTCCACCTCCCAGGCCCAAGCGATCCTCCCATCTCAACCTCTTGAGTAGCTGGGACTAGAGGCACACATCACCATACATGGCTAATTACTTTATTTTAGTTTTTGTAGAGACAAGGTTTCATTATGTTGTGCAGGCTAGACTCAAACTCCTGAACTCAAGCAATCCACCTGCCTTGGCCTCCCAAAGTGCTGGGATTACAGGTGTGAGCCACCGTGGCAGCCTGAGTTTCTATTCTATAAAATAAGGGAGTTGAACAGGTGATGGGAGAGATCTTCAGGCACTGGGATGGTGCCCCAAAGACAAAGAGTCAGGGGCAAACCACAGAGGCTCAAAGCCTGATCCATCCCTGTAACATTTTAAGGCAGCCAGGCCTCTGAGTCACCTCCATGTGGAGAGGATACTGCTTCCTGGGGGCTCAGCTCACAACTGGTATGCAGAAATACCGTTAGAGAGGTGGACCTGGAATTCACTGAATTATCGATGAGGCTGGGATTACAGGTGCGCGCCACCACACCCAGCTAATTTTTGTAGTTTTAGTAGAGACAGGGTTTCACCATGTTGGTCAGGCTGGTCTCGAACTCCTGACCTTGTGATCCACCCACCTGGGCCTCCCAAAGTGCTGGGATTATAGGCGTGAGTCACTGCTCCTGGCCTGAGAATTTTTTCAAATGTGTGTCCACTACTGACCAGAGGTGCTCCTTAAACTCTAGCTCTGCCAGCCATTCCCTCCTTAAGGTTCTTTCCCTGTCTCCGCAGCTGTGGGGCAGTAGGACCAAATGGGGTTCCCCAGCCTTGTGTGACCCTGTGTCTCCACCAGCTCTCAGAGCCTCACATTCCTTACCTGTCCTGGGAGGAGGCTAGCCTCACCTCCTCCATCTCTCTCTGCCCCTCTACCCTGCGGCTGGAGATGCCATATGTAAAGACAGGTGTTCCTGACAGGTTTGTGTCGGACACGCAACTGAAGTGGAGGCTGAGGAAAGAGCAAGAACCATGGAACCAGGCAATCCCCAGGGGCCCTTCCTGGCTCTACCTTCCGTGCTTCAATGACCAGGTGGCTCTGAGTCCTCAGGCGAGGACCCTTCCCTCTGTGTAAACCGGAGGGATTGTGCTTGGAGACATCCACAGGCCCAGTGAGCCCTGAAAATTTGAACTGGTCCCTGCCCTTCTATTAGGAGCACTTCCTGATGACAGGGTGAAATTGTCCCATCCCGTTCCCCAGGGCTTAACCTTTCCTCTTAGAATTCTCCCTATTCTACATGCTTTTCTTCAACTCAAGTTTAAAAAAAAACAAAAAACCTGAGATGTCCCAGGCATGATGAGACACTGGGTGGGGGAGGGGAGGACGGTGCCCAGAGATGAGTAATCGCCCTAAAGGAGTTGATGGCGTGGCAAGGAGGGCATTCCCAGGAAGGGCTGTCACGGATGCAGAAAGGGTGAGAGATTAATTGGGCCTGAGAAGGACTCTGGAATGCTTCTTGGAGGAAGTGATGTCTGAGTGAAAGATAGGAACTGACAGGTGGGAGATGGGGTAGGAAAGGGCCACCCAGGCCAGGAACAGCAAAAGCACAGGGCACCTTTGGGAGCCAGCCCTCCCAGTGCTCCCTCCTGTTTCCACACATGCTCCTGGCTGTTAAGGGAGGGTGTGTGTGAGGAAGATCGGGGCTGGAAAAAAGGTTGGATGCCAGGACGGAAGCCTGGAATACCTTGAATACCATACTGGGAAGCTGGGCCTTTATTTTGTAGGCAAGGAAGGAGGCTGGAGAGGGAAGGATGCAATCAGAAGGTGTAGAGCAATGGAGTCACAGGAGCAGATGTGTTTTAATCAATTCATCCAATAAATATTTTAGGGACTCCAGACACTGTGCATCTAAAAATGCTTAAAAAAAAAATTCCCCAGCACTTTGGTGGCCATATGGGGAGAATGAACTGGGGGGTTGGGGGTGGGGTACATGCCTGGAGCAGGGAGGGAGTTGGGCCAGAAACTCAGGTGGCTGAGCTAGAACTAAAGCCTCTGAAGTCTCAAATTTGTGAAGACCCATTTCCTGCCTCCAGGAATCTCCTGCTGCCTGCCCTGCTCACAATGGTTTTAGAGGGTGGTCCCTGATCCTTCTCGTGGGAGTGTCCCAGGCCCTGCTCTACACAGTGATGCTCATGTGGAGGATTTTTAAAAAAAATTTTTATTTATTTTTTTTGAGACGGAGTCTTGCTCTGTTGCCCAGACTGGAGTACAGTGGTGTGATTGTGGTTCACTGAAACCTCCGGCTCCCAGGTCCAAGCAATTCTCCTGCCTCAGCCTCCCACGTAGCTGGGATTACAGGCACACACCACCACACCTGGCTAACTTTTGTGTTTTTAGTAGAGAGGGGGTTTCACCATGTTGGCCAGGCTGGTCTCGAACTCCTGGCTTCAAGTGATCTGCCCGCCTCGGCCTCCAAAAGTGCTGGAATTACAGGCGTCAGCCACTGTGCCCAGCCCATGTGGAGGTTTTATTTATTTATTTATTTTTTTTGAGACGGAGTTTTTGCTCTTGTCATCCAGGCTGGAGTGCAGTGGCGCGATCTTGGCTCACTGCAACCTCTGCCTCCCGGGCTCAAGCAGTTCTCCTGCCTCAGCCTCCCGAGTAGCTGGCACTACAGGCACCTGCCACCATGCCCGGCTAATTTTCGTATTTTTAGTAGAGACGAAGTTTCACCACGTTGGCCAGGCTGGTCTCGAACTCCCCACCTCAGGTGATCCTCCCGCCTCGGCTTCCCAAAGTGCTGAGATTACAGGTGTGAGCCACTGCGCCTGGCAAGGAGGTTTTAAACAAACACCTGTAAAAGGCTGCAAGCCCTGTGGGGGCAGGGCACTGCCTGTCTTGCTCAGTGATACCCTCAGAACTGGATACAATGCCTGGCCCCAAGCAGGTCACTAGCTCATGTGTGTGAACACAGAATTCATCTACTTCCCCCAGCCTTCCAGCACAAACGCAGTGCCCTATGGCAGCAAAGGTTATGCTGACAAAGATGGCACAACTGCCAGGGGAAAAATCATGACATATTACAGTCACGAGAAAATATTTTTCATATTTGCAGTGGGGGAGAGGATTGGTGTGCATAACTGTGATGACAGGGTTTCTAGCTGAGCCAGGTCATTTTGTCCTTGGGTTCCCCAGGGAGGACTCGGCCCAATTGCTAAAGCAAAGAACTAGGTGCTATCACAAAGCCTCCCCCAAGGCCCCAAATCCACACTAGAATACAAGCTCCTTCCTAGGAGGGGCACAGGCGAGGGAGGGCCGGCTCTGTGGTCCTGCGCGAAGGTACAAGAGGCGAGGGTTGGAGGTGTGTGACTCACACAGGCTGGTCAGAGGCCCCAGAGTTCAGCCTCTGCGGGGTATTTACCTACCCATCACCAGCCACTGACTACGTGCTCACTGTGTACCAGGGACCTGGCCAAGGGTTTCACGTGTAATCTCGTTTAATTCTCACAAGAGACGCAGAGAGGTGACGTGACTCATCAGGTGACATGACTCACCAGGTCACCTGGCTGGTAAGGGATGGAACTGGGTTGTGCATAGAGGCCTATCTGTGTCCACAGGCAGGCTCCCAGCCACCACCCTCCAGTTCCGTGGCCCTGCTCTGGGACGTGGGAAGATAAGAAAGAAGGAGGGTGAGTCGGCATGGTTGTGGAGAGATTACGTTTTCAGGAAATGAGGGCTCAGAACAAGGCCTGGCCTAAACATGGCTGCAGGAGTGGCAAGAGATAGGATCAGAGGGAGGATGGCCTCAGAGAGTGTGGGGAAGAACTTGTGCCCAGAAGAGTCAGGGCAGGACTGGCTGGGCCCTGACGTAAGGCCTCTTGCTCAGAGTCACAGGCAAGATCAAGTGACCTCTCGAGGTTTCAAGACACGAAGAGACAAAGCCCAGAGCAGCTGGGGCCTGGCCCAGGCCCGGGCATGCCTGCTGACCCCGGCTGGATGGTGGCCTTGGAAACTGCTTCCTGCTCCGGTCAGGCCCCAGCTGGAGTAACCTTGGAGGACCTGTGACATTTCTCTTGGCCTCAGGTCAGGCCTGAGAGGGAGTAGGGAGGGGAGAGGGACTCCAGATTCCTGAACACCTTGGAGGGCCCTTCGTACCCTCCCACCCCTGTCCCCAGTGTCTGACAGGGTCGATCTTTAGCCCACAGGGCCCAACGTGGAGCCAGTCTGTCTGGCTCTACTTTCCATCTAGAGGCCGGGAGAAGATGTCTGCACAGGCCCAAGGCCCCCTCCTTGCTTGACCCGTTCTGTTCCCTGTCCCATCAGCCACAGCTCTCAGATCAGTCGGGCCCCACATTCCCCATTCTGTCTCCTCGGAGCTTTTATCTTCTAATTCACATTGGGATGTGACCTGCCTTTGCCCACAGCTCCCTCTGCCCAGAATGCCCTTCTCACGGTCTCCATGTGTCCAAACCTTGCCTATTCTTCAAGGTTGAGCTCAAGTGCAGCTTCTTCCACAGAACCTCAAAATCCATTTAAGATATCAGAACCAGCAAGAGCTGTGGGGACTGGGCCAGGCGCAGTGGCTCATACCTATAATCCCAGCACTTTGGGAGGCTGAGGCAGGTGGATCACGAGGTCAGGAGTTCGAGACCAGCCTGACCAACATGGTGAAACCCCGTCTCTACTAAAAATACAAACAAATTTGCTGGGCGCGGAGCGCACCCCCATAATCCCAGCTACAGGAGGCTGAGGCAGGAGGATCGCTTGAACCCAGGAGGCAGAGGTTGCAGTGAGCTGAGATCGTGCCACTGCATTCCAGCCTGGGCGATACAGTGAGACTCCATCTCAAATAAATAAATAAATAAATAAATACATAAGTTGTAGGGATTGTTCAATCTAATCTGTCCTTTTGCAGATGGGGAATCAGGCATGGGGAGATGACAGGCAGCCATACGGCAGAGTACCCAGGCTCAGGAGGGACAGTACTGGGTTCTTTTTTTTTTTTTGAGACGAGGTCTCGCTCTGTCACCCAGGCTGGAGTGCAGTGGCCGGATCTCAGCTCACTGCAAGCTCCGCCTCCCGGGTTCACGCCATTCTCCTGCCTCAGCCTCCGGAGTAGCTGGGACTACAGGCGCCCGCCACCTCGCCCGGCTAGTTTTTTGTATTTTTTAGTAGAGACAGGGTTTCACCGGGTTAGCCAGGATGGTCTCGATCTCCTGACCTTGTGATCCACCCGTCTCGGCCTCCCAAAGTGCTGAGATTACAGGCTTGAGCCACCGCGCCCGGCCAGTACTGGATTCTAATCTTGGGTCCACTATTTGCTAATGGATCCCCTGGGCAAGGTTCAGAGCTGTACCCATTTCCTCAACTCTCTCTAATGTGGGATAGGGCGGGAGGCAGGGGGTTGTGGTGGGGACACACACCCCACCTCATAGTCTGCTGTGAAAGGTCAGGGAGGCAGCGTTACATAAACAGCCCAGCACAAGTGTCCCTTTTCTCATCAAGGGAGCATAGGGCTGACTTCTGATTACAACACCCAGCTGCCTAGTGCAAATCTTTGTTTCTCACTGCCTCTGGGCACCTGCCACTCTCTACCAGGTGTTTTCAGGTTCTTTGTGTACTTGTTTTAGTTTCCTGGGGTGGAGGCTGAACTGGAGGACAGGGGCCATGTCTGCTTTGTCTCCCCAGTACCCAGTACTGGATGGACACACAGGTGCTCAAGTTGGGCAACTAAGCTCAATTACTGCTTCTCCAGGGCCTGGCGTCAAAACCGCTCACTGCTATTGGTGAATGAGTGTGTCCCTGTCCTCTCTGCTTAAGCCCTCTGTTGAAAGTGGCAACTCCCTGTATGAACTCTTTTTCCTTACCACTCTCTTTCTCTGTATCTCCAACTCTTTCTCATTCCCGTGGTGATTTTGATCATCCCCTGGCACTGGGGGGTTGCCCTAGAGCCTGTGTGCCATCTTAGATAGGGAAAGGGGGCAGCCCTCCCACCACCTTGGTCTGGGCCACCATCACTGCGTGTGTGGACTTCTGCAGTTGGTCTCCCTGCTTCAACACTAGCCCCGCTCCATGGTGGCCCGGGGAATTCCAGCAGGGAACTCTTCAGTGGATCCCAGTGTGTCTGGGAATGAAGTTCAGACGCCTTCCAATGCCCCACGTGATCTGGACTTGCCTGCCTCGTCCCCTCACTTAGCTTTACTGCGTTCCCACAGGCAGTTTCTCAAAGCTGAGCCCCTTCCTGCCTCCAGGCTTTCCACACTGCTGTTCCCTCTGCCCAGAATGTTCTTCCCATTCCCCGCCAGTTGTCCAGCCCCATCATTCCTCAGGCCTCAGCTTCAAGGTCTGGTCAGCATGCTGTGTGCGCTCACAAGCTTCTAGCTTTTTTCTCTTACACAGTGCTTCTCATAGCTGGAATCATCCATGCTTAATGCCACTGTTTGCTGTCTTTCCCTCTAAATGGGAAGCCCCCTGAGGACCAGTACCTCATTTGTGGTGTTCACTGTGATGCCCCCAATGCCTGGCTTCTAGTGGGTGCTGGACAGATGTCTCTAGAACAATGGAATGCATTGGTTTGAGGACAGCGCAGTTAACTCCCAGCCCTGAGTGGGGAGCAGGGCCAGAATGTGGGGCTGGATGGCATCCCAGTTCCTCCTGCGTTCAGGCCTCACTGGGTGGTTCCATTATGTATTTCACTGAGCTGTGACCTGCCCAAACACCCAGCCCCCACACCCGTCCATTTTCCCACCCAGAGCCTGGGAGGAACGGTTTTTGGATTATTTCACATTTCTGGATTATCCATGAGACATCTCCCCTCCAGTGAGAAGGATCAACAGTTTGACATTTTAAACCCTAAGCAGCTTCTCCCTGGCCTGCTTCAGATCTGAGGTTCTGCTGCTTGCAATGAGATGCATGGGGAATGGAAGGCCGTTTTAATCTTGGCCTGGCTTCATTAGGAAGGAAAAGATACTGCCAAAAAAAAAAAAAAAGTTTGCTTCACTGTCTCTGCCATACAGAGCTGTGAGAGCCTAAGGGATTATCAAAGTAAATTTCCTTGAAAAGATAGGGAAACTGAGGCACAGAGAAGGACAAAAGCTTGGTCAAGGGCATGTGGCAAGTTGGTGGCCAATCTGGGAATGATCCTCCCGGAGGCCTTCTGACTCCCGCATGCTGCCCTTTGTCACCTTCAGGCACCAGGGGAGCTGGGGTCTGGCAGAGAGCGGGCAACAAGTTTCCACTGACATGACTTCAGGACCCTGAGTCACCCTGGCCTTGAATGGCCTCCCAGAGCACGGATGGGACTTTCCAGGAGCCCAGCTACTCCTCCAGGAAGAGAAACTCCCAGGAAGCTTCAGTGGCAGCAAAGGTGAAGGGTGAGGGGCGCAGGCATGCCCCCAGCCTGCCCTGCCACCCACTACCACATCTGGGACAACTTTGTGACAGATCTATTGTCCAAAAGCGGGGCCAGTGGCGGCTGTATTTCTGGAGCAGGCTGTTCTTCAAGAAGATGGCTCCTTCCACCTTGTTCTCTTTGATCATTTTGGGGGCATTTTTCTGTATTTTATTTTCCTTTTTTAAAACACCCAATCTTGAGAATACTAAAACTGACTCCAACTAATGAGGTCACAGTACCTGATAAAAACAGTATCGAAACATTTAACACTCTTTAACTGTACTCTCAGAAAAGCCTTTGGCTTCAGGAAAGGGACTGGCTTTTCTAGGGTCAAAATACCTTGCCTGAAAATAGTCTCACTGGTTGCAGGTTTGCAGGGACAGTGGGATCCCAGCACCCCTTCTCCACTTCTGGGTCCCTACCCCATATGCTCCTGGCCACACCTAGCCTATCTCAGGCCAAAGATGTTGGAAAATAGCCTTTGGGGGTACCTTGAGAGGTCAAGGGAAGACACTTTGGGCCATCCTGTGAAGCCCTCGCAGAGTGTGTGACCATGCCATACTGGCCACTCTTGGCCTGGCCCTCACCAGGCTGCCTCTTAGAATCGATGAAGTTCCCAGGGAAATGAGGGTGCCAGCAGGGCTGGTGCTCTGGATAGGCCCTGGGTAGACGACCATCCAACCTGCTCCTCCCTTCACCTGTCTCACACAGGGCAATGTAAATGCCCGCCCTTATCAGTGTATTTCCTGGGAAATACTTACTTCCTATCCAAGACATAGCACGAACAAAGAACTGAAAGCTTGATGAACCAAACTACGGGGCCCCATCCAGTGTATAGTCCTCTGGCCATTTCAATTAACAAGACCCCCTGAAAGTCCAAGCCCCTTGCCGAGTTCCCAGCCCAAGTACCCCATCTCCTTCTGAGGCTGTCCGCAACAGCGAATCCTCAGTCCCTATGCCCTGCTGTCGGTCCCCAGCCTTGCCCTTAAATCCTGCATCTGCTTCCTGCACTCCATACTTCTGTCCTTGACTAAGCTCTGATGTCCTCTCCCCACCCCCAGGCTTCTGCCCACTGCGCCCGCATCCCCAGACTCACCCAGGAACAAAACCTCGCGGTCCAGTCGGCACTTCAGTTGGCACTACAGGGATGTGACGGTGAATGTGTCCTCAGGGTGAGGTTCCGCCATGGGCCCCAGGAAGCCGCTCTTGGGGCCCCCTCCCAGGCCAGGATGCGCCTGGGGCATAAAGCCTGGGTACCTGTAGGCGGTGTCCTGCAGGGGCAGCAGCGAGTCCCTCGGCACGGGGGACAGGGTCAAGTCACTAAGGAGTGGGCAGCCATAGCCAGCAGCGGCTGCAGCAGGGCCACGGGGTGGGCCAGGGGGCCGGGCCATTTCCAGTGGCTCCTTGTCGGCCTTGGGCGTGGCTGGTGGGCTAGCCAGGTGAGGGGCACTGAGGCACGCGGCCTCCGTCCTGCCCAGGAAGTCAGCCAGCAGCCCTGTACCCACCTTGCCTTCATAGGGCGGGCTGCGGGCAGCCGAGCCTGGAGGGTACCAATATGCTGTGCCCTTGCAGCTGGGGGAATCGTAGTGGGCCTGGCCCAGTGGCAGGTCCCGGCAGCTCAGGTGGGCCTGGGCTGCAGCTGCGTGGCCCAGGCTGGCCCCCTGGAGCCCATGCTTGAGGGGCTCGCAGGCAGCCAGCTTGGTGGGCGGTGGCCGCAGCTCTTCCTTGAAGCCCAGTGTAGGCGAGCAGGTGGGCGAGTATGCCTTCTGCAGGCCGGCGTCGAACACCGTGGGCGGGTGGGCCAGCGGTGGGAAATGCTTGCCATCAAGCTCGGGAGCACCCAGGCTGGGCGAGTCGCAGTGGAAGCCTTGGCCGAAGGTGCCATCGGAAGGCGTGGACGGGTTCATGGAGTAGGGTCCTATGAAGTCACAGGGGTCTCGCTCTCCCACGCCGAAGGCCCTCGACTGTGAGGGCAGTGGTGACATGCTGCTGTCCCCGCTATAGTAGTCCAGGCCTAGGTCAGGACTGTCCTGGAACAGTGGGTTGACCGGCTGTGGCTTGGGGATGAACTTGGCTTTGGCCGCTGCGCCACCCCGCTCCTTCTTGGCTGAGCAGGCCCCACCGCCCCGTCCACCTCGCGGCTGCCGGGGCCCAGTGCTCCGTTTGGATGGGTAGCCTGAGGCAGCGGCAGAGGCGGATGTTGGGAAGCCCAGATGTGAGGCCTCGAACAGGTCCACCTTCTTCCGCCGTCCACGGCCCGGCTTGGAGCTACTCTGAAAGAGGACACTCTGGTTCCAGTTGTAGCCGGGGGCAGATGATGCCTCGTTCCAGTCCATCATCAGTTTCTCCAGGCTGGACAGGCTCGACTGGCCCTCACTACTTGAGGCCTCGCTGTTGGCACGCCGAAACCCGCCGCCACCGACCGGCTGATTGAACTGGGTGCTGTCGGAGGATGACTCGGAGAAGGTCTCCGACACAGCCGTCTGCTGCTTCACCTTCTGTGGTGTGTAGTTGGAGATGTCCAGGATCACGTTGGGCTCGCTGACGTGGCAGTCAAAACTGGGATTGTAGAGCTGACTAAAGGCCTCTGAGGCCCAGTCCAGGCCTCCATAGCCCTGCCGGAAAGGCCACTGAGAAGCCCCCGCAAACTGGCGACAGTTCTCGGGCGAGGGCTGGAAGGAGGAAGAGGAGGAGGAGGCGGCAGAGGCTGCAGAGGTGGCAGAGGCTGTGGTGCCCTTGGGCACCATGTAGCCACCAGGCGAGACTGTGCTGGCCCGGCTGTCACAGCGCAGGGGCGTGGGGGCTGAACCAGAGAAGGGGGCCCCCTCAGAGCTGTTGAAGAAGGAGGCCTTGCTTGGTGGCAGGCAGGGGCCCCCGGTAGGCGGTGGGGCATAGCCGGCGCTGTGGGCGCTGCTGGGTGAGGCAGGGAGGCTGTTGCCACTGCCATAGGCAAAGCTGCAGTCCTTGCTGTTAGCGCAGTCCTGGCCTGTAAAGGGCTTAGCCGGGGCAAATACGCTTTGTCCAGCCCCGTAGCCGCCATACTGGGACAGGTAGGTGTTGGCAGGCGGGTGGGTGGTAGGTGAGCGGGCCACGGCTGAGGGCGGGGGAGCCAGCTTGGGGAAGGTCTCGGCTGCCCGGCAGTCTGAAGTGGCCGGAGTTAGCCCATAGCTCGCTGCCCGTCCTGGTGGGAAGGTCTGGCGCGTGGGCAGGACAGGCTGGAAGGAGGTGTCCGCCCCAGCCCCACCACTACCCACTGCCACTGGGCTGGCCTTGGCTCCCCGGCTAGGGAAGGTGGCAAGGCCCCGCTGGGCAGGTAGGGCGCTGGTGGGTGGCCCTGCATAGGTGCCTGATGCCTTCCGGGACTCTGGGCGAGAGGCTGAGAGGGCAAAGTCCAAGAGATCGGAGGAGTCATCCGAATCGAGCAGCGAGCGAAAGTAGCCGGTGAAGAGGTTTTGGCGCTCCTGGCTGAGCTCGGTCTGGCCTGAGGGTGCGCCCGTGCTGTAGTAGCTGCCACGGCCTGAGGCTCCGCTCTCCAGCCCAGTGGAGGCAAAGGCCCGGGCCTCGGTCCCCTGAAACCCACAGTTTCGGCCAGCTTGCCCGCCTGGGTGCCCATGGTGAGGGGCCCAGCCACCACCCTTATCTCCGGCCCACTCGGCACCCGCCTCCCCAAAGCCTGGGCCACTGGGCACCTGCTCTGGGAACAGAGTCCCATTCTTCCGGGACCGTCTCTTGCGCTTTGGCTTCCCAGTCACAGCGTCTACCTCCCCCCGGCCCCGTTTGCGTGGGTGCCCCAACTCGGTGAGGCCAGGGCCCCCGACCCCAGCGGCTGCCACGGCCACCACCTTCTTTTTCTTGCCAATGCCCTCAAAGAAGTCACTGAAGGAGCATCGGGCTGACTTGGCCGCATGGCCCCCACCCCGGCCACCAAAACCACCTGCTTTGCCCCCACGCCGCCGGAAGCCCTGCACACGATGCAGGAAGTGGGAGATGCTCTGGGTGTCAGGGGCCTGGTGCACTGACTCCGGCTCACTGGGTGTCCAGCAGCGGGGTGGCGAGCACCGTCCAGCGCACTGGCTCTGGCGGTTCAGAAAGGCCAGCTTGGCCAGGACGTCTGAGTACTCAGCCTTGCTGTCGTTGGCGTCTGCCGCATAGGACGGTTGGGGAGACGCCAGCTTCTGCTTCCGCCGCCGTCGTTTCTTCACCTCTGGCATGGCCATGGTGGCTGCTGCCACAGTGGCTGCCTCGGCCGCCACCACAGCTGGCTCCTTGGGCTTGCCAGGACCCAGCAGCAGGTTCTTAGGAGGGCGGCCGCGCTTACGCTTAAGAATAATGGGCATCTCACCGGGTGGGAAGACCACTACCACGTTCCGCCCGTTGTTCTTCATCTTCAGCAGCGGGGTGGGCTCAGCTGACACACGCAGGCCTAGCTCCTTGCCCTCCACACTCAGGCTGCTGCTCAAGGAAGACACTTTGTATGTGGTCTTGTTCCGTCGCCCGAGCGATACGGGGATCTTGGCCATCTTCACCACCATGCGCCGCACGCCTCGGCACTTGCCTTTGCGGGTAGAGACCACTGGGGTCTGGGAAGATTCTGGCTTCAATTCTGGGACTGAGACCAGGCCTGGGCCTGGCAGGGCAGGGGGTGGAGGCGGCGGTGGCGGTGGGGGTTCGGCCAGGGCGGCTGCCAGCCCCGTGGGCATAGGCAGGGGCAGTAGGCGGCCCTCGGGTCCGGCGTCCGCCTTGCGCCCCCGTCCGGCTTTCCGCCGGCGACACAGGATCTTTGGCCTATCAGTACGCCGCAAGGCGTACTTGGGGTGACCCTCAGGCCCGGGGGGGCCGTGCGGTGAGCACAAGTCCAGGCGCAAGGGCTCGGCCAGTGGGCAGTGCCCCAGGGGCTGCTGGGGCTCCAGACGGCGACCTGGGACGTCAAGCAGCTTGGGCAGGGGGTCGAGTGCCTGGGGGTCAAGCAGCTGCGACTCCAAGGAGTCAGGCAGGGTGTCCAGGGCCTGGAGAGCCAGGCCCGGCAGCCCCAGAGGATCAGCAAGAGGTTGCAGGGGTGGCAGCTCCAGAGCTTCCCCGAGCGGCTCTAGTGCCTGCGGGTCCAGGAAGCGGGGCTGGGGGTCCAGGAGCTGAGGCTCTGGCTCAGGAGATGGTGGCTCGAGGGCCTGGGCCTCTAGCAGCTGGGCCTCTGGGCAAGTGAGGGAGGCCAGCTCACTAAGGATGTCGGCGTCAGCAAGTTCTGAGTAATCAGTGCTGTCTGGCTCAGGCTCTGGGGGCAGACCCGTGGCCACAGCCGTGGCTCCAGGACTATGGCCTTGGCCAGGCTGGGGACTATCCCTAGGCTCAGGCTCAGGCTCGTAGAGGGGGTGGCTGGGCCGCTCTGACTTGGCGTGTGGGGTGGCTCGCTCCTCAGGGCTACGGATGCTGTTGGCCAAACTGGGTGAGGAGAAGAAGCTGTACTGTAGGTCGCCGGGTGGCGGTGCAGGCGGGCGGCTCAGTCGGAGCCCACCACAGTCCAGGTGTACACCACTGTGCTGCAGGTCCTGGGAGAGGCGTGTCAGGTCCTTCATGATGTCAATCAGCTGCACCACTGGTCGCAGGTTCACCCGCCCGTTGTCCCAGCAGCGTCGGGAGCTGCTGCCGTCTCCGGCCGGTGTGGGGCAGCGGGCCTGTGAGACAGGACGGGCTGCCCGTGGGGGCAGCGGGTCGTCCCCCTTGGCAAGGACTGGTGGGCGCCGGGTGCTGGGGTCCCGGCGTGGGGGTGGGCGTGGGTTCTCGGAGAAGGCGTGGGTGGAGAAGGCCTTGTCGGGTGGGCTGGCAGGGGGCCGGGTGGGAAGCAGGGGCCGGGGGGTGGGGGGGCCGCCGGGGTAGTACTTGGGCTCCCGGAGGTAGTCAGGAGAGCTGCACACGGCACTGGAAGTCACCACCAGGCCCTGGGGCTTCACACGCATCCTGACCTTGTCCTCCGCAGGCCGCCGGGCGGGGCCGGGGCTGACATGAGGGTGCGAGAAGCCGGGACCAGGACCTGCCAGGCAGGAAGAGCAGGAGGTCCCTTACTGAACACCTACATCCTCATCAGCTTCCCATATCCTCGATGAGCTCCTGGACCCCTCCCTCCTGAGGTCTCATCTCCTTACCAAGCTCCCATCCCCACCCCAAGCCCAATCCCCTTGCTGACTCCCAGCCTTTCTCAAACCACCATATGTACAGCAAGCCCCTCATGGGCCCCAGTTGCACTTTTTTTTTTTTTTTTTGAAAGAGAGTCTCACTCTGTCACCCAGGCTAGAGTGAAGTAGTGTGATCTCAGCTCACTGCAACCTCTGCCTCCTAGTGCAAGCGATTCTTAGGTGTCAGCCTCCCAAGTACCTGGGATTACAGGCACGCGCCACCACGCCTGGCTAATTTTTGTATTTTAGTAGAGTTGGGGTTTCACCATGTTGGCCAGGCTGGTCTTGAGCTCCTGACCACAGATGATCCACCCGCCTTGGCCTCCCAAAGTACTGGGATTACAGGCGTGAGCCACCATGCCTGGCCCAGCTTCACTTATTGACAGCTCATCCCCTTTGGAAATCTGGCTATGTGCTCAGAAAGAACAGGACCCCTGCCTCTGAGAGGGAAGCACATCAGCAGGGTGATCAAACTTAAGGAGAAGGCCAGGAAGCTCTAACAAGGGCACAGCCTTCCTGCTTCTTACCCCCAAAGGGCTCCAGGAGAACCCCCACCACTTACCCTCGGCTCTGCCGCCTGGGCTGTCACACTGGAGATCTCTGTGGGCAATAAGACAGGAAATAGATTTGAATTCCCCAAATGGTCTAGTGGCCACAGCTCAACCCCTGCCCACCGGCCCGGCCTCCTCCAGGTACCACCCCCAGCTCCCTCAGCGCTCCATCCAGCGCAGACACCCGGCTGACCTGGAAGAGAGAGGGCCCCCGTGCCTGGGGGCTCTGCCAGTCGCTGGCTGTCAGCTGGGGGTGCTGTGGAGCAACTTCGGCCTGAGCCCAGGCCTCGGGGCGTGGACAGCGCCTGGAAAGGACCATCGCAGCTCAGGTTTAGTGAGCACCTACTGCGCGCCAGGTACTGGGCTGGAAGCTGTCCAGGCATCGTTTCATTTAATTCTTCATACCAATCCTGTGAGGTAGGGGCTATTAATAACCCCATTTTGCAGATGAAGAAATGGAGGCTCAGAGATAAAGTAACATCATTCATTCATACACTCATTAGTTATGAAGTACCTACTTTGGACAAGGACTGGACAGACAGACACTGATCAGATCATTATAAATTACTTAATTACTAGTGGGATAAGAGCTGCAAAGAAAAAGTGAAGATGCCTGAGGTCAGAGCAGTCACACGGGGAGTCAACAACAATAAAAGTCCATAGTTTGGGGACATTTTCTGTTGCCAAACACTGGGCCAAGTGCTTCATATAGATTATCTCATCAAATTCCCCATACAAACATGAGATCAATATGATTATCTTCCCCAGTCTTACAGAAACTATCCCCTGGAAGATGGTAAACACCATAAAAGCAAAGATATCTGTCCTATTCACTGCTATATGTATTTCCCAACAGTCAGAACAGCACATGGCCTACAGCAGCATTTTAAAAAATGGCTGTTTGGCCAGGTGCAGGGGCTCACACTTGTAATCCCAGCACTTTAGGAGGCTAAGGCAGGAGGATCGCTTGAGTCCAGGAGTTCGAGACCAGCCTGGGCAACATAGCGTGACCCCATCCCTACGAAAATTTAAAAATTAGCTGGGCATGGTGGTGCACACCTGTAGTCCCAGCTACTCAAGAGGCTGAGGTGGGAGGATCGCTTGAGCCCTGGAGGTTCAGGCTGGCTGCTCTGAGCTATGATCATGCCATTGTTCTCCAGCCTGGGCAGCAGAGTGAGATCCTTTCTCCAAAACATTAAATTTAAAGTTTGTTGAATGAATCAACAAACGAATAGGTACACAGAGCAATCAACCCTGCCTTTTCCCTTTAGGCTCTTTCTTCTTCTCCAGACCCAAGAAGGATGCTGAGGGAGGGACCCAAGAGTGTGAAAAGGGACATTCTCTGATCCTTCTTCCACCTTCATCGGAAAAACTCTGCCGCTCCATCCTACCTCTGGTCTTGTCCTGGCCCCTGCTACATCCTCTCAGAGCCCTATCTATTTCACCTTCATAGTATTTATCGCAACTATAATCAATTACTCGTGTGACTGGCTGTTTAGTGTGTCTCCTGCAACAGTGTGGGCTCTTCAGGAGCAGGGATCACGTCTGTCTTGTTTATCGCTGTATTGCCTGACCCTAGGGCCTAGGCTATGAATGCTACATAAATATTTGCCGACTGACTCCCTGAGCTGGTCAGGGCAGAGCTGGGATTTAGATCCAGGCATGTCTGACTCCCAAAGGAGCCCGAGGACTCAGGGCCATGGCTGATTCCAGGAGTTGGGATCTCAGGGAGCAGGGAGCTGAATGGGCCCCAATACTGTGAGGGTCTTAAAGACTGACCTTGATGCCTGCCTAATGTTTGGCTCTGACCTAGTACTGGGTCACTGAGACCTATGTGCCAGAGACTCATGTAGACTCTCCCCACCTACCAGTGCTGTCACCCCACAGGAAGACTGCAGAGCTGTAGGGACAGGATAGAGTAGAAAGAGACACTTCTCTGCTCCCCTTTGGGAGAGGTGATTTGCAATCTACAAAGCACCTACCTACACATCTATGACCCACTGAATCCTCACAGCAGCCTGGGAGGCATGATTTATTATCCCCATGTTACAGGGGAAACTGGCTCAGAGTGGATGTGTAACTTGCCTGAAGTCACACAGTTGCTAAGTGGCAGGATTTCTAATTCTGCCTTAAGTCCAAAGCCTCCTTCCACTCCCAGCTCCTGTAACAATCCTTCAGCCACTTCTGAAAATGCTCCTTCTAGCGCCGTGGTCTAATTTAAGGCTGGGAGGAACCTTAAAATTATCTAACCCATTGGCTTCCAAAGCCTGGGCCTGGGGGAGCTGTGTAACATTCCAGATACCCAGGCCCTAGTCCAGGGGAATGTGACTCATAGATGTGAAGGGACATCTGGGAATCTGTATTTTTAACCAGCTACCCCAGTGGGTACACTTTCTAGTGCCATCTCATGCCCCTCCCATTTTACAGATGAGGAAACTGAGACCTGAAGAGGGAAAGAGACTTTGTCTGAGGTCACAAAATGGCACAGGAAGGGGCCCTTTTGTTGCCCACCCAGGTGGAACATCCCTCTATTCACTCTTCCTTCTCTCTCTGCAGGTTCCAGGCCTCAGCTGCTCCTCGTTGTCCCACCTACTGGTCCCACCTACTTTGCTCTCTCCCAGGCCTGGCTGTGGACCTGGCCCCTCCTAGGTCAGGATCTCTCTAGTCCAAGAACTTGGAGCACTGTTGCCCTCGCAGGGAGGACAGTGGGTAACACCCTCACAAACGAGAAAAGGGGCTCAGACTCTGGAATCTCCAAGTCCAATTTCCAATAGTGTGGTTGCGCCGTGGCTCCTGGCACCCACTTGGAGATGACCACCAGAAGCCCCCTCCCTCCCTTACTGAGGGTCAGGCTAGCTGAGCCTTCCCCGCTCTGGAGACCTCCCAGCTGGGGCCTGAGGGTGTGATCTTGGCAGAAGAGAAAAACCTCCTCTCTGGTGGTGGCTTCTGTTCCATCCACCCATGAAGACCTCTGGGCACGTCCTCCTGCCAGGCCTCCTGAGGCTGGCCACTGCTCTCTTTTGCAGCCTCCAGGATCTGAGGGAAGCAGCTGGCTCCCCTCCTCACCACACCCCGGCGGCCATTCTCTTGGATCCCTCCCAAGGGTACCACCTAGCCCTGGTCTGGGGACAAAGTCAAAGGGGTCCTTCTGTCTGCCTGTCTGCTGCTGGGTCAGTGTGTCTGAGCTCGCCCATAGGGACACCAGCCGGCTGGGAGGAGGCTGGGGGCCCCAACCTGCTGTGCACAGTGCCGGGAAGCGCCAGCCCACATCCTTGAGTCCCCAGCCCCACCCTCCCCAGCTGTGGCTGTGACCACCCCACCCCTTCCCCAGCCCTCCTTCCCCTCCCCCACCCACTGCCTCCCCAGGGGAGCCAGGCTGCCAGCCCCAGCTCTCACTTCCGGCCTCATGACCCTCTCTCCAGCTTGCACACTCCTCCTCCCCCACCATTTCCCTCCTAGCCTGGTTCGAAGGCCCTGGGATGTCCTCAAATGGGAAACACTGCATCAAAGGGGCCATTACTCCTGCTCTGAGACCTTCCCATCACCTCCTTTTTCCTCCAGCGGCCTTATCTCTTAGGATCTGCCCCTCGGGGGATGAGTCCTCACCTCTCTCCACCTCCTTCCCTTCAGCCACCTACCTGCCCACACAGTAACACCTGAAGATCTTCTTTCAGCCTGATCCCAGGAACAATATCATAATACAAATAACAATGATGGCAATAATAATGGCAGCTGTCACTCATTTGGCATCATTTAAATAGAGGCACAGAGAGATTAAGTTATGCCCTTAAGGACAAACAGCCATCTCACTCAATTCAGCTGGTGTCTGAATTTAGGTAGGGCTTCTCTAAATCAAACTGCTTCGGTGTCCAGAGATGCAGCCCCCTCCCATGCAGCCTCCTCCAACTGTCCCAGTCCCAACCATCAGTTCTAATTTTTGACTTCTAATCTATTCTCCTCTCAGCTTCTAGTCACCACCTCCCACCAACCACCATTCAACTAGATGCACTACTCTCCCTCGCCACTAGGTGTCCCCTTGGAGCCACTGATGCCCCCAAGGGGAGCTGGCCCTGCCCCACCCCCTGGGGCCATCAGGGGCCCCCCCACAGCACAGCACAGCACTGCACACCCCACCCCACCCTACCCCCAGCCACACAGAGCTCCTTTGTGCAACCCTCGCCCACCCCCTTCCTCCCTGGAGCGGGGCACCTGGCAAGCAGGTCTGCCCTAGAACCGCCCCCTGCCAGCCCCCTGCCCTGGGTGCCAGGTGTGCGGGCGCCACCACCACCGCCAGCTCTGGCTGGACCCGAGGGTCACCCTGCCGGCGGCCCTCCCTTCCTCCCTCCGAGGTCACCCAGGGACTAAGCTTCCCGCCCTGCTCCGCCCCCCTCCCCTCCTGCCCTTGGCCCTTGCAGACTCCCGTCCTTGTCTTTCCTTCTGTCTCCCGGAGGACTCCCCTCCTCCAGCCCCACTAGGCCCTCCCTGCAGCCTCTCACCCCCGCCCACCTCCTTCCCCAGAGAGCTCCTTGTTCCGCCCCCCCTCCCTCCCCGCCCAGGTCTGAAGAACTCCTCCTCCTGGAAAGTTGCTGCTGGAAAGGAAGTGACTTCAGCGATTTGGCCACAAGGCTGGGCACTGCTGAGCCCAGCTCAGCTCAAGGCTTGCCCAACCCACCTCCAAAGCACAAATGGAGCCACATGTGCACATCACTCCCACTGTGCATCCAGAACCCTGGGCACACACACAGCCAGTGTACACACAGATCCCCGTGTGCACACACGGTACCATCGCAGTGTATTCAGATCTTGTCTATACACACATCTCTCCAGTGTACACTAGCACCCTTGCACACACACCATCCAGTGTGGCACACGAAGTATCCCCACACCTGCCCAGTACACACCCAGAATCCTGCATATTCATACTCCCATGTACCACATAACACAGCCCTTGAACACTCCCCAGCCTGGTCCACTTATACAACTCTTGTATATTACCCCATGTGCACGGAAGGACAGAGCCCGCCACACACACCTGCTTGCACACAAGCTTGAGTGCCCTGTACATTTACAGTCGGATACACACAGCCTTGCATCCTCCCACAGCTGTACCTCCCCACCCTTACAATCCCAGGAGACTCCACCCCCAGACCTCAGGCCCCAGGAATGCTCCTTTGGAAGCTGGGTGGGGTCCCCAGGCAGGCTCAGCTCTAGGGAGCTTCCTGGAGCCGGAGGCTTCATGTGTCAGTTCAGGGAGTTGCCTCTGCAGGGCAGGGCAGCTTCACCTGGCTCCGCAGCTCCTGAGCCTGGGTGGGCTAACCTGGGCCAGGAGTAGTGAGGTGGGTCCTGCCACTGCCACTGCCCCCACCCCCCTCCCTGTCCTGCAAGGGCACCTTAGCATACCTGGGCTACCCAGGCCCTCCCAGCACCTCACCTTGGCCTCCCAGTTCTCTGCTTCCACAGACTCCGGTAGAGAGGTGTCCTGGGGGGTCAGCAGCTGCACACATCAGGCACTCTGGTTTCCACCTCTGCCCTGAGTCCTGGTCATTGTCACAACCCCTTTCTCCTCCCAGTTCTCTCAGGTCATCAAGGCGCAGGGAAGAGTCCTCAGGCTAGGAGGTAGGACTCACTGTATATCCATGAGCCTCAGTTCCCCTTTCTGGATAATGGGGAGTTTGAGTAAATGTTGGGTTAATATGTTTTGACTCTGTAAAGAACCTCTTTTTGACCTAAGCTGGGAGGGGATCCCTGTTGGGACTGGGAGGCAAGTTCCCCTGATCCCCACTTCCTGGAGGTGGCCCAGGCCCAAGCCTGGCTTCCCTGCACACTGTTACCTGAGCAGGCTGTGCAGACAGGCCCGGCTCAGCAGGAAAGGCCTGTCTTCATCAGCATCTCCAGGGTGGTCTCTGTAATGGCCTGAGCGTCGCCCCGCACTCGGGGCCCTCTGCACATGCTCAGCTGGGTAGGCTCTGGGGTCCAGGCCGATGGCTTGACAATCAGGCAAGCTCCCATCTGTGGAAGCAAACACAACACCACAGAGATAAGCATGGATACAGGGTAAGCCAGCCAGACAGCAGGGTGCAGAGGGACACCAAGCCGGGAGGCTCTCATACATGAAGTCCCATCCAGCTCCAACCTCACCCCATTATCCCACCAGGGAACTGTGAGACACTCTCTCTCTTTTTTTTTTTTTTTTTTTTTTTTAAAGAGAGATAGGGCCTCATCTCGCTTTGTGGCCCAAGTAGGAGTGCAGTGGCATGATCATAGCTCACTGCCACCTTGAATTCCTGGGCTCAAGTGATCCTCCCATCTCAGCCTCCCGAGTAGCTGGGGCTACAGGTGTGCACCACCATGCCTGGCTGGTTTTTTAAAAATTTTTTGTAGGGATAGGGTCTCACCATCTTGCCCAGGCTGGTCTCGAACTCCTGGGCTCAAGCAATCCTCCAGCCTCAGCCTCCCAAAGTGCTGGGATTGCAGGTGTGAGCCACTGCGCCTGTCAAACCTGTTTCTTGAAATCCCAGGCTCCTACTGAGAAGCAGTGTTTTTGCACATCTATGTACACACATGCATATACATGCACATATACTATAGTGGAAGGAACCTGGCCTTTGGGAGTCAGACAGTCCTTGGCTCAACCTTCGTAACTGTGTGACTTTGGGCAAGTCAGTTAACTTTTCTGGCTCTCAGTTTTCTCATCTATAAAATGGGAAAAGTGAGATCTTATGAATGGGGAGGAACATCCGGGGAAACTATAATGCAAAGAGCTTATTGACAATGTAGGTGTGAGAGGTGCTGTTCAGAGTGATGGTGGATGTGAATTTCCACAAGGGTGTATATGCAGCTGGCATTTACCCATCTCCATCAGTAACTGGTTATGTGTCTTGTTTTCTTTAACCACCATGGCCCGCCTCACCACCCCCCTGCTTCCTGCCCATTTGTCTGCCTCCTCGAGGTCTGTAATGGAGCCCAGAGGGGGTCTGGGAACCAGGCCTCACGGACTGCTTACAGGTTCTGGTTGCCTGGGAGTTTGTATGTGTGTGATTGAGATTCTGCCTTTGCAAATGCATATCTGTCAAGGCTCAGCTGTCTGGGTAAATATACCTGCATGTGGGTTCCTGGGTCTATTTAGCCTGTCTGTGTGCTTCTCTGTATTTCTGTATGTCTGTGTGGGTACATGAGGGCTTAAGCATGTCTGTGTGTAGGATCACGCATTTGCTCAGTTGTGGCTGGTGTGGTCAGCTGTGTGTAAGTGTGATGCCAGGTTGAGTGTGTGCCTGGATTTGGTGTCTTCAGTCATACATGTGGGTATGTGCACTTTTCATGTTTCTTCTATTCAGTTTTTGTGTGTGTGTGTGTGAGTCTAGCTAAGCCTGTTTGTATGCGTGTGAGGACACAGGGGTGCATGTGTGCCTGTGTGTAGCCAGGTGAGCCCAGCTGTGGCTGGGTGTGAGCATGCCTCGGTGTGCACACGCTCTGCCTGGCTCTCTGCATCTCGCTGTGTCAGGAGCCAAACCGGCTCCTGCCTGTCTCAGAGCTCTCTGGATGTGTGTTTGGCAGGGGGTGGGGGCGTGCGGCTGATCCTCTGCTGTCCCTGCAGGTTTCCAATCTCGAGGCCTGTGACTGCAGGCACTGGTGTCACTGTGGATCAGTGTTCCCTCCCTCCCACCTCTGCCTTTCTCTGTGTTTTCAGGGTCATGGTGTGGTAGTGTGACTGGCCACGGTGTCCCTGTGGGTCTCCTTCACCATGGGTCAGTATGTGCTTGTGTGTGTGTCCATGCATGTGTGGATTTGCGTGACCTTATTGTGTCTGTGCACCACTGCGTGTCTCTGTGTATGTCAGTGGGTCCTTGTGCTATGTCATTGTATGTTTGTGCCAGTATGGCCGTGTGTCAGCGTCAACATGTGTGAGCAGGTCTGTGTGCCATGGTGTGTCAGCACAATGGTGCCCCAGTGTTTGTGTGGTACCTTTGTGAAGGGCTCAGTGTATGAGTGCGTGTGAGCATGCATGTGAGACACCCTTTGTGAGATGGTGTGTGTGTGTCTGTGTCACTGTGTTTGTGTGTGCCTGCTTCCCTCCTTCCTCCCTCTCCCTCCCTTCCTCTCTCTCTCTCTCTGTAGGAGCCAGACAACTCCCCAAGCCTGGATTAGGGACAATTTATCCACAGGCAGAGAAGGAGAATTCCAACCTGCCAGAGCCTCCCTCCTCTGATCTGTCCCCCCTTTCCCTGTGGTTGGGTGGGCACAGAAACACAGCCCGGCAGCTCCCAAGCCCTTGGGGAGCCCCCACCTTTGCAGCTCCCCAGAGGCCCAGGAGGAAGGAAAAGATGGAAATCTGGGTGGCCCCAGAGCCCTCCAGTGGGGGTAGACTGGCTGCCCCCCATCCAGGCCCCCACAGCTCAGCTCATTTTGGCCCTGTTCTCCTACATATGGTAGTGGTGGGTGGGGGGAGTCTGCATGGGGTCTGCCTGGCCCTGGGGGTTGGGGGGACTTCAGGAGCAAAGCTGCCCTCAGCCCCTCCACAACCTGATACTCCCCAGCAGATAAACGTCAGGCCTCCACCCAGTGTAAATGAACTTCCAACAGTGCCCACACAGGCTGGGGGAGCCGCTGGGAGGCAGAGGACAGTGTGGTGCAGAGAACGCAGCAAGGAGGGGTGCAGGGGCTGGGCTGGGACTAAGGCTCCCTTCACGGTGCTCCAGGCGCAAGGCAGAATCACATGTTTCCCATTAGCTGCTCTGGCCTCCTTGTTCAGGGGGTGTTGGCTGGGGGAGATTTGTTCTGGTTGCAGACACCAGCCGAGACCACACAAGAGAGAGAGAGGAAAAGACAGAAGAGAGAGAGCGTGCCAGAGGGAGAAAGGAAAAGACAGAGAGGAAGAGGGAGAAAGATACACAGGAAGGCACAGAGACATGGCGAGAGAAACAGAGACAGAGACAGAGAAAGACAGAAACTGGGCGATGGGCAAGCACAAACACAAAAGCAGAGACGGACTGGTGATGAGGGGCTCACGGAAGAAGGGAGATGGAGAGGAAGGTAGAGAGAGCCGGGTGAGACCTCGTCGGAGGCTGAGGGGAGGGGGTAGCTCAGGCCCAGAGTGAGTCTGAGGCCAGTAAGGACCAAGGAAGAGCCCCAGAGGGAAGAGAGGCATGGGGGAAGTGAGCCAGGCAGAGATGGGAAAGGCAGGGGAGAGCAGGGACCAGGGATTTCTACAGGAGCCTGAGAAAGAGGCGGCGAGGCACAGGCAGGGTGGGCCGGGCAGAAGGGCCGAGGGGAGGCCTATGTGGGCAGCAGACAGGCCGGAGCTGGGATGTGTGGGCAGGGGGAGTGGACACGCCCGAGCTGGCCGGGCGGGGGCGGCCAGCGTGCCGAGCCTCCCGCCTCCTGACCCTCGAGCCTGGGAGAGATAACAGGCCCGAATAGTGCTGACTTGCGGTTCAGAAATCCAATATCCTCCCCGGTGCACTGATCGACTACCTGAGCTCCCGGCCCGCGCAGAGCTGCCCCGATTAATCCTGCGGCTCCACAGCCTTAATTAGTTTAACAGTTTCAGGGGCAGGAGAGGCAGGAAATAGGGTCCCCAGGCCCTCAGGGACACAGCTCCCCACTCCCCATGCAAACCCTGCCTGGTGCCCCACCTCACACACACCTGTCCTGGCCCCAAAGGCCCTTCTCCACACCATCTGAAGAATGCTGGGTCCCTCCGCCTGGGGAACAGTCCCACGGGCTGGCATATGGGTGAGAGGGTAGATCATGTGGGACTGAGCGCCCCCCAACCCGCACTTGTCCCTCTGCTCAGGGCCCCAAGCGTTTCCTCTGGCCAGCCCTTTGGGGCTCTGTGGTCTGCATGGGAAGGCCCCACCAGCTGCCAGCCCCATATCACCAGGCAACATGTCGTCTCTTTAGAGTGAGACACGAGCTCCCAAGTTACTGACAACTTCCCAACAGCATGAGAGAATCACACATGCCACTCCCCACAACAGCCTGCGACGGGCACATGGTGACATCTCACACACACAACAGCCAGAGACAGGCGCACAAGTCGGTGACAACTCTCCTAACGGGATGAACTAAGCACATAACCTGTCGCTTCCCCCAAAGCATGAGATGGGCGCACCTGACACACCTTCAACAGCATGGGGCAGGCGTCTGTCACCCCGCACAATGGCATAACTGACATGCAACCAGGCACCCCCACACCCACTAATAGGATGTGAATGCACAGAGAACCTGTTACACAGCTGACCAAAACACACACACAGGCACACACACACAGAACCTGTCACACAGCTGACCAAGACACACACACACACACACACACGCACACACAGAGAACCTGTCACACAGCTGACCAAGACACACACACACACATGCACACACAGAGAACCTGTCACACAGTTGACCAAGACACACACACACACACACACACACGGGACAAGTCCCACCTTCCAGGTGTAAGGAAGGCATGGAGCTCTCCACCCACCATACAGCATGAGGCAGGGACACAACCTTGCCCCTGCCTGGGAATCCTCCCTGAAGACTGTGGGACGGGTACACAACATGTCACCTCCCCGGCTGCCTCGGACAGGTGACAGCCCACCTCACCCCTCCCCTATCACTGTCACCAGCCTGGGTAGTGCTGTCCCTCTGCCTGCAGAGGCGTCACAGCTCACAGGGCATGAATGTCACCCCAGCACTGCCAGAGCCGGGCACAGCCACACACTGCCCCAGTGACAAACACCACTGGTCCCAGAGAAGGTGAAGGCACACAGGGCTCTGGTGTGACCTTGGTCTCTGGACACCAGGAGGGGAGGTGCTGTGGCTTCCCGCCCAGTGGCGGGTGCTGGGGGAGAGGAGTGCTGGGGAGGAAGCTGCTGGTCACACGGACTACCTGGAAATGCCACCTCCCCCAGCCCCCACTCCACTCCATTCACCTCCCCCGGCCCCCACTCCACTCCACTCCATTTCTCATTCACTGTAGTTGTGTATCTAGGAAGGGGGCCGAATCAGTGGTGGAGGGAGGGCTGTCCTGAGGCCTGAGGAGCTGTTACTATGAGACTGCTTAGAGATCAGTGGGGAGTAGGGCGGTTAGGGGTTGCTATCACCATGTGCTCAGTGGGGAGGGGGTGGGATAATGGCTTGAGACCCCCACAGCTTCCAGGGAAGCACTTCTTCCTTACAAAGGCCCCCTCTCCAAACTTCAGGCCACAGAGCTGGGGACAAGGAAGCCAAAGTCCAGGGACATGACTCACCCAGGGAACAGGCCCAGCCTGCTGGCCATAGTGGTAAGGGAGGCCAAGAGCCAAGAGGCCCGGGTTCCAGTCTGAGCTCCTCCAGGGCCAAGATGGGTGACCCTGGAGCAGCAGCTCAGTCTCTTTGGCTTTGGGGAGGGGGGAAGGGGCCGCAGCGAGAGAAGTGCCAGGGTCGGAGAAAAGAAGCTGAAGCTGGAGACCAGCAGACAGGAAACTTCAGGCCATGGAGGGCTCCAGCCCCGTTCCCCTGCTTCTTCACAAGGAACCTCAGCTTCCTCATCCGTAAAATAGGGACAACAGTGCCAGCCTCATGAGACAAGATAGCATAAAGTGGGCCACTGCTTAAGAAATGGGAAGCTTCTGATTGAAGAGAGGGAGAAATAGACTAAGAGACTTGCCCAAGCCACAGAGCAAATTAGGATCAGCTGAGTTCAGCCTCTATCTCCTGGCTCCCCACCTGGAGCTGTTTCTTTAAGACTGCTTGGAGGTCAAGTGTGGAGGGGGACAGGGGAGATGCTGGGGTGTTGTTGGATGCAGTGCCTCCCTGCCGCCCAGTGAAGACCAATGAATCTGACAGGAGTCCCTAAACCCCACTTGGTCCAAAGCTTGGACAAGAGGAGTGGCTCTAAGTGGAGGGAGGCACCCCACCTCCCACCCCACCATGACCAGCAGCAGCACCTGGTGCTCGGAAGGACCAGAGGATCTGAGATGTCAGTGTCTAGGGCCCCTCGTTTTACAGGAGCCCAGAGAGGGAAAGGCCTAGCCTGACGTCACACAGCATGACAGCAGAAGAGCCTAGAGTCCTGGCCGGGAACAGCCTCAGAGCAGAGTCCCTCTAGCCCCTGGGGGTGGCTGGAGCTGGGGGGCCCTGGGGGACTGAGCAAAGCGTGGCGACAGATGGCCTGCCGAGGCAGCGGCGATCTGGGCGGCTGGCAGGCATGCTCGCTCCCGCGCAGGGAAGCGGCTAATTTTAGCTGAGGCCTCGATGCCAGCTTTGTTCCCCCCACCCACCCGCCGAGGGGGCCCAGCATGCCTTGCGTGCAACCTGCCTCCCCCAGGCACCCCTACTCCCCCGCCTAGCCCCTTGGTGAGTAGTGCCCAGACCCCAGGATCCTAGAACGGCCTGCCTTACCAGGCCTCACCACACCCAGAGGTGAGGCCTGGCTTCCCCACCCAAGGGCCTGTTTGCCCACGATGCCAAGCTCATGCCACGAAGAGGGGCGAGAGAGGAAGGACAGAGGCCACTGCCCAGACTGGGAGGGCGGGCCAGACAGCAGGGGCTGCCAGTCTTGAGGGGAGGCGAGGCACTGTCCTCCACCCAACCCTTAAGGAGACAGGACCCTGATTCCACCCATGCCCTGGACAAACATTCTGTCTGGTGTCCCCCGGCGCTGGTGAGCAAGGGGCGGGAGTCACTCTAGTCTTTCCTTGTTCCTCATAACTTTGACTTTGTTCCAGGAACTCAAAGCACTTTAAAGAAGTCAGACATGAAGCAAGGATAGTATCCCTATACCATCTGGGGAAACTGAGGCATAGTCTGAAATTGCCATCATTTTAGCAAGGGAAGGAACAAATTCCAGGAATCAGTGAGGCCTGCCCTCTAGAGAGCTTCTTGGGCCAGTTTAGCTCCTGGGACTATCTTCTGTTCCTAACCTGGGCTAGTGGAAGGTACACTAGATGGATGGAGCCCATCCCCTAAAACCCTGGAAAGGCAGACTCACACTCTTGTTTCCTGGTGCCACACTCTCTGCAGGTTCTTTAACCTTGCACCCTCCATTTCAGGTTCAACCACACAAGCCCAGTGGGGCTTCCAGGACATCTGGCCCCTACTAAAAAGAGGAACCCTTTGGGGTGACTCTGGAGCCCCGCCCCCCGCCCCAGCTCCCCAACCTTCACAGGCCTGTGAAGGAAACAACCTGGTAGGAAATAGAGTAAGGAGAACTGAAAGGCCCAGCTCTGAAAGAAAGATATGTATTTAGAAGGAGAAAGTCAGAAGAAAGAGAGGGGGCGGGAGAAATCAAGGCAGAGACTCAGATCCAGGAAGAGAGACAGAAAGACGAAGGACACTGAGGCAAAAGAAACAGGGCAGAAAGAGGCTGAAGGAGAAAATGATCTGGAGGGAGGGGGCGAGAGCCAGAGAGGGAGAGAGAGGGCGAGCATGCCAGAAGAAGGAAAACAGCAAGAAAGAGACTCAGGAAGAGAGGGAGACAAGGAGGAAGAAAAAGACAAAGACAGAGACAGGCAGGATGATGCAGAGACAAAGACACATGCACAGGGGGGAAGAGATGGAGAAGGAACCTGAGGAGTCTGCACAGACGGGCGGAGGCACAGAGCACCAGCGACCCAGGAGCCAGAGACAGACAGAGGGACTGACACACCCAGAGCCCCACAGCGACAGTCGGAGGGTGAGACACACTCAGATGGGGCGGGAAGAGGGGGTGACACTAAGTGTTAGAGTGTGGGGGGAACAGCAGGAGTAGGCAGAGGTGAGGAGGGAGGGGGAGAGGGGGGGAGGAGGAGGAGGAGGAGGAGGAGGGATGTCGTTGCCAGAACTGGGGGGGACAGAGGACAGAAATGGAATGTGGGTCTGGGCATGAGGCTCACAGATGCATCAGCTCTGGTTTCAGCTGGGGCAGTTGGCTGCTAGGGTGGGGGGAAGAAGGAGCAGAGCTGTCGAGGGAGGGGGGCCTGTTGCCATGGCGGCGGGCACGGCAGGGGCACAGTCTGCTGGCACTTGGCGCTCTGGGCATGGTAGGGGGCTGACTGAGGGGGAAAGGCAGGGTAAGGAAGAAGCCTCGCCCCTGCCCTCGGGGTTCTACCAGGAAGAAAGTTTCCAGAGAGCCACAGAGATGTTGGGAGTAGAGCACAGCTCTGGGCCCTGCCCAATCCTAGGGAGGCTGCGGAGGGTGCACTGCTCTCCAGGCTGTCTGTGGGCATCCCAGCTTCCTGCATGCGCCTCAGGCTGGCCCTGGGGACCCTCCTCTATGTCCCCTCCAGTCTAGCTGAAGATCCTGCATGCTGCTGCTTGCTGCCGCTGCTGCTTGCAGGGGGGCAGCAAGATTGTGAATTCAGGATCTGTAATCCTAACGCAGAGCCCAGGCCTACCGGGCTCCAGTTGCCAAGGCGACGGCGGGTCAGAGGGCAGCGCGGGGCGCCCGCTCCTCCAAGTCAGAATCCCAATTGTTAAAGCCCAAGAATAAACAGCTGAAGCGGCCGTCGGGGGGCCGGGAGGGGGGGCTGAGGTCTGCATCAGCTCAGTGTGGTGTTGTCAAGCGAGATGTCACTAATTGTCTGAAGGAACAGGCTGAGGCAGCTCTTAACTGCTTCCGTGCCACCGGAGACACCTTGGCTGCCTGGCCCCATCCCTGGGGCCTCCCAGCATTCCACCGGGCCAGGCTGTTGGTGGGGGCAGTGCTGGCCCAGCATAATCCCTGCCTCCCTTGCACTGCACTGAACCCCACATACTTGTGGCTCCTAACCCTCCTCTTTGCCTAACTTGGAACCTCCCACCTGCAAGCTAAATCATTATGTCCCCAACGCAAGCACCCCCAAATCCACTGGGCCCACAATACTCCTTGTAGCCCAGAACTGCCCCTTTGGCTTGCAAAAGCCCTCCCAGCTCCCACAACATCTCTCCCTCTTCCCAGAAGTTGGGGTTCTGGTCCAGATTTGTGAATTGCAGAGGAAAGCAGGCTTAGGGCTCTTCCAATCTGTGGGGAGGGACAGGGAAGGGCAGAGGCCTCCTATGGGGAAAGGTGAGGCCTAAAGCAAGTCTCTGTGCAACTCCCTGCTCTTAGTCACATGCCTGAACCAAAGGCCTGAAGGGAGCTGGGAAACCTGGTGTCCAGCTTTGATGCTCCTACCTCCTTGCTCTGTGTGACTCTGGAGGCAGTAGTGACTATTCTGAGGCGGGCCCGTGTCTGTAACGCTTGACCAGAGGAACACCCAACCCTGTGGGTGAGAAGGGCCCGATAATACAAGGTGGACAGCCAGCAGAAATGCAGACGGTAAGACGTTCCATGAAAAACATGGAGCAATGTGGGGTACACAGCAAACTGCTCAGTGGACGGCAGCTAGCGCTGGCAGTAGGGCTGGTACTGCCCTTACTACAGAGGGCCCTAGAGGGTGCAAGTAATCAGAAAAGGTAGGAGGGTAGGTTCTGGGAAGGCTTCCTGCACAAAGTGGTACTTGGCAAGATCTGGGGCAGGTGGGCAGGAAGGTGGAGCACTCCAGGACAGAGGTCTTGTGAGGAGCTTCACCGGAGCAGAGCACCTCGGTCTCTAGGTCGCGTGTTCAGCCTCTCCTAGACTTGGAAGGGCGAGGCCTTCAACGGTCTCCGCCCCTTAGGCCAGCCCTCCCTCTTCCTCCACCTCCCGCCGACTCCACCCACGGCGCGTCCCGAACACTAGGAGCGTGCCGGCGAGGGGGCGGGCCGCGCGGGCCGGGCTCCCGGAGATTGGTAGCACCTGGAGTGATGTCAGAGGGGCGGGGTCGGGGCTTCGGACACGCCCTCTTCCCCCGGCCCTCTTCCCCGGACCCTTTCCCCCGCCGCGGCGCGGGTCCCCGGGAGGGGGCGCCCCGCTCAATGCGCCCCTCAGGTGGGGGGCCTGCGGCGGGCCGGGGCGCTGTCCGTGGGCGGGGAGTTGGGCGCGGAAACAGGGGATCCCCCAGAGAGCGCCCAGCCCAGCCTGGGGCTGGACGCGTACAAAAGGCGACTTGTTCTTTCTCGGGATGCCTGCGCCTTCTCAAACATACCTACAGCCGCACTCCAGGGACAACTACACCCACACAGCCACACAAAGCCTGTCAGGGTGGGGCGCGGGGGGCTGGCGAAAGCCCCAGAAGTCGGCTTTAAGAAGAGCCCTGCCCCGAACCTCCCCACTTGCCACATACTGAAAGCCCCCTCACCCCATCCCACTCCAAATCATCTGGATACTACCCCCCATCACCTAGTGTGCAGCCCTGGGGACACTGACGCAGTCACATTCTGGAAACTGCCTTCTCCCTCATATGGTCTATAGCTCACCAACCCCTGCTCTAGAGTCAGACTGCCAGCTGCAATGTTGGCTCCACATTGTGTGACCTTGGCATCCAATAAGGCCTGTTAAGGTTACTTTTTACTGAGCACTTACTCTGTGCCAATCTTCATCATCACCTACATGGTGAGTCCTATTAGTCTTATTTTGTAGATGGGGAAACTGAGGCTTGGGTAAAATAGCCTGCCTAAGATGGGCAAGTATTTGAACCCCATGTTCTTCCATGTCGCATCATCTCAGCCTCCCATCACACCACCTTATACCCTAGTACCCCACCACACACACAACCGCAGACAGCAAAGCCATCTATCTCAGAGTTGAGGTGTAATTCTCCACCCCAAACATATCTTGCTGTCACAGTCTAGTACCAGGAGGGTTCTGTCACTACTCAGTGTGTTTGGGGAAGGAAGGAGTGTCTCCTACCTCTAAGCTTCCCCAGCCCTGATGCTGGCCATCAGGAGTCATAAATGGGGCAGAGTGAGAGCAGGGCCAGAACAGGCTACCTCTAACCTTTCCAGCAGGCTCACCTCCACCTCCCCTGACCCCAGGATGACAAAGCACTGCCATATTGGTTGGGGCGCCTGGCCTGTAGCTCTCCCTGACCCCATAGGCCTGGACCCTCCCCTAGCCCCCAACTCCTGCTGAGAACAAGTAGAAACAAACTCCTTCCTGGAGATGTCAAAGCACCTTTCCTGGGGCAGGCGGCACTGTGATGCCCTGAGCCTGGTTAGGGAGAAGGATCGGGTTACTCTTTCCCCAGCTGTGCCTGGACTCCCTGGAGCTGACCTTTCACCTCAGCCAGGCCAGGACCCAAAGGGGGCTGGAGTCCAGCCTTCACCTCCTGTTAACCCTCTGCATTCCTCATCTTTCCATTCCCCGGCCCCCAGCGGGTCTCAGGAAGCCCAGCCGGGCATGCCAACCTTTCCCTACCCTCCTATCCTAGGGTCCGGTTTCCCAGAGAGCTTTACAGAATGCTCCTCCCTGCCCCCTGCCCAAGCTGCCCTGCCGGGATCAGATACCTCCGCCCAAGCAGCTGAAAATGACCTGGGCTATTTTCGCTCTGGGATCACGTTGCAAACTCCCCCTTGAGCTGGCAGCTTCCCACACCCCTCCAGACCATCGCCCCCCACCCCTCATCCCTCACCCAGGGCTACTGACTAACAGGACAGGAGGGCTTTTAGAGACCACTGGCCTAAACCCTTCAAACAGGGATACTGAGGCCATTAGGAGTCAGGCACAGGGCTGGGCAAAGAACCAAGTTTCCTGGGTCCCCGCCCAGGTCTCTTTCTACTGTCTAGCACAGCCTGATCCATACCCTAGATCTCAAATCCTCTGACCCAGCCAAAAACCTAGCCAACCTCCCCTAAGCACCAGAAAGTCACACTGCAGGCTACCAACAAGTCCCTGAGCTGCCCTGCATGTCAGAAACTGCCTTGGCCACACTCTTCTCTTTGTTTAGAACTGGGACCAGGTCTGTACCTGTGTCACAGGCACGTGCACCACTGGAAGGTTTTAGGGGGTGCAAATTGGGAGGAAAGATAGGGAGATTGAGGCCTAGAGGAATAAGGAGATGGACTCAAGCTTTATGTATCTTAATACTTCCCAGCAGCCCCTTGCCCCAGCTTCTTGGTCCCCCCTTTCCATTCTTGCAAACCCAGCCCCCTCCAGGCCCCTGCCCCTGTCCCTCTGCCTCAAGCCCCAGCCCTCCTGGGCAGGAATGTGACTGGTCAGGTCTGAGCTGACCACATGAGTGGTTATAAGGTGACAGACCCCCCCATTCTCCCATCCCCCCAGCCTGGGGGAGCTCACATACCAAGGCAAGGGGTGGGAGAGCTCCTTTAACCCTTTGCAGCCTGCCTGTCAGGGAGAAAAGGCAGGGTACCTCTACTTCCTGTGACCAGAGCCAGTGTGGGCTGCCAGGTGGAAGGAGTGTAGGAAGAATCTCCTTCAGTGAGTGGGGGTGGAATGAGGGTATCTGCCCAGAGTCCCCACTAGTATTCTCTGCTACCCCAAATGTCTCATCTCATCTCCCATGCCATTTGGAAAAACAGTCATGAGCTGGTGCTGAGGGTGGAGAAGGAAAAGAGGTGCTGAGGATGGAGAAGGAAGAGACAACCTCGGGAACCCCTAGTCTGATGGGAGAAATACAACCTTGCCCTGGGGAGTCTGACTGGGGAGACCAGGCACAGAGGCAGGCTGGGACAAAGAGCCTGGAGCAGAGCAGAGCCTGGAGCTGCAGCAGGAGGAGGAAGAAGTCAGGGCAGGAGCAGAACAAGTCAGGTGGGGTCAGACCGGACAGGCTTCCCGGAGGCCCCCGTGGCCCCCTCGGCCCACAGCCCTCCCCCCAGGCTCTGGAATCTCGGGGGTCAGGGCTGAGGGACAGCCCCACCCCCTGCTCCCCTCAGGCTCAGGAATTCCACCAGCCAAGGGGGGGGCGGGTGGCTGCTTCGGCCTCTGTCCAAGTTGGCTCCCACTGGACCGGGAACAGCAGCTCCTCCTCGGCCCCCTACCTCACCCAAGCCCTGGGGCTGGCCCCCAGCCCCCTCCCCTCCCCCTCCCAGGCTGGCATGGTGTGTGCCAGGCGCTGGCAGAAAACAAACCCGCCGGGGTGGGTTTGCAGGGAGCGGGGTAACCTTGACACAGTTGCGGCAGTCGCTAATGGCAGACACACACTCCGCCTGTTCTGGGGGGACTGTTGCCGTTGCTAGGAAACCAGCAGCCGCGTGAATGGAAATGGGTCAGTAAACCTGGGGAGAGATAGTGTGACACTCGAACCACTGCAGCTGCTCCAGCCCACACCGAAATCCCTCCTCTTCAATATTTATCACTCCCGCCTGGGCCCTCAGCTCCTGCCAGACCCTGCACCAGCCTGGCCTTCAGCCCTTCACTCAAGGCCCAACAGGGGTGGGGGAGAAAAGATGGAGGGGGTTGCTTATCCATTTTGGGGGGTGGTCCAGACAGGGTGGAATTGGTTCTGGAGGAGATTGAACAGGAAACAGAGTCTAATCCTGTGGTGGGGAAGGGGTTAAAAGGTCAATTCACGCCTGTTCCTGACTTAGGCACCGTGGTAAAATTACTGAGAGTGAGGGGGCTTGAGGCTGCCCGCCTGCTTACCTGTGGAGGGACTGATTAAGACAGGAGACCTCCCTCCAGGTGTACTGGGGCCTCCCTCTGTATGAAGATAGAGGAGACGAGGCACCCAAAACATGGCCAGGATTCACTCACAGCCTGAAAACACCACCGGATGGTCCCAGTACAACCTGACATCTGATAGCCCAAATGACCAGGAGCTGCCTACTGCCTTACAACACCGTTCTGGACAGCTACGCGTCGTACCCCAGCCAGCCACACACGCACTGTTCAGAGGCCCTGACAACACGCCTACAGATACCCCCACAACAGAACATGACAACTCCAATTCCGAACAGTGCCACTCAGTTCAACATCCATAAACAACTGACAAACCCAGGCGCAGGCGAAACCACGCAGTGTGGGACTGTGCTGACTCCAGCCGCTTCCCCAAGAGGCTGGAGCCTCCCTGAGGAGCCTGTCCTGACCCAAAGCCTGGTTCACGGATGTTTCTTCCTCCCTCCCACTGCCAGCCCCCTCGTCCTGCACACACCTCAACACACTGCCCCTGGGATCGCTCTTCTGGAGACACCACCATCCCGCGAGCTAGCTGCCTTGTGCACCGCGCCCCCATTCCCTGGAGGCTGACTGGTCACTGACACACACATTCCCTTCCCCTAGAAGCACGCAGTCTCACAGCCCTGCCTGACACAAGCTCTTGTTCCTGTGCACAGGCCTCTCCACAGACAACAGGGACCCAGGGAAGCAGCGGTGCCACTGGCTTGGGTGATCTGCCCCCTCCACCCACCACAACCTCCACCAGTATCCTTGAAGGGTGTGTCTCAGGAAGGGAGGCACTCCAGCCTTCTGGGGGTGGGGTGGGGATACCTTGACAGGAATCTCCGAGCTGACTTAGTTCTCTGTGTGCGCCTATCTCCTAGGATACATCAGTCAACACAGGCTTGGAGCCTGTCAGAGCTAGAAGGTGCCTTAGGGAGCCACTAATCCAACCTCCTTCACTACGCAGGAGGAAGGAAACCAAGGCCCAGAGACGGGAAGCAGCCTGCCTAACGTCACACAGCCCAACTGCTGGTTGCCAGCCCCTTTTCCTTTCATAGTTCCCCACTGGGAGCCCTCTACGGGTGGGAGAGACACTCGGGAGTAGGGTACAGTTAGCCCAGGAAGACTTTTCTGAGGCCGAGGGAGGTGGACTAGTTGGAAGAGGCATCTGTAGTCCTAGAGAGGAGTTTATGAGAACTGCCCAGCAGTGCATCCAAAGCCATGAGCACCTCGCAGCCCTGGAATTTGGGTCACATAAATTTGGCGGAATCCAGGCTTTGCCAGAAAGGGCTAGTGGATGCTCATTCCTGCTCCATTTCCTATCCCAGGGCCCCAGAGAGGTGTCTCCCCAAACCAAAGGCAAGGGAAGGTTACACGGATCCCTATACCTGGCCTTAAATGCAAGTTCCCTCTGTGGTCCAGGGCATCCCTGCCTTTTATTATTTACATAGATGTCTGCCAGGAAGCCTCTGCGATGCATGAGTAAAGAGGTGTTCTGCTAGGTAGTTTTTATTTCAACTCCATTTTGTAGAAAAGCAAATTGAGGCTCACAAGAGGTAGGGTAATTTGCTCAAGTTCACACAGACAATAAATGGGGCCTTGAGCTCCTTCCAGTACACCAGGGTCTTTCCCAGTGGACACTGAAGGCCAATCAAACAGGAAACAGGGAGAATTGAGGGTGGGGGAGGTTGGGAGTTCACACAGGCCCAGACCCGACATCCTGGGCTGAGGAGGAGCCCCAAGGCATCTGAATTTGAATCTGGGTATCTGGCAGTGGTAGAGTGAAAGGTCAGCAAAGAGATGGGAGGAAGAGGAAAGCCGAATTCCACCAGCCTCACAGCTTGCCTGGACCATCCCCTGGGGAGCCAGCCTGGTGCTCTCTGCCAGCCCCCGCCCCATCCCCAGTGGAAGGCAAAAGGAGCACTGTGAGGAGACTAGTGTGACAGAGACCTTGAGAAGTGAACTCTCACAGGCTTGGTGCAGGGGAAAGGAATTCAAATGTTTTGGGGGCTACCTCTATTCCTCGGGATGGGGCTGATGTCACACGGGTGCCCTTCATTTCCCACCCTTACTATGTGCAGACGCTATGCTAACTGATTGACATGTTGTGCAACTTGAAGCCCCACCACAAGGCCATGGCCTATCTAGTGTTATCTAGTTTTTCATGTGAGGAAAGGGAAACTCAGGAGTAAAGGGACTTGTTCAAGGTCACATAGCCAGTAAGTGGGAACTGTGGCATAGGTGAAGGGTGCCTATCCCCACTGCTTTTGTTTACCATGGTGAGGGTATGCTAGGTGGGGGCAGGAAACAACTGAACAGGGGCAACTGGCAGGGGGAGAAGGGTCCACCATCAGATGGGGAAGACGCCTGCTGAGTTGCCAAAAGGTTCATCAGTTTGCATAGCACCAAATGGTGCTGGAAGGGAACAAAATTGTGGGAAAGCGCCCCTTCCCCTCCCCAACAAAGGGCAGGGTAGACCTCTTTCCTTCCCCCACTCACAGTGCCAAGAGTGAGCCCTGAGAGGTCACTTACCTACTCCCCTGGATTCTCAGGGCTCCTGTAAAAGGAAGCCCCTCCCACTCCGGGGCCCTTCTCTGGACTCTGGGGCCTGCAAGGTGCAGAACTGCCCTCAAAGAAAGCCACTGTCGCCGTCGGGGAAATTATCCAGGATTTCCCCAGCCCTCCGCTCCGCAGTTGGGAGGCGGAGCGGCGGCGGAGGTGGGAGGGGGGGCATGCTGGGAGAAGACTGCCTTGCCTCCCTCCTAGCAGCCCTCAGACTCCTCTGGCTGGAGCAAGAGGCTCCAGTCCGCAGGCCCAGCAGTTCTCCGGGCCCGAACAGCCCGCCTCCGAGTTTTCCCGCCGCCATCGCCTCTGGGGCTACCTGGCAGGCTATACTGCCCACTGATCCCTGCCACCTCCGCCCCCCTCCCAGATGAAGCCGCAGAGTTTCTGGCTCCTGGAGGAGGTGACGGGCCGAGAGGGAAACCAGGCGGCTGGGGGAGGGGCGTTGCCTGCACCTGGCCCTTCTACTCCGCTCAGGCCCGGAGGCGCAGGACTGGACCCCCGCCAGACCCAAAAAGAGAGGCCGGGGAGGCGAGGAGTGCCCCCTCCACTCCCGCAGTCTGGGGCCGGGCGGCGAGGTCTCCCCCTACCACCCTTGCCGCGGAGGCGCCCCCTAGGGTCGGGCGCCAGGCGCCCCTGCCCGAGCCGCGCGCTTAGCTCGCTCCCCCGGCCGGCCGCGCTCTCCAGCTGCAGGAAATTCCAGAAGCTCTCCATCATCCCCGCGCAGCGCGCAGTCTGGGCTGCCAAGGCTCCCAGAAGGAGAGCCACATGCCGGCCGGCCGCGCGGCCCGCCCTCGGCCCCCACCCGGTCCAACCCGGCCGGGTAGCCACGTCGGGCCGGGCGGGGGCCAAGCCGGCCGCCCCTTCCCGCGCCCCGGGCCCGGCGGAATGCGTGGCAGCCCCGTCCGGGGGCTATTTTGAGCGGGAGGGGAGCGGCCCGCCCTCGGTGTTTTCGGCTTTTTCCTGGCCCCCGGCCCGCCAGCCCGGGCCCTCCGCTGCCCGCGGAATCGGGAGGGGGGGGGGGCGTCACGTGGCGGGGAGAGGGAAGAGCCGTCGCGATCCGGGTCGGGCTCGGGCTCGGGCTCGGCCCGGGGACTGGAGGCGCCCAGCAGCGGTCCGGACCTGCGCTCTCGGCCGGGGCTGACTGGCGGGGTTATTAATAGCGCGCCTGGCTCGGGCAGTGGCTCCAGGGCGCCCGCTACCTGCACGCCCCTCCTCCAGAGAGCACAGGCAGCCCGGCGCTCCCTCCGCAGCGGCGGACTGAGGCCTAACTGGATAGCGCCACCGTGAACCGGCGGCCAATCACAGGCCTCGATTTCCTTACCTGTAAATTGGGGATGAGCTACCTGGCTTTATAGGGTAGGTGCCATATAAAGGTTTTGTTCCTCTTCTTGGGCAAAACGCTGTCACAATTGGGGGACTCCGTTTTCCTTATTAAAATGAAGGGGTCTGAAAAGGCCCTCTGCAGGGAAAGCATCCGGACATCCGAACAATGCGTTTTCACTGACCACCTATTTGTGCCTAGCGACTACCCAATGGTCACTGCCAACACGGGGCACCTGCCCTGCATTGTTAGCATGCGCTCACTTAATTATAAGTCCTCCATAAAGTAGGTAATGTTATCCCCTTTTTCTTAACGAGGAAGCTGAAGTTCACGATGAAGGTTAAGTGACCCACCAAAGGTCACACAATGTCAGAGCCTAAAGTCAGAAACTCTGGTTCCAGAACCCATTAACCACTGAACACAGTGTTCACACCCTGACACAGGCAGGATAAGCATTGCTGCTTCCCTCCTCCCTTCCAGGCAGTCCCTGGGGACTCCTGCTCTGGTCCCAGTTCCAGGCATGAGGGTCTGTTCTCAACAGCTGCACTGGGGCCATTCCCACCTCCATCTACCCATAGGGACATGGGGAGACCACACCAGTGTCACCCTTACAACAGTGGAGGCTGGTTTTGGGCATGTGGTGACCCGTGACCCTGGCCCTGTCTAGGCACTGGCCATCCTGAGTCTAGCACCTCACACACACATATATACAGTGCATCCCAGTGCTCACCACCTGCCTACACCCCCCAACACCAGTACCCAGTCATGACATGAATGCAGAGACCAGCACCCTACCTTGCACTGGTGACAGCGCCCCCATCACAAAGCCAGCAGCTTCAGACAGCATCCCTCAACATTCTTCCTGGCTACTCTGTCCCTGTCCCCGACTCCTCTCCAATAGCTCACAGTCCAAACCCCACAATGGATGGGGAAACTGAGGCCCAAGAGGAAAGGATGGGAGGACACAGTCATCCCTCCTGAGACCCGGGGATAGGATCATAAATGAGGAAAGAAAATTGCCTTTGGCCAGTTAATGACAGACATGGGCATCCAACAGAAATCATTCAGCTCCTGGTTGGTTGCCCCACTGCAGCCCTCTGAATCTGTTCAGCTCCTGCCATGCGGCAGCTAGAGGGGCCCCCATGATAGGGTTCTAGAAATGGGCACCAAGCTGCAATCAGAGTCCTAAGGACTAATCTCTGCTCCCAAGTGTCAGTCCCAGACTACTGGGCCCCCAAGTTTCACTAATCCATCAAATTCTAGACTCAGCCCAGCCTCAGAACCATGGGGGCAGGGGCACCTGGGGGTGAGGGGAGATGGCATACAGGGGGAACAGCCTAGGACAGGGCCTGGAGCTGCTTCCTGCTCCCCCCACTCCCAAGCAAGGAAGCACAAAGGCTGGCAGGCCCCCCACTCCGCCCCGGAAACCTGGCAGTTTATTTCTGTCTCTGGGCCCCCTGTTTCCACAGAGTCACTCCAGGAAGGCTGGCAGCAGCTGGCTTGGAGGGGTGGAGCTCCTGCTCTCTCAAGGGTCCAGCTGCCACCCTGCTCCCTCCCCCTGACCTGCCAGACCAGACAAGGCTGAGGTGACACTGGGTAAGGGACAGGAACTGGGGGCCAGTGCTCAGAGGTGATACTGAATACCCTGAGAGGCCAGAGCCCTGACAGAGATTCCACCTGAGGCCAGGGAGTCAAGACTCCAGGGGAGGGAAACTCCCACTCCCCAGCCCATAGCCCAGATGTTCTCCCAGGCAGTCAGACTACACCCAGTTCAAGTCTGCTAAGGGTGTAACCTCTAGCGAGTGCAACCCTACTTATTGCAGATTATTCTGGCTCATAACTCCTCTGGACCCTGGTCCCAAAGAAAAGTCAGTTTCTAAACCTGTGCTGTCCAACATGGTAGCCACTAGCCACATGTGACTGTGGCTAGTCAGAACTGGAATGCGCTGTAAGTACAAAATATACACCAGATTCTGAAGTTTTAATACATTTTTAAAATGTAAAATACCTCAATAATTTTTATAATGCTTATACATTGAAATAATAGTATTTTGGATATACTGGGTTATATAAGATAATTTGTTGGGCCGGGTGCAGTGGCTCACACCTGTAATCCCAGCACTTTGGGAGGCCGAGGTGGGTGGATCACCTGAGGTCAGGAGTTCGAGACCAGCCTGGCCAACATGGTGAAACCCTGTCTCTACAAAAAATACAAAAATTAGCTGGGTGTGGTGGTGGGCACCTGTAATCCCAGCTACTTGGGAGGCTGAGGCAGGAGAATTGCTTGAATTCGGGAAGTGGAGGTTGCAGTGAGCTGAGATTGTGCCACTGCACTCCAGCGAGGGCAACAGAGCAAGACTCCGTCTCAAAAAAAAAAAAAAAAAAAAGATTAAATTGTTAAAATTAATTCCACTTACTTCTTTTTACTTTAATGTGGCCACTTGAAAATTTTAAGTTACATATGTGGCTTTTTTTTTTTTTTTTTTGACACGGAGTCTCACACTTTCACCCAGGCTGAAGTGAAATGGCGTGATCTCAGCTCACTGCAACCTCCACCTCCCATGTTCAAGTTATTCTCCTGCCTCAGACTCCCAAGTAGCTGGGATTACAGGTGCCCACCACCATGCCCAGTTAATTTTTTGTATTTTTAGTAGAGACGGGGTTTTACTATGTTGGCCAGGCTGGTCTTGAACTCCTGACCTCATGATCCACCTGCCTTGGCCTCCCAAAGTGCTGGGATTACAGGTGTGAGCTACCACACCCGGCCACATATGTGTCTTCTATTATGTGTCTACTGGATAATCCTGTTCTCTTTTTTTTTTTTTTTTTTTTTTTTGAGACAATGTCTGGCTTTGTCACTCAGGCTAGAGTGCAGTGGTATAATCACAGCTCGCTGCAGCCTTAATCTTCTGGGCTCAAGCAATCCTCCCACCTCAGCCTCTTGCATAGCTGGGACTACACGCTACCATGCCCAACTAACTTTTTAACGTTTTTGTAGAGACAGGGTCTCACTATGTTGCCCAGGCTGGTGTTCTAGGTCTTGTGGGTTCTGGCTTTGGACTAAAGCTTTGCCTTCTCTAGATCAATATCTGTGTGACTTTAGCTCACTCACTTTCTCATATCCAGACCACAGCCTTATGTGTTAGTCTAAATCTCACCACCCCATACCACCCTACCTCAATTTTCTGTGAATCTAGGTTCAGCCAGAGATTATGGCTTAGTCTGCTTTATACACACTATTTAGTGCATTTCTTGTTCATCAATCCCCAATATCTAGATCTCAGCAAGAGTGTGACTATAGATCACCTTTCATGTTAACTTGCCACGGATCTAAGGTTCCAGCCTGACAGGCCAACATTGTTTGCTTAGATCACTGTCTAATTAGGTTTAAAATCTACATACCCCTCAGGAGGAATAAGGTTCTAGATCAGAGGTTGGCAAACTATGGTCCATGGGCCAAATGTGGCCTGTTGTCTGTTTTTATAATTCAAGTTTGATTGGAACACAGCCATGCTCATTCACTTATGCACTGTCTATGACTGCTTTCAAGGTACAATAGCAGAGTTAAGTACTACTCATGACAGACACTGAATGCTTACAAAGTCTAAAATTTTTACTTTCCAGAATGACCATTTTAGATGAGCAACAAATCCAACCCACTATAAATTTAGATTCCAGTCCAAGACCATGGCCTAGTCTAATCTAGATCACCTCCTGCTGTGGTTCGAGACAGTGCTGCTGACCAGGATCTAAAACCAGAGCCTAACACTGGTCCCCTGGTGCTTGGGTTCCGAATCCTACTCTGATCTCAGCAGATGGGCCCCAGGACTCCTCTCTGGGATGGAAAGGGTGTCTCTACTTCTTAACTCCCCTAGAGAGATCAAGGCCCATGGGCCCTTCTTGATGGCCTTGGGATGTGGGAGGGAGGGTAGATTCCAGAGACAGCACTGGAGGCTGAGTCAAAGAGTTAGGGGTAAGTCCTTCCAGAACAAGGGGGCAAAATATAATGAGGCCAAGAGATAGAGGAGCCCCACCTCCACCCCTTCCCGGCAGGCTCCAGAGCAGGTCACTTAGCTGGGGGTCATGTGGGACAGATACCAAGCCCTCTGGAAGCCAGGTCAGCGAGCTCTAAATGAAATCCGCATCTCCAGCCCCTTACCTCCAACTACCTGATATATCTCCCCTCAGGGCTGAGCTGGCACCACTACCCCTCTTCCCTTTTCTCCTGCTCTGCTATCTCCACCGCTTTCTTTGAAAACCTTCCCATACCTGTCCCCTTCCCTGCCATTTCTTCTTCCTGAATCCTAGAATCCTTGGCTAATCTTTGTGGTTAAGATCTCAGGGTCTGGATCTGACAAGCCCAGGCTTAACTTCCAACTCTGACTCTAGGCAAGCCACTTCATCTCTCTAGGCCTCCTCAGTTTTCTCATCTGTAAAATGGCAAATAACAATGGTAACTATTTCACAGGTTGTTGTATAGCTTTAACAAGATCCTGAGGTGTATCGCTCTGCCCAGTGCCTGGCACATAGTAAGCATTTAATGCTAGCTGCTATTTTTATTACTGTTGATCATCTAGCTTAGTTCCGTAGATGGACTTCAGCAGGTTTATAAGCCTCACAAAATTTTAACCAACCAAAAACTTGGTTTCTGTTTTTGTTTTGTTTTGTTTTTTGGAGATGGAGTCTCACTCTCTCGCCAGGTTGGAGTGCAGTGGTGCGATCTCAGCTCATTGCAACCTCTGCCTCCCAGGTTCAAGTGATTCTCCTGCCTCCCACTCCCAAGTAGCTGGGATTACAGGTGCGTGCCACCACGCCCAGCTAATTTCTGTATTTTTAGTAGAGACAAGGTTTCACCATGTTGGCAGGCTGATCTCGAACTCCTGACCTCAGGTGATCTGCCCACCTCGGCCTTCCAAAATGCTGGGATTACAAGTGTGAGCCACCACATCCGGCCTCAGGGTCTTGCTCTGTATCCCAGGGTGGAGTGTAGTGGCATGATCACAGCTCACTGCGGCCTCAACCTCCTGGGCCCAAGTAATCCTCCCACCTCAGCCTCCCAAGTGGGATCACAGGCATGTGCCATCACACCTGGCTACTTAATTTTTTTTTTTTTTTTTTTTTGAGACGGAGTCTTGCTCTGTCCCCCTGGCTGGAGTTCAGTGGCCGATCTCAGCTCACTGCAAGCTCTGCCTCCCGGGTTCACGCCATTCTCCTGCCTCAGCCTCCCGAGTAGCTGGGACTACAGGCGCCCGCCACCTCGCCCGGCTAATTTTTTGCATTTTTAGTAGAGACGGGGTTTCACTGTGTTAGCCAGGATGGTCTCGATCTCCTGACCTCGTGATCCGCCTGCCTCGGCCTCCCAAAGTGCTGGGATTACAAGCGTGAGCCACCGCGCCCAGTACAGGCTACTTAATTTTTTATGTCGCCCAGGCTCAAAACTTTTTTAAAAGTTTTTTTATTTTTTTTAATTTTTCTGGAGAGAAAGCCCCTAGGTCTCATCATCTTCTCAAAATGGGTCCTTAGCCAAAATGGTAGCCAGGCAAAAAAAAAAAAAAAAAAAAAAAAGGGCAGGCACATGCCTTTAGTTCAATCCAAATGGGAAAACAGAGGTGCATAATAAAGAAGGGACCCTCAGAAAATCTGGGCAGATCCAAGGCCAGAACCCAGGGGTATCCTCTCCCAGGCCCTACTCCTTCCACCAGTCCAAGTGGTCTCTCTGATCTGACCTCATCATTTCTCACCTGCTTGGCTGTGGCAGCTTCCCAGTGGGCTCCCAACCTCCAGTCGCCTCCACTGAATCTCCTCCACCTCGAGCTAGCTACACCTTCCTCAAATCCCATTCTCACGACACTGCGTCTCTGCCCCGAAACCTTTAACAGCTCCCTACTGCTGACAACATCAAGGCCGAGGTCTTTAGCCTGACATTCAAGGGCCTTCAGAGCCAGCTCCGGCCCCACCAACCTCCTGGCTGTTCCCTCTCATCTGGTCAGCAGGGCTGACTTCTTCCTCTTCTCTCTTGCCCTCCCCTGAGTCTCAATGCCACCCACACACTCACTCCGTTCTGGACAGATTCTGCCCCTTTGCTCAATCACACAGTGTCTCAGGCCTCCCCTGCTATGCCCTCGGGATTGCCTCTGGGTCCAGCCAACCTCTGAACTCACCCTGATTCTGCCAGACCAGCAGAAGCTGGCCAGGCTTGGCTCCAGGAAACAGGCCTCTGCCCCTGCTCTCCAGTGCAGCTCCATCCCTGAACACTGACCCACCTCGGCACTGCCCACATCCCTCCAATTCCCATCTCTTTTGTCTGTCCTCTAGACTTTCAGGAACAGAACAGCGAATCCCACAGGGAGTTAGCAGGTATAGCTCTGTCCTCAAAGTCATGACTCCTGATTCAGTCGGATTGTTGTCTTCAAGCCACAGTGTCCTTATCTATAAAATGGGGATGGCAATACCTGCATCTCACTTGATTCTCACGAGGAATAACTGCCTTGTAAACTGGAAGATGCTTTTTCTATTAAAACCTACTATACAAATAAGAGTAACAACAGCCTCCATCTGTACACTGACTTAAAACTGCAATAACCCTGTAACGTGGGCTTGCCCGATGCCCCTTCTCTGATTCATTTTCCTCCTTTGTACATATCACCATCTAATGACCATTTATTTCACTTGTTTTTACATTAACTGTTTTACCCTTTAAATGTAAGCTCCTTGAGGGCAGGGATTTGTGTCTGTTTTGTTCACTGCTGAGTGTCCTAGAAAAGTGCCTGACATCAAGTGTGCACTTGATGGTTAAGGAATGCATGAGTCAAGTGCTTACAGCGTGCCAGGCACTGTGCTAAGCACTCCTCACAGAGCATCTCATCGGAGGGGTCAGGTACTTTGATGACCCCTCATTTTGGAGATGTGATGTTCAGCTGACTTGCCCTGGTCACGTGGTGGGATGCAACCTAGCTAGGATTGGACTGCAGAGCCTGCTTTCTTCATCACTATATTGTAGTTTCTGTCCAGATGGGGGTTTATTTCTATTTCTTTTCTTTTTTTTTTTTTTGAGACAGAGTCTTGCTCTGTCACCCAGGCTGCAGTGCAGTGGCGCAATCTTGGCTCACTGCAACTTCCGCCTCCCAGATTCAAGCGCTTCTCCTGCCTCAGCCTCCCAAGTAGCTGGGATTACAGGCGCCTGCCACCACGTGGGGTTTTACCATGTTGGCCAGGCTGGTTGCGAACTCCTGACCTCAGGTAATCCGCCCACCTCGGCCTCCCAAAGTGCTGGGATTACAGGCGTGAGCCACCGTGCCTGGCTGTTTATTTCTTTTTTTTTTTTTTTTTTTTGAGACGGAGTCTGGCTCTGTCACCCAGGCTGGAGTGCAGTGGCACGATCTCGGCTCACTGCAAGCTCCGCCTCCCGGGTTTACGCCATTCTCCTGCCTCAGCCTCCCGAGTAGCTGGGACTACAGGCGCCCGCCACCTCGCCCGGCTAGTTTTTTGTATTTTTTAGTAGAGACGGGGTTTCACCGTGTTAGCCAGGATGGTCTCGATCTCCTGACCTCGTGATCCGCCCGTCTCGGCCTCCCAAAGTGCTGGGATTACAGGCTTGAGCCACCGCGCCCGGCCCTGGCTGTTTATTTCTATTTCTACATTAGCTAAGCCTCTCGAATCTGTCACCCTTCCTATGTCCCTGAGGCCACCAGCCCTCCCAATCCTCATCCTGATCTCACTCAGCAATTTCCTCCCACTTCTCGGCCCTAAACCGCTGTTCATTCTCACCTCAGGGCCTTTGCTGGTGCTGTGCACCCTGCCTGGAATGCTCTGGCTCCCCCATCTCTTTCAACTACCCATTTCTCAAGATTCACCTCTCCCGGGAAGCCCTCCCTCCAGACTTCACTTGCTCCCTTCCCTGAGCTCATGCCTTGTTGTTTATTGCTAGTAAAACCCACTCGGGGAGTGTACGTTGATTTGGTTCATTCTCTAATTGTTTCCTGAAGTTGAAGGCCTTGCTCACCTCTGTCCTTCCTTTCTATTCCCTCTGTCCCTCTCCTGGCCAGGTCTCCCCCTCCTTCCTCTGCTGGATTAATGCCCTCACCCCTAACTCGTCTCTTAATCAGGTTTAAAGCTTTGTGATTAATAGTATGGCTTTTGAGTCTCTCAAACTGCAGCTCCACCCTCTCTCTATTAGCTGTGTTTCCTTGATCATGTCACTATACCTCTCGGAACCTGATTCTATCTGTGAAATAAGGATAATATGAGCACTTGCTTCATGAGCAAATGTGCCTGGCACATAGTAAGCACTAAGTATCAGCCCTTTATTATTTCTATAGCTTCTTATCTTGTCACTTATCTCCATTCTGAAGTCTTCAGCCTCCTCTCTGCCTCCTTCCCAAACAGTTGTCCCTTCTTTCCAGATTATGACGATGATAATAAGATTGCTAACATGACCCCTTACGATCTGCAGTGACTGGAAACATGTCTGGCACCCAGCAGTTGCTTGGTATTAGTTGTTGAATAAATTAATCAGCTAATTTAATCCTCACAACACCCTATGGAGGAGAGAAGAACTAGTATTATATTCATGTTACAGACAAGGAACTCAAGGCCCAGAGAGGGAAAGCAGCTCCCAGGGGCTGGGATTTAAACCCAAGCAGTCTGACTCCAAAGCTGGGCCGCTCACTGCCCATTCCATCCTTGCCATTCCCATCCTGATCTGCTCTGATGCCAACCCCAGGGAGGGACCCTTTCTTTCTCCAAGTATTGGATCTTAGCATCTAGAGAGATGCTCACTGAGCCCCTGCTCCAAAGCTAAACCTTCATGTTTTATCTCATTTGAGCCTCACAAAACCCTATAGCATCAGTGCCATTATTATTTCCCCTCAACAGGTGAGGAAACTGAGGCTCAGAGAGGCGTCAAGTAACTAAGGACACACAGGATTCAAAGCCCAAATTCTTTAAATGACATGATGTTTTTTGCAATGTTTTCTCTTATGGTTTTATCCAGCTGTTGGGAATGGACGTATCTGCCTTGTTTTCCCAGTGAGCTGGGCAGCAAGCTCTCTGAGGCCAACCCTTCTGCCTCTCCCATTGGTGGCCAGCACTGTAGCAGGGTGAGCTGTGTTCTATAGAGGCTTCTGAACTGCTGATCTGCACACTCCTAGGGAGGCATAGCCTGACACTCTGCCTGTTTCCCCCATAGCACTCTGCCCTATCACCCCATCAAACTTAGTGTTGGGAAGGGCAGGGCTAGGTCTCCCCTTCGACCTAAACTAGAGGCTCCCCAGAGATGCCTTATCTCCCAGGAATTCAGGGCTCCCATCTCCTACTTAGGACAACAAGGGGGCAGGACAGGCCAGGTGCAGTGGCTCATGCCTGTAATCCCAGCACTTTGGGAGGCCAAGGTGGGTGGATCACCTGAGGTCAGGAGTTCGAGACCAGCCTGGTCAACATGGTGAAACCCCGTCTCTATTAAAAATACAAAAATTAGTCAGATGTGGTGGCAGGCGCCTGTAATTCCAGCTACTTGGTCTGGGCAACAAGGCAAAACCCTGTCTCTACTAAAAATACAAAAAATTAGGCAGGCGTGGTGGTGCATGCCTGTAGTCCCAGCTACTTGAGAACAGAATCACCTGACCCTGGGAAGTCGAGGCTGCAGTGAGCTGTGATTGCTCCACTGCACTCCAACCTGGGTGACAGGAGTAAGACCCTGTCTCAAAAAAAAAAAAAAAAAAAAAAGAAAGAACGAACAAATGAACAAACAAGGACTCTGGATCCCAGCCTTTCAAGTTCAAAGGGCGGCTCCACCACATACTGACTGTGTGACCTTGGGCAAGTCACTTTACCTTTCTATGCCTTAGTTTTCTGATATATGAAACAAAGACACTAATAAAAGGCCTGCTATAATGATTAAGTGAAGATCTATTTACAAAGTTGGAATTGTATCTGGGACATGGTAAACACTATATACGTGTTTGTTAAATAAATAAAAGTTGAGCTCCACCTAGCTCTGGAAAGGTCCCCGTGGTAGGGTACAGAGCTACTGACAAAGCCCGTTCCAAACATATAACTGAAGACACACAAGGAAACGTGAAGAGGTAGCAGAGACCGCACACCTTTGGGAAGCCCCTTGTGGCAGGGACCCACTCCTCCTCCCCACATCCTCCAGAGACAGAGGACCCCATTTCCTGGCCTAATCAGTCTTCTGTCCTAATCCCCCCACCCTAGTCCTCAAGCCACTTCCCCTCCCCTCCCTCCAACTGTTAACTCTTCCCATGCAATCAGATTGTGGCCAGAATTCAGGCCCTGCTGCTTAGTTGCTGTGTGACCCTGGGCAAGTTACTTGGCCTCTCTGAGCCTCAGCGAGCTCCTCTATACAAGGGGATAATCCCCCTGGAGGTCTGTCCTAGGGATTAATGAATAACTGAACTCATACCCACGGATATGTCCATAGATACTAAGACATGCTGGTGTCCCACAGTCCTGAAAATGTGGATGGGGATGCTGTTTGGGCACTGGGGTTGGGGAGAGGGGAAAGGGGCTGCTGTTAAAAACTGACCCCAACTTCAAAAGTTTCCCCAAGGGTGCCTAAGCACCATCCAAGGCAAGTTCCCCATCCTTCCAACCACCATCCTATGACATCAAAATACTGTTTATTGAGAGACAGGCAGGGACCTCAGGTCAGGCCCCTCATTGCCACAGTCACTACTTCCAAGGCCCTGAAGCAGACCTGGGTGAGAAAAGGGAGGGAAAGGTGGAGCCACAGGTGAGATGGGAGGAGAGGACCCCTGGTGGGGAGGACCCCTGGGATGAGAGGGGCAGAAGGGGAGAGGGACAGGCACCCAAGGACCTCCCTCTCCCCCACCGCTAACCCAGCAATCACCTGGCCCAACCTTCCACCCATTCGAAAAGGAAGAGGAGCCAGCAGCAGTAGGTTATGATAGGCGATTACCCGTCATTAATTAATTAAAATAAACAGCAGATTAAATACAGCAAAATTAAAATAGCACAGGAAATTAATTCTCTCCCAGCCCCACCTCACAGGTGAGGTGCTTAACGGGCCCCTTGTAGCCAGGATCCAGGGCAGCCTGGGCTGGGGGCGTGCGTCGCCAAAACCTGCCTGTTACCACAACTCCCGACAGCCCCAAATATCAACGGCGGAGCCCAGCCACCCACAGGCATCCACCTGGCTCTGCCACCCCAAGATTGGCCTCCTGGCTCCTTATCCCTGGGGGACTCCAAGCCCTGCTCCCTAGTGGGCAGGAATGGTCCTGACACCCTCTAGGTCAGGGGTTGGGCACTGGGCCCTCCTAAACACATGGCCCACATCTACCACACAGGTCAGGGCAGAAGAAAGGAGGGCCCCTGGCCCTCTCTTCTGGGTCCCCTCTGGGGCTTGGAGTCAGGTCTCGGCAAGACCCCCCAACTTCTGTGCTGAGCCCCTAGCCCCTCATTTGGAGTGCCCCAAAATCCATCTCTGAGGACCCCTCACTTTCCTCCACTCTTTGGCTTAGGATGCTCTGGAAGAAAGCACTGCTGAGGCCCAGAATCCCAAGCCAGAAAATGCCTGACCCAGTTGGCTAGACCAACCAACCCCTAGGACGTGATGCCAGAATTGCCTCCTACACAAGACTAATCGGCTCATTGCACAGATGGGGAAACTGAGGCCGGGGAGGACAAGGCATTTTGTTTGTGGTCTCCCAATGACCTAGTAGGAGAACCTAAAGCTCTCTAAGGGGTCCGTTCCATGTCACCGCTACAACACTGGATTTTCAGAGGGCAGCTCAGTTCCACGCTGCCCCCTCCCAGCCTAGCTAGCCACTGAGGCCTTGCCTCCATAAGTCCATCTGACAATTTTCCCTTCTGTCCTGTGCAGCAACTGGTTAGACCTCAACCAACCTCAGTTCCTGCCCTCGGGCTTGCTGTTCACATAGTTTGCTTGGAAGCTCCTTCCCCAACTTCTCCCTGCCCAAAGTCTACCAGCCAGCTCAATACCAGTTCCTCCATGAGCCACCCAGAACCCTGACAACTTCCTGTAAGCTTCTGGGGTGGAGCTGAAAGCGAAGACTCCCTCTCTGCGGTCTGCGTGATACGGTTATCAGGTGAGCTTTCTGTAGACTAAGAGAAGAGTCTGGGCCCCAGCAGCTGGCACAGTACCCAGCTCTCAGAAGATGCTCAGTAAATCTCTTCATCTGATGTCCCCCCATATCCAAGTGATAACTGACAATAATGGCTGTCATTTATTGAGCAGCTACTACAAGCCCAACAGCTGCACTGCCCCATCCTTGCACGACGAACCTTGCTCACAGAGGCTGTATGATTTTCCTAAGGTCACTCAGCTCAGGAACTGGAACCCCACTGATCCTTAACTCTAATTGGATCTCCTCTCCATCCTACTCACCACTTCTAGGTTAGACCATCATCTCCCACTTGCACTTCCTAAGCCCCTCAACTAGCCTCCCTGCCTCCAGTCTCTCCCTCCCTTGGTCCTGCCACCAAAGATTTCCCATAACCCCTCGTAGCCCACTGGATAAAACTCAAGCCCCAGGGCATGATATCTACACGCTGTGACATCTGCCTTCTGGCCTCTTTGTAGTGTCTCCTCTGGTCTGTGAATGTCCTCCGCTTTCCCAGCATAACACACTTGATTCACTTCCAGGCTTTGCATACGCTATTCCCACTGCCTGGAACACCCTTCCCACGCTTCCTCTTATGAATTCCTACACATCCCTCAACATCCAAGATCAAGGGTTACTTTACAATGGAGTTGGAACAGACAGGCAACAAATAGGCTGGTCACAAAACTGAGAGCCCTGTGAGGGAAGGGCTCATGTCCATCTTGGTCACTACAGTATCCCCAGGGCTTAACTCATCAATGCTCAATCAATATTTGTTGAATGAATCAGTGAATGCTCTGTATAGACCTGCTGACTAAACAGAGAAATGACAAAAGAATACAAGGCCACAGTAGGCAGGGCCAGAGGTAGACAGGGAGAGACTGAGGCCAGGAAGGGCAAGGACACGGTGAAGAGCAGTAACAAATACTGTCAGAGCTAATCTGCAGCAGGCCACACTCTTGGCAGAGACAGTGTTTATGAGAGACAGAGGAAGGAAAATGATGGTGTGAGGGAGGCTCTCAGTGTGTGTGTGTGTGTGTGTGTGTGTGTGTGTGTGTGTGTGTGTGTGTGTGTGTGTGTGTGTGTACATAGGCAAGAAGAGGTGAGGACACATGTGTGTGCTGCATTTGTGAATTGGCCTGTGTGAGAAGGCAGGGAAGTATGAAAACATGTACGTGTGTGTTTGTCGGGGGGCTGTGTACGCATGCCATGAGGGCTTGGTATCTATGAGTGTGTGTGTAAGGCTGTGTGTGTAAGGCTGTGTGTGTGCACAGGATGCCGTGTGTGTACATGATGGAGGTTGTACACTTCCGCTAGGAGGGAGTCATTGAGAAAGACAAGAGGAGACACACGAAGGAGGGGCGAGTGAGTGAGAAACTATATATGGGGGGCTGTTGTGAACATGTGCATGAGGAGATGGTGTCCCTGCAAGTGTGACCAGTGGGGAACATAGGTAAGAGGTGTCAGGGCTCTGCTGAGGGTGCAGCTGCCATGGCCTCGACCACAGGCCTGGTGCCAGAGGTGGGGGCTGGCCCTGGGCCCAGGGTGGGGGGTTCTGACAGAGCAGAAGATTCCTCAGAGTCCTCCCTGGAGCCACAGGCGCCAGATTACCATGTCCCTAGGCAGGGAGGTCGAGGAGGAGGCCCAGATGTGCGTGCGCCTCCACATCTGTCCACAGTAAAACCTCTGGGCATTTCTTTGTCTTTGTCTGTGTCCGGGTGTGCACGCCTGTGCTTGTGTGAGTACCTCCGGCTGTGTGTCTGTGCCTGTCTTTGTCTCTATATGTTTTGGGCCTTTGTCTCCGTGTGTGTGGCTGGTGATCTATGCCTGTCTGCATGGCAGTGTCTGGTTTTGTGGGTGTCTACGTGTGTCCTAGACTCCATGCATGTCTAAGTAGTGGGTGCCAGCATCCTGCTGGACTGCTGTTTGCATTTGTGGGTCTATGCGGCCTCGGTGTAAGTGAGGGCAGATTGTTTTTGAGACTGTGGGGTCTAGGCCTCGGTGTATCTAAGTGTGTGCTTGTGTTTCTGTATGGGAGACTATGCCATGTGTTGTAGTACAGAGATGCTTATCTGTCTGTGTGATGTTTGTGAGACCAAGGATATGTGTGTGTCTGTGGTCTGTGTGTGTGTTGGGTGTGAGGGGTTTGTCACAGACTGGTGAGCAAGTTAATCTCAGACTCCGTGACACGTGGAATAAAATCACGCTCCCATAATGGGATCATTCGTCTTCCTGTCCAAGGAGAGAACCAACTCTTCACCCTCCACCCTGGGGGAGCCAGTGGGGCCAGGGCCAGGCACCGGCCCCCACCCAGGCTGCCTTCTGGCCTCAGCACCCCCACCCCCTCCTCTGCTGCACCAGGCTCATTCTGCCTCCAGAGTGCCCTAGTGCCCACTGTGGGCTGGGCAGGGCTCCAGGACATGTGACTGGGCCTTAGAGGCCTGTCCTGGGCCCCCTGCCCCACCCACTGCTGAGGAGGGCCCTGCCCTGAGATGAGAGCTGGGGGTGCAGGAAGGACTCTTTGGGCCCCTCCTTCTCCTGGAGGGGAGGGATGAGCTGCAGGCCCGGCCGGGATTTTCCATCTCTCAGCAACAAGATTCCTGGTGAGCAGGCTGCGGGGTTTGGCAGGGCGCCTGCTGGAGACCCGCCCTCACCCGCCAGGATGCCTGGGTCCCTGGGGCCAGGCAGCAGCGGGTTCCCTGGGGAGCTGGGGGTGGGAGGCCCACAACTCCAACCTACTGTTTGCCTGGGCCTGTGGGAAAGCCAGACCCTTCCAGGCCCATACCTCCCAACCAAAGATGGCTCCCCAGCACCCCCAGCAAACCACTACCCTTCCTCTGGCCTCCCCCAAGCCCCAGCCTTAGCTTAAGAAAGCATTCCCAGGCCAGCCACCCAGCACCACCCGCCCCCCCACCCCTCAGCACACACCCAGCCTGGGTTCTGCACCTCGCCTCCAAGTGCGAGGGCGCTCAAGGTGAGGGTTTTGCTTCTCCTCTCAGACCTAGGGGTCTGAGGACAAGGCTGTGTGTCCCGTATCTGTTAAATCCCTCTTGGTCTTAGCTCTCCTTCCTGGCTGGGCTGAGAGACACCAGGAGAGGATTTAAGGTCCAAAGTTGGGGAAACTGAGGCAGTGAAGCCCTCCGCCCTACTCATCACAATGAGTCAGAGGCAAAACCCAGTCATCTGGACTTGTCTTAGTGCTGCCTAGCAATAGTGGCTGCAGTTCTTTCTTTCCCGTGGGAGGGTGCAATTTCCGGAGGGGATGAGCATCAGCTGGAGGGAGTGGGGAATGGGCAGGTGGGCTCCCTCAACCCTCAGCACCTTGGATGAGCAGTTGGAGAGCAGGTTTGCTAAGAGATTAAGGTTGAGGAGGAGAAACGAGATGCTCCATGATTTATGAACCTAATTCTTCTCCCTTAAATTCCCCTCCAACCCCCACCACCCAGCCCCAGCCTGGTCCCTCCAGGGCCATGCTGTGGCCCCAGGCCAATGTCAAAGCCCTAACCCATCCATCAGCTGTTGCCAGGGAGTTTCCACCCCAGTGGGTTCCAAAGGGAGGGGCACAACTGACACTAGGGGCTCAGATTGATGGGGAGAGGGCATGGCCCTAAGGAGTCTGCCAAGAGACCCCTACACCCTCCCAGAAGCTGGGGGCTCACAACATCCAGGGAGGAAACTAGGCTGGCGGGTGGGGCCCAGGAGGAGGTAGCCTCCCAGCTCTGGCACCACACCCAGCTCTACCCTTTCAAGAGGCCAGGAGACCTGGGATCCCATGGGGCCCTACAGCTCACAGGGTGTGTGACCTTGGGTGGTGACTGCTCCTCGCCAGGCCTCAGCCTTCCCACTGCACAATGCAGAAAGTGGCTCAGATATCCCAGGTGACCCCCTTTTGGCTCAGCCCCCTTAGCATTAAGCCTTGCCCTCTGTCCAGAATCTGGCCCAGAAGGGGTAAGGTCACAGCAGCTACCTGAAGGAGTCCTCAAAGCCACCCAAGTCAGAGCTGAAGAGTTTATGGGGATTACCCCTCCACCACATGCCCATTTTCCAGTCCCTGAGAGAGGATCTGGAGTCTGCACCAAGACCTGAGTTTTACTGGTGAGGTGGTTAAGAGCACATGCTCTAGGGACACATAGACCCGGATTAATGTCCTAACTGCACTGGTAACTTGTTATATGAAGTCCTGTGCCTTTTCTCTGCCTCAGATTCCCCATCTGTAAAATGGGGTAATAGTGCCTTCCTCCTAGGACTGTTGAGCTGAAATGAGAAAATGCATGCAAAGGCCTTGGCACAGTGCCTGATACATAATAAGGGCTTGAACAGTGGTAGCGATCATAATTGTGGTTAGTATTAACATAAATCCAGTGGCCAGGGAGAAGTGGAAAGAGGGATCCCTGACCTGGCTGGAGACGATGCCAGCTTCATCCTTGAGCCAGATCAGGACCCCCAGGGTCTCAGCCCAGAAGGGCCAGACCAATTCCTTGAAGCCCCCTAGCTGTCTCCCCTATTCGTTAAAGGCCTCTCATTAGTAAGCCTGGGCACCTGCCCCTCCACGAGTAATAAGCCTCATTAGTATCTTAGCCCCAAGCTCTGAGCCCAGAGTCTATATGTGTGCACACGCATGAGGGTAGGGGGCTGCAACAGGCCACCAGCCAGGAGACAGCATCCTCGCCAACCACACCCCCTGCCTGTCATCCGCAGAGCCCGTCACCACCCAGCTTGTCACCTGCCTGCCTCGCACCCGCACCACCTGTCACCCACCCAGCTCGTCACCCACCCAGCCCATCACCTGCACCACCTGTCACCCACCCAGCCTGTCACCAGAGCCGCCTGACAGACATCTGGGTGGGGGACAGGAGATGGGGAGGAGAAGACCACAGGGGTGCAGAGCTGGGGGCCCCAGAGACCCTGTAGGACCCCCACTTCAGCTCGGCATCCTGCAGCATCGCCATGGCAACCTCTCAGCCGCAACCACTTTCCCAAACATCCCCCGCCCTCCCCCCCCAGGCCCTGCTCTTAGCTTAGCTGAGCTGAGGCTGAGAAGAGCCTGAGTGACAGCAGAATGGGGCAGGAAGGAGGGGGCTCCCCAGCTGGCTGGCCTTAACCACCCTTGCGCCCCTCTGGACTCGGTTACTCCATCTGCAAAATGGAGGGGCCGGAACGGAGGAGGCCCTGTAGACAGGCCATCCCTCTCCAGCCCGGATTGGCTGAGTCGGCTGCCGGTTAACCTGTGAGGGCTGGGGGTGGGACGAAAGGACCAGGGTTTCTGGGTTCTTCCACACTCCTCTACCTTGGGCCCAGCTCAGAGAGGCTGGGCCCCTGGCCCAAGCTCACACAGCAGATGAGGAGGCACAGGCTGGACAGGAGAGGGGCTCTGCCAAAGAACTGCCAGCTGGAGGTGCCATACTGGGTGACCCAAGGTGACCAGGGGCAGAGTTGGCCCCACCTCCAAGCTGCATTATTTATAAAACCCAGAGCAAAGAACTGAGCAACAGCTGCGGTGCTGCCCCTCCAGGGGGCACAGGCCTCGGTGGAACGGAGAAGACACGGTGCCTCCTCAGGGAAGGCCCCTAGGGTCCCGGGCTCCCTCCAGGGCTGGCTGGGGCAGGGGCTGAGGTGGGGAAGGGGGAGCAGCTCCGTCCCTCCCCTCCCCCTCCACTCCTCCAGGCAGGCAGCGATAGGATTACTTCTGCATGACTGCCCGCTCCACAGGGTTCCAGAGACCCTCCTGCCTGCAGCAATCTTTAAAATTCCTCCAGCCCAACCTCTCTCCCTGCAGTGAATGCTCCAGAGTCTACCGCAGTGTGCCCACTGCTGCCGCCGCCACTACCCCCAGGCAGGCTGGGACCCAGGTCCCTGGTGTCCATGGGCAAAGATGGACCCATTCTCAGGGTGTAGCCCTGTGTCCCTCAGAACCCTCTAAGGCCCAGGCCCCGGCCCATTCCCTCTGGCCCTTGGTGCTGCCCCAGTCCCACAGCCATGGCTCCAGCTGGGGTCAGGCATGCCAGCTGCGCCAGGGCGGATGGGCACATATGTGCAAACACCCCCGGTGGATCTTGGCATGCCTGCCCGTGGGCTTTGCTGCCAGAACCTGGCTGCCCCACCTCTGCTCCGAACCCCTCCCTATCTCACCAATCCCTGCTACCCCCAGGGTGGGCAGACAGCTGGACTAAGCCAGTGCCTGTGGCTCCCCAGGGCACAAGAGGCAGGCAGGAGATCGATTCACTGAATTTTTTAAGGCCCTAATGGAGCCTGCATCCCAGGACTTGCTGGACTGGGACACAGGCGATGTCTTGGGGACCCTTCCCACAGCACTGCCATTGCTTCCTCTTTCGGGTCTTGGGGGTCAGTGGAGCCCCTCTGTGAGCCTTCCCTCGGCAAGAGAGGAGGCACGAGGGACCCCTAGGAAAGAGAAGGGATTTGGGGCTGTGAGCAATACCCAGAGCCCCCCTATCTCCCGAGTCCTAATGCAGGCAGAAGCAGCTCAGCCTCTAAATCACTCCCCTCATGCTGCCCTCTGAGGCGGATTCTGTGCATCTGTAATTAGGGGGTGGAACAGATGGTGGAGATTCCGTTTAAAATCATGCATCTAGTAAAGTAACCTTCACTGTCGGAACTGACTCCCAGGGAGACCAAGCCCCGCAGCCTGGATTTGGTGGTGGGGGGTAGTGTCAATCCAGCACCTTCCCCATCCCTCTCCCTGAAGCCCCAGGCCCCATGTCCCTCTCAGGTGAGCCAAGGGGTTGGGGGAGGGGGCAGTGATTTGGCAAGCACTTGAAAAAGTGTAGGCTGGGGGCAACTCCCCCTGTCCCCCTCTCCCACATACATGCCAGAGCCAGGGCAGGGCTGGGTACTGAGAGTTTCCTGGCTGAAAGACCAGGGTGACCAGGTGCCAACGGGCTCTGCCCCCACCCCAAAGGGGCCCCAAACCTTCAAGCCCAGGCCAGGGTGCCCAGAGCACAGGGTCTTGGGTGGGGCAGCTTTGAACCAGATGTCCAGCCTCACTGTCCAGGAATGAAGAGCCTGGGGCGGTGAAGGGGTGGAGATGCCTCCCCAGGCAGAGGAGGCTCTGGGAAGAGGGGGAGGCCTGGGCAGCAGAGAGAGAGAGAGAGAGAGCACACAAGAGTGAGCAATGTGTGTGACAGGCTGAGGCTGTCTAGGGGAACAAGGTGGGGGAGAGGGTGTGCTGGAATGTGCCAACGGTGGGAGTGAGGGTTGCAGAAGAATTAGGCGGGGTATGTGACAGGGTGCCGTGGGGTGCAGGCAGAGCACAGAACGGGTGCAGGGTTGTGACTTGCTGAGGCTGTATGTCTTTGTGTACAGGTGTGGTATCGGGGTGTTTGGAGAGGTGTAGGGGTGTCCCTGGGCCCTTAGGTGGCTGAGGAAAGTACTGGAGCTGAGATCGTCTGGGGAGTGGTGGGGCCGGGCCTTTAGGACTGCCTGTCGAGGAGGTGCTGGGATCCAGGGGGCAGTGTGCACATGTGCACGTGCAAGCTTCGGGAGGTATCAGAAGATTCAGGGCCTGATCTGTTGGAGATATACTATAACTGAAGCCATGTCTCTGTGTGTTTGAGGCAAATGTTGTGGCTACAGAGGGTGTTCTTGTTTGAGTGGGTGTTTGAAGCAGTGAGTGTATGTGTGTTGTAGGGGGAGGTTGTATGTTTGGAAAGGTATAGGAGACGATACCGGTGTTTGGGGAAGTGCTGAGCTATAGTTGGGAGAAATGGTGGGGGCTGTGGGCAGAGTGTGTGTGTCTGGGGAGGTGTCAGGGCTTTGAGGGTGTGAGTCAGTGGGAAGGTAGCAGGGCTGTAGCTGGGTCCTGGGTGTATCTGGCAAAGTGTTGGGGTTGGACAGGCGGTTGATATGCTGAGGGTGTGGGAGCTCTGTGTGTGTGTGTGTGTGTGTGTGTGTGTGTGTGTGTGTGTGTGTGTATGTGTGTTGGGGTGTTTAGGGATGTATTGGGGGATCATAAAAATCTGGGTTTTAAGTACTAGGGCTGTGAACATGTGCCTGGAAAGGTGTTGTGGTGGGTGGAGGATGCACTGTGGTTTTGGGGAGGAGCTGGGGAGTGTCTCTGGAAAGGTTATTGGGATTTTAACTGGGTACCTGCAAGGGTCTGGGGAGGTGTTAGAGACCTGAGGTCCCTCTGTACGTGGGAAGGGAAGAATGGGTCTCTGATATCAGAGATGTGCCACGGGCTATGGTCCATGCGTGGGCAGGTATGAGGGCTGTAACCGGGTTTCTGGTGTTGGGGAGGTGTTGCAGGTGTGTGGGTAATCACATGGTGGTTGTGTGTTTGGGGGTGTGTGTATGTGAGGTAGCTGGATGTCGGGGGGTGTCTGTATGTAGAGTGTGTGTGGAAGTGTGTGGGCTGGGTGTTGTAGGTGGATCAGTTGTGTTTTAGGTGTTAGAGCTGTGAGTGTGTATACGGGGCAGTCGTCTATTTAGAAGGTGTTGGGAGCTGTAATTGAGTCCCTGTGCCCCAGAGAGGTGATGGAGCTGCAGGGTGTGTGTGTGTGTTAGGGGGGATGCCCCTCTGGGAGAATGAAGGGCAGCGTCCTGGCCTTCACTCCGGGGCCTAACTGGGGGCTACCCGCTAGAACCCCTATGGTATGGGGTGCCTGTGCGGGGGTGTTGAGACAGGCAGTCCATCTGTCTCAGCCTGTGCCCAGGCCCAAGGAGCGGAGCTGCCTCCTCGCTCCCTGGGGGGCAGCAGCAGATCTGAGCCCACCCATCTGCCTTCAGATGGTCGAGGCAGGAGCCTCCACAAATCTGCCTGGAGGGCATCACTGTGTTTGAAGAGACACAGGCTGGGGGTGGGGGAATTGCACAGCAAACAGTCCTCACGGAGGCTCCTTTAAAAACCACTGACGCCAGGAGAGAGGAAGAGGGAGGACAGGGGCGGGTATGTCTGTCCTTGTGCATCTGTGTGGGTCAGTGCCCAACTTCCAGGCCAGGGGCCCCTTCCCACATGCTTGTGCTGGATGTTCCTGTTCAGGTAGCACTCAGGCCTTGGCAAACACTGCTCCAATCTAGGCAACAGGCTCCCAGCCTCACACCTGAACTACACCCTCATATCTGCAGTCCCTACACTCACATGCATTCATACACCTTCCCACATGCATGCCTGCCACTGCACCCTCACAGTGCAGTTTGCCCCATGCCCTTAAACCTTCGTCTCTGTACCCCCATCACACATACCCCACCCTGCAAAACCTGCAGTTACACACACCCATCTTACACACACACACCTATCACATAAATGTGCATCCACACATACATACCTGACAAGTCATTCTCACACATACAGCCACACACTCCACACACCTTGGAGCTCCTTGTCACACCCATATCCTATCTCCCATACACCCAGTCTCTGTCACACTCCATGACACTCGCCATCTCTTCTACCTGCACATGCAAGCACATGTTTATACACACATGCCCTACCACCTTTGAGACAGCTCCCCACTACCCAACCCACTGGGCATTTCTCGGTGTCCAGGCCAGGCCCTGAAGCTTCCCAGAAGGGCTCTCACCAACTGAGAGGACCTTCTGCCTCCCCACCCTGCCAGCTGGGTCAGAGTATGGCGGGGCGGGGGGGGGGGCGGGCGGCAGGGGCAGGTTCTCTGTGCTCTGGTGTGACTGCCACTGTATGTGTGAGGGTGTGATAACATGTCCTGAGACCCATGACAGGGCCTGTGAGTCAACACCCGTACGGGGAAAGAAGCACAGGTGCGTGTTCACCAGTTATGTTCGTGAAACGTAGAATGAGTGTGCGGGTAGAGATTTACATGTCACAAATGTGTGTGTGTGTGTGAGAGACAGAGAGAGACGCAGGGCCTGTGTAGACAGGTGTGGCCATGGGGGCTGCGTTTATACAAGGGACATCCCCCAGGTGAGTGTGAGGGGGTGCTTCCCAAGACAGGAGAGGTACACATCTGCAACTGGTGGAGGGGTCAGGGCTGCAGGCCTCTCAGCAACCCCTCCTCTACGAAAAGAGGAGCAGGGAGCAAGGGGCTCTGGGCGGCTTCTCTCTCTTGCTCTTTCTCCCTGACCTCTTTAGCAGCTGGAAGCTGAGCCGGGGGTGGAAGGAATGGAGACTTGGCTGGCCTGGGGGTTTGGGGAGGGAAGAGGGAGAAAACACCTTCCAGATTCTCATCAAATCCCTGTTTGTGGTTTGTAGCCTCCAGTCTCTCCTCCCTCCCTTTCCCTCCCTCTCTCTCTCTGTCTGTCTGGGTTTCCCCCTTTCTTTATCTCTTCCTGTCTCTCAGCCTCCCCATCTCTCTCCTTCTCAATCTCAGTCACCCTGTCTCCTTTCTTGTCTCTAAGTCTCTGTCTTCCATTTTTCTGCCTCCTCCTCTCTGCCGGCACCTCTGTCTGTCCGTCTCTCCCTGTCCCAGTCCATCTGTCCGTCTCTCTCCGTCTGTCTGTGTGTGGGTGTCTCTGTCCATCTGTTCCACCACCCATCTGTCTGGCTGTCTGTGTTAGTCCTTCCAAGGGTGCCCACTCGCTCCCCAAGGCACCCTCCCCCAGGTCAGCAAGGCCTCTCCTGGCTCAGGGGGTGGGGAAGGGGTGCAGAGCTGCAGCTTCTGGAAGCTTCAGTAGCAGCTGGGCTGAATTGGGAGTTCGGGGCCAGCCAGCTGCAGAAGCGGCCCCTCCCTTGGGCTCCCAGGCCAAGGACCCCAGAGCAGAAGAGGAGAGAAAACAGGGCCTCATTGCAGTTGGGTTTGCGTGTGTGGTGGAGGGGGGCTGGAAGGGGGCTAGAGGGAGGCAGGGCCTCACTTTACTCTCACTTCACCATTGCCCTCAGAGCCAGGCCCCGCAGGAGAGGGATCCTTGATGCCCACCTTCCTCATCCCCTGGCCAATGGAAGAGATGCTGGGATCCAGGAGGGAGGGGCCAGGAGAGGCCAGGCCTTGGGGGAAGGAGGGGCTGGGAGCCAGGGCTTCCTGTCAGCTGGGCTGGAGGGGGGCTCCTTCCCTACTCGTTTCCAGGCAGTCCCTGGGGACCCCTCCTGCTCTGGTCCCAGTTCCAGGCACGAGGGGTTGTTCTTGCCAACTGCACTGGGGCCATTCCCACCTCCATCAACCCATAGGGACATGGGGGGATCAAACCAGTGTCACTCCCACAATGGTGGAGGCTGGTTGTGGCTATGTAGTGACCCTGGCCCTGTCTAGGCACTGGCCATCCTGAGTCTAGCACCTCACACACACATATATACAGTGCATCCCAGTACGCACCACCTGCCCACGCCCCCCAACACCAGTACCCACCGTCATGACATGAACGCAGAGACCAGCACCCTACCTTGCACCGGTGACAGCGCCCCCGTCACAAAGCCAGCAGCTTCAGACAGCATCCCTCAACATTCTTCCTGGCTACTTTATCCCTGTCCCCCACTCCCTCTCCAATAGCTCACAGTCCAAATCCCACAGTGGATGGGGAAACTGAGGCCCAAGAGGAAGGGATGACTGTGTCCTCCCTCCTGAGACCCAGGGATAGGATCATAAATGAGGAAAGAAGAGATGCTGCAGGGGCAGAATCAGGCTCCTTCCTGACCTACCACGGGCAAAGTCCGTATTGGCTGCGCCCTCCACACAGCCCTTCCACTGGGCCAGGGCCAGGGCCAGGGGCTGGCTCCCTCCCTCTCAAGCTCTCCTTGCCCCTGGTTGGGCCCCCTCCCTCTCCCCCGTTCTGAGCAGCCCTCCCTGCCCTCTCCCTCCCAGCTCTGGCTCTCTCATCCTCAGCTCTTGGAAGCCTGACTCACTGTTTCCCCTCCTCTCTCCCCTCCCTCCCTCTCTCTCCCGGCAGCAGCGGCGCCTCCCCCTCCCCTGGGGGGGCTCTGGCCGCAAGGGTGCCCGCCTGCTTCTCTCCCCAGGCTCCAGCCCCCTCCGCTCCCAGGAGGCCCCCTGCAGCTGTTCTAATTCTCTAACTACAGTGAGGTGGAGTACAAACAGACCAGATCCCAGCCTGGCCTTGCCAAAGGTATCTGTGACCCCCACACTGGGCAAGTGGCTCCTCTCCCTAGACTTGGCTTTCTCTTGTCAAACAACTGGGGGGTGTCCAACTGGATGATGCTCCTGGCAACTCTGGAACCCTAATGTTTCCCACTTTTATAACCTGGGTGTCTTCTGGCACAGAGCACCTGACAACCTGTAGTGTGCAGTACCTGCCACAGGCCACGCCCCCCCAGGTCCCAATAAAAGCTCAGCTGTGTTCCAGGCATTTGGGGAGGGCAGAGGGGAGATGCTACCCTGGGACCAGAAGCATTTGTCGAAAACCCTGGAATCCCTCTGTCTCCCCATTTCCCTCCTCCTGTGAAAGTCTCTCTCTCTCCCCGACCCCCACCTGTCCTCCCTCTTCCCAAACATCTGCTTGTCTCTCCTCCAAAAACAACCCCAGAATCTGATCCTGGGTGAGAGGCCCTCAGTGCTGCCTCTTCTCTGGCTCCAGGGTGGGGAGTGGTATATTCCCAGGCCTTCTTGATCCCCGGCCCCCACCTCCAGGGGCTGTAATCCCAGCTCTTCTTGCCTGTTTTCTCTTTCACTCTCATCACTGGCTTTGGTCTCCATCTTTCTCTCTCTTCACCATGCATGTGGCTGTGGGTCTCTCCTCCCCATGCCCCCACCCCCCTCCCTGTGGGGGGGGCCCATCTGCTGGCATTAGCAACAATGTTACCCTTGCTTCCTCCCATAGTCCCCAGCTCCACTCCATCCTGGCTTCCACCTCCCCACTCTGTCCCAAGAGACCCAGGGGACCCAGAGACAGAGCTGGGCTCCATCCCATAATAGTGAGTCTGCTTGACCTCACCAAGCCAGACCAGAAGGGCCTGGGCATCTGGTACGCAGGCGTGGCACCCCCTGGTCTTGGGTGGCTGGCATGAGACACAGAGCTCTGTGTTCTACAAACCAAAAAAAAAAAAAAAAATTGAAGTTGACCTGGGGGTGGGACAGAGAGGGGAAGGGGGAAATGAGGGAGATCAGGTTTGCCTGGAGGAAGCCCCTGTCCAATGGGGAACAGAAGCATAGAGGAGGGAGTGGTTCAAAGTCAATGCTCCAGGCTGATTGGAGAACAACAATGTCCCTCTGGGGCTCTGTCAGTCCAGAACAGCTCCCCCTACCCAAATGTCTTCTGCCAGGGGCAGTCTGCCCCTCAAGCCTCCAGCACAACCATAGCAATCAGGTGGAGACCCCATCTTTTAATCTTTTGAGTCCAAGTCCAACTTCCCTACTGTACACCTCACCTCCACTTAGCTCAGCAGGGGGTTCCAGAAGCCTCCCAGCCCAGATCTAAGTACATGCAGTGGGGGTTAACAAAGTCCCCCAGCTCCCAAACCCCTTCCCCAAAGGCCCCATCAAGGGCTGGGGAGCAATGCAAAATAACCCCAGAATCCTCATGCATTGAAACTGAGAAGCTATGCTGTCCATTCACAGCGCCTGAGGGTGGTAGGGGCTCCCTGCCCCCACGACCCTGTTCCAGACCCCCCAGCCCAGCAACAATAATAAACAGCTAGCTCTTTTTCTTTATGACACCAAATTTCTCCAAGCCCAACAGCTCTTTCCATCACTACCTCAGCCATAGATCACATTAAAAACTCACAGAGGGCAACTTAAACACATCACATTTGTTTCTCTCTATATTATTTCAAAAGTAACGGCATTAAAAATGGATTTTACTACAGAAAATAAATATCAGCACGTGGGCCGGGAGCCCAGATGGAGGAGAGAGCCCACCAGGGGAATGTCCCTGAGGGCTTGGGCACAGTTAGGCACTGACCAGATTAGAAAGGCCAGGCTACACCTTGGGCTGTGGGGGATTCCTGGGGAGGGGGCAATGCCTGCCCACCTGGGCATCTGCCCCAAAGCCGGATGAAGAAGGACAAGTCACTGGTTTGGGCTGGTGGCCACTGGTCCCCCAAAGCTCATGCCCTCACTGGTCTTTGCAACCCCTGAAGAGTGGGAGCTCTGGGGCCAGAAGTTCACCAGTCTCTGGGGATTACTCCAACTATTGACACAGCAGGAGAAAAAAATGAATTCAACTTACTATCCAGTTTGATTTTCCATTACTATAAAAATAAATATACATCTGCTCAAAGGAGGGAGATGGCAAGCAGCATGCACATGCCACCTGGGGGGTCCCCCCACAACCCAGCCTGCCTGCCCCCCCCCACGCCAGGCTGGGGGACAGACAGACTGGTAATCTTTCACTTACAGCCCCAGCTCACACAGTCACACACACCGGGCCACACGGAACAGGAACAAGCCAACAATAGAAACACCCCAAATGCCCCTGGCAGGACTCTGCCCAGGCCCGGGCACATGCCCCCGCCCAGCCGGCGGCGACAGCAGCAGCGGACAAAATGTGGCCACCCTGACCCGGAGGCAAAGCTTGTCCTCACACCCTGAGCTCTGCCCAGGGAGCTGGGGCCAAGTCCCGCCTGACACCAACTGGTCCGGCGGGAAACGCCTGCCCAGCCAGACAGGCACAGGCCCCCCAAGGGTCCCTCCTTGTGCTCAGGGACCAGGCTGGTGCAGTCCGGCCCTGCCTCCCAGGGTGACGCCTGGGCCCAAATTCAGCTGGCCCTGCCAGTCAGGCACTGGTGCAGAACCGAGGGCACCAGGCTCAGCCCCTCCCAGCCCAGCCCCAGGGCCCCCAAGCTGGGAGGGAGGGGAGACTCCCCACCCCTCCACATCTGGCCCTGGCCCCCAGGGTCTGCGGTAGAGAATTCCCGCCCCCGCTTCTCTCTCTCCCTCCTCCCGCTCTGTGCCCGCTGCCCGCCTCAGGGACAGCCCCAGCTCCCGCCTCCGGCCAGCAAGGCCCACATCCTTCCTCCCTCAGCTGGCCCCTTCGCCTGGCAGGAGGCTGGGGGGTCAGGCTGCTGGGGAACCCCCCCAAGCTCCCATCAGTCCTCATCCCCAGCCCCCAAACTCTGGGTTGCTGTCCCTTTTCCTGTAGAACAGGAAACAAGGTTATTTCCTAGACTCAGAGCCAGCCCCCTGCCCCTCTGGCTCTGCCCGGGGACCCAGACCCAGCAGGGGAAGGCGCCCTCAACCAGCAAGCAGAGATTCAGCAATTCACCCCAGCTCCCTGCCTAGGGGGCTGACAGCTGTCACTCAGCACCCCACCCCCTGGGGAAGAGGGGGCCGATTCAATCAGAGCCCCAGAGGAAACGCATTGATAGGCGATTATTTATTTATTTATGCAAAAGTGAGCCGACTTTGTTCGCCAGGTAACCGGGCACGCGGCCCAACCCCTTCAGCCCTAGCCGCCCCCAAATCCCTCCTCCGCCCCACACCCCCTCCGGGTCATTAGGTCCCCGCCCCTCAACTCCCCGAGAGCCAGTGGATCCTAGGGATTTGGGGGTTGGAGGGGAGGGGCTCCTCCCTCCGCAGTCTCCCCTTTTCCCAGCGCCGATCCTAAAATCCAGCCTTGTTCTCCGCTCCCACGGTCCCCCCTTCATTCCCCCCCCCCACATTCTCAGCAAGCTGGAGAGCAAATTGCAGTTTTAAATCCAAAGGCGGAGGGAGGGGGAAGGAGGAGGGGGCGCGCGGCAGCGCTGGGCGCGCACCTCGCCCCCGAGCCGGGGGAGCCGCGGGGCGGCCAGGAAACCCGAGAACCCCCCCTCCCCGCCCCCCCCTCCCCGTCCACCTCCCCCTCCCCCTTCCCGGCGCTGCCTGCCAGGCTTCGAGCCGAGCCCAGCCGAGCCGCGGGCCCCGGTGGAAACAAAGACCGATCGCACCGCGGGCACCGCAGCCACCGGGTCCAGCGGACCGGACCGGGGGACGCGGGCCCCCCCCACCGTGCGCTGCACAAAAGAGCCCGGCCGGCCGGTCCCCAGCGGGGGTCTAGGGCTGGGGAGGAGGCGCCACTCACCGGAGTGCTGGGCTGCCGGCTCCGTGGGTCCGAGCCAGGCGAGGGGTTTTAGGGGGCGTCTGTCTTCCGGCGGTGGCAGCGACGCGGGCGCCCGGCTGCTGAGGAGAGGAGTCGTGGAAGAGCCCTGAGCCGCCCGCCGTCGCTGACAGCATGGCTCGCGCCTCGGCTCACATTCTCCGCCGCTAACTCCGCTGGACACGGCCCCCCGCTCCCGCGGCGCCCCCCCACCTCGATCACTCCTTCGCTCTCTGCGCTCCCCTCGCCCTCCCGCCGCGCACACACTCTCCCAGCCCTGGACACCCCCGCCCCCACCCCCCCAATTGCAAACCTGGGAGGGAACGCGCCCCGCGTAGTCCTCCTGCTCCTCCTCCTCCTCCTCCGCCCTCCTCCCTCCCGCTTTCTCTGGCTGTCTGTCTGTCTCTCAGACTGTCTCTATTTCTCGCTCTCTCTGCCTTTCTCTGCTCTCCAAGCTGGGTGGGAAAAGGAAATGAGGACAGAAAGCAGACGCTGGCTTTGGGTGGTGGTAGCTGGATTCCCTCTCTCCCTCCCTCCCCCTCCTCCCCTCCCTCCTCCTGCCTTCTGCTCTCTCCGCTGCGAGCGGGGCTGAGCGCAGCCTGGCGGGTGGCTCGCTCTGCCCGCCCGCCCGCCTGTCTGTCTGTCTGGTCCGCCTCGCTCGCTCCCTCCCTCCGTCTCTCGCCCTCGCCCTGCCTGCCTGCCTCTCTCCGTCTCCGCCGCCGCCGCCGATGCCTCTGCGAGCTCGCCTTACCTTCGCCGCTCACCATCCGGAACCCTAGGGGGGAGCGCACGCGCGGCACGCCGGGACTTGTAGTCCCCGCCCCGGCCGCTCCGCGCGCGGGGAGGGCGGGGCCGCGCCGGGTGCTCCGACGGCGCGGCCGGGAGCCCCGCGGACCCCGTGCTTGGGGCGCGTCTGACTGGGGCGCGTCCTCGTTTACCAACGGGCGCAGATCCTCCCCAAGAGTTACGAATGGTCCCCGTGTTCCTTGTCTCCACCGGGGGGCTCTGGTTCGAGCGGAGGTTGCGAGTGGGAGTGAAGGGGCGGGGTCTCAGAGCGGAATGGGAGTGGAATAGGGAACCAGGGGATTAGCCAAAGGGGCTGCGACTTTCTGGGGCGTCCCAGTTAAATGTGAGGAGGAAAGGACGGAGGAGAGGACCGGCTCTCTCAATCTGGGGACGTTATCCTTTTCTGAAAAGGTTTCTTATTGAGTAAAGCGCAAGTATTTATGGCGGGAGGGCTGCTGGGGCGGGGCAGCGGAGGAGACCCAGCCAGCGCTGCCTCCCCACTCGGTGACCCCTCCTCTCAAACTCCGAGCTCTGGGTTTCGCCCTTGCAACCCAGCTTTCCTACATGTCCAAGGGCGGCGAGGGCTCAGAAGTCTTGGATAATCCACAGATAGAACACACACACCCTTTTCCGAATTCTGCTGAGCATTTGCGTTGTGTCAGGAAGCAGGATTCAGATTGAACGGTGCTGACCTCCTGCCGCGGCCGGGGGCCGGGCTCAGCACTTTCACCTACCTCCTCTTCAGGTCACATCTGTTCTCCAGCCCCTGGCTCCTGGGCCCCCTCCCTAGCCTATCCCACAGATGGGAATGTGCGCTGCTTGAGGGCCTTGTTACCGCCCCCAGAGATGGCTGAACTGCTGCGGTAAAATCGTGCTGTTATTTCCATTTTAGAGATGGGGGCACTGAGGCCCAGGTTCTTCTGGTTAGCAAGTGGCTGAGCCCAGCTGGGTTTGAACCAGGGTCTGACTAACTCCAAACCCCACAAGCTTAAACCCTGGGCTATGGCAAGCAGTTGTGATTCCCTCCATTTCTGTAACTGACCTTCTCTCCCTGTGTCTGTGTGTCCTTTCTTGGCAATTCAACAAATGTTAACTGAGGTATGCAGGGCTTGCAGGGGACTCGGAGATGAATAATGCATAGTGGCTGTCCTGTCCTGTGTCCTAGGTGTCTACCAACGCCGGCCCTGACTGGCCCTGCGGCGGTCCCACCTCATTGGACCACCTCATCTGTGTGTCTGATATTCCACACTCTGTGTCTGCTGGCCTTGTCTATCTTGCTCCAGGTCTGAAGTTCCTAGAGCAGTGCCTTTGTCTCTGGCCTCCCTGTTTCTGACTCTTCCTTTGGCCTTGCAGGGTGATGGCCAGTGTGTGACAAAGGCAGCTGGTGACATTTTGCCAACTGCAGCTCCCTGGTCACTATCTTCCCCACACCTCCACTCCTTCCAAGCTCCTTCTCTATGGCAGTCCGGTACCCCCAGAGGACAAAAGATGGGATCTGGGGAGCACTCTCTATTGGCCCTTGGCAGAGGGTGTGTGCAGCAGTAATAGGAGAGGTCTAGGGCTCTAAACGGTACACTATTGATTTGGCATCATGGGGCTGCCATGACCGGCTGGAGAGACCATCATCTTGGAGCAGCTTCTCCTTGCAGACAAGTTAGACCTTGGGTTCGAAGATTTATTCATTGAATGGGAAATATAAAAGTAGTGGCTAAAGTCATTAGAAATTCTGCAGCTCCAAAGCCTGGGCCTGAAGTGATCACAAATAGATGAGGCTTTGGCACCTTGCCCTAGCTGGCCCCCTATAGGACAGACAACTTTGGCGTTGGGGAAGGTGAAAGAGACCCAGGTTCCTCCTCCTTTCTCTCCCTTCCCCCATTACCCATTAGATTCTGCCCCTGGACATGAAGACTCTACTCAGTTTGAATCAAGTTTTAGGAGGGAGTTGGGTGGGATAATATAGGATGGTTTCTGGGGTGTGGAGAGCCCCAGTAGGCTGGGATGAAGGGGAGTTTGGGAAAAGCGTGGGAGGGGGAGGTTAAGTAATGAGATGCAGAGGGCAAGATTAGTAGGACCCATGGCTATGAGTTAGAGGGAAATAGAAGTTAGGTAGGGTTTCCCAAGGATGCCCCTCCCACCCCAGGCTACTTCAGCGTCCCCTCCCCTGTGAGGGTGAATTCCGTTAGCCCTTAAAGTGTTGATCATCACTGGAAACCAAGCATTGCAGAGTCTCCCTGTTATCTGGGGGCTGGTCTTTTTCGTGGAACCCCTCCAAATTGTGTTGAGCTGGGGAGGGGGTCTCCCCAAACTCAAGCTGTCTTCCCGTGGGCTGCTGCTGCCACCTAGTGTCTAATCTCCATTTCTGCTTCAGCAGTTAGCAAGCAGGAGGGAAAGGAGGCTTGAGGCAGAGGACACAGGTTCTGGAAGCGCCTGAATCATCCCTCTCTGGGCTCAGCTCCCTCCAGCCGCTTTTGTTTCAGTGTAAGCAGAAGGTGGTGTAGCTAGACCCTAGAAAATAAAGATGAGAGTCTGGAGATAAAGTTGTGGAGTCGGGTTTGAGAGGCCGTGTGGAGTAGCAGCCAGACAGGCCTGGTCCTGATCTTGATTTTACTTGTGTGTCCTCAGTCTGTGTGAGTCCAGTTTTCCCGTGTGTAAAATAGAAGCAGAGCTGTTGAGAAGATTAACTGAGCACATAGATGTAAAAGCACTGTGAAAACTGGCAAGGGCATGGTGAGAGAGATGATGAGTCACACTAATAATGACAATAACTGACAGGTCCCAGCAGCCTGGAGCCAGGCCCCCGGGCCTCATGGAAAGGGCAGGATAGGGTAGGGACTAGCATGGCCCTCCCTGAATAAGGAATTTCTGGGACTGGCCCTACTCCTGGGGCTGCCTCAGGGGAGGTGTGGACTGCTAGAGGGTGGTTCAGCCCAGTATGAAGAAGGGGAGACAGAGGCCTAGAGAGGTTGTGGGCCTATCCTAAGCTATTGAGCTGCAGATCCAGGAACAAGAGGCCTATTGGACTGGAGCCATTATGGCCCTGGTTTTCCCCTTCTTTGGATGGGAACAACTCAAAGCTGGAGCCCAAGAGGCCATGCAAGCAGGAAGCCTCCCTCATTGTGGTACAGTGGGGACTAAGGCCCCCAGGCCCCGTTAGCCCTCCTCCTGGGCCAGCCTCTTTCCCCTCCCCCGTGCAAGTCCTCCCACATTCCTCTAGGCCACAGGAAACCCCAGCTGCAGCCCAGACTTCAAACAGCTCCTCCCTCTGGGGCAGGGGGTGTGGGAGGAGAGGCCAGAGGCCAGAGGGCAAAGGTCAGCTTTGTTCCTGCCGGGGTGGTAAGGGACCTGGGGGAGACAGAGGGGGAGCAGGGTCGGGCCCTTGACAGCCACGCTGAGTGTGTGTGAATTCCTGTGGCCATCAGGGTTGTGTAGTTCCCGCTGTGCGCCTGTGTCTGGGGGATAACTGTGTGTCCTTGGTTTGCTTTCGCTTGCGGGCCTGACTTCTGTGTCTGCGTGTGAAGCAGTACATGTTTGTCTGTGGGTGCTCAGCCTGGGATCCCACTGACATGTCTATAGGTGCCATAGCTTGTATCACTCTGTCTGGTTCATTGGTGCGGTCAAAGCTACATGTCCTTATATGACGGTGACCTGGTATGGTTCTTTGTGTCCAAGAAGGGTGTCCCTCTCCTGCCTCTTCCCCTCCCATCTTTCCTCCCCATTGTCACCAAAGGATTCCTTCTGAAAAATGAATCTGGCTGGGCGCGGTGGCTCACACCTGTGATCCCAGCAGTTTGGGAGGCCAAGGTGGGCGGATCACTTGAGGTCAGGCGTTCGAGACAACCCTGGCCAATATGGCGAAACCCCATCTCTATTAAAAATACAAAAATAAGCCGGATATGGTGGCTCCCGCCTGTAGTCCCAGCTACTTGGGAGGCTGAATCAGGAGAATCACTTGAACCCGGGAGGCAGAGGTTGCAGTGAGCTGAGATGGCACCACTGCACTCCAGCCTGAGCAACAGAGTGAGACTCCGTCTAAAAAAAAAAAAAAAGTAAATCTGACCTTGCTACTACCCTGCTCGAAACCCTTCAGTGGCTCCCCATTGCCCAAGGCTTAGGATCCCAGCTCGAGTGCGTGGCAGACAAGACCCATGCCTGCCTTTGCCATCTTCATCTTTAGCCACTAACCCCTCTGAAATTTCACACTCCTAGCACACCTACCTAATTGTAACTCCCTGAGCAGTCTCATTTCTTGCCTTTGAGCTCACTTAATTCTGTCCAGTCTGGAATGCCTTTCTGTTGCTTCTTTCTTTACCAAGCAAACTCATACTCTTACTCTTATTCTTGTTTCTCGTGAATCAACACCTCCTCTGAGAAGCCTCCCAGACTTCCCCCAGCCCAGTTGAGTTAGGACTCTCCCCTGTTCTCCCACATAGCTTTATTGTCATTTTGTGCCTGCATCTGTCCCATTAGCACCCATCACCATTAAACTGTGACCTCTTTGAGAGCAGGAACTGTGCCATACCTCCTGTCCTGTGGTGGGAAGTTTCTGAAAAGACCTGGTTCTCCCATCCCAGGGGAAAGTTTCTTGCAGTTTTGGATGTAGTACTCACAGTTTTGGATGTAGTACTCAGAGTCACCACTAGAGAGAGTGTGAACATCACTGCAGGACCATCCAGGCTCTGTGTGTGTGTGTGTGTGTGTGTGTGTGTGTGTGTGTGTGTGTGTGTGTGTGTGTGTGTGTGTGTGTGTGTGTGTGTGTGTGTGTGTTGTGTGTGTGTCTTAGGCTCTGTGTGTGTGTGTGTGTGTTGTGTGTGTGTCTTAGGCTCTGTGTGTGTGTGTGTGTGTGTGTGTGTGTGTGTGTGTGTGTGTGTCTTAGATACTGTACCTGGGAGACAACTACTGGAGTGGAGAGAGGATCCACTCAGCTCAGTCCTGGAGCAGTGGGATCCAGATTAGACTCCATTCCCCACAATGAGTCCTGGGTCCCCCAGATTTCTTCTTTATTTTCCCCACAACTCAGGGCCCATACCCCTTGGTTTTCCCCCTCCTACTTCTTGCCTTTGACTCTCCATCCCTCTTCTTCCATGCCTCATCTTCACCCTCAGCCCTCCCATGCCTAATTATTGGCACTTGCCTAGCCTGAATGGGCCTTACTCCACCATACCTCTGGGCCTTTGCACATGCTGTTCCCTCTGCTGGAGATGACCTCACCCTCTGGCTGCTTCATCAAGCAGATTTTTATTTCACAGACTCCAAGAAATCCCCCAGACTTGGCTCCCAGACTGACCTTGCCCCTAAGTGTTGTCATTGTTTACTGTTCTGCCTCCTAGACAGGACCAGCCTACAGGAGACATCAGTAGATGTGTGTGAAATTAATAAATGACTTAGTTCTTTTACGAGTACAATCCTCAGCATGTATGGAGCTACTCCTGAGCCCTGTGTGCACCAGGCCCTTCCTGGTCCTGACTCTGGGTCAATATGACACTTTCCCAGGCTGCTCCTTCAAATAAAGAAATATGACCCGGGGAACACATGAGACTTTGAGTTCAAATCCTGGCTCTACCATCCGCCTGTATGACCTTGAGCCAGTGTTGTAGCCTCTCAGAGTCTTGTTTCCTCTTTTGTAAAATGGGGATAATCACACATCTGTGCTGCCTTGTGGTGAAGATCAAATTAGACGATGCATGCGAAATACCCAGCATTAGTCAATTAGGTGTCCTCCTCCCCCACCATGAACTTGGAAATAAAATTGCCCTCTGAGTCTTAAACCAGTAAAATCCACGCATCACAGAGGAGAAGAGCCAGGTGGGGGAGTGAATGAGGCGAGAGATGGTTTTGTAAACGACTGAAGAGTTTTGTGAACGGTGCAAACCGCAATCAAGGTGACCCGCCTGTAATCTCAGGGAGGCAGGGCGAGGATGTGATTGAAATTGAGAAAGCAGAAGCCTAATCAATTGCATTGTGCTCTATCTGAAGGGAACAGAAGGCAGCACAGAAAATGGGGTGCAAGGGAGAATTCATCTAGCTGTTTCAGAGGGAGAGACAAGGAAGGTACCAGTAGACACAGGGATTCCAGGCTCAGGAGGCCCTGGTCTCTACTGAGGAGCAGTGAGGGACCTGGTGAACTCCAGGTGGTTCACTGCCCTGCTGGGCTTTCGTTGAAACCAAACAGGCATCCCAGTACCAGACAGAGCCCTGTAGGGCGGACAAGAATATTCTGGTCCCTGAAAAAGGCTATGGAGACTGAGAGCACTGATTTTGGAGTCAAAAGACTTGGTGTAAGCCCCTGCTCTGCCACTTCTGTCCTGCTGATTCACTTCACTGTGCCTCAGTTTCCTCATTAGCAACATGAAGATACAACAAACTCCTCCTCATAGGGATCTGCGAGGATAAAATGGCAGCATGCATGCACTTAGCAGGATGCCTGGCACAGAGTCAACAATTTGCAAATGGTAGTGACAAAGAGAATTAACATGTATTGATCATTTGATTACTATTTCAGAGATGAGGAAATCGAGGCTTGGAGAGGTGAAAAATTTACACTAAATCACACAGCTAGTGAGTGGTGGAGGCAGGATTCACACCAGGCACTACAGCTCCAGTGCCATGCTCTTCTCTGCTTATTTCATGGCAGGTAGAATCACTGGCCTCTGGCTTATACATCAGGCTCTTGTGAGTTTGGTCAACCAGAAACTGTATCCCTTGGGAAGCCTTGGCCCCTGAGACTTTTTCTGTAGAGCTAAGGCTCCCACCCCTATGACAACCCCTCTGAGCAGCCGTTTGGCTTCTCTCCATCTTATTGCTCTCATTCAACAACCCCCAGCACAGGGCAGGACACAGGGAATTCTCAGTCTGCATTGATCGCCTTATCTTTCTTTCCTTTAGGTCACCCAGCATAGGAGGATTTCCAGGGAATCTTTCCACCAATAACTAGAGGAGGAAAGATCATACACACACACACACACATACACACACACAAACACACACCACACCCCACAGATGCTCTCTTCCCAAAGCCTAGAGGCAATGAAGGCTAGTGAAAAGACCATGAGCTTTGGTGTAAGATCTAGGTTCAAATCCTAGCTCTGTCACATACAGCTGCATGCCCTTGGTACATCATGTAACCCCTGAGCCTCAGTTTTCTCACCTACAAATGGGACTAATCACAGAACCAGGCTCAGGACTGGATTAAAATGAAAAGATGGCTGTAAATACATCTGACATTCAGAGGACACTTAATAAATGAGTTATTATTATTACAATTTTCCTCCTCTGCTTGACTATGAACTCCTCCTCCAGGGCAGGGACAGGTCTTATTCATGTTTGTGTTCCCAGGGTCCTCCTTAGCAAAGAGTCAATGCTTTGCAGAGTCAATGCTCAGTAATGATTTGCCAATTGCAGCAGTGATTCCCAGCTTCCAGACTCCTTCCCTGTCCTTTCCCTTAGTCAGTCAGATGGTCAACAAAAATTTACTGACGGGAGAGGTGGGAATCTTTATTCCCTGCTCCCCTTGTTTCCACACGGAGGCATGTCAGCTTCCAGGGTTTCTCTAAGGGGAATGAGGGAGTGTGAAGATTCATCGTGGCACAGGTGCACTGCAGGTTGTTCAGCATCCCTGATCCCTACCTGTAGGAGCCAAACAAACCAAACTGCCTCTAAACCTCTCCAAAAGCTCCCTTGAGGGCAAAACTCCCCTAGTGAGATACAGTGAGTTAGACTAACCCTCAGGCCTCTCCTCTCTCCTCCCCTCTCTTCTGTCCTCTTTTGGAGAATCTGACAGCTTCAGAAGTTCCGCTGTGGTCTTCCTCCTTGCCGTGGCAAAGGAGGCCTAAGGTTGTCCCACTGCGCCTGTGATGAATGCCAAATCCGATGAACTCAGATAAAGAATTAGCAAACCTATTGTACACAGATTGAAGGCCACATCAGTAACGAAGGGGACATTTTAATTTTAATGTATCTTCAGTTGCTTGCCTTTTTTTTTTTTTTTTTTTTTTGGAGACAGAGTCTTGCTCTGTCGCCCAGGCTGGAGTGCAGTGGCGCAATCTTGGCTCACTGCAAGCTCTACCTCCCAGGTTCATGCCATTCTCCTGCCTCAGTCTCCCGAGCAGCTGGGACTACAGGTGCCCGCCACCACGCCCGTCTATTTTTTTTTTTTTTTTTGTATTTTTAGTAGAGATGGGTTTTCACCGTGTTAGCCAGGATGGTCTCGATCGCCTGACCTCGTGATCCGCCTGCCTCGGCCTCCCAAAGTGCTGGGATTACAGGCTTGAGCCACCGTGCCTGGCCAGTTGCTTGTCTTCTAAACTCACAAGCAGATGGGCAGTGGGACTCTGGGTGTTCTAAAACTCCACACCTTGGATGCCCCATGTTTGGTAGGCATTAGGGCCCTCTCTCAGCTTCCCCTGCTGCTGCCTGTGGCCAAATCTGTCCGTTCACCTCCCATTGACCATCCTCCCTCCCAAAGGAAAGTTCAAGAGTATTTCATGGCTTGAGGATTCATATTGTCATTTTACTTTTTTTTTTTTTTTTTTTTTTTTTTTTTTGAGACGGAGTCTCGCGCTGTGTCACCCAGGATGGAGTGCAGTGGCGCAATCTCGGCTCACTGCAAGCTCCGCCTCCCAGGTTCACGCCATTCTCCTGCCTCAGCCTCCGAGTAGCTGGGACTACAGGCGCCCGCCACCACGCCCGGCTAGTTTTTTGTATTTTTAGTAGAGACGGGGTTTCACCATGTTAGCCAGGATGGTCTCGATCTCCTGACCTCGTGATCCACCCGCCTCGGCCTCCCAAAGTGCTGGGATTACAGGCTTGAGCCACCGCGCCCGGCCGTCATTTTACTTATTTACAGAATCAGTAAACCAACGCATACACACTATTCAGAGAGGTGGGAAGTGCTCCACAACTTTCTCCCTCAAACCTGGGCCCAGACCCCAGTCCTGGAGCACTGCATCCACCCAGTAGGAAAGGGGTCCAACCAAGACTTTTCCTGACTTTGTAACTTACAGACACAAGAGAATTGAGGGTAGAAGGGAAATTCTTGGCACCTGGACTGGAGTGGGATAAAAGGAGAGTAGGAAAGCAGTGATAGGAGAGAAGTGAGGGAGGTACATACAGTTTTATAAATAACTAGACAAGGTCTGAGCACTTTGGGTGGGGGTGGAGTGAGAAAGGCTAGAGGCATGTAGGGGCCTAAGTGGGAAAGGAAGAAATAGTGCTTGGGGCCAGAGCGGATGAGGGATCAGCTCTGGGCCTCCTTTTGCCCCATCTGTAAAGTGAGTGAGTTGCCCTAGGTGGTGTCAGAGCAGCCCGCCTCCTCGGAGATGCTCGGACTCTATGGGCTTCTAAGCCAGCCTGGGGACTTTGGAAAAAGAGCTCTGGGGATTGGCAAGGACTGGTGGTCACCGCCAGAGAGGTGGTTGATGCCCAGACAGGCTATGTCTGATCCCCGGGCTGGTACTGTGGTTCGGTGGAGGTGAAGTAGTCCTCCAGGAAAGACTGCAGGTACTCGAAGGTGGGCCTCTCCTCCGGGTCCAGACGCCAGGTCTGTTCCATGGCCTCATACAGGGACGCTGGGCAGCCTGGAGGGCATGGCATGTGGTAGCCCTGCTCCACCTGTTCCAACACTTCCCGTTTACTCATGCCTGAAGGATGGGGCTCTGTTAGTCAAAGGGACAGCCAGGAAGAAGCCCTTCCCCGTGACCATCCCCCACCCCAGTCCTACCCCTGGTGGGGCAAACCTGGGTAGGGGATTCGGCCCTTGGTGATGAGTTCAGTGAGCAGGATCCCAAAGGACCACACATCTGACTTGATGGTGAATCTGCCAAAGAGGGCAGCTTCTGGGGCTGTCCACCTGATGGGGAACTTGGACCCTGGAGAGGATGGGGGAGCAGGGAAAGTTAGTGAGGGGGTCCCTGGAAACAGCTGGATTAAGAGAATGGGGTCTGAGCACAGTGGCTCACATCTGTAATCCTAGCACTT